>NC_134787.1:48278803-48361303 GCF_046742065.1 Oratosquilla oratoria
TCATTATTATAAAGATACTGACGTGAAAACCCCCAGTGCTAAACCTTTTGTCTCTGCCCACATTCGGAATCATTTTAAATGAGGTCGTTCTGGGATGAACGCTCTGAAGCATTTAGACTTTATTTATACACAGTTAGCCAGAACAAAACATGTGAGTGATGTCACTATGCCCCTGCGTATGGGGTATGGCATACATAGATTTTATGAAGTCAATATTTTAAGAAATATAATAACATCCCTACGATCCAGAGTCACGCGGAATTCTTTTTATGACTGGAGACTAGTATGAAAAGAAAGTATCTTTGAACTTTTAGTATACCTTCACTCTGCTATCAGTTGCACAGTAGTTTGCAAGCGCTTGTGAACCATACGGCCAGCATATACAAACGCCCATAGAATTACATGGGGGCGGCAAGCCCTCCAACGTACTTCGAAATTAGATGGGGGTGCATGTTTTGCGTTGCCCCATTTGGGATAGCCGTTTGGATCTGCTTATTCTTTTAATTGATCCTTGGTGTATTTGGTATAACGCTGGAACGTAATCGTAGAGACTGTAGGTACTCTTCCCTCGATTTATTAAGGAATTTTAAAAGGAAAAGTAATTCAAGAAAGGAACCAGACTCTCATTCAAATAGAGGTTTGGGTCTGGAGGTTCGTGTTATTATGGGGAGATGCTCTTTCATAAACACTCCCGGACATTTGATTCCTTGGTTTTGCAACCCAATTTTAAACAAAGGTGTAACGATCTAGAGAGGGAGGGATAGAAGCGGGAAGGGAATTTGATCTGGAAAGGTAAACATTTCATTTGTAGCGGATAAGAGAAATGTTGGTCTCCATTGATCTAATGTAATAGTTGCACGTCAAACCATAAGATATAGCTTTTAGGGAAAGAGAGAGATCTGATGAGATTAATATTCAATTCTAACGGATAATTTAAACATTTTCCACTTTTCCTCGTTCTATTTCTTTTCATTTTGGATTTCTATTGCCATATATATATCCTTAATAACGGTGGACTTCGTCCTGAACAAGGCCTCCATAGTGTCAGGCAGTACGCCCTTGCAGTCCTGCAACTTGTAACGTTCTTGCTCCCCTGGACGTCTATCAGATAAACACGGAGTTATAAGGGAGTTGGTGCTAGAGCACCTTCACTCAAACCCCTGCAGACAGTTGATAGTCTTCCACACTCTTGCAGGCGCTAGAGAAGGCATTGACGCTTGGCCAGTCCGTGGTGGAGCTCTGGGCATCCTGCGCCCGACTGGAGACGCCCGCTGACCGCGCTGTGCCCTTCCTACCACAGACAATTCCCCTCTCTTCAGTCAAAGAGGAACAGGCGAAGAAGGTGGACACACCGCAGGTGTGTACTGCGCACTGCGTACTGTATATACATAGTGTGTGTATATGTGTATTTACTTTATTTTATCTACCTAATAGCAGTATACAGGAAAGGAGCAACGCTTGTTGGGTCCCGTCTACTATTCTTCAATTTATCATATCTAGCCTCAGATAGTGTGTGTGTGTGTGTGTGTGTGTGTGTGTGTGTGTGTGTGTGTGTGTGTGTGCGTGTGTATGTGCGTGTGTGTGTGATTCACCATGGTTTTAAATCACGTATTGGTCTCATGATAAACAACTATTACCCTCCCGGATGATGGTGATAATAATTATGTGTATGTGATTGTGTGATTCACAGTGGTATTGTATCACGGACTGGACTCACGGAGGCAGTGACAACTTACATTGTTTATCATACTTTCAAATCCTGAACGGGGCTCGATTTTGAGTTTGCGTCGTCGGAAATCCTCTACGCTAACCATTACACCAGCATGTCACGTGTATGCGCGCGCGCGTGTGTGTAAGAGAGAGAGAGAGAGAGAGAAGAGTGGGGGAGTGTGTGTGTATATGTGCGTGTGCGTGCCCGTCTCTACGTCCCCCTAACGTACATTGTGTATAACGTGCGTATATACTTGTTACCATTTATCACTTTTATGCATCATACACACGTTCTTGATTGCACATGTACATCACATTGAGTGGTAGCTCACATAGACACTGTGGAGTGCACTTAATTGTTATTGCAGTGTGATTCACCACGGTCTTGGATCACTTGTTGGACTCGTGATCGACAGCTATTTCCCTCCCGTAAGAGAGCTCAGAGCTCATATATGACCGGTCTATGGGTAATGCTGTAACTTTACACGCACCCCCACCCCCAACTCCCCGCCCACGAGAGTTGGAGTAACGACTCGCAGCGTAGCGATACTGAAATTATTTCAGCTCTGGGCGTAATTCTAACCCGGACCTCCGTAGTGGCAACCGGGAACTCTACCACCGCGCCACTGTGTCTACCTTTTATACTCAATGTTTTGTGTGTTTGTGTCTTGATCATATTCTGTTGACTTAATCCATTTGACACAATTAGGAACAGGACTTTTTCTTTTATTCTAGTTTACGTCAAATGTTTAATCAGCCGGTGGGGATCGTACAGTAGATCTCAAGAAACTATTAGTTTTGCGGTCCGAGTATTCTTCACTTCGTCCACTGCGTATCGAATTTTGTGTTCTTAAAGTCCCCAAGGTTTCTAAGCGTATAGTGTAAAGAATGCAGCTAAACGCATGCATTTGATATATATTACATATTGCTCATTTCCATAACCCTCCCGTACCAAATGACATTTTTCCTTGTATTCTGGCTGCCGCCGGGGTATTTCATTCATCTTTGTGGTTTCTATGTAGTAAAGGGGTTAAAGAAGTCGTATGTCAGTGTTCAACTAGTAAATAAAAAGCGCTGTCAATCTATATATGTTGAAAAAACGTATATACTAAAGAAAACCAGACGAAACTGCTTTTGTCCGGTTGGTTTGCATAGAAGCCCTTGTCGTCGACTTTTGTTGTACACAAGCGTTCGCATTTGCTAAAAAAAATATATCATATTTATGATTGCCTACCTTATTATCGGAGTGATTTTTGCTTTTGTTAAATGAATAACCCTCATTACCATTTGTGTTTCATTAGGAAGAAAGAAAAATATACAAAAATGATTATTTGAACGAATTATATTTACTCTTTCATAGAAAAAAATTGAAACAAGAAACAGAATATGCGCTGCTCACTGTTGTCGATTGTATTTCCAGAGAGAATGGGATCGGGTTTTCCCGACATATCCTCGGATAAATGGGATTCTGACATGTGCTGTCGTTTGCAGTAGAATCCAATCCTCTCTGTATCGTTTCGAGCCGATTCCAATCTTGTTGGAATCGGCGGTGACAAGAGGAAGAAACAGAGACGAGCCACAAACTCTCCGATACTGAGGAACCGCCACGGGGGTAATAGAATCGTTTGACGACAGTCAAAATAAGGAGGAAAGGGTGAAGCGTTTCAGAATTAATTATGTCTTTAAGTAGCATGCTATCTCTCGTTCTAGTGGGAAACGTTGCAGATTTGTTGCGACGAATCTCGATTTTATTCAGTTAAGGGTTACCAGACTAAAGGAGGTTTTATTTTATTTTATTTGTCCATTATTTTGTTATTTATCTATCATTTATCTGTGTTATTTAATTACTTATCTACTTATTAATCTATCATTTATCCAATTGTTTATTTATTTATTATCTATGTATTTATTCATCTATTTTATTTAGCTGGAAGTGATCCCATCGCTTTCACCACTCCCAACGAAGTGACTGTCCCTCTTAATTTATTTATCTTTTATTTGCTTGGTTTTTTATTTATTTCCATCCGTAGTGAAGGGTTTAAAGTCTTCTCGATTAACCTCTTGGTCCTCGATGCGACATTGTCCTCAAGGATAGAAGCGCAAGATATTGCTGACACAATACTCATATGATGTTATTATGATGACGGGGCAGCGGTGCATGAGGTAGCATGTTATAAACTTTACGAAAAAATATGAACACAACGCCAAAATGAATGGGTCCACGTTTAGGTTGTACGTAAACGTGTCTGAACCTATCGTTCATTCCGCCTTGTATCGCTCGCCGCAGTGTCTGGACTTCGCTAGTCTCAAGGGGGTATACTCACAGGGGATGGGGTGGGGTGAGACTTTTCTCAGGGGAATAAAATCGACTGCCGGCAGGAGCCAGATAGACAAATGAGGACGATATATAGGTGAGTTGAGACCTGGTGTCTGTGGAGAGGGTAGAGTCTCACAGTTCCAAGGTTGGAGTCTTCCTTGTCCGGCGACAACCTGGCGATGCACGGGATCCCGGCGAGAATTATGGCTTTTCGGGTGGTGGCCACCGAAATGGCGACATAAAGTATGGGGGGTGGGGGGGTGGAGGGGTGTTATGAATGTCTTGTCAGAACTATGGTGATACCATAACCCCATAGTTGCCAAGGGACAAGCATAGGCTTGTTTATGTGTTTGTTGCCTACATGCACGCGCTCGCACTCACACGTGCATGCAAACACACACACACATTTTAAGAGGTCGTGAAAACAAATTGAGAGACTAAATGTTGAAAGGATGTGAAGAAATACAGTTTTCCATTTATATACAAAGCATCGAATTCCTAAGAAGGTGATATAGCTCAAGCTGGAAATTAAGTATATAGCCCAAATCGGGACCGTAAGCTAGTTTGAAGCTAGGTATGGTAATATAATTGGAGAGTAAGAAGCAGGACTTCACGCGCGCGCGCGCACACACACACACACACTCATACACACACACACACACACACACAACCTCGTGGCGCGGTGGTTAGAGTTCTCGCCTGCCACTACGGCGGTCCGGGTTCGAATCCCGCCCAGGGCTGAAATTATTTCAGTATCGCTGCGCTGCGGGTTGTTACTCCAACTCTCGTGGGCGGGAGTTGGGGGTATGTGTGCGTGTAAGGTCACAGTATTATCCATAGATCGGTCATACGAGCTCTGAGCTCTCATCCGGGAGGTTAATAACTGTCGATCACGAGTTCAACACGTGATCCAAGACCATGGTGAACACACACGCACACATACATACACACACACACACATACATATGTGTTCATGTATTCATTCTGTAATGTACCACCACCACGAAAATATTTTGTTTCCTGCAGACTATGCAAATATCTGCCCGAAACGACTCTGTCTTGCTGACATCAGAATTCCTAATATTGTAAACAAATCATGTGTGGAAAAATAACGAAAGAGACAGGCAGTAACGCGACCTCACGATTAGGGTCAGAGTGCCCAGACAGACGTCAGGGTGGTGAGACGTCGAGACTACTTCGAGGAAGGGTCCCGAGGAGAGGTCCCTTGCTCCACTCCTGCCTTCCTGCTTTAACACCCCCTGCGGACCAGAGGTCCGTGGCATTCTTTTAGGACCCATGACTAATGTGATCACTTTGAATTTCTCAGATTTCTCTTTTAGCACCCCGTGACTCCATCTATTCGGTGCGATGATGTCCGCAAGGAGAGAACCGCTGGTTATTTCAACCCTGATACTAGAGCAGCGTTTCCCAACCTTTTCCGACCATAGCACCCCCTGTTGTCCTGTCCAAGCAGTCCACCAGCCCTATCTTGTTATTAGAAGGATAAAAGAAAGTGAAGTGTACTGCTTGATTTATTTTCTTAATTCCTTAGAACAGAAACAAATTGACAATATTGTTTGTAGAAGAAACAAGCCGCGGGCTTCGCCCTCCCCGGCTTTGCCGGGGGCTTGGCTGCGCAAACAGCGGCCTACGGCCGCAGCTTTCCGCGCTCTAATCCCTCGTTTTCCCCTTCGGCCTCGGCCTCGGGGCGGAACCTCAACACGGGATCCCCAGCACGAAGAAGAACGCGAGGAAGAAGAACGCGAAGAAGAACACGAAGTAGAATGCGAAGAAGAACGCGAAGAAAAACGCGAAGAAGAACGCGATGAAGAAGAAGAAGAAGAAGAAGAAGAAGAACGCGAAGAAGAAGAAGAAGAAGAAGAAGAAGAAGAAGAAGAAGAAGAATACCACCTGACCTCGACTTACCCAAGCGCATTTTCAGGAATATTTTTAGGACAAAGTGTCACCGTAATACCACCTGTCCCCGACTTCCACAGCGTTTTTTAGAAAAATAGTTTTATTTAGAATTAGATAAGAATACCCTAGAAAAATAAAATAGCATGGAAAGAGTTAAATATGCACAACTGAGTAATCAATGACATATCAATGTGATTTTTGTGTGCATCGCTTCCCAGCACCCCCTATAATTGATTTCAGCATCCCCAGGTTGGGAAACGCCGTACCAGAGGATTCTTTTCATTTGAAGGGGGAAGTCCCTTTACTACGCGAGTTAGGCATATTCTTCCAGTGAGGTTCCTGGCCCCTTCAGCGATACCGTCCCTCTGGCGGCGGGAGTAGAGGTGACTGGCGCACCCTAAGGGTTAGGGCATCATGTACCGGGAGCCATTGGGGGATCGAACTCGGTATCATGTAGATACGAGATTTTAATTGTTTGTTTATTTATCTATTTATTTATTTATTCATTCATTTATCTATCTGTTTGTTTTCAGTCGACGCCTCCGCCACGTCTCGTCCGGAAGACGACCCCGCCCCAGCCTCCCCCGCCCTTCCTGGTGGGGAAGACGTCCCCGCCGCCTCCCCTGGCGAGTTCCTCCGGGGAAGTGTCCCCGCGGATGACCCGGACGCGCCGCCCCAAGAAGCCGAGCCTCAAACTCAAGAAGGAGATGGGCGACGGGGGCGCCTTTGTCTTCGAGGATCAGGTCCTCGTGGAGATGAGTTCGGTGGACGAAGGAGTGGCTCTCTCCTTCGCAGAGAGCTCCGTGTCCCCAGCGGCCAGCAAGGTAAGAGAGAGAGAGAGGGGATTTAATGTAGCCCCTAAAATTCCTGTCGCTCCTCGTGAGAAAGAGTGAGAGAGAATTAAATGTAACCACTGTCGCTCCTCGTGAGAAAGAGAGGGAGGACCGTGACGCGGGCCTCTGCTTCTGACTCCCCCGCGAAGCACCGCAGAACAGCCTGGCAGAGTGCCACCGTGACACTCCAACATTTTGGCACGGTGCCACCCAACCATGCGGACACTCGGACCCGGAAGAACAGCTCTTCCGACACGCAACTGCAACGTGGCAGATAAGTGACACAGACGCTCGGACACACTGCCTCGGTGACCTGTCTCTCAAGGACAAGAGTTAGTCGAACTCGAAAACCTCTCGGACGTCGTCGTCGTCGTTCTCTTTGGCACCCGCAAGACCTTTCCTTACACAGGATGTCCCCCGGTTGAATAAAATCGTCTGACGACAGCCAGAAGAACATTGTCCCTGTTGGGCTTCAAATGGTTCGATCTACCAGGCGACGCGCTTTCTATTTGGTGCCCGACGATTTTATTCACCTCAGAGGGAATTTCAAATCTAGTTTAATCCCGAAGGACTCAATATGTTTTATTCTGGCTCACGCTAGGCTATTTTATTCTGCTTAGAACTGTGGTTCTTATTTTTTTCGGTCTCTTGATCCCTTGAAATCACAAAATATTTTCGTAACCTCTTTTTGAAAAAAAAAAATATATATATATATATATATATATATATATATATATATATATATATATATATATATATATATATATATATATACTTTTTAGAAGAAAAAAGTATCATAACTCACTTAAACGAATCTTGCCAAGAAACCAGTAGAACTGTTTTGGAAACTTGTAGAACGTATTTGACTGTTACTGTGACATCGTCAAAGGTGTTCCTTCCTTCCTTCCAGGTGGAGCTCTGTTCGAAGCCTCGCAATGGCGTCAAAAGAGTCTTGCCCATCTCGGCCCAAAACCTCTCCTCTCGGATTCAGTGCACGAAGGGGAGCACCATCCTCCCCCCTCTCGTCGCCGACACGGCCACCGTCGAACAACCGCATGATCGTAAGTGTGGGGTGCTGTCCGGGATAGTCGTTCCTTTTCCTCCTCCCCTCCCCTCCCCTGTGTGTGCGTGTGTGTGTTTAACGGTCATTTTTCTCATTCACTTATGTCGTGTAATCGGTTCTCGTTTTCCACTAATTCGAGGCATTTATCTACGGTACTTATCCTGTGTTATTTGCCTGTGCCGTTTTGATCTCATATATCCATATAATTTACTTGTGTCATTCTCCCTATTTTTCCCACACATAATAATACTCACTGACTATGAGTTAGCAACCACACAACGGCTACCAACGGCCCTTTGGCCCTCCCATTGACCTCTTTGGGAAGAAATGTTGGGCAGTTTTCTCTTTTGTCTCTATGTCACCGGCTTGTGTAATGGTTACAAAGGATCCGTCACCGGTTGCCAGCTCTCCTAGTGCGAAAAGGTGGAGGAACTTTAGAGTTGACAAAAAAAAAAAAAAAAAAAATCTTGGGCACGTTCCAGAGACCGAGCGTCAGCCCATCGGGGCTGCACCTATAGATGGAGGTGAGAGTGTTGATAGGTTTTGAAGACGGGCGCTAGGGAGATGCTTCTCCCCGACGTCCGTCTCGCAGGACCACCACTTACAAGTATTCGTTGTTAATCTCTGGTTTAGTTTTGTCACATTCCTTCATGTGGCAGCATCAGTTACTTGGACATCTTGCTAACCTTCATTCCTCCTCCGTGATATGTGTCTGTGATGAGTGAGTTTCTCTTCTGTACGTATCCTTGTTCATCCAGTTTCCTCAATGAGTATGACACTAAATGTATATATTTGTACCAATTCTTGGTGATGTGACTCGGCTCTAATTTAACGTGCCTTCCCCCGCCCCCGCCATCTCCACCTCGACGACGACCAGACGCCGCGAAGACACATCTGAAGCCGCGAACCATCGAGCGAATCAGTGCCTTCCTGCAGCAGGAGGCGACCGCCCTACAGGTGGTGGCCGAGTCACGCCCCCCTGGAGTCCCGGAGAGTGAGGAGGTGGTGGGCACGCACCCGGACTTCGTGCTGCAGCAGGTGAGATCGAAGTGGTGCGATGGAACTCAAGTACCCCTGAGGTCATTTTTGATTATTTATTTTTCCTTATGTAAGTGTAAGCAGTTGTCTTCGGCTTTGGGGAACCTACGGACCGAAAGAAGTTAAACGAAACCTCAACGAGGTTAAATTGGACGACACTGGGGAGTTTTAACTTGATGGTAATCCTTTACCTCCGTCTTCCTCTCCGACTTCCTCTTCCTTTCATTGCCTCCACCTTGGCTTGGCCTCATACATTCTTATGACCAGTTTGTTTTCTTCCGTTCTCCTTGTGTATCTGTATCATCTCAAAGAACTCGTGGCATCTCGCCCTCCAGTCTCCCCCTTTTTTACAACATGTCATTTCGGTTTCTCTCTCCTAATAATAGTCACGCACACACGCATACACACACACACAACTCGTGGCGCAATTGGTAGAGTTCCCAGTTGCCACTACGGCGGTCAGGGTTCGAATCTCGTCCAGGGCTGAAATAATTTCAGTATCACTGCGCTGCGAGTCGTTATTCCAACTCTCGTGGGCGGGGAGTTGGGTGTGTGTGTGCGTGTAAGGTCACAGCATTACCATAGATCGGTCATATATGAGCTCTGAGCTCTCTGCCGGAAGGGTAATAGCTGTCGATCATGAGTCCAACACGTGATTCAAGACCATGGTGAATCACAAACACACACACATACACACAGTCATCGTCTTTGAGAGTATTACAAATAGATCGATTATAGGACCCCCAATCTCCTGTAGTCAAAAGAAGGCAATATCTATCGTTAAATGGAAGTTGAGGGGGGAGAGGGGAGGGGGAAGGGACTGAGAACTTCTAACCACCCTCCCCCTCCCACCTCATCCTCGGCGTGAATGCAACTCCTTTCACTGACTCGCTGCTGCCTCGGTTTTTCTCCTGAAGCCCCATCGACTCTTTCTTTCTCCCCTCATCTCCTCTCGGCGTCCTCACCAAGTACTGTGGAGGAGGCTATATATATATATATATATATATATATATATATATATATATATATATATATATATATATATATATATATTATATATATATATATATATATATGTACACACACTTGTTACTCCTATGTACTTTTGAAAATGTCTTATTGGACGAAGGTGCTTGGGCTATAATCTTTTATTTTCCTTGGTCGTTTTCTGCATACATTATATATATATATATATATATATATATATATATATATATATATATATATATATATATATATTATATATAGAGGGGGTGCGCGTGCCTAATGAGGGGTAAATAAATTAGAAATTAAATAAAACGAAAATAGAGTATTTAAAGATATAATAAGTTAACGGATGAATGAATCCGCAAAGGGAATGACAAAGAAATAAATAGATGGATAACTGAACGAGCAAATAAATGAACGAAAAAAGAGATAAGAAGTGGTTAGATGAATAAATGATCAAATATAAAAACGAGCGAATAGAATAAAATATGTACTTTAAAGGAATAAATATGTAAATAGAAATATTAGGTCAATTAGATATACGGTATTAGTATATGAATATTCACGCACACCCGTCACCCTCATCAGGCAGACCAGCTCCTGGACACCCACGAGGATCTTCGCAACTTCTGGAGGAAGTACCACAACGTGCAGCTCGAGTGGCTGTCCCTTCGTCAGGAGGCGAGGACCCTGCAGCAGGAGCGAGAATGGTTGCGCGGCCATCTCAGGGACTACATGGTGAGGCTGGGCCTCACGGACCGCGCCCTGAAGACCAACGAGTCCCCGGTGACCGTCCAGCCCGTGGCTATCTGGCCTTCGACCTACAGGAACTCGAGGTGGGTGGGGTCACTTCCTGGAGGAAGTCTTCCGGGCGTGTTGTTCCTGTCCACCTTCGTTCCGGATTGAAAAAAAAAACAAAAAAAAACGGGTGGCACTTTTCTTACCATTCTGGCTGCGTCGAGCTATTTGATAAATTTCCGTTTTTTTTTAACGTGTAAATATACTTATGGGTGTTCATGCATTGAAGAGATGGACAGATGTAAGAGAGGGAGGGAGGGAGGGAGGGAGGGAGAGTAAGAGATTCCTACCAGATATGCTTATAACCTAGCGCAATGGTCGGCAACCCTTATAGCTAGAATAGCCATTTTTTTTAAAGCTCAACAAAGATGTGCTCTCGGAGCCGCAAAAAATCAAATAAGGAAAGATATTTCCACAAATAATAATATCATCCATATCCATAAAGTTATCTAACCTTCTCTTAAAACAACTGATAGCTTCAACATTCACTTCATGGTTACTAGGCTAAGTTTATTCCGTTCGTTGACCATCCTATTACTAAATCAGTTCCCGCCAATTTCAGTGTTAAATCTAAATTTGTTTAATCTAAACCCAGTAATGTGAGTACTGCCCTGTTGTCTTAATTTTATGACCTTGTCTGCATCACCCTTATTACCCTTGATCCACTTGAACACCTCTATTAGATCACCCCACACTCTACGTCTTTCCAAAGTATAAATTAAGGTACCTAAGCCTGTCCTCATAAATAAATTTCACCCTCCTCTGTACTGATTCTAGTGAGTTTATATCTATTCTTCAGGACGGAGACCAAAACTGTACAGCATAGTCAAGGATGGGTCTAACTAACGGCAGATAGAATTTTATAACTACTTTCGCAACTTTATTCGTCACCGTCCTAGCAATTAAACCTAATGCCCCGTTAGCTCTATTCCTGGTGCTAATGCACGTTTTCCTGGGTTTAAAGCCAGAATTCACTAGCACTTCCAAGTCTCTCGCACTGAGTTTTCTCTAAAAATGTGTTATCTGTTTTCTGGGTGGTATAAACCTATGTTTAATACACTGCATTTTGAGATATTGAAGTCCATTTGCCATTTCACTGACCATGTGAAAATTTTGTTCAGATCTTCCTGCAGTATCCAGGCGTCTTGTCCTGACCTGTTTTGGCGTTTTATTTTAGTATCGTCCGCAAACTTACTAATATTACTACTAATCCCATTGTCCAAGTCGTTTATATACATAATGAACAATAAGGGACCCAATACTGAGCCCTGGGGAACTTCACTAATAACACTGGCCCCATTTAGATTTTACACCGTTAATTGGGACCCACTGTTTTCTGTCACTGATCAATGTTCTAATTAATTTAAACACTTTTCTTTCTATACCATGGGCACCTTATCGAACTCTTTGCTAAAGTCAAGGTAAATAAAATAGTAACTACCATTCTTATCTGACGCTTTGCATTCATAAATGTAAAAAGATAGATTAATTACAAATGACTTATCCTTGGTGAATCCATGCTGTGAACTCTGATTCTCTCAGCTATTATTGATTCTAGCATTTTACCTATAACCGACGTCAAACTGATTGGCCTGTAGTTGTGCAAAGCGAATTTGTCACCCTTTCTGAAAACAGGAACAACGTTTGCCTACCCAAAGAAATAGGGACAAATCCTGTGTCTATCGACTTATTAAATATTTCCGTTAATTGGTTGCAGATTTCAAAGTTGCACTCTTTTAGCACTCTCGAAAAAAAAAAAATCGTTTGGACACGGAACTTGTAGCCGTAAGTTTATCAGTCTGATTTCTTCTTCTCCATTAATGCTGATGTTAATCAACTTCCCTCATCCCCACTGAAAATCGGGTCGCAGTCAGGTACCATATCTAACCTTCGTAAATACCGTGAGAAAATATTTATTAAACGCTCCGCTCATTTTATCCCCCGAATCTATCAAGACATCCTCGTCGTTCTTTATTGGGCCTATTCTCTCCTTATATTTTGTTCTGTAGAGATGAAAGAAGCCCTATTGGGTTGCATCTCGCTTGTCCGGCAACTTTAATTTTATTGTTATGTTTCGCTGTGCGCATGTTCTTTTTAACCAGTCTAGCCATATTGTTATATGTATATCTAGGAGTACGTGTTGTCACGTTCAGAAGCTTCCACGATGTCACGTTATTGTGACATTCGTGATGTCATCTGAAGTTACTTGGGTTTTCATCGAACCTTTGCTTCTGTGAGGTAGTGAATGAATACATAGTGTCATTAAAGTACAGAATACACAGAAAAAGAGGTACCAATTTGTAATTAATTTATCTATCTTTAATATAATCAGAGTAGATAAAATAGAAAAAACGATGTACCAGTGTGTAATTTATTTTTTATTTTTGGCCCTTATGTCTGTGAGGCAATGAATGCACAAATAAACAATAGAAAACGGTAGTTATGATAAGACACAAGAACATTTTCGGTAAAACTTTGATCATAATAAAAATACCGTGGCAATTAATGTGCAATGTTTTTTTTTTTCTCTCTCTCTCCCGATGGTGCAGCCTCTGCCGCTACCCGTCTTCGAACTTCGGAGGCGCCGTCAACACTGGGGGCCGCTCGTCGAGCGGGTCGGGCGCCACGGGCAGCGGCATCTGGAGGACCAGAAGGCGGCAGCCGGCGGCGGCGGCGGGGATGTCGCGAGAGGACGGTTCCTCTCAGAATTTCCCGGACATCCCGGGCAAAGTGACCGAAGCGCAGAGGCCGTGTAGTCTACAGAAGGGATGCTAATGGAATCATCACCGCGTTTGGTCTATTTCAATTAGTTTATTTATCTAATTATTTATATATTTATTTATTTGTACGAAGAATTGCATGTTACCTCCAAGTGTATTTGTCAAAGCATAGACACATTCTATCCAAATATATATATATATATATATATATATATATATATATATATATATATATATATATATATGTGTGTGTGTGTGTGTGTGTGTGTATGTATGTATGTATACACACACACACACAGCTCGTATGACCGATCTATGGGTATGCTATGACCTTACGCGCACCCACACCCGCCCACGAGAGTTGGAGTAACGACTCGAAGCGCAGCGATACTGAAATAATTTCAGCCCTGGGGGTACCTGGTTCGAATCCTGCCCAGGGCTGAAATTATTTCAGTATCGCTGCGCTTCGAGTCGTTACTCCAACCCACGTGGGCGGGGAGTTGGGGGTGTGGGTGCGTGTAAGGTCATAGCGTTATCCATAGATTGGTCATACGAGCTCTCTTCCGGGACCGAAATAGCTGTCGATCACGAGTCCAACACGTGATCCACATAAATTATCGGACACATTTTTCTCAGAAAAAATGTGTTGTTTCTCTCAGCGTTCATGGTTTTATAAATAAACCTCATATCCATACTAATTGCACCTCGTCACCAACAACTAAAATCACTATTACAAGAGCGTAGTAGAAAGTTGGCAGTCGACAGTTCCGTCAGGGAGAGGTAACGAACCCGGCTTTTTTTTTCCAGTAAAAATGGGTTGATGGGTATAGTCTCTTCTGATCATAATAACAGGCTGCAGAAAATCGTGGCTTAGTTTTATTTAATTTTTCTTCTTTATTGTATATCATAATTTCCCCCTATTTTTCTTATTGATTCATCCTTAGCACCTACGCTCATTTTCGACCATTTCCTACCAATAAAACGAAGCCTTGTAGACGTAATTTCCTCTAATATTGGACGCCGTCCCCATTTCATCACAACTTATCAACATTAAACATGAACAGTTATATTGTATGCACATAAAATTCTAAAATGAAGTGATAAACATATTGTAAATATAATAAAACCAATAAACCTTATTAGTTTAGTTTATTTTGTATTCTTTGTGACTTGTAATGGTCGTTGGATACAGCAAGATCAGCTTAGTTATTAAAAAATCAGACTAGAATTGAAAGTACGATAAATGTTTTTATTTATAATTTAGAAAAATAACATATTTTCCTACAAGTCTTTCAAAGTACAAGTTAATTGAAATATCGATTGGAGATTTTATATTTTTGCCATCTTATGTGGTTTCACCAGCCATGTTTATATGAACCAATAATCCACATAAAATTGTGTAAAGCCATAAAGCGGCATCAGAAATTACTAATGCCATTATGCAAACTTTAGCAAAATTATTATCATATACATTTCTACAATATTCTATACAAGATGAATTATGGTAATACCAACATTTTATACATGGTCGTTAGTGTCGCCATCATTATCATACAAGCAAACTTTGACTTGTTAGTTGTTACTTGGCCTCAGGACAGTGGATTATTCCTAAAGAAGCGACATATAAAAATAATTAAGCCAGTGAATACATTCATTGAGTGGAGTTTGTTAGGAAAAATAATCATATGCCGTGGGTCAAACGAACGAGTGCAAAAGTGTAATGAGTGAAGCTTTTTTTGTTGTTGAAAATATTACTGAAGACGTCACAAATTGTGGTTCGCCATTCAACCAAAGGAAGAAGAAATAATTCAGTTTAAGATAAGGAATTCAGGTAAGTATTCTTACATTAAACTTTATTATAAACTAATTGTATAATTTGGTTCTGTAACGCTAAAATCTAGTGGTGATGCATTTTACCCAGAGCAGTGCCCGTCTACTCCATGTACGGGTTGGTAGAATAAATTTTCATTTGTTCTTTAGTTTTATTAAAACATATACTCAGAACTTTGGCGTTTTTTAACATGTAGGTTGGCTTGTAAAAGCTGATGACTGAAAATGAATGGGTAGATAATACGGAAATCTTTTAAACAAATCGTGACATTTGGCAATTTCACAACCCTGTCGTCCCCAGAATAATAAGTGCACTTAATTATTAATCACTTATCACCTGGAGTAGTTTATGAAAGCCAGTTTATTGGAACATTACTATCTTTATAACAGTGATAAATTTCATTGAGAAAAATTGGAGGGAATGTATATTCAACAGGAAAGGTCCAAAATGGAGGCCCTTGCATTTTTATTTTATTTTATTTTTTTTTGTCTTACTATAGTGAAGGCAAAATCTTAGTACCAAATGTTTGTAGTGATTAAATATTTTATGCTTGTCACACTACTACAGTAGTAATATACATATTTTTGCAATTGGCTCTTTGATTATACAATGAAAATATGCATGAATATATGGAGAACAGGAAGGATTGTTGTAGATGAATTCATGGTCTTTTTTCTATAAATTTCATGAAGTCTATTTAAGATTTTTTTTCAGACAGCGTATTTTTAGGTTTGTATATAACTACATGTCTTCCCCTTACTATGTTATGTTGATAACTGGCATTCATTATTTCGGAAGTCTGTGAAGTAGACATATTTCCTGTAGTGAGTTTGAGAATAATTATGTATTATTTTGTGTGATAGTCTGGATAGGGTGACCACCTTCAGTCAATTCAAATGTTGGTAGCGCGCGGCTACAACAGTTGGGCAGTTCGTTATGGCGCAGTCGTTTTATGGCTCCTGTTTAGGCTTTGCCAACTTTTGCTGTTCTTCCTACATTTTTTGCCGTTGTCATGAGACAGGAAGACTTACAATATGTGCAAGTTACATGTTGATCACTTCGTTTTGTTATACAAACATGACAGAGATAGATCATATTTAAAAAAAATGGAGAGATCAGATGTGTGCAACAGCAGCCTGAGAGTCTACATTCATCCGTGCTTATATTATTCGATATTGTCGTTAAAAATAATTTGATTATTATATATTGTTTATACACGTTTTGACATTGCATGTATAAATGTTCTCGGAAACTATCGTAGAATATTGTGGCAACATCAATAGGTTAGGCAGAATAGTTGTACGAATTTTATTGGCATCATTACATTAATTGCTCGGTACACGAATCTAATGAAACAAATAAATTTGTTCGAATAAGTATGTAATTTTCCCTCGTTTAAGATTATTGTTCATATGCTCAGTAAATAATTAGCAGATGCTGTGGCCATGCATTACAGGGCTCAGTCAAATAATTTCAAGTAATAGTAACAAATTTTGTTGGTTCCAAAATACTTGAAACTCAACCGGTCGGGTGATCCGCAAGATATAGCCAGTCATTGAAAACGAACTACATGTAGCAAATGAAAAACTTTAATTGAGAACTCAAATTTACTTTAGCATATCTTTTTTGGCTGACCTTGGCAATAATTTTGTAGTAAAACTGCAATTTCAGTTGAGTGATGAAGTTGTTAAGGTGGTGGAATTTACCAGCGCTTCTTGCCAGAGTGAAGGAAAGAGCGAGGTGGATGGAATGTAAAAACATCTAGTTAAAATGTCAAGTGAAACAAAACTTGAAGTAAATGAATATGTAAACAAATCAATTCGATTAGTTTGATTTAATTAATTTGATTTGGCTAACGCTACACTTTTGTTCTGTTTAGAAAAATCCTCAAACTTGACCGTTTCCGCTACTTTAACGTCTTTAGTATTTATCCTATCTGTTGCCAAGCTACTTTATTCAGCCGGGGGAGAATCCTTCAGGCAGCATAAGCAAAAATTAAGGAAGTTCACGAACGTATTCAATTTTAAGAAGTGATAATATCAGCGATCCAATTCCTCGCAAGACTGGAATCTGTTTCCGCGAAGACGAAGCCAATTACTGAGCGGCTGAAAGTCGACGATTTTTCGAAACGAAACTCCAAGCGGATGACGTCATGTCAGCCGATGATGCTGTGGTGATGTACGAGTGTTGCCAACATGTTGGTAACATTTAGCATAAACACATTCTACATTTATTTATTTTTGTCTTGTGATCTACAGGATATTTAGTACAGTATATGGATCATGTTCTTGTAGTCGTAGTACACAGTTGCAAATGTGCATAAACAGATAAATGGAATTCTTTGGTTGCAGAGTAACAACAGTTTTGTTCAAAAGTTGTCTGAAGTCTCACATCGTGTGTAGTCCTCGAGGGAAAGAAAAACCCATGAACGAAAAATATTTATCAGTTTTATTAAAGACCTATGAAGACATACATCTTAATTAATCCACAAGTCTCGGAGAACAGTCTGCCCACCACAGAAAACGTGGGGCTGAAGTGTGTAGCGAGGTGGGAGAGGATGTTGGGGGGGGTGGGGAGTGTGCAAGGTCGAGTAACGTGGGAGAGGGGGCGGTGTACACATTTTGGACTAACACAAGGTCATTGCGACGCCCATTCCATCCTGACTATACAGTAAGTTGGCTGGGTTTATTTACTGGAATTTGAGAATCAATTTTATTGATAGACTCCTTTTCTTTGTGAACTGGGTAAGTGATGGTGGACAATACTGGAGCAATGTACATTTAATGGAAGCAGAGACGAGAAGACTACTTGAGGAGGAAGGTGGTAAATCTCCGTCAAGTTGGTGTAAGGTAGACTAAACACCCGTAGGTGATGATAACATCTGCACGTGACTTGCACACATTATGCCACTGTACCACAGGGGTGGGTTCTCCTGTGGTACTACTTCGATGACACTTCGGAATCGTGGTTCATTGCTTCTGTCACTGTGGCACTGGGTGGGTACTCCTCCTGCAAGATCGTCACGTTTCGAAGTCAGCTCAAAATTCACAGATCGATAAACCAGTGACATTACCGCGCACCATTCGACCGTTCAGAGACCGTAACACGCGTGCGCCTAATCCGTGACGTCACCCAAAGGTTACCCACTGCTCCCGCCGTCACACGCTCCGGACGATTAGTCCTTTTGTCAAGCTTAGAAAAAGTGTCCTGGACATAACGCAGATGTTGTCAAATCTACACACACGTACTGTTTTGCATTTTTTTCTTGAAGCCACTCTTTCAGTGAACATCCCGTCGTGTGAACACAGGTACAAATGTCACCTCATTCAGATAATTACATGGGAAGACAGGTATTTTTGGTACTGTTTTTACAAACGACGGGGCTTCTTTGCCACCACGGGTACATGTACGTGTCAAAATGTTATAAATGTGAATTTGGCAACACATCAATTGCATAATTACCAAAGAATGGAGTTTTTTGTACATTTACATAGTCTTCTTGACTGTGTTTCAGGGTCGTCGTCTGCACGTGTATACTTCGTCTTTTCTTTCTGAGTGTGCTTACGTCATGTCGTCAATATATGCCAAAGTGTGACATTTCTCTTGTGAGTGGTCAAAACGTTAATACAAAGAGGCTGGTCGTCTGCACAAACATCAAGGCGTCATGTTAATATAAGTACAAACGAGGACCATGATCATCTGTAGGGTATTTACCCCAGACCAATGGTAAAAAAAATCGCACGCTTACAATCAAGCTGCGAACAAGAAACGATATTCACAGATAATAAAAAAGGGCACATAAAAATTCACAAATCCTCTTATCTACTTAAGTATCTTGGTTGACATATATAAAATAGTCCATAGGGTTGTTGTAGTCCATATACGTGCAGGAGAAACGTCTCTTTGGAATGTCAACTTCATCCCTGAAGGCCTGTGTCAAATCAACAAGCTTTGTCCGTACGCACACGTAGCAAAGGTAACTCAGTGACGTGTTTGCGTTACACACGCGATGACAACAGGACGCGTGTCGCGACGACCGTAAATGCCATGACTATATATCACGTGTGTGACGTGCCCTACATGACCAAGGCGGAGAGGAGGAGGGTCAGAAGAGCCGTGGCGATTGCGGCCGCAGGCACGGGCGTGTGAGTGCGGTGGGCGGTGTTGCAGTTGTTTCCCGTACACGTGAAGATGCAGGCCCGGTACTCGCGCTCGTCCGCCGGTCGCTGGATCCACTCGCAGTAGTTGCCCCAGTCCCGTGCAGAACAGAACCGCTTCGTCCCTAGCTCGCCTGCAAAACAATAAATTCACCTTTAACACAAGAGCCAGTGGGGCGTGAAAAAAAAAAAAAATTATATATATATATATATTATCAATCAATCAAAATAGCCGTCCTGAGTCCACTGCTGAACAAAGGCCTCCTTCATAGCACTCCATGATTCACACGATCGCACCATCCTCTGCCACGTCACTCCCACAAACCTCTCGATCTCGTCTCTCCACCTTCTGTCTGGTCTATATATATATATATATATATATATATATATATATATATATATATATATATATATATATATATATCGTAAAGGAGGGAAGCAGGTTTTCTTTGATGCATGTTGAACTGGTTACGGCAGCATTCTGACAATTGTTCAACTTTTTATATATATTTTTTTCAGGAAAAGTCCTGATAAGAAAAATAGAAAATATCAAGAAGTAATTGGACAGTTGTCAGAATGCTGTCGCATCTAAAACACACACACACACACACACATATATATATATATATAATATATATATATATATATATATACATATATATATATATATACATATATATATATATATAATATATATATATATAATATATATACATATAATATATATACATATATATATATACATGGAGCACCAAGAAAGAACGCAGGAGCTTAATAAGTTTATATATATATATATATATATATATATATATATATATATATATATATATATATATATATATATATATATATATATCCAACAGTGGGGGTTCTCTCCTGTGTTCTTTCCTTTTACCTCCACCTTATACCTGTCAATGTGAACTGCGCGCGCGCGCACACACACATTATATATAAACCAAAATATACTGTTCCCAACAGATGTGGACGGATACCCTTACGCATGGATATGATGTCTCCCAACATAATATCAATGAAACATGTCCCTGACCCTTAGCTAGTCTATCAGGTAAAGATAACACGGCTTAGTAGTCAAAACCCAGCAATACCGAAATCGAAAAAGGAAGGGCAAGTGGAAATGAAGGAAGCTTGAGGGAGAGGGAGGGAGGAAGTAGGGAGGAGCTGGTGCGGAAGGATGGCATGGAGGACAGGAAGCTCAATCATCTCCCTATTCTTTGGCGTGATGGCTGGGACGGTGCTGCGCAACAAGCAAACATTCGTTTTTTTCAACGTCAGAGGAAGGCATAATAGCAGTCTTTTGTGTGGTGACATTCTTCTTTTCCTTGGCCACTCTCTACAACGAAGGAATGGGGGAGTGGGAAGCACGTGTGTGTGTGTGAGTGAGTGAGGGCAAACTATACCATACGTTCAGATCAATCCCTTGAACACGTTGGCAGATTTTATAAAGCTAATCCCGGGGTGTGTGGAGGAGACCCAGGCCTTCGATCGACCGTAAACCCATTTGTTTCGACTTTAATCGCACCCGTGTTGGGTGAGATGGGTTAATTGTTGACAACCCACGCGAACCTTATGGTTGCGTTTACACCAAGCGAATCTAATAGATTCAATTCATGAAGAATCAACATTATTCATGAATCGTGTTGTTGACTCGCCACACTAGTTTACAACAGGCGGGTCAACTGACTCGATTCGCTTGGTGTAATAAACGGTTACATTGAAAGTAGTGTGGCAAATCCAGACGATTCATGAACAGTGTTGATTTTTTCATGAATTCAATCTATTCGATTCGCTTGGTGTAAACGCAGCCTAAAGCACTTTGCCAAGACAGAGCCTAAAGCACTTTGCCAAGACAGAGCCTAAAGCACTTTGCCAAGACAGAGGGAGAAAATACTTTCTTCCGCCTTTTCTATTTGACCTTTCGCAAGAACCCACTTTTTCTCCCTTCTTCACGTAAACAATCACCCCGAACTTCTCTCCCCATTTCTTCAAATGGGTTTTCTTTCTAAATCATGACCACCTCACACCATGTACACTTGACGTGACCCGACAACATTCCCACAGTTTAGGAATATCATGTTCCTCAGTGGCTGGCCCAAACCTTATTCCTTGATCCACGACCCCAAAACACTTGGCAACGGGGCGATATTGACCATAAGGGTTAAGAGCGTTGGTGCATGTCGGCGACGATGTGGGAAACTAGTTTCTTTCGTCGTAGCAAACATTCACACTGCCCTCTGACAGTTACATTCTGCCTCCTAACCTGTGCGTCCACTGACTCGACTTCATTCTGTTGAGGATTATTTTTCCGCGTCACAACGGGCGAAATATCACCGTTATAAATTTGAATTGATGGACAACTTCGTCTACATTATTCTAGATTTCCATGATAAAATTTAAACAATCTGTTCAATGTCATACGTTTTTCAGTTTCTCAACATATGACGCAATTTCCTGCAATGGTTAAGATTAGGGGAAACAAAACACTGTAATCAAAGCCGTTTCTACCCAAACGAACGAGACTCCGCCCAATGTGACGCGGGCTACACTTCCCGCACTCGAAGACCCAAACCACAAAACTTGAATGACGTCATGTCGATGGTCGGAATATTCAAGTCTACTTGAAGTGTTCCCGTCCCCTCTCCTGGCGTCATTCGACGACACTTCACTGATTGGCTGATTAATTACACGAACTAATCAGGTTTGGGAAGACAGAGTACAATGACACTGAATGGGGGAGGGGAGAGGAGGAAGTGGAGGAAGCTCGCGTGAGGATGGGGGGAAATATACATTGACTATTGGGGAGGGGGCAAGAGTGGGCGACGCACCTATTGGTTGGGTAAGGGATGGGGAGAAGTAGTGCAGTGTAAGGTAAAACGGGGAAATCGTACGCGGACAGAGATACGTGTGTGTGATTCATCATGGTCTTGGATCACGTGTTGGACTCGTGATCGACAGCTATTACCCTTCCGGAAGAGAGTTCATATATGACCGATCTATGGGTAATTCTGTGACCTTACACGTACACACACACACCCAACTCCCCGCCCACGAGAGTTGGAGTAACAACCCGCAGCGCAGTGATACTGAAATAATTTCAACCCTGGGGGGGATTCGACCCCGGACCGCAGTAGTTGCAAGGAGGAACTCTTCCACTGCGCCACGTGTGTGTGTTCGCGTGCGCGTCAACAGGGCACAGGCAAGGGCCTACATGTCTATAGCTAAACACAGGACCAAACTCAATGTGTTGCATATTTTGCATCAGTCTTCACGATTTTTTTTTCCTGTCCACGACGTTTTTTCCAACAAGATTGCAACATGTAATCGCCCATCAGAACTGGTATCCATGCGAGCGTGTGCTCGCACAAGCGTCCGTTTGCACAACTGTGCATTCACTACTGCAACTGCCAGTGCTGGTGTTGCTACTACTACAAATACTACTGTTATGATTTTACCTACATCTGCTACCACTGATACTACATTTGCCACTGCACTAAAGTTTAATAGCAGTAGTGAACGGGAGAAGGCGCGTCCTTTCCTAAGGGAAATAAAAGGGAAACAGATGAGGGGGGAAAGGCGTGAATTGGGGTTTGGGGAGAGGAAGGGGCGAGTTTGATGATCAACGACACCAGACAGCTTTATGATGTCATCTGGGACCAGGCGACCAGTCCAAATGACCGGATTATCACTTATGGGGAGGGGGCAGCATGGGATGCACACGCAAGAAGGTTCTGAGTAGCTGCGACCGATGCAGTTACCTTTGCCCTGTGTGCTTTGGGGGCGGGAGGTAACAGTCCTGTTGGGAACGTGATAGAAATACGGGAGCCGAACCCGCAACTAGGAGGAGCACACCTGCTACTTACGCCAACAGATCATGCACGGGGGAGAGGGGGGGGGGTTGGAACAGCTGTTAATTGTACACTTGACGAAATGTATGTGTTGGGGGGGGGGCCAACTTCCTACCATGACTAACTTCGAATATTTTGTTCTGGCTGCAAACGCCAGACGATTTTATTCAGTTCAAGGAAACCCCATGGGGGTTGGACGGAGGGGGAGAGAGTTTGGTTCCCTATCTTCCATTTTCCTCCCTCCCCCACTTTCTCCCATCTCAGCCTCTTCGACTCCCCCCCACCCTTCCCCTTCTCCCTACCTATCCCATTCCCAAGTCACTTTTCTATTATCCACCAAGGTTCCCCGTGAGATCACTTCCGTGCCGTGTGGCACTTTATCCTGCCTATCGTCAGGTTATTTAATTCACCTCCGTGACATTCCTTCATCTTATATTGACTCGACCCTTCCTTATTGGGCGCTGCATTCCTTTTACCCAGGCTGTCGCCAGCCTCATTCCACCCCGTGACACTCCATCGTTAGATCTGAAGTCACACTCCCCTCGTCCCTTCCTTCCTGCTGCCTTGTGATCCACAACTAATCCTTCTAATTCACACCTCCCTCCCGGATGTCGATCCTCCTCTTTTCCTGAAAATATTCCGGATTCCAACCCTGGCATCGTCCATTCCAGAAAGGAAACTGTACCTACTCCTCTACCCTATTTAATTCATTCCAATCATTCCCCCCACCCTCTCACTTTCTCAGTCCTTCCTTCCGTTTTCTTCGAAATGCCAATGCTTGATGCTTCCCCCTTCGAATCACCTTCGTGGATTCAGCACTTGAACGCCCCTTCTCCTCCAACTCTTATTCGTTTCCTCCGTCCCCCGGATTCCTGCACCATCGCCAACACCAACACCAACACCACCTCCCATCCCTCAATTCAGAACGTCTTTGGAATTCCTCTCCAAGGCCACCACCTTCCCGGAAGCCAGGTATCTAGGTCTTCCTCCAGAGTTCCCGGTTCCAGAGGACTTGTATCCTACTGACCCTTCCGAGTACCAGGTTCCTCCTCCTCCTCCCCTCTCTCCTCTTCCTTCTTCAGGATACCCGTAGCCTTTAGTCATCGTTTCCTAAGTTCCTCTGTACCTGAAGTGTTTCTACTACTTGCTTAGTGATCTTAAATGGGACTTATCTACCATCTACCAGGAATCTTCCCACCCGGTTTTCCACCAGCTACCGGTGGAATACCACTTCCCGTCCAGTACTATATTTAGGATCGTTTCAATATATTAGTTTTTCAGGATATAAGACGTGTATAATGATTAAGCACTGGAGAAACGGGAAAAACACAAACTGAACTAGTATTGCGAATAACGAGAGGCCTGGAATCACCGAGTATTGTAGGAGAACTGGGGGTACACATTCGGCAAGGTTTGAGCAGATAAAGTAGGTACACCGTGTGCCGTAGAAAAGAAAGAAGATTGGCACATGGTCACAAAGAACTGGAGACATGGAGGAAGTCACAATGAACTGTATACACACACACATAATGTGTGTGTGTGTGTGTGTGTATATATATATATATATATATATATATATATATACCTGAGGCATATAAGGAGTATAAAACATGCAAAGCCTGTTTTAGTATGGCATCCAACCTCTTATCAAATAAGATAAAAGGGGGGGGGGGTAAGGAGCACAGCACCAGAACAAATACCTTAAACTACCATTGCACACAACCCCCGAACCACCACTCCCATTAATACCCCCCCACTCCCATCCTTCCTTTTAAGGGTAAAAATCTCTTACTTTATTTCAAAGTATGTAAACTCCTTTCCTGTCGCATCATTTGCTGATTATGCACCTCTCGTACTGTCACCTAATCGGAATCGTACTGGTCTCGCATTCGATTAGTTGTGGGTTCGAATCCCGCACTTCTCTCCGATTCTCAACAGTGACTGTTACCTGTCCCAACAATCCAAGGGCACTGAATAAAGGTGGCAGCTTCGGGCACGGCTACGTGCCTCCTGGCGTAGGCTCTTCACCTTCTACTTCCACCCACCCCTCCCACCAGAGCCCCAAAGGCCCACCCCTTATCCCCCAAAATTCCATTTTACCATCTCCATTGCCCCAAATGGGAAGTACTTCATTTATACGGGCAAAAAACACAAGAATGAAGGAGACTTCAAGAAACCATAAGGCCCACGCTAAGCAATTCCATGCCCATTACCACCTGTCCCTATCCATACAGTCATCTGTCTCTTAAAACAACCAATAGCTTCAGCGCTCATTGCATGGCTGCTAAGTATATTACATTCGTTAACCACTATTTTGGTAAACAAGTTCTTGATGGGTTTATTCATTTGCATGATATTTGTTTATTATTATTTGTCTGTTGGTTTATTATTTGCTTGATTTTCATTTATTATTATCTGTCAACTTAGTATTATTTAGTATTTACCTGTTTGTTTATTACTTAACTATACCTATGCATTTATTTATTTATTATTTATATTATTATAATTATTTATTTATTTATTATTATTGTTTGTTTTTTTCGCATCCAACCTAGTTATGGACCAAAAGGTATCCTGTCGGCATGCTCCTCCTTTGTAATCCTTTGTTAATGACGTGTACTCTATCACGTCACCTGTTGTGACGTCTCGAGTTCGACTCCCCCCCCCCCACACACACACACCAATCCTTCGACCTGTCCACGTCATCTAGAGACAAGGCTTCTCTGTTGGGACGGGAAGGCGTGGGAGGGGAGAAGGGGAAACTAAGGAAGGACAGAAGGGAGATAAAACGGATGAGAGGGACTTCGGAAGGGAGAAAGGTGGATGTACGGGAAAGGGTGAAAGAAGAGGAACAAGAACGAATGGGATTGGGCGGAATGAAATGCAGAGTGGGGAGGGAGAAGGGAAAGGATTAGAAAGGGGTAAGGGAGACAGAAGTACAGGGGATGAAGAAGGACGAAAAGGTTAAGCCGGGAGGGTCGAAAGGGATTGGAAAGGATGGGGAGACCACCGATTTCCGGAATAAACGTGGTTGGCTGAAAATAATAATAATAATAATAGAAAAATGAAAATGGGAAATGGTATATATCGATGACAGGGAGGGTGATGACGTGAACATGAGAGAGAAAAAGAGATCGAGAAGGAGGGGCGGGGGAGTGAGAGAGGAGAGAGAGAGAGAGAGGGAGGGGAGGGAAAAAAAAAACAGAAGCAAGGGGGGAATTTTAGGAATGGGGATCAGAAGAGTATCAGGAACAGTAAGGGAGAGGGAGAGTAAGATAAAGTAAAACGGAAAGAGAAGAAAATGGGCCTAACCTAATTGACATATAAAGGGGGAGGATAAAAGGTCAAAGGAAGAGACGGACTGAGAAGGCCGAGGGGGGGGGGGTGAAAGATAGGTTCCTCTCTAACCCGAAAGCTCCTCTCCTCCTCCTCCTCCTGGGGGGGAGCAAAAGAAGGGCCTTTGAGAGGTTTTTCCCTGAATAACACGAAGGCTCTAAGCAGCCTTGTCATTTCGTGCATCATTACCAGAGTTCTGAATATTCCATTACTTAAATGGCCCCGGGTGTGGGTCACCTGAACGATTTTATCCACCCGAGTGAGTGGTGGCACCCAAGACTAAATCAAGGTGACGATGACCTATTAACTACGCCAGGAAGATGTTCTTTACTCTTAGCGGAATGAAATCTGGTGTTTGATACGAGAGGATCTACACAATGCGACACGTCCCTGAATCTGCTACAGAAATCGAAGGAGAGGGGGGGGGTAGGTGGTCCTGATAGAAATCATCTTAGGGTTTTAGGGAATGTGGCGGGATTGGAACAGCATTTTCACTCACTGCTGGAATATTGGTGTCTCTAAAGGGGTTATCACACTGGGATATTTTCCCTCCGACAACATCCTGCCTCCAACCTCCATTTGAATAACTAGAATATGACTTCGCTTACGGAAATCTAGACTTCTCTAAGAACATTTGAACAGTATGTCTAACATTCGTATTGGTTTACAATTTCTTACTTCATCATTCTTGTTTGCTATATATGACGTAAAGATAACTAGATATTTGGGAATTCGAAAAATATTGTAACTGAAGTCGTTTTTACTCGAACGAACTTACAACGGTCGGCGCTGGTGAAGCCCATGGAAGCATAGTGTGATAAAAAGAAAAGAAGAAGAAAAGAAAAAAAAAAAAAAAGTTTTACAATGCATGATCTACAGGACAACGCACTATAACGGAATCAACAAAATTCAATATTTCACATTCCGAGGCGGTGAAAAGCATACAAGAGGCAATAAAAGTCACATTGGGCGTCGGATAGAATCATCTCTTTGCGGTCTATTAATTATCAGAATCTATCGATATCCTCACTTCCAATTGGAGGTGCAGCCTTCAGAGGTTGGCATTCGGTCACTAGACCTGCCCCACGATCTTTCTCGTTCAACTTTAGATACTTCCCTTGAATTCTACAGCAAGAGCTACCAACTCGCCACTCGTCCTCCTCCTCCTCCTTTCCTCTCCTCCTGTTTGCCGATGACGGAAAAAGTACAATATAACAGACAGACAGCAGTCCTAAACTACTTTCCACACAAATGTATGCATGGGTCCGATGACCTTCGCTGGCTACTGTGGGACTGTGGGCACTTCAGGGAAACTCGAAGAAGCGACAAATACTATAATTCACAAAGGAAGGGTTAGAGAGGTCAGACGATATCATAACCTCTAAAACTTAATAGCAACGGAATATATATTATATATATATATATATGTATATATATATATATATATATATTCACACGTGTTTGTGTATGTATGTATATATATGTATATACATACATACATATATACACGTGAGCGAGCGAGCGCACACACTTATACGCACGCCTCCCAATTAGGGCGATCAGTTTCCCGCCCCCAACGTGATCCAATCGCTGAGCCTTCGACTGGAAGGCTCCGATGGTCGGTCACTGGGAAGAAGACAGAAGGGGGGGGGGGGTATTAGACAAATTTAGCACTGTGATGCTACTTAAAGATTTAATTCTGGCTACTCATTGGTAATCCCGTGTAATCCTTACTCTCGCTCTTACAGTAAACACGGTTAACCCGCTTTCCAACGAAGCCCTGATTTCGCTCAGTCTTCTCCATTAAACTTCAATACTGGGCCTGCCAAGACAGCCTGCTGCTGTGACCTTGAGTTACTTCCCCCTCCCCCAATCTCTCTCTCTCTCTCCTTGTGCCTGGGCTTTACTCGCCATGCAAGCAACCGTTACTCGAAAACAACCTTCCATACTCTCGTCTTCCCCTGTTCAGCTTCGCCTCTGCCATGCTGGTCTCCTTCCACTTCTGGCCTTCTTCACCGTGTCTGTCCGTATGCTCTTCGGAAATCGGTCAATATCTTTATTTTCCCCCTCCCCCGAAATCATCTACTCTTTTCCACCATGTTTATCCAGTCCCTTCCGTGCTGGGTGGCACTTTCTTTTATAATGGTTGTCGCCAGGCTAATTTTATTCAGCTGTGCGTGAGGCCATCGTGACTGAGTGGGTTAAGGTACCAGAATCGATTGTCATGATGTTGCCAGACCTTTGTTTCCCCATGCGGCTCTCCCCCCCCCAAAAAAAAAGTGCATTAAATCATTGAATCCTTTAGTAAGGAGGCGCCCTTCATATGTTTTATTCAGTAGGAGGGATTTCCAAGTAAACCTCTTCTTCATGATGAGACTGTACGAATCCTGTTCAGACCAGACACACAACTGTTCTAGTGAAAGGAATGTCACTGCATTTCAAAGTCGGGACGCGTCGGATGAGCATAGCAACTGAACCAGTGTGACAACGAAGGGACTGTTCACAGGGAGGTCGTTAAGTGTATAAACAAGGTCACGGGGTCACCAGGCTCTACGACTACAACAGCTGGGTCTACGTTCCTTCGAGACTGTGTGCATGCAAACTCACGAACGTACGACATCGTGAAATGACGTATAGGATTGAAATGGCTTTTTTAGATACAAAATAATGACTGTGTGGATTAAATGTATGTAGTGCGGAGATGCTGTGGAAGTGTGGGCTGCAGGGCTCCCTTAAGGTTCTGCATCTATATCTTAAAGGTTTAAGGATTCTTTAGAGAACTTGGGTGTGAGACTAGTTTGTGAGAAAAGGGGTACGAGACTTGTCAAGGTGGTGCATCAGTACAGGTTGTGGGGGTTGCTACAACGCTGAAGACTTCATCTTAGTAGGGTGTAGGGGGTTGCAGGACGAAGATATTTACAGCAAGGGAGGAGAAGTTTGGATGGCGGGGGTTCCCCCTATTTGAGGATCGCATACTCTACCTTCGAACATGCCAGTCGTCTTGACGCAATACTTAGCCTCAAAGACGCCGTCGCAGGATTCTGGCTTCATTTCGGACTCTATGGGGTCTTCGTGTAGCTGTGCGTGCACTTCCTCCGGACACACCTCCCCTTTGCTGCTGTCGCACTGATAACACTCCAGCCCCAGCACTGGGGGGAGCGCCGCGTGCCAAGGCGGGTGCGTAGAAGCGAGTCCGCGGTTATCGAAGCCGCGTAAAAGCGAGACGTCGGAAGACAGGCGATGCGGTGCGAGACAGGAATGAATTGGAGGAAAGGGGTGGGTGGAAAGGGACACAAAAAAAGGGGTGTTAGTAAAATGTTAGTTAAAGCTTAGTTTGTTTTACTTCTAGATTGTGCGTGTCTATACCTTCTAAGAAGAGTCAAGGGAAGAAATGGCAACGAGTAAAGAAATTTCAGTGATACTCATCCAAGGGCCTGTTAGTAAGAAAGAACAAAATTACTGTTACAAAATGACTATTGGCAATAAATGCATAGAAAACATTTAAAGCTGTTACAAAGGAAATGCAATATTAGTAGCAAAAGTATTAGTTTATAGCTGCCAAAAGAGAAAATATTAGTAGCCGTGAAACATTCTATATTATGGATATGTTAGTTCCTGTTAGAAAGAAATTGCAGCACTGTTAGAAAGACAAACGTTAAATGTTAGTATATACATGCAAGGAAAAAAGTTAGTACGTGGCTGAAAGAAAACAACTACTTGTTAGAAACGTGTTTTTGGACATTGGTAAGTGTTTATTTACACAGTCATGCAGGCAAACGTCATGCATCGTGTCACTACACGCACCTCTAACAGGAGAAGGCAGAAAACAACATGACGGGTTGCCTCATTCGAATCATGCCTTCGACCTCGTACAATTTGAACGTACCGATCCATTACGTCATACCTAGACACCCTAGCCCGTCACATACCCGATCCTACTGTGCTAGCAGTCATCCAGATCCGATCATCTGGATTAGAAATCCACCACACTCCTTTATAATTCTGTTAGCTCGTTCAGTCCCTTTAACCCGAATACTCTATTGGCACCTGGAAGAACCGAGTCGCCATGCTCCACGGGTACAGGATACACAAACCTGATTTAGTACATCCCATATGGTGATGACATTAGAAATTGTGTCCTGTCCTCGCGAAAAAGGGGTATCTTTGACATGAAAGGTGCTTTGATATGTCAAGAACGTGGACCATTTTATTAGTCCCAGCCGAGTCATATAGATATAATAACACTGAGCCTTTGGGCAAATAATGTAAAGCGCTACACTCATCTGGATCGATTGATAACTCAGCCCTAATGACTTGATTGACGCACCGCTCGGCAGTTCTGTATCTCACTTAACATGCAACCTATTCCCGTATTCGACATCGGAGCATGTGAATAAGGCGCTACTGAAGAAGAGCTCACGCCAGGAGACGCTTAGTCATGGATAACCTGGGCAAGTAGCAATCACATACGTGGGGGAAAGATGAAGGGGATCGAACAGAGAACGTGCGCACACACAAACGCGCGCACGCACACACACAAACGCGCGCACGCACACACACACACACACACACACACACACACACACACACACACACATATATATATATATTTATATATATATATATATTTATATATATATATATATATATATATATATATATATATATATATATATATATATATATATATATATATTTATATATATATATATTATAATCTTTTCGAATAGTCAACGTGAAATGACGTCACACGGGGACGTCCCTGTCAGCCGTGAGACCTCAAGTGGCAGGATTCATTCCCGAGGTCGTTGCAACTCTCAACTCCCTAATGAGGGCAAGAAGGCAATTAAATCTCCTTGGCTCTAATGAAGGGTCCTACAGTATGTCAATGCAACAGTGAGTTAGGTACACCGTGAGAGAGAGGGAGAGGAAGAGATAATTAATTGGACGGATGTTTATCTCACTACCCCTTCCCCGTATCAAGAAAGGAACTAAGTTAACCATGAATGGTCAGATCACTTGGCTGCCAAATGATTACGTTTTCCATCGCGATTTACATTGCTGACCTTTACGGTGTTCCCAGGTAAAACATATAACTAGTCTCTCCGGCAGTGTGTGTGTGTGTGTGTGAAAGAGAGAGAGAGAATTGTACACACAGTGGACTTTTGGTAGCGTGCGCGGCTAGCTGCTCCTACAGAAATCAATCACACGGGTTCGAACCCTGATCACGACGCAGATGTTAGGAATGACACATCCTTTCGGTTATGAACTCCAACTGCCTATACGGAGGTCCTTTCGCAAAGCATCGTCCTACAGAATCCTGGGTATCCGCCCTTCGCCCGAGTACAATCGTCTGGGGTCTGCCAGAGCAAAGCCTCTCAAGTTATGACGCTGCGTAACGCCATTCTCAGTAACAGGCCAATGCACCGCCACCCCACACATGCATACAACAGCCATACGGAAAAAAAAAGATAAATATATATATATATATATATATATATATATATATATATATATAGATAAATATATATATATATATAGTATAATTAAATAAGATCAGTAATACAAATGGAGTGCCATTCGACGTCTTTCTCTGGGACCACCTCGAGGACGCCCTTTGGGAGCACTCAACCAGACACCTTTTTCGAGATCTCCCCTAGGACACGCCCCCTTAAGATAACACTCCCAACAACCAGACACCTCCTCCAGGAAGACCATCCTCGGGACTGTCCCCAAGGAGGGGCACTCCAAATGCCTCCCTGCTTTCAGGAACACCAGCAGCGCCAGCAGGAGCACCAGCAGGAGGTGGAGGAGGACCAGCTCCCCGACCTGTACCTTCGAAAATGCCTGTCATCTTGACACAGTAACGGGCATCGTAGATGTCGTCGCAGGACTCCCCCTCGAGCATGTGGTACCAAGGGAGGTTCTCGGAGCAGGTGATCTCGCTCGTCGAGTCGCAACGGAAGCAGTCCAAGGCCTCGGCTGTAGCGCCAACAGGGAAAGAAGATATGTTAGTCAGGGTTCTGGGGTAGCAAGGATAGTTTATGAGTTTAGTCTTGCAATAAGAAGAGGAAAGGCAGAAGTTAAAAAATAAGTTCTTTGTAGTCTGGAATCCTTTGGGCACATCGTCGAGGAAGCCAAGAGGATAAAGAAAAAGAAATAAAAACAAGATAAAATAAAATAAAAGGAAATATAAAAACTCACTGTAAATTGCATTCCGTTGGGTATACACATGTATAATAATTATGTTCGTGTGAGTGCGTGCGCAAGCGTCAGAAAGGCGCCCTTCTACTTACCGTTGAGCCGACTAAATGCCAGCTATCCTGTGATTCACTGATGCGCAAACGCAGGACTATGCAGCACCGTATGGGATAGCGATTGCGAAATGTTTATGCAGACGATATTTGAGGTTACGTGAGACCCCTACGGACCAGACTCGCTAGGCATTTCTTTACAAGTGGAGACTAAAAACAAGAACAAAATCTACCTACTACTCCACTTTGTTGGTGCTATATTACCCCAAGAATAGAATCGCTGGTATTGGTAGCAAAATACAGGCAGCAAGGATATAAATAATCTCCCGATGTCATCTGGCAATATATAAATGCAGAGAACAATTTTCAGTGATCTGCATAACACACTGACAAACAGAATCGTCACGCTGTAGCCCCTGGTAATGTAGGGGCACACTTGGTATTTCTCGCTAGCATGCTATTTGCTTTTGCTACTCTGAGTAAACACAACTTGCGGTTACGATTTTTTGTTTTCCAAATTTCCAAAGGTCAAATTACTCTGACGTCATAGACTGAGAAGCTGAATGACGAACTAATAGAAGTTAAACCTAGAATACGAATGTTACACATTATTGAGATATTCTTCCGGAAGTAGTTTCTACTCAAACGAAATAGCAAAAGCAAGTAGCATGATACCTTAGTGTATCGCCAGTTTTAGACAAGCTGGGCTTATGTTCATCTCGGCAACAGCCAAGGCCGGATGGTTTTTGTCCCAAAGACCAGTTTTTAGTTCGTCTCAAGAGAACCACTGGACAAAGACAATGCCGAGCACAAGCTGCTGGTCAGTCACCACTGAAACTAAACCTTCTTCGTTTCGGGCAAATAACTAAAACATTCTACTTTTTCTAGCTGGAGCAAGGTGTGTCAACGTGTATACGCCATAAGTCTCGTCGACCACAGTAAAGCAAGGGGTACCGATTCACTACCTTTACAAAATCTAACCTTCTGCATGACGGTCCACCTGCAACTGTACGCGTATACGCAGTACACGCCCAAGGCATAAGCGAACTAAGCGGCTGCGTGTCAGACTCGTGATCGTCAGCTATTACCCTCCCGAATGGGAGTTCAGATCCCATATAGACCGATCAGTATGTTTGTGGCGTTTATGCACGCGCGCACGCACACACACACACACACACACACACACACAGGCTTATTGGTGTAACGGTTAACGTCTCGTACTCCCACGATTAGGCGAGGAAAAGCTTCCACTTATTGCAAGTCGTTACTGCCCCTCGTGTGTGTGTGTGTGTATGTGTGTGTGTGCGCGCGCGCGTAAACACCACAAAAACACTGATTGGTCTATATGGAATCTGAACTCCCATAGCTGATGATCACGAGTCTGACACGTGATTCAAGTGGCACCGCTGAAAGCTGCTGCAAAAAAGATACAAAGCTGCTGCTGCTGCTGCTGCACGAGTGGCGTGTCGGCTGGAGGCGTGCAGCTGCATTAACGACATGCGGGGAAGCGGTTGGTGCGCAATTAAGGTGTGGTCACATACAAAACTCGGGTAGTTTCCCCTCCCGAGGCATGGCTGACGGGCAAAGCATCGAAAAGAGAAAATAAAAACAAGTAAGGCAAGGACGGTACCCCCCCAATAGAGGACTTTGTAGCTTGGAATTTAATAAACCATGCCTGTGGTTCAACTTCGCCGGTAGCAGGGTTCGAACCGCCATCCCCCTTGACCTTCATTGCCAGGAACGACGCCCTAACTCGCTCATCCAGCGTGGGTCAATCACTGTGCTACGCAATCTATTTCCCCTCTTCATCTATTTATTGTCGTAATGGACTCTGCTACTGTAAACGTTCACGAGTTTGTCCGTACTGTTGCTGTAAAGGATTGGGTCGCCAAGTAAACGTTTATCTTGATTTGCTAACTGAGCTTTACACCTAAACGTCGTGGACCCAGCAAACGCGTTGACCGATTGTGTTACGAGCCATCAAGCAGATGCTCTTTCCCGAAAAGGATGCTGTGGAAACCAGTTGGCAATAATTCGTCATGCCCTAGAGCAGGGCTTCCCTTTTTTCTCCAATTCCCCACTTTTTAGTGAGCCAACTCTCCATTCCCACCACAGCATAGGTCTTTGACAAATTCCATTTTAACCCATGCAGTGTTTAGTACGTAAATATACGCTTTGCTTTTTTGTGCCATTTTACGGCCCTTAATTTTTGTTTGCATATATTAGATTTTTTACTAACAGTTATCACATGGAAATAAAATACATATGAAAAGACAGTGGTTCTTCTGTCCGACCGGTCATTCCCCACTTGGCAACTCCGCCATTCCCCACCAGTGGGGAATTCCCCACAGGTTAAGAACCACTGCCCTAGAGGCTCAGACCAAATTCCATCAAGCCAGTGAACCTCTTTATTAATTCCTTTCTGGTATGAGCTAGAAGAGAGTAGTGCAATGCCACCAGAAACGGAGGTATTTGATATAATTCTGTTCTTTAACGTGAAACAAGTTGAAGACCCCGGTAACAATTCTCTTTTTTCTTTTCGATTCTGGGACTGGAAGACACCTGCAACCAGTTGCAACTCTGTTTTGTTCACAACAGGATCAACATCTCACCCTACCTACCCAAACTTCACTTTTGTTCTCTAGAGCTAGGCGGACTGGGGTGAAGGGGAATGATATAAAGATAATAATAATAAAAGAAATTATATCGAAAGAGAAAAAGGAAAGAGAGCAATGAAGAGAGCCCGGAAAAAAAAATAGAGAAAACTGTCAGCGAGATTACAGACGACTGCGTGTGTGCGTTTGTCCGGGTTGGGGGAGTGAGACTTCTTCGCCTCCTAATCCAAATGTAATTCGAGACTTAAGGAATCCTCGGCACAGGAAGGCGCCATCGACCTTAGACTCAGAGATTCGAAGTCGAGATTTCGTCCCTCTTGGCACGGGGAGAGGATGGTGCCATGGCACTGTGGCACTCGAGGGGAGGAACATGGGCCCCACGCGATCTTCTCCACAAATGAACTCAAAGCTATCGACGTAATAAATTCCCCAAAGGAAATACAAGTTATGACGAATACGAATTAATATGACTATATAAACGTGTCGCACATTAGTCATTGCCTCCATTTTATTATTTTTTCTTTTTTAGGTGGGTAGGGGGGCTCTGGTGAAAAGTAATTCGCCTTTATAATTCCTCCACGCCGCCCGAGCGTCCTTTATATATATATATATATATATATATATATATATATATATATATATATAAACACACACACACACACACATATATAAACAGCATTCTGAATAAAAACTCTTTAGCTGTATCCGGGTTATATTCTTTAAAGGAACCAATTCTTCATTTGATGTAAAGAAAAGGTTAATTATGAGGAAATCGAGATTAGTTTTAAATCCATAATCTCGTCGGTACGATGGTGTTCTTTGTGGACTATGCTCTCTCTCTCTCCTTCTCCGTCGCCCTCTCTTCCAGTTAGGCAGACCCCCTCATGTGCACACTAATTAGGACGCGCCATTAATTACGACCAGCTTTGGGACGACGACGCTCTTCAGTACGATCCACGTTTTGAACACACTCACCAGAGCGGCGGTCGTCGTTGTGTTGAAGACGATAATGAAACGACTGGAACTGTTACTTGACAATCAATTTTCGTATTTTTGTGTTTCCTCCCTTTGAGACCTCAGCGGTTAAAAAAAAAAAAAAAAAAAAAAAAAATATATATATATATATATATATATATATATATATATATATATATATAGAGAGAGAGAGAGAGAGAGAGAGAGAGAGAGAGAGAGAGAGAGAGAGAGATATTGGGACAGATTATGGGAAAGGTGAAGGAGGAAACACGGGTCTTTATCTGAATATTGAGTTTATTCCTGACCTGCTTTGACCCGTAGCGAAACCGGTCAGGAATAAACTCGATATTCAGATAAAGACCCGTGTTTCCCCCTCCACCTTTCCCATATAATATATATATATATATATATATATATATATATATATATATATATATATATGTGTGTGTGTGTATGTGTGTGTACAACACTGAATGGGTCCCAGTGATTAGAGATACATTTTAACAACCGCAATGCACTTTGATATCCTAGTTGGAAAGTCACTGTCGCACTTGTCATAAGGATGCCGGGTTCGAGTCCTGGGCAGTACCATATTTCAATTTCAGCATGCTGGCCTGTGATGGCTTAGAATTAAAGTGCATTGCGGTTGTTAAAATGTGTGTATATATATATATATATATATATATATATATATATATTCCATTGTCATTGTTGTGTGCGAGATACTTGTAACCTTACAACCTAATACCGCTCAGCAGAACCTACAGCACGTCTTTGAAATAATATTAAACAAGTAAAATTAACGGCATAAATAAAAATAAACGTACAAATAATTAAACAAAGAAAACGGGGGTTCCGCAACCTAGCTGCCCTTCAGAACAGTTTCCTCTAAAGAAGTTTTAAACGCCAAACTTTCGAGTGAGGGGAGAGAAGTGGTTTTACCCATCAGCCAACTCCGTCCCGCTCTCTTGGTGGAAAATTGTTCCTTTCACGACATGAGACCCAAGAAGCATCCCTCTCTCTCTCTCTCTCTCTCTCTGTCTCACCAGGCAAGCCATGACTTGGGCACTCTGACCTTATACGGATATTAACACAAGCAGAATACGTACCAATACCAAAGAAAGTGCGCGTGAATAAAGCACAGACCACACTGACAAACCCAGGGTACAAACTTCCATTGACGGGTATTTGTTAGAGTCACCACAGCACTAACACAGTATACGGTGACACTAAACGGGTTGTTTACAACGTGTGGACTACACCTGGGGAGTCCACTAAATCTCATTTAGTGGAGCCACGAAAGGAAAACTAGCGAGAGTTAGTGGAAGCTATTTTATTCAGTGTTGCTAAGTGATCTTCAAGGAAACTGGAGAACAGTAATAAATAAGTGTGGGGATACACGAGGAAATAGGCCGAGAACTAATGCACTGAATTAACAAAGGTCTCAGCATGGACCACGCAACCATGAATTAACATGACTGCATACAAGCGCAAGCCTGATCTTTCTCTCTCTCTCTCTGCTGGAAAAAATCCCGTCATGAGCAATTGCACACGACAACATGGCTCGCAAAGATACTGGCAAGGGAGGTCTGATGCATGCAAATCTTAGTGTATTTTCACCTACGAACAGTTAAACACAAGTACAGATATATTCGTATACTCACGTGCTTGTACTTGTACTGTTCGTGCACAGATGTATGCGTGCACACGCACACATATCCAAACTCATCTAGTTGCAGCCAAACACACACAGCCACATCTAAACACACAAACCCATCCAAACACACATATACCAACACCCTTCCAAATGCACATGAATCAACATCCAAACACACACACTCTCAGTGAAAAAACTATAACCACGAAAACTATGTGGAGTATCTAGTAAACCTTGCAGACGACAAACACACAATTACGCTCCAGTGTGCACTGCTGTCATGGTGTAATCGTACATCATTTCATGTAGTTACTTTGTGTTGCACTATTATCAAGTGATGACCACTAGCACCCGAGACTGAAACGGTGTGGTGATGAGGTTGCGATGTGATGTGATGCCTGGGTAGTGGTGGGTGGTGAGGAGCCTACGCCAGGAGACGCGTGGATGCGGCCGAAGTCGTCGCCAGGGACTGTTGGGGCAGGTAACAGTCACTTCTGAGAATCGGAAAGGAGTGCGGGATTCGAACCCACGAGTGCGAGACCGACACACTTCCGATCACGCCACTAGCGCACCTTTAGGTAGTGGGTTATGTTGATAGTGGTGATCATGGGCTTGAAGGTGGTGATACTCGAATGGTGGTAGTGTGGAAGGTGGTGATGGTGATAGAGGTGGTGATTCTTGGAGACAACGCCGAGAAAGAGTGTCGCAGTCTTGAGCGGACTTCGGTGTCGAATTAGACGAAGAAGAAGAAAACACTAATGAGATGCACCGCGTCGTTAGGTGGTCGGGAGGCGATGGTCGACTGGAAGGGAGGTGGGTGGGTTGGTGAGACGGGCAGTAAGGAGGTGGCACCAGAGAAGTCATGGGCAATGGTATTTCGCTGTCAGTAACCAGCGTTTCTATCCTTGGAAACGTTCGCACCGTTAGAAAAGAGATTTAAGGAAGTAAATGAGGAAACAATATAAAAATATAATTCCTTTCCGAATGGAGATTAATCTTCAATCATACAATCCTGCGAGAATCTGGGCCGTAAGAATATTGTTAATTCGCTAAAATATGGAGACGTAAAGTTAATCCTGCGAATTTTCCATATGGGAGATCAGTGAAGGATGTGGGGTTTGGTGGTGATGGTCTTTATGCAGGTAACTGTAAATGCTCCTAAGTCTGTGGCAACGATGATGCACTTGTCATCATCCAGGTTAGCATAGTAGCCCCCTCCCCACATTTACGATTGGTTGTCTCCAAGGTCACATCACTGGGATGTTTGTTCTGTTGGTTCAGGGATGCAAATCTTAAATGCAACGGAAGGGGGGAATGGATGAATTGTACCCACACAATTCAGAGTGCATACGGTGACTGGATGAGGCAAGAAACAATACTCAAGTTCCCAGATACAAAAAAGAATTACTTCATAAGCGAAGGGGAGAAGTAAAATGTCTATGAATAAGAAAGTGAGGATGGTGGCGAGTGCAGTAGAGCTATGCTGATCTATAGGATTCAGTCATGTGGTTTTAGGAAAAGCGAACTGAAAGCGACAGATGGGGGTGCCTATGTAGTGCAAGGGGTAAGAAAATAATAAAGGATAGGAAATGAGAGGAAAATGCAAAGAGAGCGAGACAATGGAGAAGAAACATGAACATGACAGGGACAGAGAAGAGGAGAGAAGAGATGAGAAGGCAAAGCCGGATGGCGATGATAACTTTCAGCCCAAGGTGGAAGAGAAGAAAACGGTAGAATGACGTAATGGGATGAGCGATGAGGAAGGGGATAAGCGGGGGGGAAGGAAAATTTGTATAGACAAAGTAAAGTGGCGGTGGAGGGGGGGGGGTGAGAGATGAGAAGATGGCCGGGGAAGAAGAATGGGAGTAAAGGAGCAGGAGGGCAATCCATGTGGTGGTTGTGAAGTGGCCCAGCAGTAAGAAGTATGGGAGGGAAGATGAGAAAGTTGTGATCTCTCACGTTCAGGTCATAAATTAAAGAAAAAATACTGTAGTTTCTATGTAAGTGTTCTATAAGGAGAGAAGAGGGCATTAGAGATTTTCTAAGAGGGAGAGACAACTGAAGTGGCCCCCCAACCTTCCTCTCGTATTTCTCCTCTCATTTCAAGGGATCGATGACTAACCCTACAGAGGTGGGCGACCCCCAACCCCCTTTTTTCCCAACCTCATGAAGAAAGGAATCTAAGCTTGGAAACACGAACATAGGCAAACAGATACACGCGCGCGCACACACACATACATGTGCACGCAATTTCCTCTATCAAGTGTTGAGACTATACACCAGTAGTGTGTGTGTGTGTTTCTCTGTGTACGCATCATAAGCCCGCCCATAATATACGCATTTATACACTACGTAATTGTTATTCTGTACGCAGTACAAGCTCATAGCCAAACACACACACACACACACACACACACACACACACACACACACACACACACACACACACACACACACGAGTCCCCTACAGGACACTGATGAACAGATTGCGCACGTAATCCCGGAACACCAGAAGCGTATACAAATCACCCCACCCCCAGACCTCGACCACCCCCGCCTTTTGCCCCCCCCCCCTTACCTTCGTCAGCTACTCCTCCACCCACTCCTCATCCCAACATTAATCAGCGCCCCTCTCTCCCTGCCTCGTTATTTATGTATATTATTCTGGACACGTTTGTATCCCCCCATTTCCCTTTAGTCCCCCCCATACGTTCCTATCGCTATGTTACCGAAGGGGAAGGGGAGTTCATTGAAATGAATAAAATAAACTGACGGCAGCCATGACAAAAAGAAAAAGTGCCACCAGGGACAGAAGGGATTAATCAAAATTCTATATAACACCCTTACCCCCCCCTCCTAAGATATCCCCCCACACCCGTATTCCCGCGTATCGCATCTCCCCCATCTTGTACCCTTCCCCTCTCCCCCCGCCCCTTTCTCCCCCGCTCCAATCCCAACACGTTCGTCTTCATTGATTTTGTTGAACTCTTGGTTTTAGTGCTTATTCACCGGAAAGGGTTCCAAAGAAGTTGTGTAGTTTTGTGTAAGAAACGTGTCGTTTTGAGTTTTATATATGTAACAATATTGTTGTTGTCTCTAGTTTCACTGGCTGGAAACCCGCAGTCTCACAGTAGTCGGCAACGGTCCTTGCCCCGGTCTGTGTGTGTATTTGTGTGGTGCGGTTGCTACGTCAACAGCTGATACGTTACTCAATGTGTTTAGGAACATCTCGTCTACGCACCGAGACTTGTAAAATGCGTGTATGTGTGTGTGTGTGTGTCTGTGTCTGTGTCTGTGTATGTGGGGAGAAGTGGGTCAGAATAATATCGGGTGACGAAAAACACTCCCGTCCCGTCCCACTTGTTAATTTATTCTGGCTAACCTCAAATGATTTCATTCAACAACCGACGACTTGTAAAGGTAATTTGTTATGTATGTTGTTGCCTTTAGGACTCACAACTTTGTTGGCCTTATATCAAACTCACAACTTTGTTGGCCTTATATCAAACAACTTATTATATAAAAGAGAGAGAGAGCGAGGAGAGATGAGAGTGAAAGAGAGGTACGATATTTCCTCTGTAAAGTTCCCAATCCCACTCCACGCTTAACAGGAAGGTACCCACATCACAGGACTTAAACATGGGGTTAACTAAATCTTTCTTTGCCGACATCCTAACGATATGGACACTTCCTCTTCCTTGTCATTCACTCAAACAGGTGTTACGAAGCTACAGGCAACCACTCCACAATAACAACTCCTTCGCTGTAGGAGAAGTCACACAAACCCCAAAACGAATCAGTCTGATGCCTTGAAGGAAAGTGCCTCCTGGTAAAGCTTCCTCTGCTTCAGCAAGAAAATCGCTAGGAAATGATCGACATGACGTAATGTCGATCCGGGGCACAAGGGAATGAAAGAGAATTAACAGAAGAATGGTGAAAAAAAGAGGAGTGAAAGTGAGGCTGGAGAGGGAAATGAGAGATGGAGATAGATATTGATGGAGAGGATGTGTATGGGCGAGAGATGATGATGGCAGGGAAGAATAATAGAAAAGAAAACTTAACACCCGTACGTTAGTATATATGTGAATTATGAACCACGGTCTTGGACCACGTGCTAGGCTTATGACTGACAGTTATTACCCTCTCGGAAGAGGGCTTAGAGCCCGTATATGTAGCGCGCATGCATGTGCATACGAATATACACATTTCTATAGGCATATATAGAATGCCTCAATGTCCTTGCAACGTACGTAGGCCTAATGTATGTTCCTTTAGTACGTCTTTCACCTGTCCTTCCTACCAACAGTTGTTGGGAGTTCTGTTCACAACTCTGAGTTCCCTGTCCCAGCGCTGTGAAATACCAACACCATGCCCAGCAAAACAATCTTTGCTTAAATCCCAGCAAATCACCGCAGCCCTACATCCCAACCCTATCAAACACACGTCGTCATCTATTCGATCACCAGCATCATTTACACCACCGATTCTCAACATTTCTTTCCTCACCAACTGCCCCTTATTTCCACCAAATTATGAATAAATAAAAGCACAAATAATCAGATATGCGGGCAAATAAACAAATATATAACTAAGTTAATAATATAGTCGTTAAGAAGATGGAAATGGGTGTTTGTGATCACATTAGGATCCGATTGGATACACGTGTACAGACATAATTATCCGCCCCCACTCCCCCTCCCCAACTGATAATTGCTAACGACCCCCAACTGCGCTAGGCCAGACCATTCCATCAGTGTCTTTTTTTCTTTCTTTTTTTCTCCCGTCAGCTTCAGCATTACCTCTCATCACAAAATGTATCCCCATCAGTTCTGTCAGTTCATCTTTTCCTTTCATGTTCATTCCATCACCACCACCACACCATTTTAGGAACTTTTGTTCTGTAACACTCCTTAAATATTTCCTTTACGATTTCGATGACTCCACATTTTTGGCTCAATTGTGTCCCCCCAAGGATAGCGACGATTATTGCTGACAAATATTAATAACCACCAACTTTCATTCTCAGCCTTCTTCGCCTCCTTCCACTCCACCCGTCTGCCCCCGCCTCCACCTCCACCTCCTCCAACACTATTGACTCGCGTTCGATTGAACACTGAAGCTTTGACTCGTGGTGCCGCAGCCTCCTACTTTGCGATTGATTATCGAATGTAGGACTCAAACACTTCCGAATAAAAGCCAGTCAAAGACACACACACACGCATACGCGCGCGCGCGCGCACACACACACACACACACACACACACACACACACACACACACGTATACGCACACGGCTGACTCACGAATTAGATGAGGTGGTATGTGAAATGACGCTTGGTGGGGGCTGGGTGGATTGACTCAGGCCACGGAATAATCAAGCTCGATCCACAAAAAGTTACATTAATAACCCTTTTACTATTAATGACGACTTGTACGTTAGTGATGCCTGCCGCCAGGCGATTTTATTCAGTCGAGGAAGGCTCAAGGGAGGAATAGCTAGAACATCTAATGGCAACACCTGCTACATGTAAAATGTTAATAAGCAACACAAATGTCCCACAATCAGCATTTTTCATAAATGAAAAAAAATTGAAACATGCTCAAAATTATATAAAAAATAAAAATCACACGTTAAAGGCGGCTAGAAAAACACTAATATTAAACAAACTAATAATTCAGCCAATAGAGCACATAGTACATAGTTACAATTCTACCAATACACAAAATTATATATATATATATATATATATATATATATATATATATATATATATATATATATATATTCTATGTACAGTACCCAATAATATGGGCCACCAACGACCCTAACGAACAGAAGTATTCCAATAACAGACGCAGTCAACATTTTCTTCCTCCCCTACCCATGGCCTCTTCCTCCTCCTCCTCCTCCTCTTACCACATCTATTTCCTCCTCCTTACCACCACCACCACCTACTCCATCTTTTCAATTCGCAATCCACTCCATGCTCTCGCCTCTTCCATCCTCCGCCTCCATTTCCAAACTCTCCCTCCCCTCCTCTCTCTCGCTCTCTCTGTCTCTTTCTATGACGCGAATGAACTTCATTCATTTCTCCAGGGCATTGGCTTTTGCCGATTGAAGACCAACCTCTCGCACTCTTCCAGCCCCCCCCCCCAAAGCGCCGTCTTGCTCTACCTGTGTTTCCCTTCTCCCCCTTTAAGAAAAAGAAAAGAAAGGAAGAGAATAGAGCGAAACTGGTCAGGAATAAACTCAGAAACTCGGAACTAGACCCGTGACTTCTTTTTCCACCTTCATCAACTTGTCACAATGCACCAGCACACACGCACGCACACACACACGCACACACACATTATTAATCTTTTTCCTAATATTTTCAATTCTCTTCACTACAGTTCAGACTTTGGGAGGATCATAAACTAGCTTATCCATTTTAATAACACACAATTTGACGTTTCGACTTCAAGGAGTCATTCTCAAAATGGTAAGTTACAATTCAACAACACAATTGAACAGGCACAGAACAACTACATTTATACAGACTGAACAAGGCAACGTCTTTCCATATACATGGAAAGGCTTACAATAGTGTGTGGGCCGAGTGTGTTATTAAAATGGATAACTTTGGACAGCTAGTTTATGATCACCATCCCAAAGTTAAAACTGTAGTGAGGAGAATTAAGAATATTAGGAAAAGATTAATAATTGTGGCAATGTTGTGGTGTTTAACTCAGTGTGCATTAAAGAGAACCTGCGCCCCAAGTATACGATATATATATAATATAATGTATATACACATGTGTGCATATATGTGTGTGTGTATATATATATATATATATATATATATATATATATACATATATATATATACATATATACATACATATATGACTCGATGGCGCGGTTGGAAGAGCTCCCAGGTGCCACTACGGAGGTTCGGGTTCGAATCCCGCCCAGGGCTGAAATAATTTCTGTATCTTGCGCTGCGATTCGTTACTCCAACTCTTGGGTGGGGAGTTGTGTGTGTGTAAGTTGACAGCATTACCCATACATCGGTCACATCTGAGCTCTCTACCGGGAGGGAAATAGCTGTCGATCACGAGTCCAACACGTGATCTGAGACAGTGGTGAATCACACATATCTATACACGCACACACACACACAAACACGCATATATAAACACCCTCGATTGACTAGACCGATTTAGGGAGCAAGATGGGGTTCAACGGCTGCGTGAGATCCCACAAGGGCAGAAACTCCTGTCAGCTGCAACCTATCTCAACCAACTCCTCTCTCCTCCAAAGTCCTCTTCTCTCTAACCCATCCCCTCCACTTCTTCCATTCCGCTCCCCAACAACTCCACCTATTCCACCTCTTCTGAAAGCATGTTCTCCATTCCACCTCACCTACCTCCACCTTATCTGGAGACGCCTTTTCTTGCTCCACCTTATCCAAAGCCTTCTCCACCACCCTTCCACCTGGTTCATCTTATTCAAAGGCTTCTCTAAAGGCGGCGCGAGCGGGCTTCGCATATTCCTGGTAGTGGGTTCGAGTCCCGCACTCCTTTTTCGATTCCTCCAACCTTTGAATCACCGCTGTAAAATTATTATGGCAAACTAGTTTGTTTTCCAAACATTAATACATAGGATGTCATTTGATATACTGGAGGAAGTTTATTTTCTCCAGTATATCAGATTCCTTTCCGAAAGCTGCGAGCTCCAACAGTCTGAGGAAAAATATCCCAGTGTGATAACGCCTTTACAGATCAAGAGAGATTCCTTTGACCGCTACGCAACTTCCTAGAACAGGCTCCTCCTCCTCCTCCACTCCTGCACCTGGTCCACCTTATCCAAAAACCTATTTCCCCCTCCCCCCGCCACCGCCCCCCACCTCGTATTTACCCATCCGCAAACCAAGTTCTTAAAATAGCCAACCTTGATCTCCATCACCCTACCTTTTTCCTCTCCCGCCTAATCCTCATCTCCCTCCTCCTTTTCCTCCCTCCCTTATCATCACCTCGCTCTCCTTCTTACTTTTTTTTCCCTTTTGATATCGAAGGCCACTCCTCTCCCCGCGGCCAGATATATTTTCCTCAGCCCACACCCTTCCCTCCTCCTTTCCTTTCTCTGGCGTTACCGAGGTTTTTCCCAAACACGCACACAAACTTCAATCTTGTTTTCCTTTCTGTCTTCTTATTCACCACCATTCCACCCTCCACCACCCGACCCCTTCCACTACACCATCAAAAGATGGTGTCACTACAAGCACTGGTAACGTGCTAGCTGTTGGTTCAAGTCCTCGGGCGTACCACGTTTCAATTTCTGCTTGTGCCTCCACGGTTCTTCCGATGGTGATGGTTTAGAATTAAAGTGCATTGTGGTTGATAAAAACGTATCTCTAGTCACTGGGACCCATTCAGTGTTGTACACACACACACACACACACACACACATATATATATATAAGCATGCGAGGATGAAGGCTAAAGAGGATTCATTCTTGATTACTATTGAGAGTATTATCAATGCAGTATAGGACATTCTTGGCTTCTTCGTTGAATTTACCCAATACGTGCCCTATGGTTGTTGACGTTTCGGAACTGCCTGGCATCATCTTCAGGGTAGTGTTGTGCATATCATGTGCAGGGTGGGTCACAAAGTGTTCGTGTGACTGACATACACATCTAGTCAAGACAGGTGTCTAGAATTGTTTTCGGGGAACCACATATTTGATATGACGTGGTATAGGAGGCCGAGGGGGGGGGGGAGTCGTCGTCCTTGGGGTAGTATTGACCTTTATTCATCATCCCCTATTCGCCCTCTCCTCCTCCTCTTCTTCTTCCCGAACCTTCTCTATTCTCTCGGGTTCTTCTCATCCCCATCGTTTAACTTTTCCTTCCCCATCCACCTCAACTCGTGTGTTGTTTGCAGTCAGCGGCAGCCAAGCTCGACTTGCCCGAGGCCATGGACCCTTTGTAAACGAGGCCCTTCACCCGATCTCTTCGTCCCTTCCCTCCAGCCTCGCTCCTGAACCTCGCCCCTTCCGCCTCCGCCCTTCAGGAGGCGCCTGTTTCTGCGCCTCCAACAGGAACATCTCTTGTCTTGTGGAAGAAACTGCGACCGAATACGGAGGCCATTATTTGGAACCTGGAAACCCCAATGTTCTATATCGGTGTCTTGTATGGTCCCACACAGCACGAAACCTCTCACGGTTTTTACGTTTGTTCTAGCTGCCGCCAGACGATTTTATTCAATAGATGGACACTTCCTACGCTTTTAGTTAATAATACGATCTTGTTCTGGACCGAAAGATCTGTCAATATATTCTATCATTGTAACCCTTTATAACATTAACCCTCTCCTAAAACTCTCAGAACATTCAGGCCTACTCCATCCTCCATTGAGGCACTCCCTCTCCTGCCATCAGTCCACTATTAAGAATTCGTCGCCTCCTAATTATGAATGAGCCCTGCCTCTTGCGTACTACCTCTTTCTAGACTTCCCACTCTTCCGCCTCCCCCTGCTCTAGGTATTATGTCTCTTGAAAAGGTCCCAATCAAGCCTACTGCCTCCTATGTCTGACTACAACGTACTACCTCGCACTCCTTCCTCATGTCTCCTACTCCCACTTACCGCCTCCTCCTACCACCTATTGCCTCCTATTCCCACTTACTGCCTCCTGCTCCCGCCTACAGCCTCCTACTCACACCTATTGCCTCCTACTCTCAGCCCCCGTCCACCTCTTTCTCCAACTCTGCCACGGAGCCTCCGGGTGCCTGTGGCCCTTGGCGGCTCTGGCTTCCTTCCATTTCCTGTAACGTCTGAAAGGTGTCGCGGCTTCAAAACGCCCCGCCGCCGCCGCCTCGGCGACAGAACACCTGCGTCCGGAAGGTGCCAAGGAGGAAACCCCCCCGTTTCCACACCCCAACCTATTGACCAACAGGTCTCTTCATAAGAATAATCGAAAGGAAAATGATGACCGAGCGAACGGGAGAGGAAAAGAAAAATGAAGAAGAAACTAGAAGAAAATAGTTGCGATGGTAGTAGTAGTAGTTGTTACAGTGGTAAATTTGGTGGTGACATTTTAAATAAAAAAGGACAAAGGATGGAGAGAGAGAGAGAGGAAAGTGTAAGACGAGTAAAAGTAAACAAGTAACGGGAACGAAGCGGAAGAGGATGAGAAAAAGATCAGGAATACGAAATTCCAATTATCTGCAAACATAAAAGACACTAAACTAGATTTACAGACAACAAGTTCCACTTTTCATTTGATTCTGTCTACCGTCAGACCGTTTAATTCATCTTCTGACAACCCATTTCATGTCCATCTTCCAATAAAGACCCCCATCCGTGTCTGACGTGGCATTTCCATCATGGCTACCGCCAACCTGCTTCTTTCCATGGCGCAGTCTTACAAGAATGAAGGAGACTGCAAGAGACCATCAGGCCCGCACTAGGCAGTTTCATGTCCATCACTACCAGGCATCCCCATCCATAAAGTTGTCTAACCGTGAAGCTAAGTCTATTCCATTCGTTGACCACCCTATTAGTAAACCAATTCTTGCCTATTTCCTTCTTAAATCTAAATTTGTCCAGTGTAAATCCATTACTCCGAGTCCTGCCCTGTTGTCTTAATGTGATGACCTTGTTTGCGTCACCCTTGTAAAAGCCTTTGATCCACTTAAACACCTCTATTACATCACTCCGCACTCTGCGTCTTTCCAGTGCGGAAAGAGTTAAAATGCAGTTGGGACAGAGACTGGAGCGGATGCAGGGCAACACAGGATATGTTGTACCTCCTCCCCGTCTTCTTCCTCTAAGAGAAGGAATGGAATGAAATAAAAGAAATAAGAGATTAAAGGATGGAATGAAGGGAAAGAAGATGTAAGAAGGGGCGATGAGGGAGGAGAGAGAGAGAGAGAGAACTGGATTGGAGACAGCATAGGTGGGTGAATGAAAAGATGAAAAGGAATATGCGCGCATAGATAAAGGATGTCAGAACTGACAGCGACGGCGGGAGAAGAGGGATGAAACGTGAGGACGAAGTAAACGAGAATTTGCAAAAGGAGAAAAGGGGGAGAAAGGAGTGGTCGAGGATTAAAGGAGAAAGAATAAATGGGAGAATAGAGATGTGATAAGATGGAAGAGTAGGAGGAGTCTGGTCAAGAGGAAGGGTAAGAGAGAAGCAAATAGGAAGCGAGATTCGGCTGACGTCTGGGCCTTCGCCAGTGCCGCCGTCAGCGCAGGAGAGGTCCTAGGAGTGGGCGGGTCATATCTCGAGATGTGTGGCTAAAATGCACACTCGGGAGCGAAGCTCAGGCTGCAACAATACGTGGTATATACGCGCGCGCGCGCCCGTGCGCACAAACATTGGCGCAACCACACGGAAACACTCATACATACACACCACACAAAATGCAACATGCAATAAGTGTATGAAATTTGATACATGACTTTTCTAACACCGGGTGATTTTATTCGGGTTATAAGAGCTGCCGCAACCCGTGTGCGTGCGTGCGTGTTTGCAGAAGAGTCGCTGCAGCGGGCGCTACTGCAGAAGGCCGGGGCGGCCGCGGCGGCAGGGTCTCGTTAGCCCTGCGCGACGTCCAGAGGGCTCTTAAGGGCCCTCGTGGCCTCTGTCGCGCCAGTAACCAACCCGCCAGTTGGCACACATACGCTCGCACACGCGCGCGAGCATGCACGCACACCCACACACAATTAGGTGCATATACCTTGTTCATAAACCTTTCTGAGCTCCAACATCACATTTTTGTGTGTAAGCAGGTGTATGTGTGTGTGTGAGCAGGTGTATGTGTGTGTGTGTGTGTGTGTGTGTGTGTGTGTGTGTGTGTGTGTGTGTGTGTGTGTGTGTGTGTGTGTGTGTGTGTGTGTGTGTGTGTGTAAGAGCGCACACGTTTCTTATTCAGTGGTTCTTAAAATGTTGGGGAAGTGGGTATGAAAGGAACACGTGAGAAACATTGGTCTTAACCAGCGCTTCTATTTTTATTTTCCACCTTGCGGGAACCTTGCAGCTCTTTCCATGCCTGAAGGAACTCTTACATAAAAAGAAGTCTTTCATAGACATAAAAATATATAATCAAACATGATAACTGGTTTATGCATAAAATGAGGTGTTCCCTCAATCTGATCAATCACAAAATATAGTATAAAATTAGACATAAAAGTGGCCCACAATTTCATCTTCATATAATCATATATATACATAATATTTTGCCAAAGTATTCATGCGCTTATGAAAATTTATATTACAGTGTATAATATATCATATTACATGTATATTATAAACATAGACAACCATGGGCCTTATAGAACCATATATGAACAGACTGCATATATGTACATGCGCTTGTGTAAAAGTACCCTTGCGTACGTACCCTACAATTTTGTTTACATATGACAACAACAACAAAAGTAATTTACCGTTGCGGCGACAGCGACTTCCTTACCTGTCGAAAAAGAAAGAACAAATGAATAAGAATTGGGACTAAATGCAATTGATAAATTTAATTGACACTGGTTCACACAATAAAATAGAACATACATGATATGTGTGCCTATGCTCGTGTGTGTAATCACACCTAGTGTTGAATTTCCTTGTGATCTTAACTTGGGCTTTAACATTTTAAAACTACTGCAGGAATGGATGCACCTATATGGACAACGTGTTTATTTTAGACATCCTTTTGTCATGTGGTCGTCTTCAATACGTTCCCACGACTTTATGACGTTCTCGAACCAAGATATTTTTTTCTGCTCCCTTGAACGACAAGAACAGTACGACCATGTCATCGCGCTCTCTTCTTTCTTTCAGCGATTTTAATTTCTATTCGTACGTTTTATCTGCGAGGGGGATGAAACGTGAGGACGAAGTAAACGAGAATTTGCGAGAGCAAAAAGGAGTAATCGAGAATTAAAGGCGAGATAAAACAAATGGGAGAATAGAGATGTGATAAGATGGAAGAGCAGGAAGAATTTGGTCAAGAGGAAGGGTAAGAGAGAAGCAAATAGGAAGCGAGATCCGGCTGACGCCTGGGCCTTCGCCAGTGCCGCCGTCAGCGCAGGAGAGGTCCTAGGAGTGGGCGGGTCATATCTCGCAACAATACGTGGTACATACCTGTGTGTGTGTGTGTGTGTGTGTGTGTGTGTGTGTGTGTGTGTGTGTGTGTGCGCGTGTGTGCGCGCGCATATACGTGTACTAAAAGTTCCGCAGTGCAGCAGGAGTGCACAAAGGCGTTTTACCTTCAATGTTGTAGAGAGAACGAACAAATCTTCAAATCACGATTTCCTGTTCGTCAACATTAAACTTAGTCTTCCACCACTACATAATATTCGCCCATTCGAGGCTCATGGCGCACTTTGGGTATTTTGCTCTGGCTAACGCTGAACTATCGCATTCAGAAGAGTGGGAACTTGGGGACAGATGGATTGGAAGCCTTAATGGCGTTTCTAACTCCTGCATGTCCCCTTTATTTGCAATCTTACTTACCCTCAGTACAGATTACAGTTTACATTTCCTTGTGCACGTTAAGGTAAAAAGTAGGAAGAGGGAGGGGAGAGGAGGAAGGGAGGAAGGAGAGATGGAGTAAGATAGCAGGGAGATCGCGAGGAAGGATATTGAAAAGTGTGTGCGATTCATCATGGTGTTGAATCACGTGTTGGACTCGTGATCGACAGCTATTTTCCCCTCGGAAGAGCTCATAGCTCATATATGACCGATCTATGGGTAATGCTGTGACTATACACCCACACACACCCAATTCCCCGCCCACGAGAGCTGGAGTAACAACCTGCAGCACAGTGATGCTAAAATTTGTGTGCGTGTGTGTTTATTTTGCACGTGTAATTCACCACGGTCTTAGATCACACGCTGGGATCGTGATGAACAGTTATTATTCCCACATAAGAGCTCCCAGGTCGTACGTATAGTAGGCCTATTTATGAGCAATGATGAAAACACGAAAAAACACACACACACACACACACACACACACACACACACACACACATATAGTAAAAGTATGCAGTACCAAGGGAATTTAGCTACCGTGAGTGGTGCATGATCTCGGACCTCCCGAGTGAAAGGATGAGACACTAGCCATTATACGTGTTTGTGTAATGTGTGTATTACCGTTCTCAGAAGTCTGTGAGAGCATATGTTAGTCATATTTAATAGTACTAAATGTACTATACCAAGTGAATGCGAGTATGTGCATGAAAGTAATGCATGAAGAGCTAATTTATCACCGCTGTCTATGGTTCGCTGTTATGTAGTGTAGTTTACCAGCGCTTCTGTCCCTATCCATGGCTTGTTTGCGAAACATGCAAATGACGCGCGCCAAGACTATTTCCTATCACGCGAGAGGTAACAAACGTGTGATGTTGCGTGTCGGCCGGGAAGTTGGGTCGAGGGAGCCGGGAGTGAGGAGTGGGATTGGGAGGTACAAACAGATGGGGTGTGGGAGTAAAAAGAAAGTGGGAGCATATATATATATATATATATATATATATATATATATATATATATATATATATATATATATATATCCTCGCCCGTGCGGACTTCCAGTCAAAGGGTCATATTGCCCCCCCCCCACAAACACTGAAAGCTGAGCCGGAGAGTCCTAATCCAATTAGTTTCAATAATAATAACCCGTCCGTCACTAAACGGTCGTTTATTATTTGCAGTGCAGCAACATTTTGTATTTTTGTTTCTCTTCGTTCAGTCGTCGACCTGGCGACTAAAGAAGATTCTCTTCATTTCTCTCTCTCAGCTTCCTCACGCTGATAACTTTTCGATAAACTTCAGCCTGCAGGGTTGGGTTCCGCTCCAGACTCTACGGTGATGTTGAAGGCAACCCTTGATAGCCCCCTTTTTTTTTTTTTTTTCCATTATGGTGGCTTAATGGATTTTGTTCTGGCTAATGAGGGAAGACGATTCTAATGAGCTAGGATGGAGCTTCTCGATCGTGTAAAATAAATGAACAAATAAATTGATTAACAAGAGGCGGAGCGTGGGGAGAAGGCAATTCTTGTACACGCAGGGACCAGGGGCAGAATTGATAAAAGATCCTAACCCCTAGGTCTAGACATGGATCTTCAAAATGGCGGATATTTGACCTTAATCCCTATGTCGGCGACCTAAATGCTTATGTCTTGACATTGTAGACATAAGCATTCATATCGCCGACATAGGGATTTAGGTAAAATCTCCGCTATTTTGGAGAAAAAAAAAAAAAAAAAAAAAAGAGCCGGTTGTAAGAGCTCCTTTTGTGCAAAGGCATCCGGTAAAACAATTCAAGTTAATTTGGCGAAATCACGGGCCCCTGTCGCAAGACTGTGGTGGTCTACAAGTGTTATTACACTGAGCTATTTTTACCTCCAACCTCCAATTAATCTGCCGTACCGCCCACCTCCAGCCCCTTTTTCCCCCGCCATAGAATCACCACGGCAAACTATTTTGTTTTCTCAATAATTTACATAGAACGCTGGAGGGAAATTATCATCCTCCAGTATAGCAGATTCCTTCCTGAAAGCTTCGGGTTGCAAGTATGCTCCAACAGTCGGAGGAAAAATTACCCAGTGTGATTCTCCCTGACGTTCAACTCGTAGAATCACAAAGAAAGTGCCTCTTGGTCCAGTGCACCGGAATGATAATGATGGTAGCAGTAGGCTAATAGTTTTAGTAACGATAACATAATTATATTAATAACAATAAATTCAGAGGACTGAGGACTACCGAAATGAGTGGTTAGTAATAAAATAGTAGTAGTAGTAGTAGTAGTAGTAGTTATACATGCCACTCCTTCTTATAAGGGGGAAATGTCCTTTTGTTATATGCATGTACTATTACTATTATCATTATTATTACCTTTCATCAGCACTAAACTAGTAGCAGTGAAACTATAACAGTAAGAGTAGAAGGGAGGGTGGAAGGGAACTACTGTGATATTCTTAAAAAAAAAACTTTCTTTGTATAAATTTTATATAAATCCTTGGAAGGGAAAGATTTATATAAGGAAAGATTTTTTACGAATACCACCGTACGATTCTTACGGTGATATTCTTAAAAAAATCTTTATGCAAATCTTTTATACAAGGAATTTTCTTTTAAGAATACCACCGTAAGCTGAACATGGAACAAGTGGAGCAAAGTGCCGCTCCCTCGACAACTTCCCCCCTCCAACACCTTCTCCACCTACTTCCACTCCACAAATCGGATCCCTTTGCACCAAATTGGCTCTTCACCCCTTCCACATTCTCCCCTTCACCCTCCTCGTTCTCCTTCGTCCCGCACATCAACTGCATCTCCCATCCCACGTCCCAGCCTCCCATTGGACTTCCCCCACCTCCTCCTCCTCAACCTCAATTTCCACTTCCATTATCCATCCTCCTCCTCCCTCCGGCTACAATTCTAGCATCGCACGTAAGCATCTGCGCCTTTCTCAATCTTCTTCTATCTCCCTTTTCATTACCAATTTATTCTTACAACCCTTACTTTCACACTCACGCACGCGCACACACACACACACACACACACACACACACACACACACACGACTTGATGGCGCAGGTGTTAGAGTTCGCGGCCGCCACTACGACGGTCCGGGTTCGAATCCCGTCCAGGGCTGAAATAATTTTAGGATCACACACACACAGAGGAAACGACCCCGCTCTTCTTCCATGTCCATAACTTCTGGGCTCCCACGGGATTTTTGTCTTATATTTTGTTCATAAACTGCTTACTCAACTCCACATATTCTATACACCTTTTTGTTGACGACGTTACCCCCACATAATTTAAGTCATTTTCGATCCACCCTCCTCAATCTGAGCGCCATTATTCTATAAGAATCGCTTCATAACACTTGGTTCCATGTCCTTATATCAATACTGTACCTGACTGGGCCAAAGAGGGCATGGAGGCCTTCAACGCCACCAAAAACTCAGAACTAACTACTTCGTTTCGACAGCACCTAACTTTTTCCCTCCGACATTAAACATTTCTGGTCAATCCTTTATTAGTAAAAAACTAATATTAGCTCAAGTTAAAATATATTACAAGAAATTATGTCTTGAACCCTTCTCAATGTTTCATAACTCCAATTCAGCTGTTGGGCTTAACAGGGGACTTGTATCTCACGTTAGGTCGAGTCCAAAGTTTTCCGCTTCAGCAACACTCATTTCAGGAAGAACGAGTCTTCAGCCTTTCCCTGTCCATCCCAATACAGCATTTCTACCTTATCGCTGTTTTCATGGTCACTATCCCGAACTTGGTAACTGGGCGCCTCCGACTCGGCAGACCACGCGATACTATCAGAAACATCCCTCCATATTTCTGTGCAATAACTTTTTCGCATTAGTTAGTAAGAGCAATAACCCTTCCCTTACCCTGGGCGGCTCTCTAGCTCTCTTCCCTGATGCATCTCCGCTTGACTTTGACTCTTATCAAATGGGATTATCAAGACACTTCCCCTTACATCGGCGCTCGACCTCGAACGGGCATCTTCGTTCTCTTCCATCCTGAGCTGCTCCCAACAGACACTGTTTTACTCGTTTCTCTTTGACTTTTTATCCTTCTTGAAAAAAAATGCTATGCTCCACTCTTGCTACATGGCCTAATTTCTCCTGCCATTCCACCTCGAAGCTTCTATCCTTCTACCAAACCACGCTGTCCTTGATGACTTTCTAACCTCCCCTATACCCTCCTTCCTCCCGAGATTTCTCCTCTTCCCGTTTCCTTTGCATTTCCTCCTAAGCCCCCTTCCTCCTCGCCCCTTTCCCTTCATCACTCCTTCCAGGTATTCACCATTACCTCCTATATTCCCTCTTCCCATCCTGGTCTTTCTTCTCGCCCCACATGTCTTTACCCACGCTCTGCTCCTCCTTTAATAAGCCCCTCCCTCCCTCCCCCCTTCGCCCTCCACCGCTGCCTCTATCGGCCTCGAACTACGACCAAAGACTTTGCAAATCGGATCTTCATGGGAACAAAATTACCCGTTTTACCTGCCGCCTTTGCCTCCTCTTCTTCCTCCTTCACTCCTCCCACTATTCATTTTCCCTTCTGCATCCCGCCTCTTCTTCACCGAACTGCCCTCTGGTCTATTATCGCTGTTCGGAAATGAATATATATATATATATATATATATATATATATATATATATTTGAATATCTGGGGAGCAGATTCTCTTGTATGCATGCATTGTTAAAATCGACAGCGTTAGTGAGGTTGTTGATCTTCTTGTGAGTATTCTCCAGTTTTCTAACCAATATTCTGCCATTTAGAGGGTGGGCATACCAAGTTGCCAAAATGATTCATTTATTTCAACGTTTCGTCTAACAAAGAGACATCTTCAGGAAATTCTGTAACATAGATAATAATGACGTACAGAAATATAGAAAACAACATGTAAATCTAACCAATTATACAAATATAGAAGCAAATATCAATAAATGCGCAAATTCACACAAAATAAACACTATACATGGGCTGATGGGGACCGTTACTTACAATAGTTAAAAGGTCCGATGAAATGACGAAGAAAACCCTTCGCTCGGTGACATATATACGCGCCTAGCCGGCTTGGGTGGTGGTGGAGGGCGGGAGAGGGGGCGGGGGTGGTATCTCATTAATACGAGAAGAGGGTTGGGGGAGGGGTTGGGGGGTTAGGGGGTTGCGGGGTCGGTTGGGGGGAGGATGGAAGGAGTGGGTAGGAGGAGGTGGAGGGGGGGGGTTTCGGAGAGAGGTCATGCTAGGTAGTAGCTTGGTGCTGCTATACAAAGCGATGACAGAAGTCATGTTGCATTGGATATTAATGATAGGACTACATTCTCTGATAAACATAGCTTCTAGAAGCTTAAGTTTATGTACATCCCTATTACTTGCTATAATCCTAGTGTTTGAAACTAGGTATTCACGGGTGGCTGTTAGGTTATGGTATTTCTTTAACCCGTACAGTGTTGCTTTATAGGGGTGAAACAGGTCACGTGGGGTTGGATTTTGGCCAAATAATATTATTGTCTAATAAAATTGGAAAAAAATAGCTGATTTCAACAATATAAATGCGATATCTGAGTGTTTCCTGTAGGCCGTCATTTCCTGTGATTCCTTTCACGCCTGGCTGCAATACTAGAGTGGTGCTGCGTAAGACGAAACATGTGGAATAGTACTATGCAATCTCCGTTTCTTATTTATTATTTCCGACACACTTTGAATGCTTCTTCCGTGACTATATATTGTTTAGTTTGAGTTTCTTGTAAAATATATCTTAGGATTGTTTGTCTAGCCTTTCTATAGTCATATCATAGTACCAAAAGGTCTCCTGTCGGCATGCTCCGCCTTTATAATCCTTTGTAAACTGTTGAACACGCAAATACGCATCCCATGGCCTCTGGACATTTAAAGGGGGCCTCGGTAGTGCAGATTTTCAGCATCTCTTCCATTATGTGCTTCGGGATGGTTGGAGGGGGGAAATCTGCGTGTTCATATAAATATTCCAAAATGATGTTAATAGTCCTATGCACAGGGACATTTGAAAATAAACTAGCAGCATCCAACGATGCTATAATGCCGTTAGGCTTATTATCTTTTAAGATGTCTATGAATTCATCCCTAGACTTTAAAGAATAAGTATTAGGGATATAAGGAGAAATTATTTCATGAAGAGTTTTAGCTACGCTGTAAGAGGGGGTAGGAATTTGGGAAATAATGGGTCTGAGGGGGTTTCCTTCCTTATGGGTCTTAACATTACCATAAAAATAACCAGGAGAAAAATCTCCGACTAAGGGTACAAATTTGTTACCTCCTATCACGGCGTTAACAGTGGAAATAAGTTCATTAAGTCTAGATTTAATCTGAACAACCCCCTCTTACAGCGTAGCTAAAACTCTTCATGAAATAATTTCTCCTTATATCCCTAATACTTATTCTTTAAAGTCTAGGGATGAATTCATAGACATCTTAAAAGATAATAAGCCTAACGGCATTATAGCATCGTTGGATGCTGCTAGTTTATTTTCAAATGTCCCTGTGCATAGGACTATTAACATCATTTTGGAATAATGGTTTCCCTAATAGTGATTTTGATGTAATTTGTAATAAAATGTTGTGTGACCACCTTTCCCCACAAACTTCCCCTAAGCCCCAATTCATTGATATATACTACCATAACATCTTCAACAAGGGTTACAAAAAAGATGAAAAAATAATTAAAGACATCATCACTAAGAACTGTCATCCGGTATCTAAAGATAAGGAAATCCGGGTGGTTGTATACTACTCCAACCCTAAAACTAGTTCATTGGTTATAACTATGTCTAAAACTAATTGTGTTTATGAATTCACCTGTAGCACCGGGAACTGTGTAGCCCGTCATACAGCATATATTGGTTTTACTAGATGTAGTCTCAGTAGGAGAATTACTATGCATTTACAAAATGGGGCTATAAAACATCACTTAAAGAAATACCATAACCTAACAGCCACCCGTGAATACCTAGTTTCAAACACTAGGATTATAGCAAGTAATAGGGATGTACATAAACTTAAGCTTCTAGAAGCTATGTTTATCAGAGAATGTAGTCCTATCATTAATATCCAATGCAACATGACTTCTGTCATCGCTTTGTATAGCAGCACCAAGCTACTACCTAGCATGACCTCTCTCCGAAACCCCCCCCTCCACCTCCTCCTACCCACTCCTTCCATCCTCCCCCCAACCCTCTTCTTCTCGTATTAATGAGATACCACCCCCGCCCCCTCTCCCGCCCTCCACCACCACCCAAGCCGGCTAGGCGCGTATATATGTCACCGAGCGAAGGGTTTTCTTCGTCATTTCATCGGACCTTTTAACTATTGTAAGTAACGGTCCCCATCAGCCCATGTATAGTGTTTATTTTGTGTGAATTTGCGCATTTATTGATATTTGCTTCTATATTTGTATAATTGGTTAGATTTACATGTTGTTTTCTATATTTCTGTACGTCATTATTATCTATGTTACAGAATTTCCTGAAGATGTCTCTTTGTTAGACGAAACGTTGAAATAAATGAATCATTTTGGCAACTTGGTATATGCCCACCCTCTAAATGGCAGAATATTGGTTAGAAAACTGGAGAATACTCACAAGAAGATCAACAACCTCACTAACGCTGTCGATTTTAACAATGCATGCATATATATATATAAATATATATATATATACATATATTTGTTTGTCAGACCGCCTTACGTACTTAAAGGTTACGAGTTTGATTCTGGCTTGGTCTCTGAGTTTGGGCAATTCCAACTTACTCAATCCTCTTTGTGTTGAGTTGGCTTATCGACATTTCTTCAGGGGTCAGGAAAAGGGTTCCAGGTTGATGCTTTCATAACTGTGGAAACAGTGCGGGCTACCTTCAGAACGAAGAAGGAAGAGGAGAAGAAAAAACGAGTGGGTATCAACAGAGCATTATAACAGGAAATAAAAAACATAAATATTTAAAGGGGATGTTAGTCGTCTTATTTTGAATGTTGGATCCGAGGCAGACAGAAGAAACTGGAGCACTTGACGGAAACAAGACAGGAGGTTTGTGCGATCAAGGGAGTGGGCGTGCGGGTGTGTATAGCATTTCGACGCTGGTAACCGGCGCTTCTATCCTTGGGGAAATGTGTAAGGAGGGCAGCTGAAAGGCCTCCCATTATTAGGAGGAAATGGTCTTTGGTATGAATTACTGTACGTGTACATGTATATACTCGTATGCTTATAAGAAACACTGGTAACTTGTGTTCATTTATGCAAGAAAGAGAAACTAAACGAAGGAGAGTGCTTCCGTATATTACATCTAGTGCAAAGTCCTTTGTATTGGATGTAATGTACGAAAGCGCTCTGCTTCGTTTAGTTTCTCATTCCCAGTGGTCGCTCTTGCATACATACATACATACATATATATATATGTATATATATATATATATATATATATATATATATATATATATATATATATACATATATATATATGTATATATATATATATATATATATATATATATATAAATTATAATATGTTGCATGACATCTGCATGGACGTCCTTAAGGCCTTCAAGTATTGACTGCATACAGATAATGCAGTCGATATACAGGGACGGGCGGGCGAGCACGCGCATTTGTGCGTGAATCACCATGACCTTGGATCACGTGTTGGACTGTGATCAATAAACATTACCGATTTATGTGTTATGCTGTAACATATTTACGCACCATAAACACTCAAAGGGAACACTAACAAGTTGTACTATTAGTAATTGTTATTTCACGCAGTGAGCGCGGCGGGAGTTCAGTGTAAGAACACAAAACGCTAACAACCATACCAGCAAGACTGTGTGTGTGATTCACCATGGTCTTGGGTCACGTGTTGGACTCGTGATCATCAGCTATTTCCCTCCGGAAGAGAGCTCAGAGCTCATGTGTGACCGATCTATGGGTAATGATGTGACCTTACACGCACGCACGCACACCCAACTCCCCGCTCATGAGAGTTGGAGAAACGACTCACAGTGCAGCGGTACTGAAATTATTTCGGCCCTGGGCGGGGTTCGAACCTGGACCGCCGTAGTGGCGGCCACGAACGCTACCACTGCGCCATCGAGAGTGTGTGTGCAACTACAGTAAACGCGGGGACGGTGGAGACTATAGAAACTTAGATATTGGTTTATAAGGGATCTACGGAAGTTATGGTGCCGATCAAAAAGGCGATTCGGGGGGTTAAAGCTGGACTGCTCAAGGAGCACGTGGAAGGCGACAGGGATATTGCACAACATGCAACATGAAAGTACTAGAGAAAAGTATAAAAAAAAAAAAAAAAAAAAGTACGAGCGTGTTGGCAACAAGATAGGGGAAGGGAGTGGAGGAATGGGGAAAGAGAAAACGGGGAATGGAGAGGGAGAGGGGGAGAGGAACATGGGGAGAGAGGGGAGTGTGAGAGCGGGAGAGGGGACGAGTCCAATTACTTCAAGTCGGTACGATAACGAGACGCCGGGCAGAGCCGAGGAATGAGGGAAAAAGAGAAGAGAAGGGAAGAGAGGAGAAGAGAGAAGGGAGAAAAGGAGAAAGGAGTGGAAGATTAGGAAAGAGGAGGGGTAGGGGAGAGGTAGAAAGACAGGAGAGGAGGGAAGAAAGGAAAGAAGGGAAAGGAAAGGAGAAGAGTATGGGAAAGGGGAAGGCAGGAGGGAAATGAAGATTGTATGCCGTCGCCAATAATTAACCAGTGCCGTTACCCCTGAGGACAAGATATGCCAAATAAGCAGTCGAGACACGTAAGGAAGGAACAAATATGATCAATAATGTTCTTTAAGTGGAAATTAGTCTTAAGAAGAAGAAAAAAAATCGACTCTGGTCCGTAGGGGTGCCATAACAAGTCTCTAACGCAACGTGAGGAGAGGAGTGAAAGTCGGGAGCCCGCGTGGGCCATGGCACCCTAATAGGAGAGCCGACACATCATGTCGGGGGAAACAAGTCACACAGCGCCGGATTCCAACCGAGCAGCGGCTGCAATGCCTTACAGAGGCAATCAAATGATGACGTCATTCATGTGTATAAATTATGACGTCACTGTCGGACACTGCTAACATCACTGTCGGCCACAACAATGACGTCATCGTCGGACACAGCTAACAATGACGTCACTATATGTACCTCATTAATGACGTCATTACCGTGTACAAGGGCACACAACGACGCCCAATACTTGGCCCTCTGGAGCAACAAGGCGGATAATTTGCACCAAGAGACACTTCGCTGCGACCGAGCCAGTCACATTCACCCTGTGTGCTAGAACAGCAAGGATGAGTAACAGTCACCACAGCATATGATACTGTGAAGTTCAAAGAACGCCCCTTTAGTAGTCACTTACGCTATGAAATGGGTGTGCAGATGCAAGATACATTTCCCCAAAACATGCAATTAAGTTAATTGGTATATTTAATGATGCACCAGCGCACGAATACACACACACACACACACACCATCCTTTTGCTCAAGGAGGACAATAAAGGTCTGCAGCTATCAAGCCTCGGGCGAACATCGATCTCGAGTCTGCGTCGTCACGAGCCCTCGATTGCAGCTAGACGAACGCGCGTTTCGTTGAGATTCTGTGAATTATGTTTCGTGTATGTGGGCGTGTGTATTTAGATGATGTGGTAGTACGTGTTTAGATACACGTGTGTGTGTGTGTGTGTGTGTACGCACATGGTTGAGCACAGGCATGTGATTATATGGACTTGCGTTTAACTGTGCATGGTTGCAAATGCACCAAATCTGTATACATCTGATTCCCTGCGCTAATTAATGTCTTCTCCCATCACGCCAGTTCATGTGCGTGCGATTGCATGTTAAGGGTTTTTTCCTGCTGAGGCAGACACACACACACATGCACACATGGAGGGAGAGGAGAGAGAGAAAGAGGGAAGGAAAGAGAAGGAGAGGAGGGAGAGGGGGAGAGAGAGAAAGAAAAGAGGGGATAAAGTTAGACAAAGATACACTCGTATATAGAGAGAATTCACGCTATATGCAGTCATAATTAGTCACGATTTCATGGTGTACACAGGACCGGTTTAGTGTTCTATAAGAAATTCATACCCTGTGTTTGCCACTGTGGTCTGTGCTTTATACAGGCACACTTTCTCTATTATCTAATATGTATTCCGGAAATGCCAACATCCGCACAGTCAGACTACGCAAGTTGGCTCGGCGAGCGATAATAAAAGCAGAAGCCGCGAGCAACAATAAGAAACGGCGGTGAGATGAGACCTCACGAATGCAGCCTAAGTAACTGCTGAGGAAGAGACATCGAAGCACAAAGTGAAACCAAAAGCGTGCGTGTGATTCTCCATGGTCTTGGATCACGTGTTGGACTCATGATCAACAACTATTACCCTCACGGAAGAGATCTCAGAGCTCATATATGACTTATCTACAGGTAATGCCGTGACCTTACACGCACACACACACACCCATTAGAGTTGGAGTAACGAATCGGAGCGCAGCGATACTGAAACTATTTCAGCCCTGGGCGGGATTCGAAATAGGACCGCTGTAGCAGCGGTTGCAAACGCTACCACCACGTCATCAAGCGGTGTATGTGTGTTTACATACACACACAATTGAGACACTCGGTGACGTGGTTGGTAGAGTCCCCGACCGTCACCACGGCGGTTCGGGTTCGAATCCTGACCAGGGCTGACTAAAGTATCGCTGTGCATCGAGTCGTTACTTCAACTCTGGTGGGCGGGGAGTTGTGTGTGTGTTTGCGTGAAAGGTCACAGTATTACCCATAGATCGGTAATACGAGATCTGAGCTCTCATTCGGGACGGAAATTGCTGTCGATCACGAGTCCAGCACATGATCGAAAGACCAAGGTGAATACACACACGTGCTTTACATGTCTGGTATTTTTCCTGCTCTGATTAATGTAATGACTATATCTAATTTACATTCTCTGGCGATATTTCCTTGTATCAATGTACTTGTTTATTGGAGGGGGGAATCGAGCGCACAAGCAAGACGTATTGTCGTGAAAATGAAACTCGAGGGGCGTGGGTCATCACCGCCAGGAGATGACTGCAGAGGGCTGAAACCATCTAATCATTCTCGAAAGTTTGTCGTTTAAAACTTCTTCGAGAGAAGCCAATCTGAAGGACGAAGACACGAAACTCAATTTTCTCGACTCACTTGTTTTACTCATATTGTTTTTCTTGGTACTATTTTTTTCAAAGATGTAGGTTCTGAAATTGTGAGTCGTTTTGTAAGCATCCAACTACCGTGAAATTACGAGGAACTCGCACAATAGACGACAACGATGACAAAAGAGAATTTTGTTCACCGCAGAGATCTCAAAGGAAGGAAATTTTTTTTTGTCAAACGACAGTTGCATCCGTGTCCCTGTCATCGTTTCCATCACCGTCTCCACCATCACCACAACCACACATCGATGTATATAGCCGAGGCCTCGAAGTGTGCGAGTTCTCGAGGTGCATGATCGAGGTCTCGTGGTGTACAGACAAGGTCTCGACGTGTATAGGCGTGATCTCCATGTGTACAGATAAGGTCTCGACGTGTATAGGCGTGATCTCAACGTGTACAGACAAGGTCTCGACGTGTATAGGCGTGATCTCCACGTGTATAGGCGTGATCTCCACGTGTACAGACAAGGTCTCGACATGTGTAGGCATGATCTCCACGTGTACAGACAAGGTCTCGACATGTGTAGGCGTGATCTCCATGTGTACAGACAAGGTCTCGACGTGTATAGGCGTGATCTCCACGTGTACAGGCAAGGTCTTGACGCGCACAGACGAAGTCTCGTTCATGGTTGAGTTCCCTGTGCGTTACGCTCTGAAAGCGGCAGGCACTTACCTTACCTTACCGTCGTGCCATATCCTTTTGGACTTCGGCAACCATGGAGCGCCACCGTTCACGTTCCCTAGTTACTTGTAACATCTGTGCTGGTTTGAGTTGTTTTCCCGTCGCCCTCATCAGCCCGTCCATATACTTCTCCCTCTGCTTTCCTCTTGCTCTCCTTCCCTCCACCATTCCCGTCATCACCACCTCTTCCAACCCTTCCCTCCTCATTATATGTCCTAAGAATCGCAACTGTCTTCCATTTCTCTCAATACTTCTTCATTTGTATTCTTCGCTGTCCATGGTACTCTTAATACTCGTCTCCATATCCACATTTCTGCTGCTTCTAAGTTTTCCTGCAATTTTTTGCTGATTATCCACGCTTCTGCATTGTCCAGGCACTGCATAACCGTAATAAGCTGCCGGAACTCGGCGAGGTCGGACCACGCCGCCCACCGATCCTGTTCTCGAGATACCCCACCCGACCCGCTACCCTGTCCTCGAGGAAGAGGAAACTGTCGTCTTCGCCAACTTTACAGTCCCAAGATAGCCAGGTGGCGGAGATCGCCTAAATTTAAGTTTCTAATTTCCCGGTATGATAGAAGCGCCGGTAAACTGTAATTCATAAATACAACCGGTGCGTGCGGGTCTTACATCCTCCTCCTCCTAGTTACGGGTTCGAGTCCTGTCCTGTCCTATCATGTTTGCAACAGTGACCTTTACCTCTTGTACCCTCAACAGTTCCTAAAGCGCATGACATGACTTCGGTCGCAGCCACTCGGCACCTTCTGGCGTACGCTTCTCACGTTCTTGGCCAGGTTCCTCACCGCGACGGTTCTGAGCTCGGACGGAGCCAGAGGATCTCCCCTGAAGGGGGGGGGGGGACAGACCCGACATGCAGTATCTTTGAGTCTTTACTTTCGCAATTCGCGTGGTCTCGACGACCACAGAACTGCCGCCCCCTACAGGAGAAACTTGATTTGGTATCTCCGCCTGAGGGGGGGAAGGGCGTCCTTCGGTTTCTTCGGCTCCGTCGGAAGGGTCTTCGCGACTTTTAGGGTCGACGATAAAAAAGAACATAAACGCACCCCAACCTTTTAATCTCACTTCGTTATGAACCCAAAGGTCTCCTGTCGAGAACATTTATCATCGAAACTCATTGTGTACACGTATAACGCCCAGCTGCCTTGTACCCTTCCTCTTCTTCCAGCGAGAGCGTTCGCCATTTCGAATCGTAGGTCACCCTAGTGTAGGCAAGGAATAGAAATATATTTATTCCAAGTAATCAGTCAGGCCGGGAGCTGAGGGCCGCTCGACCTGCGTCGGTCCGCCGGACGACTCGAAGGGTCCTCGGGTCTTCTATCCGAAACCTGTCCTAATGACGTCATTTAGCACTTCCGATCGAGTTACTCGGTTCCTGGTAGTCGTGTGTGTGTAATGGAAGGGTTCATTCTCGTGATAACTTGACCATTTCTACAAAATCCTACGCATCTAGTTTACTTACTTTCACACACACAGACTTCAGCAATTCTTAACCTGTTTAGAGATATACTTGTTTTAGCGACTAAAATTGAATTGAATTCAGTAAAGGGCTAAGACCACTGCCATCAAGAAGGGCCCTTTCCTGTCCACATCTAGTGAACTCCAAACCTTATCATAGGTTGATAGGTGACATCGGCGTCAAAAACTCTAAATACAAAAAGCCTTTTTTCCCTCTTATACGGGAGGTAGCCGGCCAAGCCATGCACCCATCCCCATTTGTTTCCCATTGATCTTCCCACTTTGTGGATTAGAGCCATAACTCTCCCACAGCTCGGGACGGAAGCAATGCAGCAAGACACAGCACATCCACAGCAGGGCCCTACCACATAATTTACATAGTGAAGCATCCTTCCTCGTTCGTCCCTCAAATCGTAAGCATTAGGAGCACAAGACATGACAGCTTCCTGAATAGCGTACGAGTGTTTGGTCCAAGGTGACCCTCAGCCTACAACTCTGCAGACAGAAGGACCCAAGCCTGAAACCTTAGGCATGTCCATCAAAAAGGGTGACTGTTGTTGTTGTTGTGAACTCGTTTAACAGCGTTTCTATTCTTGTGAGCAATATCGCACCACCGTCGTGCGAAAAAGCATTGTGGTACGAAGAAATGAAGTGGAGGGTGGGAGAGAAGGCAAATAAGAGATAGCAGTAGCTATACGCTAAATAAAGGGGTCTGGCATTATCCATAATATATATATATATATATATACACACATATATGTTGAGACATTGTGACAAATTGAAAAAGGTGGAAAAAAGAGTCACGGGTTTCGTTCCGAGTTTATTTCTGATCGGTTTCGTTTGTAGTTTCTGAAGAATCTACAAGCGAAACCGGTCAGGAACAAACTCGGAACGAGACCCGCGACTCTTTTTTTTTCCATATATATATATATATGACGTAAGTGAGTAGGAAACACAGGAGTCTTAGTCTGAGTTTATTCCTGACAAGTTTCGCAGGTATGCGACACTAGTCAGGAATAAACTCAGATCAAGATTCCTGTTTCTTACTCCACTTACATCAACCTGTCAGAATGTCTCAAGACACACACACACACACACACACACACATATATATATATATATATATATATGAGGTTGAGAGGGAGTGGTGGCTGGGTGTGGGAATGGGACGCCCCCTCCTCTCACGGTAGGGAGCTTTTGACATTTTGTTTTGTTTTGTTTCAAATAGTAGTTTTCACAATTTAATTAAATTCTCATGTATTGAATATCAATCCATAATGACACAAAAATATGAAGAGTAACCATTACGGGCCTAGACTTTTTTCAACTTGGAAAAAAAAAAAAACACGGAAATAATGCCAAATGTCGGAAACGCGGAAACTGCACATGCGTGGTACACACACACACACATATATACTGTAGAAAACTGTCACTAGAGAACTAAACCATTAAAGTGACTATACTGAATCTTTACAACGGGACCGGGGTTATGAATATAGTGACGATCAAGATTAAAATGAAAGAAATACAAAAAGGGGTGAACAATATTCGTAGAGATGGGTTACACCGATAAAGTTACTACAACAGGGAAAAATATTACCTACAGATCCGTAACAATGGAACTTTTCATTTGTTAAAGCCGAAGCAATAAAACGTTTGATAAAAAAAATCGAGCTAATGACGAGAGCTCTAGTATAAAAGAGAAGAGAATAACTGAAGGACGAATGGCGAAAACCCGCCGTTGCTACGTAAACAAGACGCCATGCTCGTCCAGTGTCACCGTTGCTATGTCAAAAACATGCGGTATGACTAATTACTCCACCGGACCGCACCGAACTCCATCGGACCGCACCGGATCTTTACACAAGCTAAAACCTACCCCACCGGAGGTGAAGATTGATCGTTGGTCGTTTGACAGTTTGACCAGTGGTATAAAATTTGGCTCATACCTACCCCACCGGATCGATTTTCTATCACTCGAGGTACCGTAGGCCTAAAAACAATTAAAAGCAAGTTTGACCACTACATTTATTCACATTAATCACAGGGTTTGAAGATATTTATTTCGTCAAGGCCTAAAAACAATTAAAAGCAAGTTTGACCACTCCATTTATTCACATTAATCACAGGGTTTGAAGATATTTATTTCTTATACACACACACATATATATGTATTTTCATACTTTCATTTCAACGGTGATTTTGATGGAGAGAAGTATGTTATTTGGGCTAGGCAAAGTAATTAAACCACTATCAAGAGGCCACACACACACATGATGGCTAATTGTGTATTTATTGTTTTCCATGTAAGTCCAACTAGCCATCACTTTTGATAATGTACACACAAACACACACCCAGATATATATATACATACATCTGGTAATTTATTACACTTTATAAAACTCACTAATTTGCATGTCTTGACTGTAACAATCACTAAATAGGTACGTTTTCAATTTCTTTTTGAAAGTACCAACTTTATTACTTTCCTTTATCTCTCTTAACTTAAGTCGATTAAATAGCAAATTCAAAATCGCGGGAGAAAACAATGAACGGTAAGATCCTACATATTCAAAATACAAGCATTATCTGAGGATGTTGTATGGTTTTGCAGCATTCGTAACCCACCATAAAGAAGAGACGGGTGTGATTCCGAGTTTATTCCTAACCAGTTTCGTCTCAAGCTGAAGAACTTTAGGGCGAAAGAGGTAAGGAAGAAGCCTTTCTTTTTTCACACACACACATATATATATATGGATTTTTCGAAGTCTTTTGATACCGTCCCGAAGTGAATTCATAGAATTAATAATGGAAAGGATTAGGAATAGCAGAACAAGAGTGAGAGCAAAAGTTAAAAGTTATCAGTAGTCTTCTATGGGCGGAAATTACTTTCCAATCATACATCAATCTCACGTGACTGGTCCGTTAGGGATGTTAGGAAAGCCCTTAAAGTATTGACTATATAGATTCGTGTACTCTGTCATTAATACGGAATAATAATGAAAACAATATTGAAAACTATAGAATTGGAGACGCGAGAAATGCACTCTATTTATAGTACAGTGTTGGAGCTATGCTCATGGGATCCCGTTTGTGTGTTTACTTGTCAGAACTTGCTTTAAATCGTGTCGTTGGCCTGGATCATGTTTTCATCAAGCTTATTCCATAAGCATAAGTATCTATGTGGAAATGCGTATTTTCTAACATATTTTCAACTTTGCTCTTCCATTTTTATACTATGGCCCATATGTTCGTGTGTGTGTATGGGGGGGTCAGACTCTGAAGAAAACTATAAAGATGATGGCAATTTTTTTAATACCACACTGTACAATAGGGAGTGTCACGACAATCATTTCCAAGGTAAACACATTTTAGATTATAAGGCCAAAAGGTACATACAGTGCTCATAAAGATACTTGGCAACAAGTGTTTACAAAGCAGAAACCGAGTCGATAGGTTTGTGCACGACACTGAAATTTGCATGAATTTGTCCTCCACAAAAGCAGTGTGCCATAGTCAAATGTAGTTATATATAAATCAAGCGTCAATTTATAGCCTACAATGATCCCTGGTGACGAGTGAAAGAAAAAATACACACCATATATAAAACAATTACATCCGGGTATACACACAGCGAAAGAGACTGCAACACAGTCGTCGTAATCTACCTGTATTTCAAAACATCATGACGTCATCGTCTTGCAAGAGTGACGCATCACAGACAGAATTATGAATTGTTCAACCCAAAATTCCCCAGACAATTTTTACATACCAGGATGCAATTCAACAGAACCTTCCTTGCAGTTTAGTAAGACTGGTTAAAAGTAAAATGTTTGTAAACAGGTAGAAGCCACGCCCAGACATTTCCACTCCTTTTCGTAAAGAATGCCTTTCCCGACAGTCGCCACGATTAGCTTATTCCTACGGAAACTTCAACGGTGGATGGGGAGGGGGGGAGGAAGTAATCTGGATTGGAACCCGAACCTCGAGGACATTGTAATACTTGTTATTTTACAAACGGTCAGGAAATGCGATGGGACTGCTGTGACACCCAGCGAGTTGGCAACCAGCAAATGCGATTCCAGTACTGAATCATGAATGATTTTATTTGATTAATTTCCACACTGACTTTTGATGATAATTAAAGTAACATTGACTATGTGTTAGTATTACGTAGCAAAATACACTGCACAAGGTATTTTGTGCATTTAGGTCGAACCAAGCGAGTGGGAACACCTGTCTGCTGAATTCCAATCATCAAAATTCAACTCAACCTTGCACGTACTACAAAAATTCTTTCTTCTGGGGTCTTACCTTGTCTGGAGAACATAAATAATAGAATAAATGCATATCCTACGTCGGTCAGTCTCAATTGAAGCCGCATCATTATGACTGGCTTTAGAAAAGTTTTTACTACAAACGGAAAGCACACCTCTTCCTCCACACGTACAAGTCGTAACTGAGGTTTCGGAGCTGGAAGAGAGCGACTCGTGTGTTGGTCAACCAATCAGCGCTTGAGCTCATGATGGAACCTGCCTTCCCCCCTCTGATTGGCTGCTTCGGAGTTGTGACAGGTATAACAATAAAGGAAGCATTTTTCCTTTCAAGATGTACTAGATATTATGTAATTTGATATTATGACAAAGCCCACATCCCATGACCACAAAAGAAATGTATTTTCAGTTTCAAATATTTGTTGAAAAGTCAAAATGTTAGCCTGTTAAACATGGGCAAACTTCGATTTCATCATTCACACCCATTGTATCGTTCAAGCACTATGCAACTTATTTGAATGCTACAGCGGTAGGAATTTGAAGGTATGGTTAATGCACTCATTCTTCCTTGCGCGTATACCAAATTAGAAGACAACCTCCAACCAGGAACAATTAGATATTTCCCTGTGCACTGTAACCACAGCTAGGTGAGCTAGTTACAGTAAGTACAGACTACAGACAGCTAATAACCAATACTTAAAGTAATCATATATAAGCCAGTGTCAGCGCATGGAAAATGGTTGATGCGTATTTCTATGGTAAATATACATAATTGCTGCTCTAAAATTCACTGACGGGAAACCCAAAGCCCAACAGTGGGTGGAAATAGTTTTGATTTTTGTAGTTGGATGTTTGGCTTGTGGGCTGAAGGTGAGGATTAATATCTTAATTTTTTTCCAACTCAGTTGTTTCGCCATTTCATTCCACTATTTTCATGATTGTATATGGTGAGCAGAGTTGCTGGTGGTTTCTGGGGGTTGAGGCATACAACACCTTACATGTTTATGTTAGGAGGTATGAATCTTCCTAAATTTCTTCTGAAGAATAATTTTATCAATTTTCCACATAATTGTAGCCAACTGGTTGTAGTACTTGTGTGGTAAAAACTTTTTCAATAAACCCATTACATTAATATTTACTGAATACTATGAAAATTAAGTTAATTCAAAAAGACCACACAACTTGATCACTAATTGTACATTTACTATAATTTTTTAGATCTATTACTGTATTTGATACATCACCCAACTGCTTTATATTTGTAAAATATCTATTTATTGAACTGGTGTGTTTATAGTTATATCTTGTAATTGTGATAGGTGAATCTATCAGAAATTCACCAGGTAAGAATGTGATATCCATTTAATGAGATATTTGATAATAATCACCATTCAAAAAAAGAATTCTGATTACTTTCAATTTTCACTCTTCTTTCTACTGCCTTCCTACCTCTTGAATATGATGATGCCTATGTATGTATCATGAGCCACAAGTAGGGTATATGATGATGCTGACATTGGCTTCCTGATTATATTTATTTTGTAGTTGTAGCTGAGTGACCCTCATATTCTGTGAACAGGTTTGATCATGTTTTCTGTGACGTTACATTTGTTCAGGGTGAAAGAGAGTAAGAATAACAGCAGTAAGTTTATATTTTGTAATCCATGTACTGTGATGCATCACAAGAACATAAGAATGAAGGAGACTGTAAGAGACCATAAGGCCTACACTAAGCAGCTCTGCATCCATCACCACCTGTCATCCCCATCCATATAGTTGTCTAATCGTTTCTTAAAACAACTGATAGTTTCTGCACTCACTACATGGTTACTAAGTCTATTCCATTTGTCGACCACCCTATTAGTAAACCAATTCTTGCCTATTTCCTTCTTAAATCTAAATTTGTCCAGTTTAAACCCATTACTGCAAGTCCTGCCCTGTTGTTTTAATATGATGACCTTGTTTGCATCACCCTTGAACATCATCGTACATCAGGCAGCCTGACTTGTGCATGAATATTTGGCTTGTATTGAAGAGGTTAAATGACTACACGGCTGGTGTAATATTGCCCCCATAGATAAAAGTGTTGTTATCACTGACAAAACACATTTAAAGTGAAATAGTCTCATTTGTCATCATGAGACATATATAACTGAGAATGACAGAATAACATACTGTAGACCAGTAGATGGTAATTTTAAGTGAGTGAATCCAGAGAAAAAGGAGGGACAGGAAAGAGAAATTTGCAGGAGTGATATGATGGATTGCCATGGTTGTGCAATTCATGGGGGAGTTCAATAGCAGGCTTGGAGTGGTAAATAGTGATGACTTCTCAGTAGTTAACAGGAGGCTAATTTGACATCTTCATTTTTACCCAAAGAAAATTCATAAGTCATTTTTGTTACAACATTTTAGGTATATTTAATATCTGCTTATTGTGCTAACATGTTGTTTGAACTTGTTGTCTTTGAAGTCTTCCATCTTGTAAAGTAGATTTAAATTCATTTGTGGTTCCAGGTTGGGCTATATATATATATATATATATATATATATATATATATATATATATATATATATAATATATATATATATATAGATAGCATTATATATATATATATATATATATATATATATATATATATATATATATATATATATATATATATATATATATATATATATATATATATATATGTACTGGCACCGACCCTTTTCTCTTTATATTTAGCTGCCATGCTATATGAAGTACCCCACAACAACCCAGGGGTTGAAATAAAATACAGATTAGATGGAGGAATTTTTAAACTGGCCAGACTCAAATCACGGCACAACACTAACACCATCAATGTGACGGAACTACAGTATGCGGATGACAACGCTGCTGTAGCCCACACCCATGCAGAACTCCAACAATCAGTGGATAATTTCCATGCTGCCTACACATGTTTTGGCCTGACAGTTAACAAGGCCAAAACTAAGATATTGGCCCAACCAAGACCAGGGGAAAATCCACCAGCAACTAACATCACCATGGATGGAACCACCATTGAATGCGTCGAACATTTCCCATACCTGGGAAGCATCCTTTCCACCCAGAGCACATCCTCCAAAGAGATTGAAAACAGGTTACAAGCTGGCCACACTGCATATGGGAGACTATCCACCAGGGTGTTCAAGAACAAAGGCCTAACCACCCATACAAAAGTGATGGTATATAACGCCATCATAGTATCTACCCTGTTATATGCATGCGAGACTTGGACCCTTTATAGTAGGGACCTCAAAAAACTAGAACAATTCCACCAGAAAAAACAGAGAGCAATAATGAAAATCAAATGGAACGACTATGTGTCCAATACAGCAGTCCTTGAAAGAGCCAAAGTCACTAGCATCGAGGCCATGATCATGAAACACCGCTTAAGATGGTCTGGCCATGTGGTGCGTATGGAGGACACAAGACTACCAAAGAAAATTCTCTTCAGTGAGTTAAATACAGGTGATCGCCTTCGAGGCCGCCCTATGCTCCGATTTAAAGACCAACTCAAGAAATCCCTCAAGGAAGCTAACATAGACCCAAACACCTTCGAAGCTTCAGCGTATGATAGGAATGGGTGGAGAAACAAAATTAAAGTGGGCACGGAACTCTTCGAAGAGAATAGAAGAGCCAACCTGGTAGTTAAACGACAGCAACAGGTAGAAAGAACAAAACCACAACCACCTCCCACGATTCAGTGCGATCAATGCCCTCGGTTGTTCAGGGCACGAATTGGCCTTACGAGCCATAAGAAGGCTCACCACCCTAATAATACTTAACCTCTTATAACCCCCCTCCTCTATTCAACCCTCTATTCTATTGGGACTGGAAACTATGATACTCGGATACGAGTACATGCCGACGATATATATATATATATATATATATATATATATATATATGGACCATGCCTTGGCTGCATACTCTTCATGTCTAAGGTGGATTTATTCATTTATTTATTTATTTATTTTATTATATTTTTATTATTATTTTTTTTTTCGTGTTGTAAAAAGAAACCTTTATGTTCTTCAGCAACCCATATGTCTCTCCCACAATCTTACTGATAAGTTAGTCAGATGATATGTTTGTCTTTTATTAACACTCCCAGATCCTCCTCTTTTGCCATTGTAATTGTGTTACCTCTCTTTGATTTTTTTATTTTCCTTTTTATTTATTTATTTTTTATTTATTTACTTATACTCCATCTTGGGCATTGGCTCCATGTTATTGTGGGGTTAAAATTTGCTCAGTAGCATGCAGCTGATACTAAAGGGGCTATACAGACCAGAGTAACACATTATTTTGTTTGTGATAGAGGAAATCTCTATTCATAGCAAAATGATGCTACTTTATAGTGTGACTGTCCCTCTGCTATGCTGTTCCCCCACAATTAATACTGTTCTATACCACTTCTCTAAATATTAATTTCCTTTTTTTTGCCAAACCCTGTGGTAGGGAAGAAAATAAACTGCCACTGAGTGTTCCCACTTGTCGTAAAAGGTGGTAAAAACAGGATGGGGATAGGACTAGGCATCCTACTCTCTGTAGCCCCAAAGGGGACATTCCTAAATAAAGCAAAAACATAAGATGGTCTGGGAGGAGTTTTCCTACCAGAAACCTAAATTTTGGGTTTTTTAATGTGTGTGGATGTGGTACAGATGAGAGTAAAAGGGAAGAGATAGGCAGTATGGTTGTGAAAAGAAAGATGGATTTGTTGGCATTGAGTGAAACCAAGTTGAAAAGGAGTGGCAATTTTGAGTTTGGGAGTGAAGAGAGGATGAGGTAGAGAAGGGGTGGCTGTGGTAAGTGAAGAGATAAGTGTGTGGTGAAGTGGAAGGAGGTTTCTTCAAGGTTAATGTGGATGAAGGTGAAACTGGGAAGGGAGATGTGGGTCTTTTTAAGTGCATATGGGCCTGGTAGTGAGAAGAGTGTAGAGGAATGGGAGGCTTTTTGAAAAATTTAAATGAATGCATAGAGGGTTCAGGGAGAGATGTCAGTGTAATGGTATTGGGAGATTTCAATGCTAGGGTAGATGAACCAATAGACAGTGTGGTTGGGAAGTGTGGAGTTCCAGGAAAAAATCATAGTGGAGAGATGGTGGTGGTGATGTGTCTAGAACCCTAAGGTTCTGCAAAAGGTCCAGGGTCATTATGGGAAATTGGAGTGTTTAATCTTTGAAGAGTATGCTAAGATAAAAGGTAAATTTTGTAAGGTAGCCAGCCAATAGCCATACTGGCCCATATACAGTATCTACACTTGTTGCAGACTTGCAGCATCTGACAGTGACTATATGGTCAATTACTTGTTTATTATTATACTCTGTCTAATGCCTCTTTGAATAAGATAGATGCACATATGTGGAGGGATGAATAATATACTTGCACCTGTTTTTATGTTCTAGATATTTAATATCTGAACAAATTTGGATGAGATAAAAAAAAACTCATAAAAAACAAGTTTTTTATTTTTAAAAAAATGCGATTATTTTTTTATTATTATTATTATTATTATTATTATTATTGCATCTGTATATGGGGGTCACTTAGCTACAACTAAAAGAAAAAATATAATCAAGACACCAACGCTGGCATCATCATATACCCACTCGCACCTCACGATGCCTATGTAGACGTCATCGTATGGAAGGGGTTAATCATCTCCAACCCCTGACCCACTACCCTTGCATTCACCTCTCGCACCACCCCATCCATGTAAAGATTGAACTGCCAGGGCAACATAACACACCCCTGACGAAGTCCACCTTTACCTCAAACCATTCACTCTCTCCATTTCTAATCCTAACGCAAGCTCTACTACTCTCGTAAAAACTCTTGACTGCTCTTAACAGCTTTCCTCCTATCCCATATATCTGCAGTACCTCCCACGTACCCTGTATGTAATATGATTAAATATGCATAACATATATTTAGTTATTGTAATAATGTAATATAGACATCATCCTATCTACCTATTATTATAATGGAAATAGAATGAGAAAGATATGGTATATATTTTTTTTGCACAGGGGTTCCTTGAGAAATGCAATTTATTTTAAAGGTTACACAAGGGTAAAATGATTGAGAAATGCTGGTCTAGAAAGAGAGTTAATGATAGCAAATAGTGTTTAGGAAGAAAGTCAAGCCTAAGAACACATTGGAGAGGGTGGTGGATGGAAGAGTGGTAGATAAAGTGTTTAATGGACTATATAGTGGTAATCAGCAGAGCTGGGTGTGTTCCTTGGTGCATTCTGCTTTAGTTTGACCCAAACTATTAAAGCTTAAGAGGCAGGTTCATACCAAAATAAAAGTTCAGTAGGCCACATACTATACCAAAGAAAAATTTCATAGGCCACATACTATACCAGCACCTATATTGTTATAATAGTTTGGGAGTGCTAACTGCAGCCAAACTAAGGCAGTACGCACCGAGGAACATACCCAGCTCTGGTAACCAGGAGAAGAGTAAGAAGAGTTTTGGATGTACATGTTCTAAGGGGAAAGAGTGGGGGAGTATCAGATAATTTTTTGGTAGAAAGTAAGTTAAGAATGGAGGATACATAGAGAAAGAGGAAAAAGACAGAAGGTAGGGAGGTGCTTATAGTAAACTGCTTAAATGAGAAAAAAGGAGGAGTACAAGAAGAAGCTGAATGAGGAGTGGGAGGGAGTGAAGGATAGAGGAGAACTAGGAGTGGAGGAGGAATGGGGATGTTTCAAAGAGGGAGTCACAAGATGTGCAAAGATGGTGTGTGGAACAGGGAGGATGGGAGGAAATAGAAGAAAGGGTAGTGAGTGGTGGGATGATGTCAAAGAAAAGAACATTCAGAGATTGGTTGTTAAATAGGATGAGAATCATATGAAAGGTACAAAGAAAAGTAAAACATAAGATAAAGGAGAGTAGATGTGAAAGTGTGTAAGAGTATGACAAATTTTTGAAAGTAATAAAAAGATGTTTTGGAAAGAAATTAAGAGTGGAAGGTGAGATGAATCAAGTAGAGAAGGAAAGGTAAAAGGTGTAAATTGAGAGATGATAATGGAATAGACAGCAGTAAGAGGAAAATGGGCAGAGTATTAAAGGGAGTTGCTAAATGTGAAGGAGGATAGGAAGGGAAAGGTAGTTGCAGTGGGAAATGCTAAGAAAATGAGTGATGAATGAGGAAAGATGAGGTGAAAGCAGTTGTTAAAATGATGAGAGCAGGTGAGGCACCTGGGTTGGATGGGTGTCATACAGAGTGTCTAAAAGTACAGTGATGGTGGACTGACTGGTGATGTTTAATATTTGTCTTAAAGAGGGTAGAGTGCCAGAGGACTGGAGGATTGCCTGTATAGTTCTACTTTATAAGGGAAAAGGGGACAAGTGTGAGCATAATAGTTTCAGAGAGATCAGGTTGTTGACTGTAGTTGCAAAGACTTATGGGAGGGTTTTAATCGAGAGGATTAGGAGAGGAACAGTGTGGGTTTATGACGGATAGAGGATGCATGGATCAGATTTTTGTAGTAAGGCAGATATGAGAGAAAGCTTTTGGAAAAGGTAGGGATATTTTATTTACCTTTATAAATTTGGAAAAGGTTTTTGACAGGGTAGACAGGAAGACACTGAGAGGTGTTGCAGATATATGGGATAGGAGGAAAGCTGTTAAGAGTAGTCAAGAGTATTTACAAGAGTAGTAGAGCCTGTGTTAGAATTAGAAATGGAGAGAGTGGTTTGAGGTAAAGATGGGACTTTGCCAGGGATGTGTTATGTTGCCTTGGCTGTTCAATTTATACATGGATGGGGTGGTGCGAGAGGTAAAGCATAAAGGAGGCAAAAAGGAGATCATATGTGAAATGGTGTTAGAGTATGACGGGTAATAGGCCGGAGATTGGGGATGGTAAAAGAAAACAGAGCAAAATGGGTGATAAATTAGTTGTTTGCTGATGACCCAGCACGTGTAGCAGGATCAGAGGAGGGATTAAGGAAGTTAGTGATGGAGTTTGAGAATGTGTGTGACAGATAAATGTGGGTAAAAGTAAAGTGATGAGATGTACAAGGGGAGAATGTGGCAGCAAATTGGAAGTGAGTATTAAGGGAGAGAGTCTGGAGGAAGTGGATAGCTTCAGATATTTGAGGGCGAATGTGGTGGCAAAGGGAGGAGTGAAGGTGGATGTAGAATGTAGATTGAGAGAAGCAAGTAAATGCCTTGGGGAATTAAAAAGTGTAGAGATAAACATTTGGGAATGGATATTATGAGGAGATTGTATGAAAGGGTGATTGTGCTGACAGCACTGTATGGGGCAGAAACATGGAACATAAGAGAGGAAGAGTTTAAATGTGTTTGAGATGAAATACCTGGGAAGTATGATAGGGGTTACTAGGCTGGATAGAGTGAGAAACAAAGTGAAGAGAAGAGTGGCGGGGATGAAAAAGGAGTTGGGAGATAGGGTTGATGAAAGAGTATTGGGATGGTTTGTACACATAGAAAGAATGAGTGAAGAAAAATTAGTAAAAGAGGTGTGGAAGGAGTGAATATGAGGGGGCGATCAAGGATGAGATAGATAGATAGTGAAATAGGGATTTGGAAAGGGGAATGTCTGTTGAAGAAGGAAGGGATAAGACAATATAGGGGTGAATAGAGAATGGTTGTGTATGGATGATGCTGTGATGCATGGAAGGGAGTGGATGGGGGATGAGGGGTGGTGAGGGAGTAGGTGTGAATGATGTTCTGATGCAGCTTGAAGGGATTTCTTCCCATCTTCTCTTTTTCTGCATGAGGGGACAGAGGTGGATGGCTGCCAATTAAATGAAGTGGCCTTGGTTTGGATGTGCTGTGTCTTGCTGCATTGCTTCTGACCCAGGGCAGTGGGCGAGATGCAGGGATGACCTGTCATCCATGAGAAGCCAAGAAAAGAGGGAGGGTGTGAGGGGTTGTACATGAAGTAGAAGGAGGGGAGCAGTCACTGATTGTTGGCTCTTCTAATGTTCCTCCTTGATACAATGATGCCTACATAGGCATCATGAGAAATGAGTGGGTCAAGGAGGATCCCGGTGTCGGCATCTTGATTATATATATTTTGTAGTTGTAGCTGAGTGACCCCTGAATTTTGTGAACTGGTTTGATCATGTTTTCTGTGTTTATTATTACTCAGAGTGGAAGAGAACAAGTAATATGGCAGTGACTTTATATTTTATAACGCAAGTAGTGTGATGCATTATACATTTGGCAACTGATGCTGTAAGTGAGAATTTGACTTGTATTGAAGAGGTTGTGGTTAGGTCCGGACACACCAGGAGAATGAAACTCACAGTAATTCTATGTACTCAGCTTTACTTAACTCTAAACGCGTTAAGGGAGAACTTGACGTGTGGAGATGACTGTTGCTTGGAAATGACTGCTGCATGGAGACGACTGTTGCTTGGAGGTGACTGTTGCTTGGAGATGACTGTTGCTTGGAGTGGAGAGCTGCTTGAAGATGTCGTGTCCTGGAGTGAACTGATCTCTCGGCTTGGTCCCCCTCCTTATAAAGGAGGCTGGTGCGGACCCGGGCAACTTGTGCTGGCTCCTGATTGGCCTGTTTAATTTTCTTGTGGACGTTCTTGCTCACTACACTTGCCAACTATGACAAGTGGGGTACGTAGGCCTAAGTCGAGTGTCTGCCGACCAGTCTCCGGCGAGTTTTCCGGGCTTCTGATTGGTCAGCTGCCTTGCGTTCGGATGTCCTTACTGACTATGCTTGCCCACTATGGGGCATAAATAAGCTTGGGTCGGAATGCGTCACGGCCAGTCTGGTTTAGACTGGTGGCACGTCGCCACAAGGTTAAAGATGGAAAAAATGTAAATGAAGTTGATAAAAAAAGATCTTGGTCCCATTCTGAAGACCGAGTGTCATAGTCTTGGGGCTTCACTTCCAAGTGGAAGTGAAGAAGTTGATAGAGTGAATGGGTGGCAGGGAGATTAGTTTCTGTGATGTCCTTCTCACAGAACCACCTCGTGCAGGTATCCATTGTTGGTCCCTGCATTAGCATGGGTAACCAGGCTGTCTATGTTCCATGATAATCCATGTCTGTGCACTGTCATATACAGTATTTGTATTATGAAAGTAAATAAGATAAAGCTACAGTATGTTGATATACTGTAGTTGCCAGGATTTAATTTTTTTTAATCCCTTCACTGTAGTGTTCCATGACCTGAATAAATTGTCTGGTGTTAATCAGGGCAGTTGTTGCTTCTAGTTACACTGCCTGGAAACCCATTACTTCACAGCAGCTGGCATTAGTTCCTGAGCTCTCCCATAGATCTATCTGGGAAGAAACTGTGAACTAGTGTCTGCACTGTAGAAGTATGGAACAGTTTTTCTGTCACTGGCTTGTAGTAAATATAATTTTTGCCTCACGTTTCATTGACGGGAAACTCATAACCCCACAGTGGCTGGCAATGGTCCTCAGGCCCTTCCACAGATCTCTTTGATAAGCTGGGAGTAATAGGAGGAGACCAGTTGTTGAATGTCAGCTCTCCGTGTATGAAAAGGTGTTATGAAATACAATTGAGGCAGAGAGAGAGAGAGAGATCTTGGGTCCAGTTGAGAGACCAAATGTTAGCACCTCAGAGTTGCTCCTCCTGATGGAACTGAGGGGGGTTTACAGGTGTTGAATAGGGGCAGCTCTGCTGTCTATCTTGCAAGACCACCACAACCAAGTATGCTCACTGGCTTGTGGTAAGAGGGGAACAATCAGTGGTTGTTAGTTAGTCATGTGTGAAAAGGTAAAGGAAATAAACATGAATATGATAGAAGGGGATCCTGGCCCAGTCCAGAGATGGAGTGTCAGCCCATTGGGACTGTTTTGAAGATGGACAGTAGAGAGGTGACTGACATCCATCTTGGAGGCCCACCTTACCAAACCTGAGATCTTTAAAGGGCAAAATCTTAAAGAATGGATTATTATAGGCTCAGATTCTTTGACATTATATAATTTTCTAAGCTAAGTAAGATATAGTATTAGGCAGTAAAATCTGTGAAAGGTGTCATTGAAGTGGCCTTTTAACTTCCTTAAGAATATTCAACCCATGGTTTTAAGACAGGTTGAAAAGGGTGGAGTGGAAAGTGGATCAAGGTGAAATTGGAATGGGAGATATGGGCATTTTTTTGAGTGCATACAGCCCTGGTAGAAGAGTGGTGAGAGAGAAGTATTTTGGAGAGTTTTGGGAGAAATGTAAATGTAGTAGTGTTCAGTCTTGATACTAGAGTAGATGAACTAGTAGATGGAGTGGCAGGAAGGAATGATAGCAGAAGTTTGAGATATGCATTGAAAAGGAAATGATGGTGAACATAATGTTCAAGAAGAAACATAAACAACATAATTATTGGTGGACTAGGGTGGTGAGTGGTAGGGTAGTTGAAAAGACATAATGGATTATGTAGTGGTGCTGAAAAGGAGGATTGGAAGAGGTCTGGATGCACATGTGTTCAGAGGAGAGGTCAATTGATTGATCTTATATGGTGGAAGGGAAATTAAGAAAGGAAGTTAAGTGGATAAAAAAGAAAAGAAGGAGACACACAGGTGCTGAAAGTAAGTTGAAGGAGAAAGAAACAATATCAGGTGGTGAAGCTGAGAAATAAATGGAATGTAGGGAAATTTAAAGGAGGAATAGGAGTAGAGGAAAAATGGATATGGCTCAAGGAGGAAGTGCTAGAGTGTGAAAAGGTGGTGTGTAAATTCAGGAGGATTGGAGGCAACATAAGGAAAAGTAGCAAAAAAGTGGAATAAAGAGGCAAAGGCTGCAGTGGTAGAAAAGGAATGAACACGTAATGAATAGTTGTAAAAAATAAATGAAGTACAAACGAAGTGTAAAGAGGAAGGAGGCAAAATACAAGGGATACCAAGAGGCGAGCAGATATGAATTGAATAAAAAGATGTTTTGCAAGGAAGTTAAAAGAGTGGGGGAGACAAGTCAGACAGACAGAATAAGGTAAAGGATGCAGGATGGACATGTAGTAGTTTTAAGAGGGATGTAGTTGGGAAGGTTATGAGAGGATGTTAATTGAGAAGATTATGAGGGGAACAGGGAGTACTTATGCATTTATAAGAGGAACAGGGTGTGGAGATAAGTTTTTTTTGTGAGAAGTTTTTAGGAAAGGTTAATGATGTCTTTTGGGCTTTCATGGATTCTGAGGTGTATGACGGAGTTGATAGGTGTGGATTGTGTTATGGATGAAAATGTCATATGTTTTTACCTGGGTAGTAGAGTTTGTGT
>NC_134787.1:48366303-48386303 GCF_046742065.1 Oratosquilla oratoria
ATTGTCGGAAGAAGTCACCTGCTTTCTCCAGAGGACTGAACTGATAATAGTTTGAAACTGTGACTAGGTCAGGGCTGACGTCGCCCCCGGTTGCCAACTGAACGCTCTCCCCCCACCTGCTTTCCTCCCTCTCCCCTTCCCCCCCCCTTTACCCTTCCCCCTCCCCAAGGACATCCGACAATTCTCGTTTCTTTGTATTGGTTTTATGGTCAGTTTCTGTTTTTTATTATTCCTTCGTTTAAAATACCAAATAAAAAAAATTAACTGATTAGCTTTTTTCTCGAAAGATAGGCTCGTGCAGGCGCTAATTATGTTTATATATATATATATATATATATATATATATATTATATATATATATATATATAAACGTGTATGTATGAATATAGATGTTTGCATGTATACTCTGTTGTAAACGTACGTGTTTTAAATATGTACAGGTGTAAGGCTATAATGCTACTTCAGGAGAATTTGACATGATTCTAGAACAGGGTGAGGGAGAAAGTGTAGGGATGGGGGGTGGGTGTGGTTGACCTAGACCTCTCCCCCATTCAACAGCTATGCCTCATGTAGTGTGTGGGGGGGGGGAGCCCGGCAGTCGGCATATTTCTCACCATTCTCTATGAAAAAGAAAGAAAAAAAATAGAAAATATTCGCGTTTGGAGTGTGTGTTTTCTCTCGCTGGTTAACGACGCGAGTAGGAATCGCTCGGAAGGACGTAAAGGAGCTCGTTGAGGCTGTAGAATCTGTCCGCGTGGTCACAGGCGAAGTTGTACCACCAATCGCACACGAAGTATTGCTGGTTGAAGATGGTCCCGTTCGGGCAGAGGAAGGAGTCCTGGCGGCCGTCGTCCTGGCAGATGTGGAACACCTGAAACAGAGGACAGAGTGTTTTGTAAGTGTTGGAGATTGGTGTCGTCTTGGGTCACGGTTTTACCCCACCCCACCCCGTCCCCGTTTTATGTACTTTGTACATTTCTCGCATACGCGAAAGTAGATGTACAAAGGTATGTGAACTCTTTGAGCGCGTGCGCACACACGCACACACACACACACACACGCACGCACGCGCGCGCGCACGATGTGGCACTTTAGAATTCCCGGCCGCCACTACGGCGGTCCGGGGTCGAATCCCATCCAGGACTGAAATAATTTCAGCATCGCTGCTCTGCGGGTCGTTACTCCAACTCTCGTGGGCCGGGAGTTGGGTGTGTGTTCGTGTAAGGTCACATTACCCATAGATCGGTCATATATAAGTTCTGAGCCCTCTTCTGGGAAGGAAAATAGCTGTCGATCACGAGTCCAACACGTGATCCAAGACAATGGTGAATCTCTCTCACACACACACACACACACACACACACACACACACACACACAAATCCTCGTGTGTAAATAAGGGCACGTGTAGGTCACACTCAAGCATACGCTCATCCCTGTCCATCGTTTTCTGATTAGGGTCAGACTTGCGGCCAAGTGCTCAACGGCTGCATGCATGTGATTGTAGCATTGGAAGGTCTAAGGCCTTAGTGACGTGTCGAGCGCATACTCGCCTTCTCTTCGTCTCAGTTAACAATGAATTTATGATTTTGTTCCCCCAACTCCCACAACTGACCACGTCACCCCGCCTCGCTTTTCCAACTTCTCCCGTAACTCCTCTTTTTCGGTGTTCGTCTATCTTTCCCCTCCACCGTTCTCCTTCCCTTTTCCTCCCTCTTAACGCATCCCTCTGTTTTCCTTTTCCTTCTCCCCTTTTCCTCCTCTCTCCCCCATTTCCCCCCCTTCCCCCTCCGTTCCCCTCTCCCATTCACCTTCCTTTCCTCCCCTCTTCACCTCTTCCTTTCTTCCTCTTTTCCTCTCTCTCTCTCCTTCCTTTCCCTCTCCCTCTCTCCTTCCTTTCCCTCTACCTTTCCCCCTCCCTGCTTCCCCCTTCCTCCCTTCACTTTCTCCTCCTTTGTTCTGATTTCCCTTCCCCCCTCTCCCTCACCCATCCCTTCTCCCATTCCATCCCCATCCCATCCCCATCCCATCCCGTCACTTGGGTCGCCTCCCCATCCTCCTCCTCCTCCTCCTCCTCCTCACCTGGCACTTCGCCTCTTGGTCGGCGTAGAGCCCCGGGTGGCTCCGCGCTGCGCAGGCGAAGTCGGTGTCGGGCACTTCGTCGTAGACCGGGTAGTCGAGGCCGGCCTGCCCCGGGATGGCATCTTCATCGTACTCCTGGGGAACGTAGATGTTGGCACCTGTGGGAGGAGGAAGCGGTCAAAGAGGGGGAAGGGGGAAAAGGGTGAGGGGAGGGTGAAGAGGGGGCTGGGTAAGCTCCCCCCCTCCTCCTTCGTACTTTTACTCGAATTGTAAAGTACAGTCAGATTTTAGGTAATGCGCTACTAGTTGTTTTGAAATATATAGGTGGGTGTATTTGTCCTGCTATTCGGTTCTTTAAACTATTTATTTCTATATTTATTTCTGTACTTATTTAATTGTATACTAGTTTTACTTGCTTGTTTATATTTTTAGCCTCTAGTGATTAACATTGATGTTATCGACATGAAAATAAACGAGACCTGGAAAAGTAATTGGGTAGGGGAGTTGGCAGTAGAATTCCACAATTCAATTATAGTTCAATGCCCTGGTTACCCAAAAGGAAATTAAGCATAATACTAGGCTGAAGGATTTATCAAGGGTTTAAAATAATGAGTAAGGATCACAAAACTGAGTAATACAGTTTGGCGTTAGCCAGGAATGAAGTGTGTCGAAAGGGCACCTCGACTCCTTCGTTACAACCGTGTTCCCCAGAACAAAATGCATAAAGGGCGTCTGTAGCGAAATGACGAGGAATCCTGAATCGAACATTGCGCCAATGCCTCTGATCACGTCTGCAGCTCCCTACACACAAAAGAGCAGTGGTGGGCAGCGATAAAGCTATAATGATAAAGCGATACTTTTTTCCGCTAAGTCCTATAACGATAAAGCGATAAATTTCCAAGATACCTTAAAGCGATAAGCGATAAATCCAAAAATACTCTAATTTTTGCTACTTATGTATTTAAAAACCTCTTTTTTACACTTAAAACACCATATCTGCTTGCCGCGTAACAATGAGCCTGTAACCTCCCGCCGTAACGGTTTTTCGTCTTATACTTTATCGCTGGATTTATCGCGGGAAATTTGAAAGAGATAATTTTTTCCCGGTCTTGCGATAAACGATAAGCGATAAATTTTCGGTTAAAGCCATATTATCGCTTTACTTGTCGCAACGCCCACGACTGCAAAACAGGACTATTAACAACACGATAAATACCCTTGACTACAACTACAACTCGTGACAATGGCGCTTGGTTGTCCGAAAGGAAAGAGATGCTGGTGAACTACAGTCCCCTAGATCCATCACCAGTGACCTACCTGCTTGGATGAACTCGGGCTGCGCGGGCACCGTGACGACGGACGCGTTGTTCTTGGAGTGGAAGAGCGAGGACGGCGGTCTGAACGCCTTCGTCGAGGTCACGTAGACGGGTCCGGCCTTCTCTTGCCTGGTCCTCACGCCGGACTTGCCGGTCCCGGCGTCGGCACCAACCTCGGTTCTCACCCTGCCGCGGCTCGTGACGTGGGCTCCTCGGGAGGTGGAGGACGGGCGAGGAGCGATCCGGGAGGGCGTGGGGCGCTGGCTTGGGGACGGGCGTCGGGTGGCGGGTGATTCTAGGGAGACTGAGGATAAGGCGGGGGACGCGGTCGGGCGTTGGATGTGAACAGCGTTGATGGGGCGCGGGGTCGTTGCAGGGGGTCGGGTCGTGGCAGGGCGTCGGGTCGTGGCGGGGCGCGGGGTCGTGGCAGGGCGTCGGGGCGTAGTGATTGGGCGAGGTGTCGGGGAAGCGTGAAGAAGGTTGGAGGGCGCCACGAAGTGTTGGATGGCCGCAATGGACGAGGGCGAGCCCACCTTTGCACGCTGTGAAGCTCGCAGAACATTGGAGGGCGCGGCAACGAAGGGCGGGGGCGTGGGGATGGGCGTGAAGGCGGGGCGGAGAGCCATGGGTGGTTTCGTCTTAGACAGGGAAACGGGTCTGTTGGTGGCTTTGGGCGGTGGGGGCGTGGCTTTGGTCGGTGTGGGTGTGGGTTTGCGGAAGATGTATGTGGTCTTTTGAGCCGCCGGGGTGACCCTTGGAGTCGGCGTGGGCGTGGCGGGCCTTGCCGTGGGCGGCGTTGGGGTGGAATAGGGTGGCGCGGGCGTAGTGAGGATGGGTAGATCGGGCGTGAAGGGGTCTTGGTCGTTCATCTTCTTGCCGAAGTGTCCGCCTTCGGGAAACGTGAGCTCCTGAAGTTGCTGAAGGAGGAGGAAGAACAGGAGGGTTACAGACTGGCCAGAAACGGAGGGCGAAAACTTACATGCTGCTTCATCTTTTGACTTAATCGTATTAGTGGATTACACACACACACACACACACACACACACACACACACATATATATATAATATATATATATATATATATTGTGTATGTGTCTGTGAAAGGAAAAATACTTTGCTTTGGAATTAAATTTATTTTACGTTTATTCATTTCTGTTTATTTTTTCAATTGAACTCTTGTGGTTGACCACGTTTCTAGAAACGACAGTACCATACGTAACATCGCTACTGTGTCGAATATAATTTATGAGAAAAAAAAACTTACGTGATCTTCCGCCTCGACAGATTCGATGCTCTCTTGGATCTCTTCCTCTTCCTGCCGAAGGGCCTCACTCACCGCCACCAAATCCTCACCTTCGTCGAGATTAAGGACCGCGGGCTTGGGCGTGGCTTCGTTTATGTAGTAGTAGGAGTCTGTGAGGTAGGATGGACCAGGAGCCTCCGTATGATCCTGTGGGCGGTTGGCGCCAAGCGTATGGGCGTGTTAGAAAAGAAAGTACGAAATGCATTGAGTAGTATAAACAGGGCTGATATGATCCTACACTGGACCTATGACATACCCGCTCCCATTAAAAAAAAAAAAAAAAAAAAAATACATAATATTGACCGAGGACAACCTCCACATCTAAGAATAGTTTTGCAAGAGCTGAGAAGATTTATCAAATGTTACGAAACTATAAGACACTGCAGTGTTATATTTTAGTATTGTGAGGACCTATCCCGGGAGCTACACGTGACTCCAGAAGTCTCCCGAGCAGTGACTCCACTTGCAAGAATGTGATACTGACTCTTGAGACTCGAAAATGAACTTCTTCGAGATTCCGCTCCACACTTCCTTGATGACTCAATCGTTCCGATTCACTTGTCAGTCAGGGACTCATCTCTTCGACTCGACAGTGATGACTCTGCTACGAGACCTAAGGTCTTCGCATTCTCGATGACTCGGCCGTGCTCATTGGCCTACAGGTTGGAAAGTCTTCCCAGGGGCTGTAGTTTTAAAACCTTAATGATGGGCGGGACCGTCAACAAAAAAAATTCTCCCAGTTGAATGAAATCATCTGATGTCAACTAGATTGAAAACATGTTTCTCCCCCCTCTCTCTCTTTCTCTCCTCCTCCTCCTCCTCCTCCTCCTCTTCCTCCTCTCCCTCCCTCCAAGGGTTGGGACATCAGACCCCTAAATCTTCGTCTAAGAATACTACCCCCGCCTGTCAATTCTCACTCACCTCCCTCATGACGTGGTGCTCGTGGCCCCCAGGCGCGATGGGCAGGCGGTTGGTCGTCGTCGTGGGCTTCTGGGTCGTCGTGGGCATCTTGTCATGGTTATGCGTTGGGGGCGGTAGCTTGATCCCGAAATCCTATGGAGTAGAGTTAGGCGTTAAATATAGGTTATGGTAGATTCTGCAAGTGTGAGAAGTCCTTCGTGTAGAGGTCCTGAATGTGAGAGGGTCTAGGGAAGGTCTTGTGGGTTGTGGGCGAGCTTCCTTGGGAAGGTCTTGTGGGTGTGAGACGAGTTTCCTTGGGAAGGTCCTTTGGATTTAGGAGGGCCTTCATGCGGAAGGTCCCGTGTGTGTAAAGGCCTTCACATGTTAGGTAGTCGTTTGGTTCCACCATAGGAAAAGTCTCCCGTTTTTCCCAGTATCGTTTTTTTTTCCTACCACTCCTAAAGAACTACCTCTAGTTTGGCCCGATGAAGAATTTTTACTCACCCAGATGAGACCGGAGAAGCGCCTCGTGACCTCTGACCTGAGAAGGGTTCAGGGCCTCCGGAGCGGAGGTGCAAATTTCCTTCTGAAAGGTAACTCGCCGCCGATGCTGCTCTGGCTTGCACCTACCCAGGTCAACACCTGAGGTAGGTGTTGTTCTAGCCACCACCCGGACAGCAGGCTTTGATGGTGCCGTCCGGGTGTTTGCTAGGCATTCACTAGTTTTAAGCTGAGTTAACAAACTTGAGTTAATGATTAGGTGGGAGACTGTAAATGGTATTTAGATTTTTGAAGAGTGCGCGTTGAAATAAGAAAGAAAGAAAAAGTGAAAAATCTAACGGGAGAACTAAGACTGGAGAAGTGGGCATTTATTCAAATTTACACATTTATCTCGAGTCTGCAAAGGATCTTTTCGATCCAAATGTAAGATAACATTACGGTGGAGGGGGTTCTATTGGGCCAAAACCAGAACTCAAGTTTTCATATTTGTTCGCAAGACAACAGAATTACCCCTCGAGCTGCGAAGGGAGAGCTCGAAGGGTATCGGCGAAGAACCAGCGAGGTTCCAGAAACTCACCCTGAGGTCTCCCGGGAGAACGGGGAAGTACACAGACGAGCGTTCCTTCAGGTTGGACTCCTTCACTGGGATGAGGCCGTTTGCTCCTGCAGAAGGGAGTGGTCATTGTTAAAAAGGGAACTTGTGAATTGAATACACACACGCACACACACACATGTATGTGAAGCTAGGTATAGCAATTGGAGAATTGCTCCTTTCCTGCATTTTATAGTTAGGTAAATACACCGTCATGTGAGTACACTCATTTTGGTAATCTTTCCGAGCCCAGCTGACGTCTTTGGATGAAATGTAAGCCAGGACGAATTTGTGTGCAACCGGAACGAACTGAGACCAATGCCTGTGAGGGTTGCCGTCTGGTGAAGTGCAGGGAGGGCTACTGCTTACTGATCGTGAAGACCGTCGTGGTCGTAAGGAAGGGGCGCATCAATCGACTTCTTCCGTCCTTCTCACGGAGAAGGGCTTGAGTTGTGACGTTATTCGTTTCCATTTAGCAGGGCTGTCTGATCTTCATCCCCTTCCTTTTCTTTTTCTTGGTCGTGCCATCCTAGGTCCTCGTATATGAGGTATCCACGTGTAGCTTCTCGTTGCAACTGCTGAAATCTGATTCATCTGCTAGGGTCCATCCCCGTTTCATAAAGTATATATATATATATATATATATATATATATATATATATATATATATATATATATATATATATATATATATATAAACGGGACGCAGTAGCTTCAGTTCGGCTTAAAGACTGGTGTTCTTGTCTCACAAGAGAGGTCTTCGCCTTCCTAGTGCCACTTTAGTCTGTGCAGCTCTTGAGAGGATCATCCTTGACCCCTCTTCCCTGATGATGGCTACTGAGTATTCGGAATAGATTGACCATTTCGAGCTGCGAACAGCGATTCTTGTCTTCATCTTGTGTTTGCTGTCCGTTATCATCCGTTGTCTAATTGCCTTGTCGCACTTGGTTAGACGTTTCCGTCCATGGCGGTTCACTAAACTGGGGAATTCTTCATTTCCTGTCAACAGCAGAGTCTGAGGTCGCGGCACCACGTGCTGTCAGAGACAAAAGCCCGCGCTTGGCGCCAACTCACCACAATAATACACATAAATATAGCTACATCAATGACCGTTTTCTTGATTTTCCTAGTGAAAACCGTTCAGTAACGGTTTCAAATGTGGGTTGGTGCTCTTTATGGGGACGGGTCTATAAGGTTTATGGGGCCCTTAGTGCTTGGGACCTTAGGTCATGGGGTATAAAATAATCTGACCCTTGTGTTACGTCGGCGATAAACAGCGCTGTTAAGGTGAAGTCATATATTATGTGTATATATATATATATATATATATATATATATATATATATATATATATATATATATATATATTAGGATTGTCTCCAACCTTACAGGAATACTGCGTAACTCGATCCGTAGGGGTGTATCTAAAGATAATTAATAGAAAATAGGACTGGAGGTTCTTAATTCCGAACAAAATGTTTTTGTACAGACAAGTTACAGCCCTATAAGAAACACACGTTAAACCAATTTCTGTTTTTATTCGATTATATTTATGGTGGCTTCGACAACAGGTGACGGGACCTCACGAACATAACTAGGTTCCTGTGTTGATTTGGTTGTTTATTACGTTGTCCAGTTATGTATTTTTGTCTTGGACGAGATAGTGGGTGGCTGAATTATTCTCGTCAATGTTCCGGACACTCTCACGATGTAACAAGTTTTAGGCATTTTGTGTGGTCAGAAGTGGCAATCTATAATTATAATCTGTTCATATCGACGTCAAAGGTAGAGACGGTCAAGGATTGAAAGGCGGGAAATACATAATTCTGATTCATCAGGGTATTTTAATGACAAGACTACACAGCTCGAAGGGAAATATTAGTTTTCATGTAAGCCTTATGCCTTATCAGGAACAGAAGTATGCAAATATATGAATATATTTTCACAAAAAAAAAAACGTAGACAAGTCATAAAAGTCTCTAAGATCCTGAAGGGAATTGACATCAGAAATGACGAAATTTTCACATTGAATGCGAATCAGACAAGAAATAATGGTCTCAAACTGTCAAGAAGTACTCTTAATTTAGAAGTGGGTAGAAAAACTTCGCCAACCGTGTAGTAAATGAATGGAATAAACTTCCTACATAGGCAGTGCAATGTAGCACAGTTCGAAGTTTTAAGAGTCTTATTATTTATTTTATTTAATATATTATTACTCATTATTAATATTTTTATTATTTATTTTGTATGTATTATATATTTATAATTTCCTTAAACGTTTTTCGCATCCGTCGTAGTTATGGACCAAAAGCTTTCCTGTCGGCATGCTTTTCCTTTGCAATCCTTAGTAAAAACGTAAGGGATGATATACTATCAGGTCAACAAAAGCGTAGTATTTCTTGCGCTTTAAAGGTATAGTCACTGCTTTATTTTTACGTTTTCTTTGATATTCGGCTTATAGAAAACTATATTAACTTTAAAGTTTCGACAGAAATTATTATTTCTTCAATTTAATGAATATTTGTCGAATTTACATTGTTCGTAAATGTCAAGTACTATATATTAGAAAATATGATTTTGGACAATTTATAGTTTCACCCAACCAATGATTTTTATATGTGGCTTATGTGTTTTTGGTGAGAAGAAATGTTGTGATATGAACGATGGTGTACATCATTTCCGTCGCAAATGCGTACTTTTCAAGTAATTAAGTATTGAAGTTATGCACTTATGCCTGTAAATTTAAATATTTCCTTGAATATGTTCAAAGTTAACCTCAACTCCCCATTACTGATGGGAGTCACACACAGTTGAACAAAATCACATGGCGACAGCTTAAAATAAATAAAAACGCCTTTCGGGGCTAACAATCGACATTTTGATTTCTGATACGAGAAGAATGACCCCCATGACTGTCCCTGTTATGGCCGCCTCAGTATGGGGTGTCGAGTAGGCCTATATGTTTTATTTTTATTATTTATTTTTATTGACAACTCTACGGACCAGAGTCACGCAACATTCATTTATAATTGGACCGCTTGTGTGTTTTCACCTGGCCTTCGTCAGGCTGTTTTATCCAGCTAGGGAACTTGCAATCTGAAGGCAGGGAGTGGGGGCGGGGCTGAAGCCCCTCTTCCCAAATTTGATATTTCATTACCTCATTGCAGAGGTCAAGGAACCTGCCTCGTGTACACCGGTACATGGCAGAAAGCAGTAATAAAGTGGTATATATATATATATATATATATATATATATATAATACACACACACACACAATGTATATCCTCGGCAATTGTAATTATTTCGAACTATGTGTTCTTTTCATTATCTGCACTTCATGTATATTGATTCAATGCCAAATAAATTATATATATATATATATATATATATATATATATATATATATATACACTATATCCTCGGCAATTGTAATTATTTCGTACTGTGTTCTTTTCATTATCTGCACTTCATATATATTGATTCAATGCAAAATAAATCATGTGTATATATATATATCTATATATATATATAGATATATATAGATATATAATTTATATATATACCGTATACACACACACACACACACATATATATATATATATATATATATATATATATATATATATATATATATATTAGCATTTGATAAAACAATTCAGTAAGAATAATTGGAAGTATATTCAACACATTACTGAGAGTAAACCTTTGAAAATGTAAGATGAAGTGTTACTTTTGCCCAATGTTTTGAAAGAAATTAGATTTAATACGAATATATGCTTTACTTTATATTCAAAATCATGGTACGAGTATTCATCCTACAGAGTACATCTGTTTAAAAGCGTCATCAATATCAGTGCTATTCTGTGGTTCCTGATGCATAATGCAATGTTCCTTTATTATGATGACGCTCAAAAATTGGTCTCAATATCCTACGTTTTACGAACATTTTAGTAGTATTAGCAAACCTATAATAATGTTTATGTGTAAAATGTGTACTGATTGGTATTGTTCATGACTGTTTCTGGTCCTCTTAATCCCTGCATATGTTGTCTGTGTAATTTAATGTAGAGTAAGTCTAATGAGGACCACAATGGAAATAAGGTTACATGTTTTTTTGTGTGTGTGTTATTCTCGGCAATTGTAACTGTAATTTCGAACTATGTATTATTTCATTATCTGTATTTAATGTATTGCTAAATAAACTTGTTATTAATATTATTATTATTATTATAAGCGTTATCCATATTTACAAAATTCAGGTTAGCTCCCCCCCCCCCGATTTATTTATTTTATTTATTTAATTATTTTTATCCTTGATCCGCCACTGAATGGAACGGAGGCTTTGTTAAGTGTGTGTATTAAAACTATATCGTTCCTAAGACATTGTCCATTGAGGTCTTTTATATTTATTTTTTCACGTAGAACATGAATGGTTACAGGAGACATAAGGCATATATACTTCTCTCGAGAATTTCATTTGTTTATTGAGTAAATTATTTATTCCTTTGGTAGTACGTCAAAATACATTTTGTGAAAATGATAATAATAATAATAATAACAAAAAGGGAAATTAACTGGAATCAAAATCGATGTATAGGCCTACTATCTGCTCCAAACTATTTCCACCGCAATTTTTTTTAGTACACATTTTTATTTATTCGTTTTAGATCAAAACCGACACAGTGATTTGGCAGATAGTCGTAAGATTACTATTACTTTTTCAACCCAGTCATTAGGAAATTGCAATAAGATTTAAATAATATATATGTATATATATATGTGTGTATATGTACAGTATGTATTTATATATATATATATATATATATATATATGTGTGTGTGTATATATGTATATATATGTATATCTGTATATAAATATATATATATATATATATATATATATATATATATATATATATATATATATATATATGTATATGAAATTGGTGGGAAAAGGAAAGACCGGGGTCTTAATCCGAATTTTATTATTGACTAGTTTCGCTCCAGTCTTTCCTCTTTCCATCCATTTCAACTTGTCAGTGTCTCAACACACACACACACACACACACACACACACACACACACACACGGCGCAGTGGTATCGTTCGCGGCCGCCACTACAGCGGTCCGGGTTCGAATCCCTCCCAGGGATAAAAATAATTTCAATATCGCTCTCGCTGCTGCAAGTGGTCACACTCTCGTGGGCGGGGAATTAGGTGTGTGTGTGTGTTTGTGCGTGCGTGTAAGGTCACAGCATTACCCATAGATCGGTCATATATGATTTCTGAGCTATCTTCCGGGAGCTGTCGATCACGAGTCCAACACGTGATCTACCAAGACCATGGTGAAACACAAACACACACACACATATATATAATGTTGGAACGGAAGAGAGTAATCCTATGAGAGAGAGGGAGAGAATCGCTTGTGTCATCGGCTTCATTCTGAATGTAATTTCGTTCACACACGAACTACTCTGGCGGTCACGGAGGCACGCCAGAAACGAACTTGGTATTGTTAACGATCTTGAAGCGTTTGCTCCCTTCAGCACGGTAACGCAATAGTGGGATTTATTTTATTTATTTATTTATTTATTTATTCATTTAATGGCCAATACCAGGCGAATTTGTTTATTTATTCTTAGTTATTCGTTTGTTTATTTTAATTTTATTTTATTTATTAAATACATTTTAATTTATTTTTGTTTTTATTTTTTATAATTTTTCTAGGGGCTGGGGTGAAATATTTGGGACTTTGATTAACACGAAGCTCATCCCTCATCTGAATAAAGTTGCTGGGTGTTTGATAAACCAAGAACACCTGATGGGCAAGTCGTCACCGTATTGAAAATATTGTAGCTTTGCCGAAGCGACGACATTTTTTTCTCTCCAAATGCTTTTCACAAGAAAAACGAAGAGTAAATAACACCACTACCGAGGTAGGAGGTGGGAGGAGGGAAGGGGAGGATTTAACAAAGGAGACGATTTAATAACTATTAGGCTGGTTGAAAGCAAACTCTGATGGAGAGAATGTTGGGTTTATTTTATAATGAATGTTAGGCGCCAGAGTGGAGGGGTGGGGGGACGAGACGGCAAGGGAGGTGACGATTGTGTTTCAAGTCGTATCCCCGGGCGATTGTCTCTTCAGAGCTGGTCCAATCCTTATATACAATACATGGGTCGGTCATGACCTGTGCTTCTAATTGGAGTGAGGTCAAAGTGTGATGCGTAGGGAAGTCGGAGGTAAAACTGTTGATGCCGATGACTCACGAAAACAGAGGGTATGCGTTCCTTAATGGGTCCTGTTCAAATCGCGTAACTGACCGAGGTGTGGTTAGTCATCGCTAGCCGATGCTGGCATTGCACGTGTTTTTCTTCAAAGGGGTTTTGTGATGGTCATGCGCCCAGCCGTGGCTCACGTGGCTGGGCAACACCCTGCTGGCCCCAAGAGTGATTCCCTTGGAAAGCCTCGGAGGTAAAATGTCGTGGGCCAGGACACGCCTTACAATAACCGTATCGGCAATGGAATAAAAAACAAAAATATATAAGGGTGAGTTTAGATCCATCAGACGGTGAAAAAAGAAAAAAGTTGGGTCCCATTTGTAGATTAGGGATTATGCGCACTAAAAAGTTTCCTAAGACTCTCCTAGAAAGGTCAGGGTCAAGAGTTCTTCGACACTTGGCTCCGTATGGTGATACGACTATGGACTAGGGTCAAGCAGATGTCATTGCAATTCTTGCAAGGGATAGTGTAGACACAACCCGCCGAATTATCAGCCTGATAATTCGGCGGATTGTGTCTATACTCCCTTGTAAGAATTGCAGTTATTGTTACATTGGTCAGACTGGCAAGGAATTAAAATCTAGGTTGAACCAGCACAAGTAGTGTCCGTACTGGCCAATCTTCAAGTGGGATTTTTGCTCACATTAGAGACCACAACCATTGCATTGATTGTGACAATTCCCAAGAAATTGTTTCATATAATTCTTATTTGGTAAGGAATATAATTGAATCGTATCTCATTAATTTTTTTTTAATGAGAATCTCAATTTAAGCACTGGTCTTTTCAAACTAGATAATTTTGTCATCAATCAAATTGTAGGACAATGTTCCAAAGCTCCGCCTTAGCAATCTTGTGTGACCTTTTATCACCTGTGTCAATTGTTATCTATTTTATTCATTTATTCTTGTTATTAATTTTTTTATCATTTCTATTTTTGTTTATTTGTAAAACAATCCTTATGTATTTATGTTGAGTGACTTTTAATGATAATCTCAATATAGATGATTTTGTCATCAATCAAATTGTAGGACAATGTCCCAAAGCTCCGCCTTAGCAATCTTGTGTAACCTTTTATCACCTGTGTCAATTATCATCTATTTTATTCATTTATTCTTGCTATTATTTTTATTTCTATAATTTCTATTTTTGTTTATTTGTAAAAAAAAAAATTATGTTGGGTGACCTCTCCTGTTTTCTACACTATTGTATTTAAGCCGTACTTTGTTGTGATACTATGTACTTTGAAAATGTCTTAAATAGACGAAAACGTTCAGTATTCCGATCTTTGATTTCCTCGTGGTTTCAAGCAAAATATATTTATTTATGTGTTTTATGTGATTACTGTTGCATATATATATATCTGTGTGTGTGTATCACCCTCACCTTACCAGGATGCCGTATCCATTTGGACGTTCGCCACCATGAAGCTCCATTCCTGTCTGCACATGGCTCTTCTTAACAATATGGCATTTGTTATTTTTTCTCCTTCAGACGTCCTTAATCCCTCTACATATTTTATGCGTGGTCTTCCTCTTGCCTTCTTTCCTTCAATTTTTCCCGTTAGGCACGTATGTTCTAATTGTTGTTTTCTTATTAAGTGTCCTACAAAGTGTAACTGTCTTTTCCTGATAGTTGCTATTATGTTCCTATTTGCTGCAGTATTTCTTCATTTGTTTTAAATTCTGTTCATGAAATGTTCAGCATTTTTCTCCAAATCCACATGTCTACTGATTTTATCCTCTCTTGCATTTGATTACTAATTGTCCAAATTTCACATCCATGTAATAATACTGACCAAGTATGACATTTTACAAATCTTTTTCTTGTTTTCATGTTAATTTTATTGTTCGTTATTAAGTGTTTATTTTTTTTATTTATTTTTTTCCTTATGGCTATCCTTCTCTTTACCTCTTCGTCGCTTTTCCCATCCCAAGTTAACATGCTTCCTAGGTAATTGAATTAGTCTACCTGTATCAATATTCTTCCTTCTACTTGAATTCTTACCCTTGAACATTCTTATTTTTTCGTCATTACCATCACTTCTGTTTTCTTTATTATTATTATTCACTGTTAGGCCTCTGCTTCTACTTGCTTCTAGCGATGTGACTAATTCCTGTAGCTGAGCTTCCGATTCTGCGAGTAACACAGTATCGTCTGCGAATCTAATATTATTGAGATCTCTTCCTCCTATTGTTACTCCTTTTAGATGGTAGATATCTCTCATGATTACATTGTATAAATTAAGCAGGTCTGGCGACATTACACATCCCTGTCTCACGCATCTTTCAATTTTTTTGCCAATCAGACAGTTCTATTTTCACTGCTACTGCTTGCTTCCAGTAGAGATTTGCGATTAACCTTAAATCTTTCTCATCCACCCCTATTTTTTTCAACATCTCTATTAAGTCATTGTGTCTTACTTTGTCAAATACCTTTTCTTCGTCCACGAAACAGGCATACAGATCTTTTTGCACCTCTAACATATTTTCAGTCAGTATTCTTACAACAAAATTGCATTCCTTGTTCCCTTAACTGGTACAAACCCATATTGTTCATCAGCTATTTCTGGCCTTATTTTGTTCCATATTCTGTTTGTATTGACTCTTAAGATTATTTTTGTTCAAGTGGTTCATGATACTAATTGTTCTATGTTTGCTACATTCTAAAGTCCCATATATTTTCCGTAAAGTTATGAAAACTGACTGGTACATTTGTTCTGTTAATTCCCCAGTTACATAGACTTTATTGGCTATTTCTGTCATAATTTAAATCCCAAAATCTCCCAAAACTTCAAACATTTCTGTTGCCATTCCATCCTCTCCTATCGCTTTTCCTTTGTGTGTGTGTGTGTGTGTGTATATATTATATATATATATATATATATATATATATATATATATATATTGTGTGTGTTCGTGTGTGTATACATGTATGATACTTATTCTTTTTGTATTCCTCTGTTGTATAACATACCCCCTTAACACTCTCCTTAACCACTTCTGTGACTGACTCCAAGTCTTCGTTGCGATATCATCCTGAAGGACAGAATCGCTGGGAACGGGGGACAGAATGCACTGTAGGTACCCTTGCCTCCTTCCATCCGCCATATTTGGTAAGAAAAAAAAAAGTACGTTACTGGAATCATATAATGATGGAGTCCCGCAGCCCCACAACGGATGGCAACGGTCCCCGGGACCACTCATTAATCTCTTCGAAGAAAGGTTTGGTTTGTTGTCAGTATTGTATTAGTGTGGCGCTGTTTCTGTGCCATCAGCTTGTAGTAGTAAGAGAGAGCAGTCGCCGGTTGTGAGTCCTCTTTATGTTAATTAAGGGCCCCATTCACGACAACGATTTTCGACCCCAACCCAGACCAAATTTTCTCGTGGATGGGCTCCAACAACCTGCATCGCAACCCCGATTTGCAGATCGTGGTTGGGGTTGGAGTCGTTCAGATTTTCCTGATATTTTGTGGGCGGAGCTTTATGTCTGTGTTGGGGTTGGAGTGGTGGATGGGTGCGGACAACCAAATCTATCACTTGGGCCCAAAATTTCGTACCGTGCGTTTGTAGCTATAGTTGTGCTGCCTAACTAAAAAAAATGGAAGCGTACAGTAAAGATTTCGTAAGAGAGATTATTGAGATATACCGTCAACATCCATGCCTATGGAAAGTTAAAAGAACCTTATAAATTGCATCACGGGTCTCAGGAATTATTCTTCCTAGTGCTTAGGGCGATGTGAGTGAAGAAAATTTAAGGTCTTCATATGACCTCCCTGTTGCTAGGAATCGTAATACGAGACGTTCATGAGGTGTAATCTTCCCCATCATCGTATCCTGTTTTTTTTATGATTGGTGTTACCAAGGACAGAATTAAGTTCTAAAAATTCATCCATTCTTAAATAGTTCATATAGTCTTTAGGCTCTAGTCTCAGTTCCTCTAATAATTGATTGTGGGATAGCTTGTTTCTTTTTTGAAACCAAGACCACCACTGACTTTTTTTGCGCTTTCTCTCTGCCTCTAAAAAAACAGCAATATTAAAAAGATCGTCAGAGTCGAGATCAGACATCTTATCACAGTAGAACTGCGGATCAACTGCGAAAAATTGGACAATTGGTTGTTGCAGTGAATGGCGAAGCCGCCAACCACAACTCCAACCCCGACCATGTTCGAAATCTGGGTTGGGGCTGAAAATCGTCGTGAATGGGGCCCTTTATAGGGAAGAAAGGCAGTTGAAACTGATAGAGAAATCTTGTATCTGCCGGGGGTTAATTTTCGTCATAGTTGACCTCAAAATTCCCATTTCTTTATTTTCCGTGCGCGAGCTGGAAAAGAAGAAAAAGAAAAAGAAAAAAGGAAAAAAGAGGTGTGTAGAGGTGAAAGAACGAGTTTAGAAAACCGGGCCGTTTATTCAGGGCTCCGGGTCTGAAAGCTGCTCCCTGGTGATCGACCGACCGAACGCGGAGCTCAAGGTTGTCAACATGGATTTTTTTTTAATCATGAAGCAACTGCGCCTTTTTCAGACATCGCGTGCATCCGCGCGCACGCCCACATACATACACACACACACATACACACACACATGCACGAATTCTAAGCTCTCATTACATTTTATTTTATTTAATTTTATTTATTTTATTTTACCAGAGGGGATGGTAGCGAATCAAAAGGTTTTCATTGCGATGCTGTATAAAGATGATAAAAATAACAATAATAAAAATAGCAAACACATTAATAGTGATAATAAATGAATATGTGGTGCACCGAAGATGCTTGCCGCACGAGGCGGAATGACGTCAAGTCGCGTGTGTGGTGACTGACAGCCATCGGCGCCCTTGCCTGCGCGCGCCTTCAATGAAGTTATGCAGAACGTCTCCCCGAGTCGTTAATTGATTCGCTTTTACCGTTCGGGTTAGCCGCAAGAGTAATGATGTCATCCTGGGAGAGTGCCTTGACTACACTATATATATATATATATATATATATATATATATATATATATATATATATATATATAATTAACCACAATACACTTTAATTCTAAGCCATCAACATCGAGCGACTCGCGGAGGCCAACATACAGAAATTGAAACGTGGTACGGCCAAGGACTCGAACCCAGGCTAGCACGTGACACTTGTTAGGAACATAACCGATTGTCAAGTGCTAGCCGGGGTTCGAGACCGTGGCCGTACCACGTTTCAATTTCTGCATGTTGGCCCTCCGCGAGTCGCTCGATGTTGTTGGCTTAGAATTAACATGTATTGTGCTTGATAAAAATGTATATCTGTTCACTGGGACTCATTCAGTGTTGTACATTATATATATATATATATATATATATATATATATATATATATATATATATACATATATATACATACATACCGAGTTGAACATATCAGCATTCTGACACTAATGGTCTCAATTCTCACTGTAGTTCTTGCTTCAGGAGAATGGGTAAAGACAATTCATCCTAAGTTTTCCATTTTTAATTAAAGCTTCGACTGCACGTAGTCATCGTTATGATAATGAATATACAGTCTTACACAGTTACATGACACAAAGTTGACAATCTTGCACGAGAAACTTGGGCTTATATATTGGCTGTCAGGGAACTAGAATACCTGATTCTCTGAGATCGTCTCAGAGTTGGGACGTCATGCTGAGGGGGAGGGGAGGAGGGGGGGCTCAGGTCGGGGAGCGTTACCTCTAGTGCAGCGTTTGTCAACCTGGGGTGCTGAAATCAATTATAGTGGTGCTGGGAAGTGATGCACACAAAAATCACATTTATATATATATGTATCATTGATTACCCAGTTGTGCATATTTGACTTTTTTCCATGCTATTTTAATTTTCTAGGGTGTTCTTATTTCTTCTACAAACAATATTGTCAATTTGTTCCAGTTCTAAGGAATCAAGAAAATAAATCATCAAGCAGTAAACTTCACTTTCTTTTATCCTTCTAATAACAAGATAGGGGTGCTGGACTGCTTAGACATGACAACAGGGGGTGCTATGGTCGGAAAAGGTTGGGAAACTGCTCTAGTGAATGGATTGTACAGTGGGGGGGGATGGCTGTAGCCCCTGCAAAATTTATTCACCCAAAAGACCCAAATTTCCCCCCCAGAACCTAGTTTAGGTGTAGCCAGAACAAATGTATTAAAATTGACACAAGGTTTAGTTATATAGGACTTTATTAAAGTGTTGGTTGCACCAGACTGGAGGTTTGGCATTTCTCTGGGCACTTACTTGCGAGTAGCAGGAGCATCAGGAAGAGGTGTCCCGTCGTTCGCCGCATCGTTCCCTGCAAAAAGAAGGAAAACTTAGTTTCAGTCTTGGAGGGAGATATGTTAGGAGAGAAATAATATTGTTATATATTAGCTGCCAGGGAACTAGGTGACCTGACCCTCTAAGATCGTCTCAAAGTTGGGACGTCATGCTGAGGGGGAGGATCCTGTTGGTGGAGGTGATGATATGTTTGTGTGTTCTTTTTTTCTGTTTTTAACTCTCTGCTTTATTTCCATTTTCAGGTTGTCCTATTATTTACACTTTACGTGTGTGTAATGCACATGTGTGCATAAATTCATATATACAAACCACTTGCTTTCAGGAAGGATGTCCCAGAACAGAACAGAATAGTTTGGCTAGGAGCCAAACTATTAGAGGACAAGTACAAATCAGTAGGAAAGGATTCGCCATGCGTTGACTGTTGCAGTCAAATATTTCCTTGGATCAAACACGCTAGGAGGTAAATGGGATATTGAAGACGATAATTATATGTTAATCTTATCAATTTGCCCACCATGTTGTTATGTATCCATCTGTATTCTCCATCCAATAACACGGGTCGATATTGCATTTCATCAGACTTATGTCCTTACACTCAAGCACATGCACACACACGCTACACACACACACACACACACACACACACACACACACACACAAAAACACACAAAAAAACACACACACACACACACACACACACACACACGCACGCACGCACGCATGCACACACTACACA
>NC_134787.1:48391303-48433803 GCF_046742065.1 Oratosquilla oratoria
TGGCATCGCTCGGGGCAAACGCGAGATATTTATTGTAGAAATCGAAATTCATAATTGACGTTTAAAATCTTTCGTTATAAGTAGGTCGCGTCAGGATCCGCCTGTTGTCAGCATATACTTGTTTGTTTGTTCTTAGTTATCCATTTATTTGTTCATTTGTTTGTCAGTGTCTATTTACTTTTTTATATTTTAAATTTTTCTATGTCCCACAAAAAATACAAATTATAAGGATGATAGTAATAATTAAAATGATGATTACAGGAATGATAATTACAGTAACAATAACTGCAACAAAAATAATGATTGATAAAAAAATGCATGACAAATGATAACTGCAAAAATAATGATAATGTTGATAAGAATGACAATGACAGTAACGATAACAGTAATAATTGATAACATAAGAACATAAGAATAAAGGAGACTACAAGAGACCATAAGGCCTACATTAGGCAGTTCCATGTCCATTAACACTTGTCATCCCCATCCGTAAAGTTGTCTAACCGTTTCTTAAAACAGCTGATAGTTTCAGGTCTCACTATATGGTTACTAAGTCTATTCCATTCGTTGACCACCCTATTAGTAAACCAATTCTTGCCTATTTCCTTCTTAAATCTAAAATTGTCCAGTTTAAATCCATTACAGCGAGTCCTGCCCTGTTAGTTTTAATATGATGACCTTGTTTGCGTCATCGATAACAATAATGGAAGACGCCCTTTCTCCAAACTGTACCCACTTCAGCGTTAGTAGTTGTTCTGTATGTGGGGTGCCAGTCGTCCGAATATGGACAGGTTGCCAGGCACCGCCAGAAAAAAGCGTATGACTGACTCAGGCCTCCCCAGGGACCGGCGGTCCCGTCGTGACAAGTTTAACCTCTCAAACACGGCAAAGGAAATATGGACTGGAAGTGAAACGTTTACTCCTGAAGTTTCGCCTACTGACTTATTTTTTTCAAAGGAATGAGCATACTGGATCATACATATTTATATATACCTAAGGCCTTTTTCCCCCTTATAAGGGAGGAAGCCAAAAGACAATGGCATAGAAACCACTCCCAACCATTCCATCCCTGACACACTCCACTCCCCTCCACCCTCTTCCCTCTTTATCTTGGCATCTCCTGGATGCCAAGATAAGAGGGAGGGCATCGTACAGAGTTTATATACACGCTTGGACGATCCAGTATGCTCATTCCTTTGAAAAAAAATCAGTTGACGTAACTTCACTCCCAGTTCATGTTGCCTTTGCAGAGTTTAAGCAACTTGTTCACGTGGATATTAATTTTCATTTAACCTTTTAACCGAGATAAAGGTGAACCACGGCTGAATTGAACATCCTGGCATCGGGAAGAAAAATTACGTCTGCTTTCTTCACAGATGCTGGTCGCTATTGTTATTATTATCATTTAGTTAAGTAATGAGAGATAAAATTCTTTTTCTACTGTTAAAGAGTGGAAATTTGCTGATTCTGTTATTGATTGATTTTATGGACAAGTCGGTAAGCTATGTAAATTTAACTAGAAAAAAAAAGGTCAACATCTACTTTCTAATGGCAGAAATCATTCGCGAAAGGTTTTCAAAAATGCTCCACTGAAATCCTAATTGTCAACAGAGAGGATTTTTTTAGAAAAGGTAGGAAACTGGAAAGATGGTTGAGGTGAAAACTGAACATCATTTTATCTGGTTATTTTATTTGTTTATTTATTGTTAGTGAGGATTCGTCTGTGGTAAAAAAAAAGCGTAGACTCAGATTTTTTTTTTTTTTTTTTTTTTTTTTTTTTCATCCGACCAAGATATTGAACAAAAGGTCTCCTGTCCATTGTAAAAAAGAATGTTGCGTAAATCTGGTCCTGAGAGATGTCACTAGAGTACCAATAATATTGACTGCATAAAGCATGCATTCGGTACTTCGTACAGAATAGAATATAAAGGAAAAATGGCATCCGGCGTGGAAGGGGCATTTGACCAAGATTTAAAAAAAAAAAAAAAAAAAAAAAAAAAAAAAAAAAAAAAAAAAAAAAAAAAAAAAAAAAAATCGTAACGCGGCTGCCTGAATGAAAGGGAAAGTCGGTGGTATTCTTAAAAAAAATATTTCCCAAGGATTTATGTAAGGTTTTTTTTTTTTTTTTTTTTTTTTTTTAAGAATGCCACCAATGTCTTCAGCCGGTACGGAAGAGAATCGAATAGTTGAGTCCGGGGCGTTGCTCACCTGAGCTAGTCCTGCCCCAGGGGGGAAGGAGGACACGGAGGGGAATGACGCCCTACGAGTCCATCACACCCAGGGGGAAGGATTGATCCTACACTTCCCTGAGATTTTAGTCAGGTGTTGGGTGAGGAAGGGGACGGATTCGGCGTAACATATTGTATTTAGCATTTTGTTTACGTTATGAGATTTTTAATTGCATCGTTTAGTCTTCTCACACTCAAACAGGACATTCCAGTGTCGAAAAAGCCTTCACTCGTCTAATCAAGTGCTTTGCTAAGCATCGAGGTGAGGCGAGTACGGTTATTGTTGTAACTTATAAATGTAGAATAGACAAATATTGTATATGGGAGTTTGGTTAAATCCCACTGACCCTCCTAACATGTGGTCCGACGCGAACCAAAACGGGGTTTTGGGCAGTGAAGATCCCTTTTGCTCTCGAGTCCAGCACACACACACACACACACACATACACACACACACACACACACACACACAAACACACACACACACACAAAAGCACACTCATTAACATATGCATATGAATATGTATGAATTATATTTGTGGAGTGTGGTTGAGTGGGGCGGGGTAGACAGATGGCGCTGTGCAGGCCCCGCCCCGGTGATCAAGAGCCAGGTCTACCGTTGCAACATTTATGAGCTTTGGAAAGATGCAGGTCTTACGTGGCACAGTGGCTTCGGTCACCTTCACTCCTTGCCAGGAGGAAGAGGGAGGAGGAGGAGGAGGAGATGTCCATGTTGATGTAGTAGGTTGAATGCGGAAGCTGTGAATGTAGTTTTGCAAATTCGCTACGTGGCATTGCTCTCGTCACGCCTAACCGATGCTGCCACGGTGTGTTGCGTCACATGGAGATGCGCTCGTCGTCACGTGCAGACTATCGTGCCATCTCACGCTTTGCTGCTATATATGGTAGTTGTGGGCAACCGGGCACGCACGGGGCTCACGTGAGGTTATGTTCAATTGCCATCTATGGAAATAGCGGGCATGTGGCTACTTTTTTTTTTTTTTTTTTTTTTTAACGAGAGATGGGTTAAAAATATGTCCAGTTTTCTTCTTTAAGTACGAAAGGGAGACTTGGTAAGCTTTGTTGAATTAGGTTGAGTTAGTGTCAGGTTACACCAATTCACGTTAGGTAAGGTTATGTTATACTCGGTGAAATTAGATTTAGATTAGGTTGTACTAATGAGATAACGCAAGATTGATTTAGGTTCTGTGAAACAAACAAAACACTGGTCAGAAATATGTCATCAGGACTGGCTTAACCTTACACGTAATAAAATACCCATGCGGCAGACAGACAGAAAAAAAAGTGCAATCAATTCCCGAAATCGGTTCAGGAACGCGTGGACAGTTACTTTGCACGAGTGTTGCACATTGCATGCGGGTAAACGAGGACTTTCATTTGGAGAGGAGCCAAGGCTGCAGTCAACGAAGCCTCTGCCGAGGCTGAGGCCACAGGAGCAAGTTTGAGGTCGCTGGTCTTGATGGGATGTCCCAGGGCTCGTGTGGGCAGTTAAAGGGAACTGAGCGGGGCATTTGGCCTCTTGGAATTATACCACCTTATTGTCTTGTGTCAGTGTCACTCACTAGGCAATCTTTTCCTCTTATGTCGCTTCTCTTACTCCTCTACACACACGCACACACACACACACACACACACACACACACACACACACACACACACACACACACACACAGAGGGCTGAAATAATTTCAATATCGTTGCTTTGCGGGTTGTTACTCGAACTCTCTTGGGCGGGGAGTTTGGGGGGGGGGTGCGTGTAAGGTCACAGCATTACCCATAGATCGGTCATATGCAAACTCTGAGCTATCTTCCGGGAGGGAACTAGCTGTCGACCACGAGTCCAACACGGGATCAAAAGACCATGGTGAATCTCTCTCTCTCTCACACACACACACACACACACACACACACACACACACACACACACACACACACACACACACACACACACACACACACACATGACCACCACCACAAACCCACCTAGGATTCTTGTTCCTTTCACTCTTGCCTGATTGATCCTATTACCCGAGGAGGAGGAGAAGGAGAGGACCAGGCACGCGGAAGTGTTGGCAACTGGACAGTTATACAATTTAGTAACGATGTAACATATTTCATAGCCATCTGGAACTTTAGATGGTAATAGAGGTTACAAAGTTAGTGTTATGTATTCACATAAAAATCAGATTGGCAACTAACCATATGATTCTCATCCTAAAGGTTCTTGATTTGTTCTAGAATGTTCCCCCACCTCCCAAGTCGTGAATCTCTAGGTTGGAGATCTAGAATTCTCTTCTAAGTACCTAGGATCATCATTATCCTCTCCCTCCCCCTCCCCCCATACATCCACTTTTCAACCTCTGTCACTTTGACCACTCGTTGGGTATTGGTTACATTTTACATACAGTCTGTATTTTAGGGATGACTTTAATGACACCTCTACGGACCAGATTCACACAGCATTATTTTGTGTTTGGAAACTAATCTTCATTTTAAAAAGAATTCTGATTTAGCTTCTACTCTCCCTCTGTTCTGCTACTGCCCCCAATTCTCCTTTACCACCTTTGTTACTCTTCGGTGCGGTATTGCCTTTGACCACGCCCATCCACCCAACCCTCGTCCCATAGTCCATTACATGAAGTCTTTACCTCCCACAGCAACTTAATGTCTCCAGTCGCTTTCGCCTCTCCCCCTCTCCCCCCTTTCTCTCTCCCTCCTTTCACTCTGACTACCCCTGTTCCTCCTCATACTTCTCTGCAACCATTCCACTGGTCCACGCTCACCAATTTTTTTTTTTTTTTTTTTTTTTTTTTTTCCCTTCTTCAAGACTCTCAGCAGACCATACCTGTGGAGTGAAAGTTGGGGGCACAATAAGATAATAACTTACTTCAGGAGAGCCCGAACGGGCCTGTGCTCTAGCAAGAGTACTTACAACAGCAAATGACAAAGGCGGAGAAATGAACTAACGTGTTTTTGTTTTATGGACTTCTTCGGGATGGAAGGGTTGGGGTTGACTAGTTCTATCCGTACCGGTAGCCCGTTTTCTTTTGCCCCAGTTGCCGGCAGCCGATTTCATACCATCTATTTCGGTCTGTCTTCCTCCTCCTCCTCCTACTTCTCGTTTCTCCCCTCCTCCTCATTCTTTCCTTCATCTTCTTTCTTCTTCTCGTCTTCTCACTTCCTCCTATACTTTCTCTTTTTTCATATTTTTCTTCTTAAGTCAAATGGTGTCTAAGAAGAAGAAGTAGAGACTATTAAAGAACGTCCTTGTACATAATTGTAGGAGTTATTCCACTCCCCCACACCCTTTCCCACACCCTTCCTCACTCCCATCCCCACTCCCATCCCCACACCCTTCCTCACTCCCATCCCCACTCCCATCCCCACTCCCGCGGTTTAGCTGCCTACCATTCCTGGCTATCTCGCCAGATAACAGATGACACCAAAGGCGCAAGAAACATACATCAGATTTTATCGCTCTCACGCGAAGCATTTGGAAACCTGTGTGTAAATATTTAGTCCTTATGTGAAGATAACCTGGGTGCATTAAGATTTTTGCGTTGTTTGTGGTCTTGTCTTAAGCTGATTCAACTGTTTCATTGCCGACATTAACGCGATAAACACAAGTTTATGTTTACCTCACGTCAATAAACATAAGCTTGGAAACGACCATAAGGGTTCAGATAGTTAATAGTTTTATTCGATCTTCTTTGCAGGCGCATGTATGCGGGTTTGAAGTCTTAATCGATGTCTTTGAGGTATCTTCATGACGTCTATTAAAATAATTTATTTGTTTTGGGGTTGGAGTCGGGTTAAACCTTCTACTGCAAATTTATTTTGCATTTTCGTCGACAGATGGGTATGTAACCTTTTCATATATATCACAGAAAAAATATATATATATGTTTATATACATATATGATGTATGCATAAGCCAAAAAATATATGACAACCAAAATGGTGAGTAATTACAAGTCGGTTCGCTCACTCACCTTTCACTCGCTCTCGGTCGCTCCACAAACATCAACAAGAAACCCAAACCCTCATCATGTCGACTTTGGAAAAAGATCCTCCTTCTTTCTCCCTCTCTCCCTCCCTCTCTCCACACCTTTGGTTCGCCTCCTATGTCCTTCCTCTTCCTTGTTCCCTTTCCTCTTTTCTCTCTTCATTCCTTCTCCTTTCGTCTTTCTGCCTTCGTATAAACTCATTCTTCCACTCCCTCCAACTATTCTTTATCCTCTTTCATACTTCCACCTTCTTTCGTCTCTTCCTTCCTTCTCTCTTGTTTTTTTCCTTTCTATCTTCCTTTTTTTCTTCTTGTTTGGTTTCTTTGTCCTTATTTCTTTCCATACCCTCTTCCTTCCCTTCTTTCAGTTTACTTTCTCCTTCCTTCCTTTCTTCCCGTTTTATTTCTTCTTTCCTGCCTTCCTTTCCTCCTTTATTAATTCTTTCTCCCATCCTATCTTCTTCCTTCCTTTACCATTCCATTTTCCTTCTCCCTTCTCTCTTCCTTCTTACTTCTTCCACTGCTGACAAAGAACCAAACACAGACTTCAATGGCTGCACTAAAAATAAAAAATCCTTTCGACAACCCTGGCAAACACTTACTACCATTAATATGCATATTTTTTTCAGTTTGCTTGTCAAATTAATCTAGCTTATCTTTAGAATCTACCGGTAATAAAGTTAGTCCAATTCTACTTTCTAGTTTCTACTGGTAGGAAGCGTTAGCCAGGCCCGGCGAAAGTTTGTTTGAAAGTATGGCCATTGAAGTCTGTATGTGATTCTTCTTTTCGTCCCATTTGCCGCCGGGCGATTTTATTCCACTGATGGAAGAACCTTCAGGCTGCTACAGGGGTTACGGTGGTATTCTTAAAAAAAATCCGTTTATAAATCTTATATAAATCCTTCGAAGGAAAATATTTATATAAGAAAAGATTTTTTTTCAATACTACCGTAAGAATCTTACGATGGTATTCTTAAAAGAATTCTTTCCTTATATAGATCTTTTCCTTCCAAGGATTTATATAAGATTTATATAAGGAAAGATTTTTTTTTAAGAATATCACCGTTAACCCCTTTTCATCGGGTTTATTCTGGCTGCTCCAAACGATTTTATTCAACTAAGAGAAGCTCCTCAAGACCATTACGTACGATCATCGAGCGTGTATGTATATAAGAACATGAGAATGAAGGAGACTACAAGAGACCATAAGGCCTACACTGGGCAGTTCCATGTCCATTAACATCTGTCGTCCCCATCCATAAAGTTGTCTTACCTTTCTTTAAAACAAGCGATAGTTTCAGCGTTCACTACATGGTTACTAAGTCTATTCCATTCGTTGACCACCCTATTATTAAACCAGTTATTGCCTATTTCCTCCCTAAATTTAGATTTGTAAATCCATTACTGCGAGTTCTGTCCTGTTGTCTTAATATGATTATCTTGTTTGCGTCACCTTTGAACACCTCTGTTGGATCACCCCGCAATCTGCGTCTTTCCAGAGTGTAAGTTAGGATGTCTAAGCCTGTACACGTAAGGTAAATTTCTGAGCCCATGTGGCATTTCGGTCATTCTTCTCTATACTGATTTAGTGATTTGATATCCATTCTATAGGGTGGAGACGAAAACTGTACCGCATAGTCAAGGATGGGTCTAACTAACACGAGATAGATTTTGCACTTTTATTCGTAACCATCCTAGCAATGAAACCTAACGCTCTGTTAGCTCTATTCTTGGTGCTAATGCACTGTTTCCTGGTCAGGACTTGCTGGAACTCCCAAATCTCTCTCGCACTCAGTTTTCTCTAAAAATGTGTTATCAAAGTTATATCTGTTCTCTGGGTTGTGTAAACCTATGTTTAACACACTGCACTTTGAGATATTGAAGACCATTTGCCATTTTACCGACCATGTGAACAGTTTGTTAAGATCATCCTGCAGTATCCCGATGTCTTCTCCTGACCAGATTTGGCGTCTTATTTTAGTGTTGCCCGCAAACTTACTAACATTACTACTAATCCCATTGTCCAAGTCGTCTGTATACATAATGAACAACAAGAGACCCAATACCGAGCCCTGGGAAACTCCACTAGAAACACTCCCCTATTTGGATTTTACACCGTTTAGAGTCAAGGTAAATAATATTTTAACTACCATTGTTATCTAACGCATTGAAGACGTTAGCGTAAAAAGATAGAAGATTAGTTACACGTGATTTACCCTTGGAGAACCCATGCTGTGAGTCACGAATGAAATTATGTCTCTCGATGTGATCTCTGATTCTGTTGGCTATTACTGATTCGAGCCTTTACCTATAACTGATGTCAAACTGATTGGCCTGTAGTTGCATATAGAAAATTTTTGGAAACGGGGACAACGTATGCCTGCCCCCAAGCAATAGACACAAAACCAGTGTCTACCGACTTATTAAATATTTCCGTTAACTGGGCCGCAGCTTTGAAATTTACACTCTTTAAGCACTCTCGTAAAATTTCCGTCTGGACCCGGAAATTTTGAAGCATTAAGCCTATCAATCTGTTTGACCACTTCTACCTTATTAATGCTAATGTTAGTCTACTTCCTTCATTCCCACTGAAATTCGGGTCGCAGTCAGGTACCATTTTATATATATAATATATATATATATATATATATATATATATATATATAAGTTGTTACGAAGTGTTGCGAGTTTATAGTATTTATGATGATAAATCATTGGAAAGTTGTTCTGATATATCGTCGAGCTGTGAAGTGATAAATGAATCAGAGAGGTAAATGAACAGATAAAACTTTTAGTCGGCGCTGAAGTGATGTGGGAATGGAAATGAGGAGACTTTTTTTTTTTTTTTTTTTTTTTGCTGGGCGACTCGTGGTGAGATTGATATCTCTTCCTTTCATGTAAATTGAATTGTGTAGAGTTGCACGCCCAGCTGGTCGCAAACGCAGCTGTTGCTCGCCAAACCTGCATGGGCAAGGTTGGCGGGTCTGGGGAAGCAAGGGGCCCGACCCAAGCTGAATGAAATCGTTACGCGTTCGCCAGAATAAATATGCAAATCGAAATCATTCACGAAATGAAGGATTTAAGCATGGGCGGGTTACTTTACCTTGTGGTTAATAAAAAGAAGTTTTCTTTAGCCAAGGCTACCTTCCTTATAAGGGGGGAAAGATATTGGTATATAGAAAGATCTTTAGCCGGAATAAAGGCATAAAACAACATTCCCGAATGGGCTTATTGAGAGTAAGGTCACCCCTCCCCCTCTCCTACATAAAAAAATCGTCTGGCGATAAAGAGAACAAAATAAAACAAGACGATAACGCAGGCGAAAAGTTTAATTAAGATTAAGCTCCGATTAGAGTTTGTATGCAAGATAATGAACACATTCACCCACTGGTTGACCTTAAAGGGTTGGAAGAAATTCCCTTCGCGGAATAGAATGACTGGCGGCACATCATATACATATATAATGTGTATGTTCGTACGTATCATGTGAATAGCATCAGAAGAAAAGCAAACAATGGAAGATAAGATATTTTGTGTTACATCTTGAGATGTAATACACGAAAGCTACCGTCGCCACTTTGGTTTTGCTCCTACGATTTTTTCTTCGCTCACTTATATATATATATATATGTGTGTGTGTGTGTGTGTGTGTGCTTATAGTTGGTTCTGTTGGGGTCACGTGATCGAAGTTTGAGCCTGATCGCACCATATTGTTTTCTGTCTGCACAGTCTAAACATGGTCGCTCCACTAGCAATTTCCACCAATGAAGAACAAAGAGCAGTGACCCGATTTCTCTGGTAGGAAGATGTGTAAGGGGCTGAAATTCACCGGAGGCTTTTTGCACAATATGGGGACTACCGCGTAGAAGTGTGCATGAGTGGATCGAGAAGTTTAAAAGTGGCAGGACAGGCGAGGTGGAGGTTGACTGGCATCCTGTTCTCTCTTCGTACGTCACGCTTGTCCTGCCTCTTTTAAACTACTCGATCAACTCATACACACTTGGTAGTGCACGTGGTAGTGCACTGTCCCCGTATTGTGCTAAAAGCCTTCGATGAATTTCATCACCCGAAACGCCTTCCGACCAGAGAAATCGGGTCACTGCTCTTTGTTCTTCCTTGGTGCAAACTGCTAGTGGAGCGACTATGGTTAGACTATGCAGACAGAAAACAATATGGCGCGATCAGGCTCAAACTTTGATCACGTGACCGCAACAGTACCAACTATAAGCATGCATGCGCAGAACGCAGTGTGACATTAATAAAGATATGGCGAAAGTGTGGATAATTTTTTACTCTCCTTCGTATACAGACACACACATACACACACACACACACACACACACACACACACACACACACACATATATATATATATATACATATATATAATATATGTATGTATGTATATACATATATATGTGTGTGTATATTTTACTTTCCTGTACGAAATGGCCTGTCTATACAAGGGCCCTCAGACTGAAGCGAAATTGCCTTTTTTTTTATTTTTTTATTCAGCTAAGGCCAAAACCCCGGCTAAGTACGGCAGACGATTTTATTTCACCTTTGCAAGTTGATAAGGAAGATACAGTACACCCTTCATCACTCGCCGCTGACACTCATGAATTACAAATGCCCCAGTGGCCATCGCCAGGCGATTTTATTCAGCTGAGGGAACACACTCTTGATTAGTTCTAGGGATCCGATGATCCGTTGGCACATAAAAGCCCATTTTGAAAAGCCCAATATGAAAATAGCCCAATTCGCGACCATCTGTCAGGTAAAAAAAAACCGCAGAAATCGTGTAGAAAACGAAGCCCATTTGTAAAAGTCCGATTACTTCAGTTGGGCGAAAAATGCACCAAGCCCAAATAGAGCGCCCATAATTAGCCCAATAAGTGCGTGAAGCCCATTACGCACTGAAGCCCAGAAGCGCCGGTCACGTGGAGGATCCTTTTGTGAAACGGCGACGATGAGTGGGGACCCAAACTGGTCCGTCGGAGACTTTTGCGTCTCTTTTGGCGCTGGCAGCCTCCATTATAAAGCCCTTGTCAAAGCCCTTTGCGAGACGATCCCGACCCTTTCTTCTTAGGGTCCTCTAGAATGGGCTTGTGTGTCTCGGTGGGGAACCTAGCTACCCTCGCGCCAAGGAGTGTGCCCTGTCGTAAAAAATCGCCCCGAGTTCGCCATGGCTCTGGTGGGCCGAAGCACACATTGGACACTGAGCTCGTTTAGAGCTCAGATTTGGTTTGTAATACCACTTTTTTTTTGTGTGTGTGTGTGTGTGTTTTTGATCATTTTTAGCTTCTGATTTATAAAATGACAAAGAAATTGTCCTGTCACGTACAGTTTCCTCACAAAATTGTTAATTTTCTTTGTTGTGCTTTACTATTTTATCCTGATTCAATATATTCTTGCTTTTTCTTTACAGACCTGTTCAACCAATGTGAATAAAATTATTTAGTGTGGGACTTTGGGTTTGCAAAGGAATCATTAGAGCTTTTAGGCTTCAGACTTAAATCCAAGAATCTTTTAGCTCCTGGTGCATCATTGTCTTTGTATCGTAAACAAGAAGATAATTTATTCCTTATTTTGCTGAAGAAAATTATTTGGTTTATTGTACAGATTCATCAGGAGTAGTTGGAAGGTTTGGCAAAGTTACAGCCCTGATGAATGGACACACTATACTGATTCTTGAAAGATAAATCTTAAAGCAGTTCTTTTACATAATGGTAATAGATATACTTACATCCCTGTTAGACACTCAGTGACTCATGAAGGAGACGCATGAAAATTTGGTGTTACTATTAAACAAGATTAATTACAAAGGCCACAACTGGATGAATTGCGGTGATTTGAAGATCATTTGCATGTTACTTGGACAGCAATCAGGCTAGACAAAGCTTCCTTGCTTGTGTGAATAGAAAAGTAGAGCCAGGAACTCCATTGGTCTCAAAAACATTGGCCAAGTAGGGAGAAGCATGTACCAGAGACAAAGAACATCCATCAAGAAAGCTTGGTTAATCCAAAAAGAGTTCTTTTGCCTCCCCTGCATATAAAACTTGGATTAATGAAACAATTTGTGAAAGCTTTGCTTCAAGTATCTGTGCAGTAAGTTTCCTGGTCTATCGGATGCCAAAGTGAAAGAGGATGTTTTTGTGGGACCGGACATAAGGAAACTCGAAAAAAAAAAAAAAAATGAGAGATCTCTTAGTGATTCTGAAAGAGATAGATGGTTTAATTTGAAGTATGTGACGGAAAACATTTTGGGTAATCACAAGAATCCAAACTACAGAGACATCGTGCGAAGGTTGTAAAAAAGGTTTGAGGTTTTAGAATTTAAGATGAGCCTCAAAGTTGATTTCCTACATGCTCATTTGGATTACTTTCCATAAAATATAGGGGACGTGAGTAAAGAGCAAGAGGAAAGATTTCATCAAGACATAAAGGAAATGGGGTAAAAATACTAAGGAAGGTGCAATAACAGTACGATGTCTGAAAACTGCTGGATGCTGCACCGAGAATGTCCAGCAGTTTCTCACAAACTGAAAAGTCCCAGTTAAGTTTCAAGTGAAAAGGAAAATATTTTGAGGTGCTGAACCTAAAAAAAAGGATTGGAGCGTGTCTTAGTTGTATTTGTGCCATTTCTCTTTGCTAAATAAATTGCATACTTTAGTATTATTAGTTTAATCTTGTGCTACTGTATCTGAATTTACACATAAATATTTGTACATGGTTACTAGGTTGGATAGAATGAGAAACGAGATGGTGAGGAGGAGAGCGGGAATGGAAAAGGAGATGGCAGATAGGGCTGATGAAAAAATATTGCGATGGTTTGGACACATGGAAAGAGTGAGTGAAGAAAGATGACCAAAAGAGGTGTGGAACGAAGAGGTGGATGGAGTGAACTTGAGGGGACGACCGAGGATGAGATGGATGGGTATTCGTGTATTTATTAATTTATTTTCTTATTTTGCTAGTTGATTTATTCATTTATTCACTTTTCATCCTGTTCAGTCTACATCCACTTGAGTTCAAGTCTCCTCCCCAATTGAATAAAATCATCTGGTACATATATATATATATATATATATAAATCGTCTTTTGCCACTGTTTACCGCATAGTAATAATTTTAAGAATTAAAGCGTTTGACGGCAGTCATAACAGGATCAGAGGTTAGTCATCGTATAGAGAGACGGGGTTGTAAGACTGTGATTGATCCATCGGCCAGCGGGGAGTCAGACACACTGACCAGATACTCGATTAAAAAGGAAAATGCAAAACCCACTTTCAACACTTGTAAATATATATATATATATATGTGTATGTATATGTATATATGTGTATGTATATATATATATATGTGTATGTATATATATGTATATATATATGTATACATATATATATGTATATATGTATATGTATATATATGTATATATATGTATATAATATATATGTATATATAATATATATATATTATATGTATACATATGTATAATATATATATGTATATATATATATATATAATATATATATATATATATATATATATATATATAATCAATCTACGACGACTCCAGCAACGCATTGACATTTTATTTAACTCGTGTAGATTTAATGACACGGGAATATAAGAACGACGACTCCAAGTAACACGATTTTTTTTTTAACAAACTGAAAAACGTGTTTTAGTAGGTTTTTTTTTTTTACGCCATTGCTGCATAACACAATCAAAAAGTGGAACTGGTTTCTGTTCCCGACGCGCTACTGAAGATATCGGCCAAGAGGAGATACTCATCATCATCATCCTTGTCTTGTTCCTCCTCCTCCTCCTCGACTTCCCCCTCTTCCTCTTTCTCTTCCTTTTCTTGCTTTTTCCTCTTCCTCCTTCTCTTCTTGTTCCTCCTCCATTTCCTACTTTTCCTCTTTCTCTTCAACTTCTTGTTTTTTCTCCCCTCCTCCTCTAGCTCTTCTTCTTATTCCTCTTCCTCTTGATCTTCCTTCTCATCCTCCACCTCTTCCTCCTTCTCCTTTTCCTCCTTTTCCTCTTTCTCCATTTTCGCACTCCTCTTTCTCCCCTACTCCCCCTATATCATCCTCTTATTCTTTTCCCTTCTTATTTTCCTCCTCCTATTCCCCTCACCTCCTCTTTACCCTCGCCTCTTCCTCTTCTCCCCTCCCTTTTTCCCTCCTCCCCATCCCCTTGCTTTCCCCACTCCATTTCCTCTTAAACTACTCAATCCGCTCATGCACACTTCTACGTGGTAGTGCACTGTCCCCGTATTGTGCTAAAAGCCTCCGGTGAATTTCAGCCCCTGACACACCTTCCGACCAGAGAAATCGGGTCACTGCTCTTTGTTCGTCCTTGGTGCATATCAATAGTGCAGCGGCTGTGGTGTACATGTGCCCCACAAGCATGCTTGTAGGTGCAAGTTGATGCATGGTAGAGTTGTGTGGCAGTCTGACCTGACTCAACGTTCGGAGGCTACGATGTGTCACCCCAGTTAGGTCGCGTCTGGTCAGGCGTGAGGTCGGTCTCTTGTATAAATACCGCCTGACCCGAGCGGGCAGTCAATAATAATAGTGATGATAATTAATTATAATAATAATAATAGTTGTCGATATCTCGCCCATTAATTGTCAGGCTATATGTACACACGCTTAGAGGCAATAACCCTCTATGCGTAGCATACACACACAAGCATATCGCAAACAAAAACAAGATTACATGCACAAACATCTAAGTAAACTTTTCCTTCTACTGAAATTAGTTTCGTTCCTAGCTTTCTTTCCTACTGCATCTTCTCATTTCAGTTTACCTACCACTAAAATTATTTCCAATTTCTCTATCTTTCCGTACGACTAAGCCTCGTACTCATTTTGTAACTTTGTTTGATGAGGTTAAGATGAATAGATATCCCTACGTAACTTCACGGTTACACGTATTGATCCTCGCCTCCAACACCAAGTCTCCTGCCCACCCCTCCAACACCACGACACCACGGAATAAATATCCCTAATTGCCCGGTGGCAATCGCCCTCATTTGTACACAACTATCTTTTCATATTCATACAGACATCTCTTCCCCTCCTACAACTACCGATCCCGCTCGGGCTGGTGGTCTGTCCTAGGTAGTCCATAGTCCAGATTCTGACAATTCAAAGTCAGTCTGACCTATGTACAGCAGCGCGTCGCTACGCCTTGGCGGTCGGTCCCCCACTTGGGGACCACGCCACGACCGTCCTTAGGCCGACGCACACATATCTTTACTAGAATAAATTTCACAAGCCAAAGAGCGCATCACTCTCCCTATGTCACCATTGCCCCAGGTATTATATACCCGTATGTTACACGGCCATGAGACTGATAAGACAGAAAGCAAAATGGCGCGATCAGGCTCAAACTTCGATTACGTGACCACAACAATCGCAACTATAGGCATGCATGCGCAGAACGCAGTGTGACAGTAAGAAAGATATGGCGAAAGTGCGAATAATTTTTTTACTCTCCTCGCACACACACACACACACACACACACACACACACACACACACACACACACACATATATATATATGTATATATATATATATATATTCACTCGTACACACTTCTACGCGGTAGTGCACTGTCCCCATATTATGCTAAAAGCCTCTGGTGAATTTCAGCCCCTGGCACACCTTCCGTCCTTGGTGCAAACTGCAAATGGAGCAACCATGTTTGGACAGTACAGACAGAAAGCAAATTGCCACGATCAGGCTAAAACTTCGATTATGTGACCCCAACAGTATCAACTGTAAGCACGTATCCGCAGCTCTGAGCTCTTATCCGGGAAAGTAATAGCTGTCAATCACGAATCCAACACGTGATCTAAGACCATGGGGTATCACACACACACACACACACACACACACACACACACACACACACACACACACACACACACACACACACACACACACACACACATATATATATATGTGTGTGTGTGTGTGTGTATTTTAGCTTTCTTCTCTCCTGTACGAAGTGACCTGTCTATACAAGGGCCTTCAGACTGAAGCGAAATTGCCCTAGGATTTTTTAAAGATTTTATTCACCTCAGGCTAAAACCCCGGCTAAGTGCGGCAGACGATTTTATTTCACCTTTGCAAGTTGGTATGGAAGATACTGTACACCTTTCATCACTCGCCGCTGACACTCATGAATTACAAATGCCCCAGTGGCCATCGCCAGGCGATTTTATTCAGCTGAGGGAACACACTCTTGATCAGTCCTAGGGATCCGATGATTCGTTGGCACAAAAAAGAAGCCCATTTTGAAAGGCCCAATATGAAAAGAGCCCAATTCGCGACCATCTGTCAGGTCAAAAAGACGCAGAAATCGTCTAGATAACGAAGCCCATTTGTAAAAGCCCAATTACTTCAGTTGGGCGAAAAATGCACTAAGCCCAACTAGTGCGCCCATAATTAGCCCAATAAGTGCGTGAAGCCCATTACGCACTGAAGCCCAGAAACGCCGGTCACGTAGGAAAAGAAAAAGAGAGAAAAAAACTCCGTCGGAGACCTTTGGGTCTCATTTGGCGCTGGCAGCCTCCATTATTAAGCCCTTGTCAAAGCCCTTTGCGAGACGATCCCGACCTTTTCTTCTTAGGGTCCTGTTGAATGGGCTTGTGTGTCGCGGTAGCCCACGGGAGAGCTGCCCAGTGAGCGAACCCTCGGGCACTTGACGCCCTCCTGAGGGTCGCTGGCGCCGCCGGCGGGGAATCTAGCTACCCTCGCGCCGCGCCGGAAGTGTGCCCTTTCGTAAAAAATCGCCCCGAGTTCGCCATGGCTCTGGTGGGCCGAAGTACACATTGGACACTGAGCTCGTTTAGAGCTCAGATTTGGTTTGTAACACAGGTCTAGCACCATTTGTGTGTGTGTGTGTGTGTGCGTGTGTGTGTGTGTGTGTGTGCGCGTGTGTGTGTGTGTGTGTTTGATCATTTTTAGCTTCTGATTTACAAAATGACAAATTGTCCTGTCACGTACAGTTTCCTCACAAAATTTTTAATTTTCTTTGACTGTTATGCTTTACTATTTTATCCTGATTCAATATATTCTTGCTTTTTCTTTACAGACCTGTTCAACCAATGTGAATCAAATTATTTAGTGAGGGACTTGGGGTTTGCAAAGGAATCATTAGAGCTTTTAGGCTTCAGACTTAAAGGCAGAGGGAAGGGGAATGAATTTGAGGGGACGACCTAAGATGAGATTAATGGATATTCGTGTATTTATTAATTTATTTTCTTCTTAGTTAAATTATTCATTCATTTATTTTTTATCCTGTTCAGTCTACACCTAGTGGAGTTCGAGTCTGCTCCCTAAATTGAATAAAAACGTCTGGTACTAACCAGGAAAAAGAAAGAAAAAACAGACCTCCGTAGAAAGACGATAAACCTGTGCGCAACGAGAAGTCCGTTCAGGGTGGGGCTTAAGCGGGAATTTCCCTTGATTGCGACGTTGCCAGTTTGACCACCAATTATATCAGATCGTCATTGTTATCCTACCCACCCCGTCACAGGTTTCGCAGTGCTTCCTGTCACAGATAAAGTGTAGGATGCTATTTGTACAAGAGGAGATGCTGTGTAACCAGTTCACAAATGATCGGAAGTCTTATCCTCTTCTGACTGAATGAAATTGCCTCTGGACAACCAAAAATAAAACAGAGTTGACTGAAAAGAATAAATAAGATGAAAAGAAAAGATATATTGAGGTTGTTGGAGGATGAGCGAAAGACAAATAATAAAAAGGGCAAAAGAATTAGAGGTTGAAAAGAGGAAGGTGATTTTTAACTTCCATACAAAGAAAGAAAACGAAAAAGGGAATAAAAGATAACAAAGAATAATCTGAAAAGATAAAACGAGGAGGAGTGAAGAGAAAGAATGAACAGTAGGCCAGGAAGAGACAGAGAGAAATCTACTATGAGATGATTATGATGTTAAACAAAGAAATGGAAAAGTGAAGGGCAGTAGTCTCTCTCTCTATCTCTCTCTCTCTCTCTCTCTCTCCCTCTCTCCCTCTCTCTCTTGAGCGCTCAGAGTTCCCTTTTGGCCAATTTTTTTTTTTTTTTTTTTTTTAGAAAATTGACGTTAGCTAGAATTTTTTTGAATAGGTTGGGAAGAGAGAAGGGTGGGGGGGCTTAAAAAATTAAGAAAAAATCTAGTGTCAGCCAGATTTTTTTTTCTTTATACAGATGACAAGTGTTTCCAACTTTTACTATTGTGTGTGTGTATATATATATATATATATATATATATATATATATATATATATATATATATATAATATATATACAGTTTTTGCCACTGTTTACCGCATAGGAAGAATTACAAGAAGAATTAATTCGTTTGACGCCAGCCAGTCATACCAGGATCAGAGAGGTAAGTCATCGTGTAGAGCAGTGGTTCCCGAACTTTTTTTGGCCGCGACCCAAATCCAGATCTGGTGAAGATGTTTGCGACCCAAGAAGCATCAAAAAGCAATTTCGAAAGTCTTCTTTTATTGAAAACACAATGAAATGAAAATACAATGGTACAAATACTTTATTTAATACAAAATACAATGGTACAGTCGTCAATTAGTGGGATCTGTGGAACTGAAGTCTGTCTTGCATAATCTTCTGAAGTTGCGGTTCGACCTTGCTGAGTGCGAGACGAAGACTATGCACTGGCTGAAGCTTGTTTCGGGTCTTGGTCTTGATGGCAGTCAGAACTGAAAATCCTTACTCACAGGAGAAGCACTTTCATGGCTTCCGCGCCGATGACCCTCTTTTCTCGTTTTACCTGTGTCCAAAAGATGCCTAGCGGTGAAATTTGAAACTACTATACATGCGCATTACATTACGGCGATTACGCGCATATAAAGCGGCCGGCCGGCCAGCCATAGTAACGAAGTCCAGCAACCGTCTTATTCACGAATATGATCCGCTTTTTTCACTTGTTTTTATTTAGTTTAGCTTAGTTTGGTTTTATGTGTAAGTGTAGGGAAGCTTTTGATTGAAATTATATTTTTTAACAAGGTCTTGCGACCCATGTTTGGGTCGCGACCCATAGTTTGGGAATCACTGGTATAGAGCGAAGGGGTTTTAGGATCGTGATTGATCGACCACAGAGATAATCGATTAAAAATGAAAAACCAAAACTCAATTTCAACACTTCTGTTAAAAAATTGATATTCAATCACACGACGACTCCAGCAACGCAACATAAAAAAAGAAGAGAAAAAAAGAAATTGTAAACTCATGTAAATTTAATGACACGGGAATATGAGAACAACGACTTCAAGTCACACGATTTTTTTTTTTTTTTTTTTTTTTTTTTTTTTTTATTTACGGAAACTGGAAAACGTGTTTTAGGATTTGTTTCTACGCCATTGCTGCATAACGCGATCAAAAAGTGGAACTGGTTTCTGTTCCCGACGCGCTACTGAAGATGTCGGCCAAGAAGAGATATTTCTCCTCCTCCTCCTCTTCTTCCTCCACTTCCTTCTCCTCTTCCTTTTCTTGTTTTTCTCTCCCTCTCTTCCTTTTCTTGTTTTTTTTTCTCTCCCTCTTCCTCCTATTCTTGGTCCTCCTCTTATTTCTCTTCCTCTCGATCTTCCTCCTCCTCATTTTTCTCCTTTTCCTCTTTCTCTTTCTCCACTTTCGCACTCCTCTTTCTCCCCTATTCCCCCTATATCATCCTCTTATTCTTTTCCCCTCTTGTTTTCCTTCTCTTCTTCCCCTCACCTCCTCTTTACCCTCACGTCTTCCTCTTCTCCCTCCTCTTCCCCCTCCCTTTTCCCTCCTCCCCATCTCCTTGCTTCTCCCACTCCATTTCCTCTTCCTCCTCTTATTCTTCTTCCTCTTCCTCTTTCCCATTGCCCCTCCTCCTCCCCATTTTCTTTATCTTCCCCATTCTTCTTGCCCTCCTCTTCCTCCTCCTCCTTCTCCCTTCTTCTCCCTTCTCTCTTCTCCTCCTCCCCTTTTCTCTTCACCTCTTCTTGTCCCACTCTTCTTTCTTTTCCTCCTCTTCTTATCCTCCCTCCTCTGCTCCATCCCTTTCTTCCTCCCCCTCCTCTTCTTCCAACCCATTCCTTTCTTCCTCCCTATTCCCATCCTCCTTGATCTCTTCTCCTCCTCCTCCTCCTCTTCCTCTTCCTCTTCCTCCTGCTGCTCCCGTCTCCCCCTCCCCTCTCCTATTCTCCTTTCCTCTCCTCTCCTTCCTTCTCTTCCTCCTCTACCTCCTCCTCCTCCTCCTCCTCCTCCCCGTAGTAATAACCACGTGCTTGCTCCCTCCTCTCTCTCATTAAGCTGTCGGTGAGCGCTCAAATCCAAGAGGAGCACAGGATCTTAATTGGGGAGTAATTGGACGGAGCCCCTCATTCGCCCGGGCAATTGAATATCTTGATCTTTTATCGCCAGCACAGGAACTTACGGGGATTTGTTGGCCGAGTGTATGTTGTGGGCGAATAAAATCGCCTAGCGGCATTCAGAATATCAAGAAAAGTACCCTCCGATACGGAAGGAGTGTGCATAGGGTGCACGCACACAAACACACACACACATATACACACGCGCGCGCGCGCGCACACATACAAATGGATGCGCGCGCGCACACACACACACACACACACACACGCACACACACGCACACACACAAATACACACACAAGCATACATACACACACATACACATATACACACATCGGTACATACACACAGATACACACACACAGATACACGCGCACTCACGCGCGCGCGCGCGCACACACACATACACAGAAACATACACACACATATACACAGAAATGCACACAAACACACACACACACACATACACAGAAATACACTCAAACACACACGCACATACACAGAAATACACACAAACACACACACACATATACAGAAATACACACACACATACACAGAAATACACACAAACACACACACAGATACACACGCACTCGAGCGCGCGCGCACACATGCACAGAAAAACACATACACAGAAATACACACTCACACATACACAAATACACACAGACACACACACACACACACAGAAATACACACACACACACACACACACTACTGTGGTGTGCTGGAGCTAGAGGCGTGCCCACGAGGCACTGTACTCGAGAGGTCCAAGGTCGACTTTCATTCTACTTTCATTCATACTTCATTGATTGGCGAAGCAGAATACGATCTCGCTTTTGTGTGTCTACGTATTTAACCTAATTGGTTTCACCTAATTGTAGTACAGCGGAAAGGAACTTCGCTCGTGGGCTTCGGTCTCAATTATCATACCTGTGTGATTCACCATGGTCGTGGAGCACGTGTTGGACTCGTGATCGACAGTTATTAACCTCCCGAATGAGAGCTCGTATGTGTGTGTGCGTGTGTATGCGCGTGTATATGTGTAGTCTTTTTATATTAAATATATCCCTTTCCTAGTTTTGTAATACGTCTTTACTCTTGTGTACGTAGCTTTTCACCCTAGACTTCCCGGTCACATCTTACTTCTCGTTTGTGCTTCAGTTTCGCACTGTAGCCTTGCAGTGCTCTACTTTTTGCCTTTGGTACCGCTGCCCACTCGACCGGGGCTCCCTCGTCTCCCGCCTCCCCCTTCATGGATCGCCAGGGACCAGATCTTTCCCATGTGCCTCCGTCATTCTCTTCACATCACGACCTGGCAGTGTCTGAAGTCCTCCACGCCTCCCTCCACCTCCTCCTCCTCCCTCCACTTCCCCTCCCTCCATTTCCTCTCTCCTTCCCCACTCCACCTGTCTCTTCGCCCTCCACATGCCCAGACCTCTCACTCCACTTCAGCATTTTCCGTCACCCATGACTGACTCCATCACCTCCTCAATCACTCCCACCTCCTCCACATCGCCGGTTCCTTTTCTTCCACCCCCGTTCACCCACACCACCCCTCCTCCACCTCTGCCTTCCTTTCGCATTAAACCGGTGTGTGATGTCATCTAGGTCGTCACGTGACCTCGAAGAAAGCTCCCGCAGAAATGTTCCGCGCGCCTAAAAATACTCGAACAACGCACACAAATGCGCCGATGGGTGATACGTAAAGAGAACTGAACGGCAGGAAGTCGTTCCAAGAGGAGACGCGTCGTATAAACAGGAGTGATGCGTTTCCGTGCGTATGCATGTACGCACACACACACATACACACACACACACACGCGCGCGCGCGCGCGCGTGCACATACACATGCTCACACATGCGTGCGCATGCACACACACACGAAGCCACACATACACACACACACACACACACACACACACACACACACGAACACACACACACACACACGAACACACACACAAACACACACACCTCAAAAATGCAGCCATAAATAATTGGATTTACTAATACATAGATGCACCATTAGAAATACAGTACAGGAAGAAGGAAGTCATATTTCATTAGAAAAGGTTTGAAGATTCGGGTTTTTGAAATATATTTGCGGAAAATTTTCCAGCGCGCGGTGTGTATGATAAAGGGCATACGCTAATTAAGAATTAATTTATGGTGACCTTAGTTACGAGAACGACCTCATCTGAGAGAGAGAGAGAGGGGGTGATCAAGAGAGAGAGGGAGAGAGGGACTGAGCAAGAGAGAGAGGGAGAGAGGGACTGAGCAAGAGAGAGAGAGGGAGGTTCTTATTATGGACTGTAGTTCACCATTGCTTCTATCCAAGTAGACAATATCGTGCCCCTTGTCGTGAGAGAAAGACACAGAGAAAGGTAGGGGCTGAGAGAGAGAGAGAGAGAGAAAGGGGGAGACGGAGAGGAGGGAAGAGAGAGAGAGAGAAAGAGAGAGGGAGGGAGAGAAGGGAAGAGAGAGAGAGAGAATTAGAAGATAATGTAATGAGTACTTGGGACTGGAAGGAACCCGTTCCGAACAGGTTGTAACTCAGAGAGAATTTATTGTTGGAAGAGCCGAAGAGAAAAGGCGGTCAGGAGGATGTCCGAGTGATTATCATGAACTCCACTTAGAAATGAGAAAAATAAATAAATAAATAAATAGATAAAATATATAAGAGCGAATATGTACTCATGATGGACGATACGTTTATACCAAAACTAGGGAATATAGGTCAAGGTTAGGTTAGGTTAGGTACACTAGTTTTGTAATGACGTAATCTAGAATATTCGTAGATGATGATATTAATCTAAATTGCCTGATCTTGTAACTTGAGTGCATATGAAGTTATAATGAAAAGGTTAACCTTATTAGGATTATGTATAATTGGTTTCGAAGTACTGAACAATAAGGAATAATAATTGACACTCGATTCTGCAAGTCATTGTGACCTGTTTTCGTTACAGACACCTGCCGCCATATTTTGAAAAATAAATTATAATCATGATTACAATAACTTTCTTCATATATTCAATGTCCACTCACAGATAATCCCAATTACTGAAAAACCGTGTAATTGGATATCAAATATTTAATTACAATTACGAAGAGGAACGAACAGAACACAGAGGCTGTAAATAATCATCTCCGTCTTTACCAGAGACGGTGATTGGGGTTGATAAACAAATGATTGAAATAGTTTGACGGCAAAGGAGGGTGAAATGAAAGGTACCACCAGGTAGGGAAGGGATAAATTAAGTTGTGAAAGCGAGTCACTTCTTAAGAACATAAAAGTGGAGGAAACTACGAGAGACCATAAGGCCTACACTAGGCACTTCCATGTCCCTTACCTTATCCATAAAGTTATCTAACCATCTCTTAAAACAACCGATAGTTTCAGCTCTCACTACATGGTTACTAAGTTAATTTAGTTTGTTAATTAATCTGTTGGTAAACCAGTTCGAGCCTTTTGACGTCGTTGCGTCTTGACGTCCGTGATGTCATACCCAGCTTTAATAAAATCTTCTAACGTCAGTCTGAATAATAAAATTCTAAAAAGATGTCGGAACATAGGCAGTATTCTATATTGTATTTTATTTTTATTTTCATCTAATTTAACTTTTTTTTCGTTTTATTTGTCAGTTTATTTTAATTTATTGTTTTTTATTTATCTATTTTTTTTTTTTTTTTTTTTTTTTTTTTTAACACGATTTGTACAAGGAAACACCGTAGTTAAAGGACGCTTTAACTCATTAATTCCTAAACAAAGACGACCTATTATATATATATATATATATATATATATATATATATATATAGATATATTTATATATATATATATAAATATTAACATATATATATATATATATATATATATAATGTATCCCTCTAGGCGATTTTATTCGACTAAGGGAGACCCCACCTCCCTCCGTCCTTTGAGTGTTAAAGCCCAGTGTCTACTTCAATAATTTTCCTCCTCTGGTTAACTATTTTGATAATTTTCGAGGAACACTTGGGGCCCCCGTAAGTTTCAGAACTCTCCATGTTCCAGTCAAGGCTTCCACGGTGACTGTTAATGAAAGTAAAAACGAGTGACCATTATCAGAGCAATACATATATAAATATATATTTATACATCTGTTTATATAAATATATATATATATATATATATATATATATATATATATATATATATATATAAAGGAAGGTTTATTACACTGAGATGATTAAAGTGGTCAACAAGGAAAGTTGATTATGCATTGGGAGATTGAACTTAAATTAAGACTCTTCATCAATCCTTACCAATATAGGCTATATATATATATATATATATATATATATATATATATATATATATATATATATATATATATATATATAGTATATACAATGTGCCCATATATCTTGCAAAAAAAGGTAACTGGCCCAATTAAAGTAATTAAAGTGTTGCTCAAGAAGCTGGTTTTACCATAAGATAGATCGAAGTCAATCAGTGATGACCTCGTCGTCGTGTTCTGGAGTAAGAAGGAGGAGGAGGAGCTGCTGAGTAATGCGTCAGCCCCACTTACTTCTTGGGAGGAAATTGAATTATGATAAAAAAAAAAATAGAAATTTTGTGGGAGTGCCAGTTGATGAATGGAATCGCCTGTCGGCAGGCTGAGGGAAAGGTAAAACGGGAAGATAAATGCGAGTGGGATGGTTGTGTCACGTTTATGGTAACCAGCGATTCTAGCCTTAGGTAGTCATGGATGTGGGAAAGGGAAGAAATAAGGAGAGCAGTAGAAAGGAGGAAGAATAGAAGTTAGAAATGGATCAGCATTATCATTATTATTATCATTATATTATTATTATCATTATTATTATTATTATTATTATTATTATTGCTAATATTATGATAAGTAGTATCATCATAATTATTATTTTTTATTATCATTATAATAATTATTATTATTATCATTATAATTATTATTTTGTCTTATTTTATATATTATCTATTTTACATTATTATTATTATTACTTATGTATTTATTATTTATTTATTTATTTATCTAGATTAGTCTCCAGACATAAAAGACGGCTGCATGAGTCTGGTCCGTAGGGGCGTCGCTAAGGTTCCTAAAATCCTGAATGCAATAGCAATCAATATTCGTGAGTGGGGAGTGGGAGATGGACGATAATCTTGATATGGAAAAGGACCGTCTGGGTTTAGTCAGAACAAAAGATGTAACGTGATCCCTTCGTCCTCTTCAGTAGGGCGCCTCCCAATCCCGTGAATAAAATCATCTGACGAACTGCCAGAACAAACTCTTCAAAGTCCTTCACCGTATCGAAGGAGTAGATAGAGTTGAAGATATTGACAACAGTGCCAGATATTGAAAAGATTGACAAGTAGTACCGGATATTGAGAAGAGATTGATGAACTAAATATTGAAGACATTGGCAGTAGTATGATATATTGAAGAGATTGATAGTGATTCTAAATGTTGAAGACATTAACAATAATACCAGATATTGAAAAAATTGACTATGATAGCAAATATTGAAGACATCAAAAATACTTCTCGCACGGTCGTGCAATAAATAGATAAATAAGAAATCGGAATAAATAAATAGAAGAGAAATTTGATAGGAAGAGAGAAACATGATATTTGCGATCATCGTTGTGGGGCTGGCTGACAGGTGGAAGCGTGTGAATGGGGGAAAGGGAGGTCAGGCAAGCTAATAAGGTTAAGTTAAGTATAATGGATTACACGATAATTCAAACATCGGATAAAATCGGTCGCTGATTAAAAAAGGGTTGCCAAGTTGTAGGGTACCCACGAATGTATAATTTTTAGCTCGAGCGTGTGTATATATGTAATATATATATAAATATATATATATTATATGTATATGTGTCTGTGTGTTTGTATGTATATACAATAATCTATAGTAATTAGTAATAACAATAATGATTTTAATAGATATAGCAATAGTAATGATAGTGATTATAGATATGATAAGAGAAAGGAATTTCGAAGGTTGTAATTGCCTTTGTTTTAGGAGACCGCTTTGGTGGACGTATAAATATATATATATATATATATATATATATATATATATATATATATATATATATATATATAAAACGAGAGCTTAAGAGAGGTAATTAGGCCAGTCGATCGCTTGCAGAGCGAGACCAATTTGTTAGGGTTGGTAATGTCATTGGTGATAATAGGTAATGATCAGTAATTGGCCTAGTAATTTTTTAATGATATAATTAATATTTGTCAATTTGGCAGACGTGTGTGTGTGTGTGTGTGTACGTAAATATGCATGACTCTGTAGAATAAATGGAAATGCTGATCCATACTGCAGACTGTACTGCAGTTATACTGTATATATTGTTATACTGTAGACTAGTTTAACCAGCGCTTCTATACACAAACAAGATGCAAACGAACTCGATGCAAAGGTTCTACTGAACATTTACACGAATAGTAATCATATATATATCTATATATATATATATATATATATATATATATATATATATATTACGTGAAAACCACAGTTGGAGCAAAAAAAAAAAGACTGGAGGCAGGGAATCAGTATATTTATATATATAATGCATAAAGTTACAGAAAAATAGAAAGAGTAAAGTTTGGCGATAGAGTTTCACCCAAGCTGTTTACAGGTTACCACAAGAGCTTTTCAGAGTTGAGTTGGTAAAGGAACGGTTTAGACATTAATGGGGAACTACTTCAGTCACATGAAATATGAGGATGAGAGTTTCGTTGCAGAAACCGCAGAACTCTGTCTTGCAAAACATGCTGAATGATCTCAATAAGAAAAGACGAAATGTAGGTTTGAAGATGAATAAGAGTAATATTAACGTTCTGTAATTCAATAGTGAAAATGTTGAGGAAGTTGAAGATCATGATAATTTAGTCCAAGCGCTAGAAATAGAACTTATGAAGATTAGATAAATAGTTTAGCACATTTGGCTGGATAATGTTTGGTAAATACAGTAAGATCAAAATAGGCTCAGTACCTCTGTGTCTTAAACGCAAAGTTTACAATCTATGTATAATACCAGCCATGATCTGCGGACATGAAACTTGGACATTTTCGATGGGGAGGGAGCTAAGGAGTGTACAGAGAGCAAGTGAGGGAGAGATACAGTTCTGGGAATAATACTGGGAGTCGAGATAAAGACAAGTTGAGTAATAGAGCAGACTGGAGTGAAAGGTATTGTGGCTGTGGAAATGGAATTGGGCATCAGGGAAGGTAGCCAGAAATGGAGAATGGGAAATGGAACAAGCGTGTTACTGGCTGGATGCCGCAAGGGGAGAAGCGTGGAAGACCTGACAGAAATTAGTAGTGTTTCTGTGGAGGTAACCAGGGCTTCTATCCTTAGAGACAGAACATCGCACCGAAGAGGTGGTAAAGCAGAGAACAACAGAAGATAAAAGTGAGTCTCTCTCTCTCTCTCTAGTATCCAGTCATGAAAGACTGGTCTATAGTGCTGTTTATCAAGTGCCTGAAATACGTAGAAATTGTGCTGTCAGTGCTTCCTAGGGGGGACCAGATAGAAAGTGTAAAGACGAAAAAGAAATTTGCAGGAAGGACGTGAGCGAGTGGGTCAGGTTGGTGCAGTCGTGCAGCCCCCTAGATAAACTCGGGAGAGACCTTCGTTCAGCAATGGCTGATTAATTTTTGCTTGATACATATGCACACTTATATATGTATATATATATATATGTATATATATATATATATATATGTATATATATGTGTGTGTGTGTGTGTGTGTTTCACAATGGTCTTGGGTCACGTGATCGACAGCTATTTCCCTCCCGTAAGAGAGCTCAGAGCTCATATAAGACCGATCTATGGGTAAGGCTGTGACCTTACACGCACACACACACACACAACTCCCCGCCCACGAGAGTTGGAGTAACGACCCGCAGCGCAAAGATACTGAAATTTCAGCCCTGGGCGGGATTCGAACCTAGATCGCCGTTGTGGCAGTCGGGAACTCTACCAACCGCACCATCGAGTCGTGTATGTGTGTGTGTGTGCGTGTGGGTAGTGTTTGTATGTGTGTGTGTATGTGTATTCAACTCCACGATATTCAAGATGGAGAGCATTTTTTTTATCAATATTTTTATGTGTTCTACTTCATCTTTAAAAAGTTAGGTTGTGTGTGCTCCTTTGCAGCTATGAATGTGCTTCCAACCCTGTGTCCAAAGATATCCAAAGGAAACTGGTAAGAGATACCAAATGCCCTAGGGAAGTAATAGATCCAAATGTAGTAAAAACCTTTCGGAATATATTTTAAGAAATTATATTGTAAACTTTTAAAAGATGTCGAGAAGAGGATAGGAGTGTGTAGGAAAGTTAAGCGCCATTCTCTCGTTGTTGGGTTAAATGTAGCACAGAATTGCTTTGTCACAATATACTGAGAATGGTCTTCCATGGTGGTAGGGTTTAGTAACGTTGTGAGTGTAGTAGGTTTCTTTTCATTTGGCAATGACGAATCATCCCTCGACGTTCCTATAAAAAAGAATATATATATATATATATATATATATATATATATATATATATATATATAATGCATATGTATATATATATATATAATGCATATGTATATATATATGTGTGTGTGTGTGTGTGTGCGTGTGTGTGTGTGTTGAGACATTGTTATAAGTTCAGAAAGGTCTAGATTTTAATTCCGAGTTTATTCCTGACCGGTTTCACTTGAAGCATCTTCATTCCTTTGAAGAAACAAAAAATGAAACCAGTCAGGAAGAAACTCGGAACCGAGATCTAGACCCGTAACTTCCACCTTTCTCATACACACACGCGCACACGCACACACACATGCACACACACACGCACACGCACGTACACACACACACACACACACACACACACACACACACACACACACATATATATATATATAATATATATATGTGTGTGTGTGTGTGTGTATGTCTGAGTGAGTGTACATTCAGACATACAGCTATAACCCCACATGTGTTTTCATCATATATATAACTTAACTAACGCTACTTAGTATGCCACCAGGATGACTTATAGAGACTATCATTTTCCAGGGAATAGACCTGTTCTGTATTGGACCACGAAGGCTGAATTCGCCTGTGTGTGTTTGTGTGCGATTCACATTGTCTTGGATCACGTGTTGGACTCGTGATCGACAGCTATTACCCTCCCGAAAGAGAGCTTAGAGCCGATATATGACCGATCTATGGGTAATGCACCTTACACACACACAAACCCAACTCCCCGCCTAAGAGAGTTGGAGTAACGACCTGCAGCGCAGCGATACTGTATTTCTGTGTGTGTGTGTGTGTGTGTGTACACGTGTACGTGCGTATACATACGTGTGTGCGCGCACACTAGACTGACAAGAACAAAAGGCTGCACCAAAGCAATCGTGTTGAAAGAGAGTCAAGCCACAAATGGTCCCCCGGTCGTCAGGCCGTTGCAGCCGTTTCATTCGCTCCCTTACACGCTTCGAGCTTCCAGGAACAACACCTCGACTTATTCTCTATAACCAGAACGCTCGATTTGATCCGGGCACTTGTTCAAGTGACTGGGAGACTTGTGCCGTGCTCGGTCGCACGGCGCGAGATTGCCCACGAGGATAGAAGCGCTGGTAAAGAGCTTACTGTAGTAAGTCTTCTGGCGCACATGACCCCCCGATTTTTTTCCTCCTCTTTTTCCTCCTCATCTTCCTCCTCTTCCTCCTTTTCCTTCTCATCTTCCTCCTCTTGCCTCTCATCTTCCTCCTCTTGCCTCTCATCTTCCTCCTCTTCCTTCTCCTCACCTTCCTCCTTTTCCTCCTTTTCCTCCTCCTCATCTTCCTCCTTTTCCTCCTCCTCATCTTCCTCCTTTTTTTTTTCCGACGAGTAATTCCCCCCCCTCCCCCCCCTTTTTTTTCCGGAGGAGTAATTTTCTTTTTCAGTTCTCTTTCATTCGCTTTTCTTCAACCGCCATTCTCTGCGCCGTTTCGACGTTTATCTTTTTTCCGGCTTTATTCTTCTCCAACAACCATTTGTTTTCTGCCTCTTTATAACCGTCTTCTTCTATTCTTCAGATTCAAATGTCTTGTAAATTTTCTGAATCTGGGGAAAAGCCTTTGGTATATGTATGTATATATATATATATATATATATATATATATATATATATATATATATATAGAGAGAGAGAGAGAGAGAGAGAGAGAGAGCGGGTTGAATGTTCTAATACATTGGTAAGAAAGACTGAATGTCCCGCTATCAGAGAAAAGAAAGTTGCATGAAGATACATATATTGCGATCAATGTGATCCTCTTCAGCGTGTATATATAATATATATAGATATATTTTATACATATATATTTTTTCTGTTTTTATTTATTTCCTGATAATTCACCAGCGCTTCTATACCTCGGGAATAGATTGTGCCCGTACACAAGTACACCCTATTTCATTCAGTTCCTACATCACTGAAAAAGTCATTCATCCGTATTCCTCACCGGTGAATGTATGCATTGGTGGCGTAATCGTAAGTATGATGGTCTCATGTTCACTTAGTTGTGGGTTTGATTCCCACACTCCTCTCCGATTCTCAGCATAGGGCTTCGACTGCAGCTACGGGTCTCCTGGCGTAGGCTCATCACCTTTTACACTGGTGAATCACCAGTAGGGGTGGGCAGCCGGTTTAGTCACCAACAAACCGACCATGCGGCAGGTAGTTCTTGGTAATTTGATACTCTATTGCGTTGACTCACTGTCCACTTCAATAGTAATAATAATATTAATAGTAATAATAATAATTAATAATAATAATAATAGTAATAAATAGAAATCATAATAGTAATAATAATGATGATAATTGTGCTTAGGATGATGATATTAAGAAAAATAAAGGATTACAAAATGAAATATCTGGCTTGCCAATCATATTTCTTTTTCATGCAAAAAAAAAAAAAAAATACAGCAGTGAATTAGGGCATTTAGACTGGACGTCTCAGTACTGCACCATTGTTGTTCTTTCTTTTCTTTTTCTTATCCATTCTTGTGATCCTTTGTTTATTGTCCATTTCTCATCCCGAGGGCTTCGTAAACACCCTCTCTGACATCACGTTTTCTCGCTATAAAACCACTTTTATCGAAACCCGTTTTCTTTCTTATTTTCATATTCGTTTTCTTTTCTCATTTTATTCTTTTTCATTTTCCTTCTCATTTCTTCCTCACCCATTTTCTCCTACTCTTCCTCCTCCTCTTCCTCCTCCTCTTCTTCCTCCTCTTCTTCCTCCTCTTCTTGTTTCTTCTCTCTTTCTTCCTGTTATTTCTCCTTTTCTTCCTCCTCATCCTCACTTCCATCTGTACCTCCACCTCATTCACCTCCTCCCACTCCTCCCCTTCTCCCACTCCTCCCCCTTCTCCCACTCCTCCCCCTCCTCTTGTTCCTCCTATTCCCTCCTCCTCCCTCCTCCTCCCTCCTCCCTGCTCTTTTCCCTTCTCCTCCTCCTCTCCCTCCTTCTCACTCCCCTCCTCCTCCTCTTGCTTCCGTCCTTCTCTTTCTATTCCTCCTCTTCCTTCTCCCCCGTCCTCCTCCTCCTCCTCTTCCTCCTCTTCCTTCTCCTCCTCCTCCTCTTCCTTCTCCCCTTCCTCCTTCTCTTCCTCCTCTTTCTGCGGCACTTTGCACGTAGGCATTCTCCGCCTACCCGGTAAAATGCCGGTTATCGTCTCGGGGCTTCTGTGCAATCTCCCCTCCGTCCCCAGACTCCCCCCCCTCCCCACCGCCGGTCTTTTCCAACATTCTCTTGGAATAGTTGTCCCCCAGTGTCCTGTTTAGTACCGCGTGGCATTAATGGCTTGGTGGTGGAGAGGGGGGGAGGCAACATCCGGTTTAGGGTCGGGGTGAGGGTCCTGTCCAAAAAGAAAATTTGGAGAGCAGCAGAAAATCCCTAAAAACACACACACACACACACACACACACACACACACACACACACACACACACACACACACACACACACACAAAATCGTCCAAGTACATAACTGTGTGTTTCTGTGTGTGAGGTTTACTTTGAATCTCTCATTCACAGCGATATGCCACATATCTCCCGCTGAGCCCGAGGAACGCTTGCAGAAAATCCTTTCACACACACACACACACACACACACACACACACACACACACACACACACAAATCGTCCAATCATAAAACTATGTGTTTGTGTGCGTGCGTGTGGTTTACTTTGAATCTCTCATTCACAGCGATATACCACATATCTCCCGCTGAGCCAGAGGAACTCTTTAGTCACGCAGACGCCTTCACCGTTGCAGATCTCGGACTGGCGCTACACTTTTTTTTTTCTCTCCAGCAATAGAATTAGTTCTAGGTAATTCACTCTCCGTTGCCTTGCGTCACTTTCAACTTTTCATTTAGCGGCTACGTACAAACGAGTCTGAGCCAAGATGAATTAGATAAGTCGGGTGGCGGTTAGAATAAAAGGAGAAAATACAACAAGACGGGAGATGTTAATAAGCCGGATATAAGATTGTTCTTATATTAGTCGTTCTATATGGCTCTACTGATATATTTTTATATGCTTTTCTTTCTTTTTTATCTGTATAATTTTCAAATATATATTTTTTTAAGAGTGGAAGATTATTTTTATTGAATAGAAATGTTTGGTGTTAGGTAGAGGAAATATTAGAAATGTCGACATTTCTCACGCAGTCGACATAAAAAAAAATTACCTTTTAAGATTTGAAGTTTGATAAGTTTATGTCCCACTGACCAGAACAGAATCGTTCTCTTATCAAGGGCGAGCAGCTCGTTTTATGCTCGTCATGTGGTCGATCTACTTTCGAGTTTTAGTTAGTTTGATCTCATTACTTCGACGTTCTTCGTGGTGGTCACCAGGTTCCCCTCCAGTTGTTTCGACTTCTTCGTTGTGGTCCTCTCGAGTTTGTTTTCTCCTCTCTTCGGCCCAGCAGGGATGATGGACAAACTCTTGGTGACCACAATTTCTGGACTTCTTGTCCGAACTCCTTAACCGCGAGTGTACATGTGAACATACACACACACACACACACACACACACACACACACACACACACACACACACACACACACGCACAAATATATATTCATACGCATACATGTATGCACGCAACACACATTATTAACTCGATGAAGTCTAGTCTAAAATGAGCTCAAATTGTACATTGTTAGTGTATCACTGCATCACTGTTACCTCAGTACACCTATCATTATTATTATTATTACTATTATTATTGTTAATAATAATATTGATATTATTGTCATTTTATTTTTACACACACACAAATATACACACACACACAAACACATACATACATACATACGCACACCTGTACGCGCGGAACACACATTATTAACTCGATGAAGTCTAGTCTAAAATTAGCTCAAATTGTACATTGTTCGTGTATCACTGTATCACTGTTACCTCAATAAACCTATCATTACTATTATTGCTGTTGTTATTATTATTATTGTTGTTGTTATTATTATTGATAATATTGATATAGTAATTTTATTTTACACACACACACACACACACACACACACACACACGACTCGACGGCGCAGTGGTAGATTTCGCAACTGCTACTGCAGCGGTCCGAGTTCGAATCCCGCCCAGGCCTGAAATAATTTCAGTACCGCTGCGCTGCTAGTCGTTACTCCAACTCTCGTGGGCGGGTAGTTGAGTGTGTGTTTGCGTTTAAAGTCACAGCATTACCCATAGATCGGTCATATATGAGCTCTCTTACGGCAAGGTATAAACTGTCGATCACGAGTCCAACACGTGATCCAAGACCATGGTGAATCACACACACACGCACACACACAGACAATCACATTGAATTGACCTACCTAAACCTCTTCAGCAACATGAAATATTTTCTCAGTCTCGTTCATCTTGGGCTCCACCTCTCTTAACCTAGTATTAAAAAAAAAAAAAAAAAAAAAAGAGAGAGAGAGAGAGAGAGAGGCAAGACCAAGAATGTCTTTTCCAGAGGCACCAGTTGACCTAGAACTCGGGCATTCAAAAATCTTTAAGATCGTGGCATACCTTCAGTATCGATTAACCGCATCGCTATCGTACCTCAGGTCGACCTGATATTGCCCATACGGACAGAAGTGCCAGTAAAAGAACGACGATAATAATCCTAATTCGTTTAGCGAATACAAACGTCAGGAATAAAGACAACAATGAAAATACAATTGATCAAATCTTGGGAAGAATATCTAACGTTCTGAAGGAGAAGAATCATCAGGTCACCTTACCTAGTGTTTTTTTTTTTTTTTTTTTTCCACGGGAGTGAATAAAATCACCTGACGGCAGGTGAACAATCCACACGGAAGGAGGGCTGGCAAACCACATTTGTTCTCGTGTTGGTCACCGATTTTCTTCGGAGGTTTTATGCCTCGTTGTGCTTCGTATATGAAATCGTCTCTCTTCGGCCCCTCGCTCCTCCGTGGAGAACGTCGTTAGCTGACCACCACCCCCCACTCACCCCCCTCGACCCTTTTTTGCCTCAGACAAACCACGTCGTTTCTCCCCTGCTCGAAATGACGCAATTGTTAAAAAGAGCTCCTCTCTCTCTTTCTCTCTCTCTTAATCTCTCTCTCTCTCTCTTAATCTCTCTCTCTCTCTCTCTTTGTATCTCTGTCCTCTTTCTCCTCTCTATTCTCTTTATCAAATCATGATCTATCCTGTTGCCTTGTATTTACTTTTTACTCTCTTCCCCATACTCTCTCTCTTCCTCACACTCTTCCAAGCTCTCTTTCTTCCTCTCTCTTCCTCTTTCTTCCTCTTTCCCTCTCTTCCTCTCTCTCCCTATCTTTCTTTTTCTTTTCCTCTATCTCTCCCTCCCACCCTCTCAATCCCTCTGTGTGTCTCTTTCTCTCTCTTTCCCCCTCTCAATCCCTCTGTCTCATTCTCCCTCTTTCACGCTTTCTCTCTTCCTCGTTCTGTCTCTCCTTTGCTTGCTCTCTCTCTCTAACTCTCTATCTATCTAGCTATCTATCTATTCATCTATCTGATTTTTCTCTCACACACGCAAACACACCCATGCATAGGCTCACACACACATGAAATACACACACACAAACACACTTACACACACTCACACGCACACACACACATATATATACATTCACACAACACACACACACACACGCGCGCGCGCGCACGCTACCACTTAAACCCATGGTTCATTTCTTATGCTGAACGAGTTCTAATTAACTAAAGAACCAATGTCGAGCTTGTCTAACCATAAACTCGTTCAGCTTCTGCTCAGGTTATTTATATTACGTGCGTGACCTGCTTCAGGTACTGCGCGTCATGGAACGTACACAGTTTGTGCATGTTCCAGCCACTAATCCCAACACACGTTTTCATGTAAAAGTATTCTCGCGGTTTGCTCATGTGATGCCTGATGAACTGGTGTTACTCTACGTGGTATGTGTGTGTTATTACAAAGGATGTGTAAAGCTAGGTTGGTTGTTTGTGTGTGTGTGTGTGTGTGTGTGTGTTCACTTGATTGCCTATGTCAGACACGCGCATACATACACACACACATACGCGCACACACACATACACGCACACACACACACACACACACAGTGCAAATAAGGTCGACAAACCCTAAAATGTTTGTATGGACTAGTTTACATGCGGCTATATCCTAGTGGAGATCTCACATTTCGTAAGTCTCCCCCCCCCCCAACTGGGTAATGTCATCGAACAAGCGCAGTTGTCCAGAGACGATAAGGAGACGACCATCGTCGTCCTCCCAAAGAAAAATGAGGCATCTTTTCACTCTTGATCTGCATGAAAACATTTCGGTAGAACATCAACAAAGTAATGAATAAATAGGTATGAATAAATTTGAATAAATAAATAAATTAAATGATAAATTAGTTAATACATGAATAAATAAATACAGAAATTAATCAATGAATAAATAAGATGCATACGTAAATACATAAATTGATAAATAAACAAATACATAAATCGAAAAATCGTAGAAAAAAAAAAAGTTTTGTCTCTCGGACGCTGAACACAACAAAAAGGGTGACGCCGGTTCAATTGTTGTAGTATTTATTGCACAGTTTCTCCTCTTTCGTACACCTAAGAGGCCCACAAGGATGGAAACGCCAGTTAACTAGTCCCCATCAACCACCCTACGATATATTGCAACTACATTGATGTAGTTTTGGTTTGTTGAATATCTGTGTTTCTGTGGACAATGGTTCTCTTGTTAAATAGTGTGGTTTACTAATAGGTTACCACCACAGCAATAACGAAATATGTATTTGCGTAATTATTATTTCTGTGGTTCAGATGAAATAGTCCGTATATATATATATATATATTGGTGGGTGGGATACTGCCTTGCAAAGAACACGTCATCAACGTACACCGGACATTTGCCCATCTTCAGGAGACAGAAGGAGCATACGTAATAAAAAGAAATCCATGAGCCCTTCTTCAGGTAGAATAATTGTTCTTTACACAAAGTTATGGGTCTTCATTATACAGTTGCATTTCTTTTTTCTTGTGTCGACTGGTTCATATATTTTCCACTTACTAGTCGCCTTGAAATAAAGACATGTTTTCTTGTGTGAGGAAGATACGTTTGATGGGGCTGGAATTCAAGGAATACAGTAGCGGGGTTGAAAATACAGGTATTATATAGGATCTAGTGTTGTGTAGAAAATTATTGTACACTCGTTTGCGCAGTTAACTTGCGCAGGTCAAGCTGTGTGCGCCGAAGGGCTTTTGCGCACATTGGTATGCGCAGTTCGCAAAAGACGCATGCGCAGATGCGGTTACGCAGTTGGATAATTCATGGTTGTACTCCCAATTAATTCCTTCCGCGTGATCTTGTCCAATTTCAAAAGACATTGTTATACGCTAAACAGAATGGAATATGTGTATATAAAAGCGTCATTATTCTGAATGAATTGAATTTTGTTTTGGGATGTACGATTTGCATCTGCACAAATTAGCTTTCGTCCTGAAGTTGAAATTCTGGTGTTGCACAAATGAAATCCCATAATGCAACAACCACTTTTGTATACGTGTTCATTAATTTATTTATGTTTATTCAGTGATATATTTATCTATTTGTGTATTTGCTTTCATTTATTCATCATATATGTTTATTCACTTATTTTTCTATTTATTTATTTGCTTATTCACTTGCCTATTGTGGTATTTTGTTTTACTTGCGTTTTCTTGTTGTACTTAATTTACTTGTTTTATTTTTTTGCTCAACTTGAACCTGTTGACGAGTTTGCGCTTCCAACGCTACCAAAGCCTTCCATTTTCTTTCAGCTTGTTTGCATTAAACCCTAAACCCGTTTTCTTTTCTAATTTACATTCGTGACCTCTCCATTTTCGACATCACGGTCGTGTGTGGCCGTCTCTCTCCATCAAAGTTACCCCGCTGTGCATTGTATATTTTTTTCATGTTCTCAAGGTCTCCCTCGACATTACACCTAATAAGAGAGAGAGAGAGAAAGCATCTTTCTATTATGCTTTCTTCCGCAGTTTGCATTCATGGTGTTTTTTTTTTTATCACTATGTTTTATTTTACTCTAGTTGATTTTAGTTTGTAATGATATTGTATTATATTTTGTTTTATAATTTAGTTTTCATGATGTGGTTTGTAATGGTCTTTTTCCTTTCTGGTATTTTGATAGGCCGCGTGGTAGCCTAGTGGATAACGGGTCAAACTCAGAAGCAGGTTGTCGTGAGTTCGATTCTTGGATTCCGCTGCGTGTCTTTTGCTTTGGTTCCCGACCCAACATTGGCCTTAAAAAAAAAAAAAAAAAAAAAAGCTTTGGTCTACCAGGGGTTTCTCACTTCCCACTTAGTGGGACTGAGTGGTGTTGATTGGCCGCACAGCTTTCAACGTTTCGTATTTGATGACATGGAGTCCGAAGAACCAGTCTCGTGCACTCCCGACGGGCACTGTCCTTTCTTTTCTTTATCCTTTTCATTTCTCTTTCTATAATTCTTTTTCTTTTCTTTTTCTCTGTTTTTCATTCTTCCTTTCTTCTTTCTTTATTCTGTTTTTCTTCCTTTCTTCCTTTCCTCTATTCGTTTTTCTTATTTTTTGTCTTCTTTCTTTTCCTTTTCCTTCTTTCTATCTTTTTCTTTTTCTCCTTCTCTCTTCTTTCTTCTTTTCTTTTTCTCCTCTTTCCATCTTCCGATCTTTCTTCTTTCTCTCCCTCTTTTATTTATTTATTTTTCTTTCTTATGTTCGCGTGATTCGTGGGCGCTTGGCCTGATTCCCTGACTTCCCACGAGGGAGCTAGAGGGTCCACTTCCCCCTCCACCTCCCCCCCCGTCCACCGTGTCCCCCTTGACCGACCATTCTCCTCCCCCCCACCCAAGGGTTTCCCCCCCAAATTGAACAAAATCGCCGACCGTCAGCCAGACAAAAATAATCTATGGAGTTGTCAGAAGTTGCCCTTCATTTGTTGGTCAGCTTCTTTCTAGTTATGTTCTCTACAAAACGTAGTTTGTTATTGTATATATTTGTTCATTTGTTTGTTTATTTATTCATTCATTTGTAACTTTTTGTTGCAAAATGGGCTCCGGGGATCGTTGACGGATACTTTGGAGATGGGGACGTGGGTTTCTTGTGAGTGAAGAATCTGCACTCTATTATTCAGCAGTATTTTCTCAGACTTTTCTCTCCGTGTCGTCACAAAACTTTAATTCAAAACTTCCATCATCATAACCACAGGGGATAATTACCTTGATAATATCCCCGTCTCCATGATGTGTATATTAGATGTTATATAATCTAATGTTTTCCTCCTCATTTCTTATTATAAAGCCAAAGTCTATTATCTTAACGGCAGGGGTGTGTAGAAATATAATTTCACACGAAAGTTGGCAACCCTCACCTGTTTGTGTGTGTGTGTATTTACCTAGTTGTATTATACGGGAAGGGAGCTATGCTCGTGGTAACCCGTCTTTGTATCTTTCAGTATCGTTTTTTCTTAAATCTTGAAAAGTGTTTGCACATACTTTATTCCAGGTATCCAGTACTCTATGTGGGAATCTATTCTATTTCAGACCTCCTCTATAGTTATCCTTTTTGAGCTTCTTTTCGTATCCTCTTGTTTTTCCTTTGTCCCATTTTAATAAATCATCCCTATCTAGGATTTCCATTCCTTTCATGTGTGTGTGTGTGTGTGTGCGCGCGCGCGCTCACGTGTTCGTATCCGTGCGTATTTTCATACCATCGTGCGTTTGTATGCGTTCGAGTTTGCGTGCGTGCGCGCGCGCGCATGCGTGCTCTCTATGTGGGTCACTACTTAAACGTGTACAACACTGGATCTCCCAAGATGCAAGAACATCAATGGAATGAACGAGAGAGGCCTGGAACGCCTTGCGATGACAACTGAAAGTACTCTTCCCTTCACTGACACCAGAGACGACTTAGACCAGCAGCTACCTGCCCAACCAACCACCCGCCTACCCACCTACTCACCTAGCCAGCCACCTACTCACCCAGCCAGGTAGCCGGGCAGACACCTCCCACCTTCTCCATACTCCCGACACAGTTTTTGCTGTACTTTCATCCTGCACCCTCCTCCTCCTCCCCTCCTTCACTTCCTCTCCTCCTCCTCCTCCCCTCCCCTCCTCCTCCTCCCCTCCTCCTCCTCCTCCTCCTCCTCCTCCTCCTCCTCCTCTTCCTACTCCTCTTCTTACTCGAACAGATACTCCCACGTGGCCTAAAAACAGAACACGCATTGTGCTCCTACACATCGTCACCCTACACTCCAACACCCTAGAATCCTGTACCAAACACTCCCATACACACTCCCTCCGTGTACTCCTCTGGCCTTATCATAATCTCGTTATTATACAGTGCGTTCTCCATACCCATCATAATTGGTCATACTCGTATCTACTCTTTACACACTTATAGAGGGAAATATACTTCAAGAATGTGATGAGTGGATGGGGGGTGAAGTGGACCTTGGACGTATGAAGAATGACTGTAGAGTAGGGAAGAGAGAAGGTAAAAGACAGGAGTGAATGGAGGTAGTTTGTGAATGAATGAAAGTATGACGCGGCCAGAAGGATGTTCTCATCCAATTAATAATTTATCTTAGGTGGATGATAATTGGATTTCGCGGGTGGGATAAGCCAACACCAGCCGTGGAGGAGCTGTGTCCCGCTGCATTGCATCTGACCCGAGCGGTGTGGCAGGGAACAGGGTGACCCTTTGTCCACGAGGTGGTGTGATGGACGAAGTGGTTGAAAGGGTTTTAATGCATTTATGATGTGGAAGTATGCTTTGACTCGGCCAGGCCCCTTATAAGTAGGGAAGGGTCTTTGGTAGGTGTGTGCGTGCGTGCACACGTATGCCAACAATGATAGAGCATGTCGAGCAGAGGCCTTTCGTTTCGTAACCAAGTTAGATACCGAAAAATTAAAGCAAATACGCAAACAGCGAAATAAGAAGAAAAGAAGTACATTACTTCATTTTGTGTTGGCCTTTGTTCAAACTATGTTTCGGTCAACTGCCTCGAAGGGAAGCTTATTCCATTCATTGACTACACGATTGGCGAAATTGTTTCTACCTACCTCTAAGTTAAAACTACGTCCTGACAGCCTGAGACCATTATTTCTCCTCTGGTTAGTATTAAATAAGAACATATTTTCAATTATAGTGTTTATCAAATGTATTTGATATTTTTACCTATAACAAATTCCCCTTGACACTCTCTCTCACTCTCTTATATATATATTCCTCTCTGATCTATCCCTCTATATCTCTATCTCTGTTCTAGAAATAGGTTGACATATTTTTAGCGGTTTTCGTATGATTTTCATATAATCGGTGTCACTTTCATGGTCCATCGCTGTATCCTTTCAATATCCTCAGTAACATTTAGGGAACATCCTGTAACAATACATTCCAAATGTGGTAGGACTAATATATATATATATATATGTGTATAATATTACAAAGGATTACAAAGGATGAGCATGCTGACAGGAGACCTTTTGATCCATAACTAGGTCGGATGCGAAAAAGATATAATAATGATAAAAAGAATAAATAAAATCATAATATAGATAATGATAGAATGAATAAATGCATATGTATAGTTAAATGATAGACAGGTAAAAAGTAAATAATAATAAATTGACAGATAATAGTAAATGAAAATCAAGCAAATAATGAACAGACAATAACAATCAAATAAACAAATGATATAAAATAAATGGCAGTCATTACAGCATCTTGCTTAGATGTTTATCTAAACTATTCTTAAAGCTTCGAACTGAATTACATTGCACCACCTCGAAAGGAAGTTTATTCCATTCATTAACTACACGGTTGGCGAAGTTGTTTCTACCCACTTCCAAATTAAAAATATTTCCTGACAATTTGAGACCATTATTTCATGTCGGATTCTCATTCACTGTAAAAATGTTGACACTTGTGATGATTTCAATCCCCTTTAAGACCTATATCAAGTCACCTCGGAGTCTGCGCGTTTTTAGGGAGAACAGACTCATATGTTTTAGTCGATTTTCGTATGATCTTTTATATTTGGAATAAGTTTCGTGGCTTGCCATTGTAATTTTTCCAATCTTTCAATATAATATATATATATATATATATATATATATATATATATATATATATATATATATGAAGAATCGTCACCCAAGACTTCGACAGGGTGACAATTCTTCATCTAAGACATCCTGGATTTACGATTCTTCGATTGTATAAGGTGATGACCATA
>NC_134787.1:48441303-48476303 GCF_046742065.1 Oratosquilla oratoria
ACAGGGAATGTCAGTAACCTCCTCTCGATGTTCCCCTGTAGATAAAACATCCCCGAAAAGATGTACGGGTCAGCACGGTGGGCGATGGTCATAGTTGGTTTTTATTCGAGTAAATACAGAACCTCACACACTTATATGGCGATGCATTTCCGCACCCGCCTTACTTTTCGGTGATCCCCGAGAGAGATTCGATCCTGTTCGTCGTCTAGTCGAACTCCGTCTAGGGAAATCTGTCTGTGTTTGGGATTCCGTTACGTCATGGTCTTTTGCCATGGTGACTTGGTTCTTAATATATAATATGGGTCATACCTTTATATAATCATTTTGATCCCCCCCCCTCTCTCTCTCTCTCTCTCTCTCTCTCTCTCTCTCTCTCTCTCTCTCTCTCTCATTCCCCCCTTTTCTCTCTTCCTCCCTCTCATTCTCATTCTCTCTCTCCCTCTCTCTCTCCCTCTCTCTCTCTCTTCCTCTCTCTCTCTCTCTCTCTCTCTCTCTCTCTCTCTCTCTCTTCCTCTCTTCTCTCGTCCCTTTCTCTCTCATTCTCTCTCTCCCTCCCTCGTTCCCTCTCTCTCTCTCATTCTCTTTCTCCCTCCCTCCCTCTCTCTTGGTTCTTCACTCTTCCTCGCTCCCTCTTTCTCCTTTTTCCTCTCCCTTTCTGTTCCTCTCCCTACCTTCCTCACCACTTTTTTTCTTCCTGCCTCCCTCCCAGACGTCAAGAAACATGTAATGACCATTATAGAATGCCTGGTAATAAAGTATAGTTTAAGTACTCATAAAAACCACATACCATATTTTGTTAGAATATATAATGTATTTTTCAATTTACGAAAGTAGCTCGCAGGATTCGAACCCAACACAAAGGTTCAGTTCGAGTGACATGGATCTAACAACAAAGAACGGCATCAGGATTCGAAGTTGTTCTTCGAATCGGATTCGAACTCCATGATCCGATTCGAACGAAATTACTTCGAACATGTGCAGCAGGTGGGATTCGAACTGAGTCCCAAGTGCCAACTCGGGTGCCATAACACGGGAAAAGAGGCGGAGTGCTATGCCAGAATGTGTCAGAATTCGAACTTGGACGAGATTGTGCCATCTGGAGGACAGGTGGTTATACCAAGAGATGTAGCCTTCTGTAAGTAGTTCTTAGATGTATAAGTGAGGTGGCTGGAGACAGGTGGTGAGGTAGATGGTTCCTGGAGCTACACCAGGTGGAACCAGCTACACTGTCTCCTGAATTTCGTTTTAATCTCTGGCATACCGTGGCACAGTTTAGATATTTTGTTAAGGTTTACGATAAGATATGTTCTGCTGAGGGTTAGTGGCTTGCAGATATGTCTGGGTTAGTGTAATGTTCCGGGGAGACCCAGTGAATCCGGGGGTACAGCCGGTTTTCGCCGCCGACGACGTCACCGCCGGTTGGGCGAGCGGCGGCGTCCTGGGCTGACAGCCGGCACGAGCGTCCGACTTTTTTTTTTTTTTTTTTTTTTTTTGGGGGGGGGGGGGTGAAGGTATTGGCGAAGCGGGACAGGAACGTGTCGGTTCCGCCCCCATGCGGGTCACCCGGGTCACGGCGGCGGCGCGGCAGCCGGGTGGGAAGGTGGGGGAAGGGGGAGGGTCAGTCTTGAACTCGTTCTCACTCTGCCGAAGGCGCTGTAGGAGGCTTTGATGAGTTCGACCGAAGGCCTCGGATATTACCTTTGAAGTTCGACGCCCCGATCTTTTTCTCCCGGACCCTTCCACAGAAGAGTCGATGGGCTGACCATACGAACTTATTTTTTTATTTTTATTTTATTTTATTATTGCAATGACTTGATAGTAAACGTGGGTGAGGTGATGCTGAAGAAGGCGAAGGCATGGGCGTGGTTGCATTGTTGGTCGACGTAGACTTCAGATTCGTTCAAGACCATTCCGCCAAGTGCACAAGAAACTCTCGCCATTTGTTCACCTTTGCCCACCTGGTGGCGGACTCTACTGATTTGCTTCTGGTGGCCGTCCAAAGATTCTATTCAGTTGTGTGGGCAGACTCGAGACCTCCCCAATTAGAGCCTCCCTTCCTCCCCTCTCCCTTCCGTATATAAATAAAATCATCTGGTGGCCCCTATGTTTTGTCCAGTCGATATATTAAGGATTTTAGTGAAACCCCCTACGGACCAGAGCCACTATGACAGGAAAATAATATCCACTTGAAAATGAATACTGATCACTTGTATACTTCTACTTGGGTAGCGTGATTGTCCCCAAGTATAGAAGCGCTGGTTATTGTTTAGGAAATACTACTCTAAAAAATAACCCTGAGTATACTCAAGCATGTTAGGCTAGGTTAGGTTAGTTCAGAATACGTTTAGTCCAAGTCACTGTTCAGGAAATGCCAACTCTCTTGCTTCACCGTCTGGATCTTGCCCAGGGTGATAATATAATGAGTTGTACGCGAGAAAAGTGAAGTGAGAAAGTCGTCTGCTCAGCGGCCAGAAGTCGAACGAGGTTGGGTAACAGCAACGGAGGTTAGAGATTTCCTCGTGGGTGGGCGGATATGTCGTCTCGGGCGGGGCGAACCCTGTATGTCGTAAGAGAAAAAAAAAGGTGACGGAGGAACGCTTGGAAACAAGGAAGAAGACCACAGGAAAGAGGAGTGGGCAAAAAGGAAGGAAATGATGAAGTAGGAAAAGATTGAGGAGGAAAGAATAAACAAGGAAGATGAGAAAAAAACAAGGAAGAAAAGAGGGAAAAAGGAATAGTGAAGAAGAAATAAGGAAGAGGAGGAAAATGAGGAAGAAAAGAGTAGAAAAGGATATAGGATAAAATGAAGAAGGAATAAATGAGTTAAAAGGAAAAAGTAAAATGAAAGAGGAAAAATGGAAAGGAAAGAGGACAAGAAGTGTTAGTGAAAAGAAAACAAAACAAAATAAGGAGAATCGAAAAAAAAAGAAAAACCTAAGTATGAGAAGGAAAAAAAAAACGAGGAAAAATTAAAGACAAATAGAGAGAGGGAGAAAACGAGAGGGTGAAGGAAAAAGCGGAGGAAGCAGAAAAGGAAAGAAAACGGACCCAGGCATCTGACCTTGAGGACGCCGATCTGACCCTGTGCCGCCACCGACGCTACATGAGACACAATGTGTAGATCGTGACTGCTCCCCTGCCGCCGCCGCCGCCTGTGGAGGCTGGCTGAGGCGTGGCCTTCTCCCGACACACACGCGGCGAGGGCGTGACGATCATTTTACAACGCCTGGTCCCTGGGGAACGTGCCGATATATATATATATATATATATATATATATATATATATAAAAATATATATATATATATCTGTGTGTGTGTGTATGTGTGTGTGTGTATGTGTGTGTGTGTGTATATGTATGTGTGTGTATATGTATGTGTGTGTGTGTGTGTATGTATATGTGTGTGTGTGTGTGTATATGTATATGTATATGTGTGTGTATATGTATATGTGTGTGTGTGTATATGTGTATATATATATATATAAATATGTATATATATATGTGTGTATATATATATATATATATAAATATGTACATATATATATATATCATATATATATATATATGTTCATTTTCTTTCGTGTGTTTTCGATTTTTCTAATTATACTCTTCCCTTGGATGGGGTGGGCATAAACTAATTCCTTATAGTTTTCCATTTTATTACACGACGTTTCGTCTTTTTAAGACATCTTCTAGTATTTCTGTTCTAAAGATACAATAAATATTTGTGATACTACAAGTTGGAACCTAAATTACATTAATGGTTGGACATATACAAGATTATATCTATAAATCAAAGTTTACAATTACAATTAAGTTTATCATAGTAAAATTACATTTTAAATTTGACGGAAATGAAATTACTACCACAAGCCTTATAGTTGAAAGGTTTCATTAATTCTAAATGACTGGCGGTTACATCTTGACCTTGGATGACCTTCGCCAACCATATATATATATATATATGCGTGTGTGTGTGTGTATGTATACATATATATATATATATATAATATATATATATATAATATATTGTGTGTGTGTGTGGCATAAGTATATAGTTTAGAAATATGTGCATGTGTATGTGTAAGGGCACATATCCAAGTTCGCGCACGAAATTATACACACACACACACACACACACACACACACACGGACACGCACATTGTATTTTAAAGGAAACGAAACCTGCGAGAATAAGGAATGAAAGCGTTTCTTGGGAGTTTCTCTTTTCAGTGTTAAATTCATAAACTACGTGCAGTTGTTTTAGCAGCAGATGCATTCCTGTTCCAATTTCAGCTTAAAAAATATGCTCCTTAATAGCCTTCTCTCAGTTGAATAAGATTGGTTGGCGACAGCCTGAAAAATATTAAATATCAGTGAAAGGATTTTTTTTACTATGTTAGTGGCTCGTCGATGCACGTTTCGTAACTTGCCATTAGCATTAATGAGGCTCCAAGCCTTTTGGTAACAGCCAAAGTCTACACCGAGACTTGGGTGCAGAAAATCTGTTTCCAAAGTAAACAGACTAATGAGGCTTACAACTTCCTCGACTTTTGGCCATTTTCCCCTCAAATTATTCACATAAAGAGAACTGACACCCGGTGACAGCCTCCCTCCTCCTCCTTACTCTTCCTCTTTCCCCTCGTCCTCGTCCTTCTCCTCTTCCTCCTTCTCCTCCTCCCCTTCTTCCTCCTTTTCCTCCTCTTATTCCTCCTATTCCTCGTACTCCTCCTCCCCCATCTCCTCATCCTCGTCCTCCTTTTCTTCCTCCTCTTCCTCGTACTCCTCCTCCTCCTCTTCTTCCTATTCCACGTACTCCTGCTCCCCCGTCTCCTCCTCCTTCTCCTTCTCTTCCCCCTCCTCCTTCTCCTCTTCCTCATACTCTTCCTCCTCCTCCTCCTCCAAATAATCGATGCCATGCAAACAAACCAACACCGTTGCAACACAGACTACAACACAAGGACTCAGAGACTTGTGTGTGGGGAGGTTTGAGGATCGTTGACGACCACTGTGGGGGTGCGGGTTCCCAGTCGGTGGAATTCGAGGTAATCGTTAATATTCATGAGTTTTGTTTATCTTTTGTTTTCCAAGTCGGAAGAACTCATGAACAAGTACTTATGTAGATCTTTATTGGAAGAAATGTCATGCTTGGTCGATTTAAGTTTGACAAGTAATCAATTCTGTACATGTACTGTATATTACACAAGAATACACACACACACATACACACACACGCGCACATACAAACACACACACACAACATATATATATATATATATATATATATATATATATATATATATAGATAGATAGATATATGGTGTGGGTGGTGGGAATATGTAACATAGGAGTCTTAACCTTAGCTAGTTTGGCAATGAGGTCTCTCAAAGGAATGAGAAAGCTCATTGCGAAACTAGTCCGGAGAAAAACTAGGATTAAACTTCCTGTGTTTCCTCTTACCACACATGCCAACCTGTCAGAATTTCTCAACACACACTCACATACACGCACACACACATACACGTACATACACACACACATACAGACACACACACACACACACACATACACACACACATACACACACTCATGCACACACACACACACACTAGTGATGTACCGAAGCTTCGGTATCGGTATCGGTATCGGTAAATATCGGTTTATTTTCAAGCTATCGGTATCGGTATATATCGGTATCGGTAAAATAGAAGGTATCGGTATATCGGTATCGGTATTGAAAAATAAATACCGATACCGATACCGATACCTTGAGAGAAAATTTAAATTAAATTACTTTCATTCATGAAACAAATAAATAATTATATAAATATATAAAGTAAAGGGTGTCTTTCACGCCATGTGGTTGTGGAATCATTTGCGTCTTATGTAAGAAGAGAAGAGAGCTAGCTGATGGCTATTATCCTATTACCCTTTTCGATCTCATTCTTAATATTTATTTATTGTAATTATTTATTTATATTTAATATTTGAACTTGCATTTTTCAGATAGTCAATATTGTGATAAATTTATTAAATTACAATTAGAATTGCCAGAATTAGCAATAATGCCTAAGTCAAAGCAAAGTGTTATATGGAATCTAGTGACAGTATGCAAAGATGATTCTTCAAAAGTATCCTGTAATTTCTGTAATACAATATTAAGCAGAGGAGGAATAAACAGGCAAACCCAAACAACAACAAATATTAGAAAGCATCTTCAACATAAACATCCTGATGAGTTTGGAAATGCCGAATTGGAGCAGAAAAAAGCAGCTGAATCAAACCCAACACTTGCCTCATTCTTAAATGTTCCACCTACCAAAAAGCTAAAAATTTCAACTTCAACTTCTAGTCAAAGTCAAACAGGCTGTTCAAGTGCAAAACAGGTATCTCAACAGCCAACTCTTGAAGCTACTCTCCAGTACAAAAAGATTTGGGACATCAACAGTGCTCCAGCAAAAGAGGTACACAAATATATTGCTGAAATGATCACAATAGATTGTCAACCTATATCTATTGTAGAAGATCTGGGATTTGCTAGGCTCCTTAATCACTTAAAACCAAACTATAAGATCCCAAGCAGGAAATACATCTCTAACACAACTATCCCAGAGCTTTATGAAAAAGTGCACAATAAAGTACAAGGCATTGTGAGCAATGCGCAAAATATCGGTATCGGTATCGGTATCGGTAACCCATTAAATTCCTGTATCGGTATCGGTATCGGTATCGGTAAAATGCTAAAAAAAATATCGGTATCGGTAAAAATTTTGGTTCTGGCACATCACTAACACACACACACACACATACGCACACACGTATTAACACACACACACACACACACGTACGTATTAATACACACACACACACACGTACGTATTAATACACACACACACACGCACACGCACGCACGTATTAACACACACACACGCACGCACGTATTAACACACACACACACACGCACGCACGTATTAACACGCGCATACATGCACACACACACATGCACACACACACACACACACACACACACACACACACACACACACAAGCACACGCATTCACATGCACATACAAATACACATGCACCTGCATACACATGCACATACAGACGTACACACGCACCACGCACATACAGACACTCATACGCCTACATATACATGCACACATAGACACGCATACATACGCGAGCGCACACATACACACATACACACACACACACACACACACGCACGCACGCACACAAACTCACACGCACACAAACAACAGTGGGATCATTAAAAATAGTGGTGAAATTGAAGAAAGCTGGAAGATATGAAGGTTTTAAGATACACAGATGTGGTGGTAGTTGTGGTGACTCTTAACATATAATACTGGATTCAAGAAAAATTGTTTGGTAGAAACGGAAAGAAAGAAAATCGAGGGTGGTAAAAGTGTCCTTTGACATAAAAGCACGCCCAACAGAAGGTAGTAGCGAAAGAGATGATGTGGTATTGGAGTAATAGAGAGAATTTCAGATAACGATAGAAAATGTGAGGAAAGGTTGAGAAGAAAAGAAAACGTGAGATGGTTTGGACATGTGTCGGGGATGGTCAAAGAGTGAGAGTTTTGATGTCTCGTGTCGCTGAGTTCCAAGTAGGTGGTGGCTCCTCGAGTTCCTCCTCCCAGGGTCACCACCTTCGTCAGAGATGATCCTGTAATCAGGGTTGACATTCCCAAGGGAAGTTGCATGTTCGGAGTGCGTGAGACGGCGTTGGGTGAATTATGTCAAGGTCCGAGCGAGTTGCTCCTGTTTCAAAACAAAGCGGTCGCTCCTGCGGTGCACTGTACTTCCTCAAAGACACCCTTCGATGTAGATTGAGAGATATTTTAAGATTATCATTTTTTATTTATTTATTTATTTTATTATTATTTTCATTAATGCGTTTTATTATTATTATTATTATTATTATTATTATTTTTTTTTTTTTTTTTTTTTTGTGGGGGGTCCAGGTCTAGCATCCACACAAGAGAAGGTGAATCACGAAGGACCGAACCTTGAGGATTTAAGTCTGGTACAATCACAAACTCCACCAGGTACATCAGTCGAAGTATTCATGACTTAGTAGATCATTCCCTGTCGTCAAATGGCCTTCTGGGTAGAGGGATCTCTACCAAGGAAGGTCACTCTCTTCAAGACGTATACATGTAGTAACCTTGGGGGTGGGGGGGATCTTATGTTGTATAGGGAAGTGCACAATTTGGTATTTTCGTCTTGATCGTTCAGGAGACTTTAATTCTTGTCGCCCCCACCACCACCTCCCACCCTTACGACCATCATCTAAAAATGAAGGGCACAGCCTGGTCTTGAATCCTGACTCCATAGTGGGTGACCTCGCATTTGTGCAAGAAACACATAAGGAACAATGATAATAGTACTTAGCTCTGTGTGGGTTTGCGCGTGCGATTGTATATATACATACCCTAAAATATTCTCTCACGGTTTTAGGAATGTATCGGAAGTAATCAACAGGTACAATGCTACAGTTTTGAATCATTTCGCCCAAAAGGTTTCGCCTTGTGACAATGATGAGATTGAAATGATGATGAGCCTTGTGACAATGAGATTGAAAAAAGCATAGCATAGAAAAATAAGAACCCCTGCATTAATGAAAAATCGATGTACCATAATGTATTGGGGACTTCGAGTGCGGGAAGACCTGGTCAGCAACCGGACGAAGTTCCGGGGGAATCAGGTTCTTGAAGGAAGTTTCACAAGTTTTTGGTGATGGGAAATAGGGCCAGTTTGCCTCCAAGAAGACTGACCGGATGGTTATAAGCACGATTATTCAGCTATTTCCGGAGACGTCCGGGCAGGCTTACACATTTGTACGTACTGTGCCTGTGTTTGTGCTTGCGTTTGTGTGTGTGTACGTAGGGGTGATTCACAACGGACTTGGAGCATGTAAAGGACTCGTGATCGACTGTGTATGTGTGTTTGTGCGTATATGTGTAGGGGTGTTTCGCAAAGGTCTCGGAGTAGTGAAAGACTCGTGATCGACAGCTATTACAGCCCCAGCATGAGAGTTTAGAGCTCGTATACAGTATAGACCGATATGAGGGCATTTTTGTGGCATTCTCTCTCTCTCTCTCTCTCTCTCTCTCTCTCTCTCTCTCTCTCTCTCTCTCTCTCTCTCTCTCTCACACACACACACACACACACACACACACATTTCCTTGCTGAAGGAGTACACAGATAGTGAAGTTTTTAGACTATGAATAGGGCTCGATCTCGGAACTACTTCGTGGGAGGTCAAGACGCTACGCTATTCCAGCAAACCGTGAGTGCGTGCAAATAAAGAGATAACTATGTCCACTATCTTTCCTCTAATAAAGGCCCTTTTATCTTATTGTGATAGCGGTAATTCCTCATCCCAGAAGGGTCTTCAACCTGAATTACCCAACCGTGTTATTCTCACAGCAACAACAGATCCGATGACCTCATGTCTTTTGTCCACAACTGTGGTCGGAAGCTTCGGAGCTTGAAGCTGTGACGAGACTCTACTACCGGAGGAGGCCCAGGCGACGGTGCCTCTCTTACAAGACAAAGCAACGCTGCCGCGTCTCGTGTCAAGACGACAGTCTTGCTCCCTCGTATGTCATCCGGTTCGTGAGGTCGGTAATACGCGAACTATTGTATTATTTTTTTTTTTTATCTCCTCCTCGGTGACCTCAGATTAAGTCGTGATATGGAGTGTCTGTTCTGTTTCTGCCGGTCGTGATGTGTCTGGAATGAAACGGAGTCGTCTACTTCAGTTGATAATGACACCTTTAACTTGAAACTAATTTGAGACGGTGAGCTAATTATTTCCTTCACTGACTGTGGGATCGAACTAGGGAATGTGTCGCATATGTGTGTGTGATTCGCCATGGATTTAGATCACGTGTTGGACTCGTGATCGGCAGCTATTTCCCTCCCGGAAGAGAACTTAACTCATATATGACCGATCTATTGGTAATTCTGTGACCTTACACACACACACACACACACACACACACACACACAACTCCCCACCCACAAGAATTGGAGTAACGACTCACAGTGCAGTGATACAGAAATTATTTCATCCCTGGGTGGGATTCGAACCCAAACCTCCGTAGTGGCAGCCAGGAACTATACCACTGCGCCACGATTCGTGTATGTGTGTGTGTGTGTGTGTGTGTGTGTTTGTGCGCGTGTTGACGTAATTGTAATTTACAGAATAAGCGAGCTATGCTCTAAAGCGGCCCATACACGATCAATTATATTGCGCAATTTCATTGTCAATACTCTGAATTGACAATTAAAATGACCGTGTATGGGCGATATATCGCCCATGCACGGTCAATTTAATGGTCAATTCAGAGTATTGACAATGAAATTGCGCAATATAATTGATCGTGTATGGGCCGCTTTAGAAGTCCCGTCGCTAAACCTCAATTAGTCAAACTTAGCTCTAAATTTCTTTTCGTCTGACTGAATAATTTCTTCTTCCATGTTATTCCGTGGATCAAGGCATCTGCATGGGAAAACATTTCTCTATGTTCTTTGTACATTTTAGTTGTTTGTCTTCCTGTGTCCTGTGATTGCTCTTCTGTCCCATAGTAAGGAGTCTCTTTGTCGATTATATCAGGTCTTTTCATAATTCTGAATATCTTTATTAACGCTACCAGTTTGAGGTTATTTAGTTTTTCTCCGGTTTTGATTAGGGGCTGGAAACCATTTTGGTTGATGCTCTTTGGATTGTTCTTTTATCATTATTATTATTATTATAATTATTATTATTATTATCATTATTATTATTATTGCCATTATTATTATTATTATTATTATTCATTATTATTATCATTCATTATTATTATCATTCATTATTATTGTTATTATTATTATTATAATTTTGCTAGGGATCACATTACTGCGGCATACTCCAGTCTGGGGTGAATCAGGCTTTATTTATTTATCTATTTTATTTATTTATTTACGGTATTTATTCATCCTATCCTCTTCCATGTAGTGGAATGTCACACTTATGTTCATCAACAATTTATAAGTCTTAAGTGTAAGCTTCTTCATGTGCTTTTTCCGGTGACAAGGTTTCCATTACAAACAGTCCTAGGTTCATTTCCTCCTTTACTTCAGTGATTGTTTCATTTCCTTTTTGCGTATTCTAGAGATGAACTGTTCTTACTTTGACCTAGTTCTGTTATTTTAATTCTCTTTTGGAATGAAATTCATTATCCACTTCTGGCTCCATTGTTCCTCCTCTTTAATCTCCTGTTTTTCCCTTTTTGGGATTTTCTTGTTCATAAACCCATCTCTACCCCTTAACCCTGTGTCAAAAGAGATAAAACTTAACAAATCTAAAGTGAAGGCGGTTAATGATAATTTTCTTTTAATAGAAGATGAAACCACTGGTAACGTCCCAATTTTAACTCTCTTCGTCTTTCTTTTCAGGATCTTCTCTCCCTTAAACCCCTTTCTACCCCCTTGAATTTAAGCTGCAACAACTTTGAAACATCCCCATCTTTCATACTTCATGATCTTTGTATTGTCACATCGTCAACAGATGAATTGATGTAACTGTTTCTCCGCATAATCAAAGTAATTGAAGAAGTTACTGGTGCCAACACCGATCCTTGTGGAACCCGACTTGTGACTTCCCTCCAGCCTGACATCTTCACAGCCGTTTTCGTATCTGTTCTTCTGGAAATACTTCATCCGTTTCAGCAGACTTTTTTCAACTCGTTATATATATATGTGTGTGTGTACTCACTTTTAGCCATCTATTAATGTAATATTTTCTACCTAGGCACTTTCATGTGTGGACTGGGGTTTTACCACCTCTCATAAGACATTCCATTTATAATTTTATCTATTTATTTATTTATTGCATGTGGCTTCTCAGTCTAATTGTGGGTCGTCGGATGCGACTTCCAGGGACCAACGATGAGAACCTGGAAAGGGTGGTCCTGCGAGATGAACATCGTAGAGAATCATCTCCAATGCAAATCTTTAAATCCCAATAATACTTATCTCCATCTAGAGGTGCAGCCCCTCGGGGTTGGAACTCGGTCCCTCGATTATTATTATTATTATTATTTTTTTTTTTCTTTTAGAAAAACTGAGAACCCGCGACTGTTCTCCTTAGTCCACTTTTTTCTTCTTTTTTCTTTTTTTCTTTTACAGAAAAAATGCTGGAGGACCCGAGGACTATTGTCGGCTACGATGGGGCCTTGGATTTCTGGCCAGGAAAGTTCAAGGTAACAATCATTATCATCTTCGTTGTTGTTACTGTTGTTGTCGTCATCTTATTCTCATATCCGCAAACTTTTTCATTGACGTATTTGTGTCGAGTGACTGTAACACCCCTTGCCCTTCTTTCTTTGAATGTTGGTAAACCCAGTCCCCGGTCCTTCTTTGTAAAGAAAGAAAAAAAAAATCCTTGAAGGCATGGAGGCTATCTACATTCTTTGCAAATGATCTTGGAGGGAACATGACGTCACGTAGACCTCAGATGGTGTGTGAATCTCGAACAAACTTGATAGCACCCCCACCCCCTTGCAGATGGACATACTGTGAAATTCGATTTGGACAACATAATTGTGATCTTATTTTCTAACAATTGACCGCATAATAAAATTTAGGTAGTCAATATTTTAAGGAGTTTAGCAACACCCCCACGAACCAGAGCCACGCAGAATTTTTTTCACGATTGGAGAGTAATTTCTATTCAAAAAAGAATTCTGATCGCTTTTAATTCTACTCCCTCTCTTCTGCTATCTACTGCTACTGCTGCTCTCTTCTGCTATCTACTACTACTGCTACTCTCTTCTGCTATCTACTACTACTGCTACTCTCATCTGCTCTCTGCTACTACTGCCACTCTTCTGCTATCTACAACTACTACTCTCTTCTGCTATCTACTACTACTGCTACTCTCTTCTACTATCTACTGCTACTACTTACTCTCTTCTGCTGTCTACTGCTACTGCTACTCTCTTCTGCTATCTACTGCAGCTGCTACTCTCTTCTACTATCTACTGCAACTGCTACTCTCTTCTGCTATCTCTCCTTTCCCAACTGTATGCCTCAACCTTTCCATAGCGATATTGTCTTCAAGGATAGAAACGCTGGTTAACGTCGCCGAAACACCAAAAATATTGTTATGATTTGACTCCTATCTTCTTTGTGAAGGCTCCAGATGGTCGATGCACTGCACAGTCAACGTCTGGTACGAGGTATATCGAGTTACGCGCGGTGGTGTCCAATACCTTGTCTAAGTACATGAAAGCGAGTCCCACGGTTGGCCACCGTGCATGTGACCTCGCGACCTTCATTATTATTGATGGGCTTGCCGAGCTCAAGATATCTGGTTATGGTTCCTCGGGGAGCTGATTATTGTTCTCGTATGTTTCCCTTGAACTAAATCATTCTCTCAATCTAACTGTCTGGGCGTGGGTGCGCGTGTCCAGGTGTTTGCTCGCGTGTAGTGTGTGCGTGTGTGTGTGCTTACTCCACTCCCGCGGGTCACTCTCCTTTTCTAAAGGTGTGCGTAGAGAGTGAGAGTGAACGATTTGGTGGGTGAGTGTATGTGTCTGGGTCTCCATTCACTTTTTGTATGAGGAAGCGTGATCGCTGTGAACTGGTCGCGGCGCTTCTTCTTCAAGAGCAGCTCTGACGGCGAAGCTGTTGTGTTCAAGGTTCATTTATTTTGATTTTATGGTGGTGGGGGGTGGGGTGACCTAACTTTTCTTCAGCTTCCCCCTGAACACTTAAGCTTCCTTTTTTTCTTCTTATTCCTCCTCTTCTTTCTCCTCCTCTTCCACTTCCTCCTCCTTTTCTTCCTCTTCCTATTTCTTCTCCTCCTCCACCTCTTCCTTTTCCTCCTCCTTCTCTTCCTCCTGTTCTTTCTTCTCCTCTTACTCCTCCTCCTCTCCCTTATCTTCTTCCACCTCTTCCTCTTTCTCTTCCTAACAGGTGATACAGAAATAAAACCACATTAAAATGATACCTATAACAATCTATAACGTCTTCTATTTGAAGTCATTAAGAAGGCTCGAGGGCGGTTACCGAGTTTCTGTGGGGCTGCGGGTTTTTCAATCGGAGAAATTCGAGGTAACAGTTGTAATTATCATCCTTGTACTACGACATGAAAGTGAAAGATTCTGTCTTTGTTTTTTTGTGAAATGTGATTTGGATGTTGCAAATTTCTTTAATCCCTTCGGAACGATGCATCACAGGATAGCTTATGCTGTGATAGACGATAGGAGGAAGGGATGGTAAAAATTACGGTGATATTCCTAAAAAAAGATTTTTTTTCCTTCCAAGGATTAATATAAGCTTTATATAAGGATTTTTTTTAAGAATACCACCGCAACATTCTTACGGTGGTATTCTTAAAAAAAAATCTTTCCCTTCCAAGGATTTATATGAGGAAAGAATTTTTTAAGAATACCACCGTAAGATTCTTACGGTGGTATTCTTAAAAAATATCTTTCTCTTCCAAGGATTTATATAAGGAAAGAATTTTTTTTTAAGAATACCACCGTTAATTGTTACGAATTACAGGTAGTTGCACTAATAAAGAATCCCGACGGTAGACCTTTTGGTTTATACCGAAGTAGGATGAAAAAAGATGAATATCAGTGATAAATGAATATATGAATAGATACACAAATAGGTAAATAAGTGAATGAACATATTAGAATACTACATTTGAAAATACTTAAACATTTATGAATAAACTTTTGAAATATTACAACACTTAGAAATCTTGCAACATTGAAAAAGCCAACTCTTGAAAATTCTACATTTAATAAACACTACATTTAGAACGTTCTGCTTTTAACCGTGGGAGTTCGGTCTTGCCTAAGGTTGGTCTGTAATCTCTCCAGCGTGAACGTAATGGTGCTGTTAAGGAAGGGCACATTTTGTGTGTGTGTGTGTGTGTGTGTGTGAGAGAGAGAGAGAGAGAGAGAGAGAGAGAGAGCGAGTGTGTGTGCAAGGAAGTGCCCCGGTTTTTTTTTTATTGTGTGTGTGTCTGTGTCTGTATGTGTGTACTGCAATGATGTAATGGGTTACAATAGCCAAATCATACCGACTGGAGACCTTCTGATCTATGATGAAGTTGGAGGTCGGTTAAGAAAAAAAAATCCTGGGAGCTCGTCTCTGACCTGAATAATAATAATAATAATAATAATAATAATAATAATAATAATAATAAAAACAAAACCGCCCAAGGAAAGGCATAATAAATATGATAAACGATTCCACGCAAATAATTAACCAAAATAAGTGTAAGCATCTGAATGTCTTTCGGGTGAATAAAATCGTTGGACGACATTCAGAATGAACCAAATGCGATGACTCTCGGGATGAAATGACTCAAGGATATGGTTGTGTACTTAGTGGTCTGCGGATGGTAGTAGTTAGGGTAAAGATACATTTTTGGTCGATTTAGCGACCTCCGACACTGTGGAAACGACTATGTGTGAATGCCGGAGAGTTCTGTAATTGTATTCCTCAGGTGACGTTTAGTGGTGGTGGTGGTCATGTCTGGGTGATGTAGCTGTAACTATACTCTCATCTTGGGTCTGTTCCTCGGGCTGTAGTTGCACCAACTGCTTAATGGTGATAATGAGGTGATAGTGGTGTAAGTTCACTTTGTTTACTCGCCACTTGTGTGCATACACATCGGCTTACTGGTGTAGTGGTACCGCGCTCGACTGCCAACTCAGCGGTCTGAGTTCGAGTTTCCGCCCAGGAATGAAAATCATCACATACTGAAAACCGGCACTACAGTTCTGGTGGGCAAGGAGTTGTGTGTATTTACCTAATTATAGTATACAGGAAAGGAGTAACGCTCGTTGGGTCCCGTTTCTACTCTCCAGTTCTGTCATATCTAGCTTCAGATTCATGTACAGTCCCAATTATATATATATATATATAATATATATATATAATATATATATATATCAACAAAGAAATGTCGTAGCACATTTGTAAAATAATACTGATGACCCACTTTCGGAAAAGAATTAGCGAAGGTATAGAGATCTGTATATTTCGGTCACGATCATATCTGCTGAAGAGGATCACAGTAAGTGATCGAAATACACGTATACAGATCTCTATACCTTCGCTCATTCTTCTCCGAAAGTGGGTCATCAGTATTATATATATATATATATATATATATATATATATATACATATATATATATATATATATATATATATATATACAGTAGTGGGATTCAGCCGGTTCTTACCTATTCGCTAGAACCGGCTCACGCAAATTTGTCAGTTCGGCGAACCGGCTAACTGGCGAACCGACTAGTTGCTCAGCTGGTCAGTGGTCTTCTGCATCTCATCCGATAAGTACCGGGACGGTATGTTTCGTAACTTTCGTTAGTGATCTATTGCATAGTTTATCTACACAAGTGGTTACCAGTTTTTTTTCATGTATATAGTGCTTGGTTTCTCTGTATATTTGTGTTATTAAACTACATTTTATTATAATTATGGACATACATACATACACGCACTCTCATACACACTCCTTAGGCCTACCCACACAAACATGTTTGTTTATAAATAACACAAATGCATTGCACACATGCACACACATACTCATGTACATGTACACATATGCACACGTGTAAGCACATACATAGCCTATACATGCACACACTACCCCCACACAAACATGCGTCCGTAAAAAAATAAATACACCTGCACTAGGTTGCCCAAATCGATTTTTTTTATCACGAGACTAACTATAGGTTGGCACCCAGGTCTATACCCCATTTTTTTTTTCCACCTGACAATTTTTCAGGTTTTTCGTATGTAAATATTTGAATATTTTTTACGTTTGGCAGCCAGAGATGCATTTTAAATATAATATTGTTAGTTTTCCATATTTCTAGTTAGAATATTTAATTGATAACAATAATATAAAGAAAATGTGGCTAAGAAGTGGTTGCAAATTAGTGTCAGATGGAAATACACCGACTATAACAGAATCGGCTGACGAAAAATTTGAATCCCACTACTGTATATATATATATATATATATATATATATATATATATATATATGCGGAAAAACCACCAAGGAAAAAGAAAAACTGATGACCAAGCGCTTTCGTCTATTCAGACATCCTCAGGGTACATAGAAAAGAAAAAGTACACAAGAATATATACAAAGAGTATGAGGTCAGGGAAGGAACCAGGAGAGGTTGCGAGGATCTAATGTCAACCTGACCCGTTCGCGGCAGCGGACGTTTGGGCTACTACTTTTTTCACAATAAAATTGTCTAACTTATACATACCATGACTTAAATTTAAGTTATTGACAAATGTATCTTTGATCAGACTGGATTCTATTATATTTCTCGTCAAATATGACTTATCTTTAACAATTTCTTTAGCACCCTCCCAATTTATACAATGATTAAAATCCCTTAGGTGAATAAATAAGGCATTAGACATTTGCCCACTCTTGACGCTATACTGATGTTGTTTTAACCTTACTTTTAATTCTTTTCCAGTCTGACCAATATAGCATTTGTCGCAATTTTTACATGGAATTGAATATATACATCCTTCTTCCTTATATGAAGAGTTTTTAATTAAAAGACTTCTAACTGTATTGGAGTTCTTAAATGCTACTTGAATGTTGAAAGTCTTAAGAATATGTGGTAGTTTGACGAAATTCTCGTTGAAAGGCAGTACAAGTAGGTTCTTTACATTAAAAGTTTTACTAGCTTTTTCCTCGTAGAAAGATTTCTTAGCCGATTTATAAGAAATCTCCACGAGGTGCTTAGGATATTTTAATTTTGAAGCTATGTTAGATATTCTTAAGAGTTCATCATCCAAAAACTCCGGACTGCAAATTCTATGGGCTCTCAGAAACATTGATGACAACACTGACATCTTTGTCCTGCAATGATGAGACGAATAAAAATGTACGTATGAAAGAACATTGGTGGGTTTTCTATAGACATCAAATTTGAAGGACCTTTCCTTTCTGTAAATCATAACATCAAGGAAAGGTAAATGATCATTTTCTTCTATTTCCATGGTAAATTTAATTCTTTGTCTAACTCTAACCAGCCCACTTGCCCGAAACGTTTTCTCAAAGAGTACAACAATTTAAAGAATGACAAAGAATTGCATGTTACTAAAGCAGATAAAAGTAATAGTGTTGTAATATTGAATAAGATCGATTACATTGACAAAATGGAAACCTTATTAAGTGATGAAAACACATACACTAAGTTAAAGAAAAATCCTTTAGAGTCCGTCAACAACAAATTTAGATCAAAATTAAAACAACTTTTAAAAGGTCATGACCACTTAATTAAAGAGTTTTCATCCACCTCACCTTCTTTGCCATACATGTATGGATTAATCAAAACTCACAAGCCTAATAACCCGGTGAGACCTATTACTTGTTCTATAGGATCTGCCAGTTATAAGTTATCTAAGTGGCTAGTGTCTATCTTAAGTCCTCTTGTAGGCTCCATCTCTAGTAGCCACATTAAGAACAATGTAGAGTTAGTTGATAAGCTTAACAACCTAAATTTAAATTACCATTTTAAGTTAATAAGTTATGATGTTACCTCGTTATTTACTCGTGTACCGGTTTTTGATTTATTGTTGTATCTTGAAGAAGAATTGAAGAAACATGAGTTGCCACTGCCTACCACCACTATCATTGAATTAATTAAATTATGCATTGTTGACTCATATTTTGTATTTGACGGTAATTTTTTCCAGCAAAAGTTTGGTATGGCTATGGGTAACCCACTTTCTCCAGTTCTTAGCAATCTTTACATGGAATTTTTTGAAACTAAATTATTACCTAAGATTCTCCCCCATTTTGTCACATGGTACAGATACATTGATGATATCTTATGTATTTGGCCTGCAAATGATGATCCTACTTTATTCTTAACTAAACTCAATGCCTTGGTCCCTTCCATTAAATTTACCATGGAAATAGAAGAAAATGATCATTTACCTTTCCTTGATGTTATGATTTACAGAAAGGAAAGGTCCTTCAAATTTGATGTCTATAGAAAACCCACCAATGTTCTTTCATACGTACATTTTTATTCGTCTCATCATTGCAGGACAAAGATGTCAGTGTTGTCATCAATGTTTCTGAGAGCCCATAGAATTTGCAGTCCGGAGTTTTTGGATGATGAACTCTTAAGAATATCTAACATAGCTTCAAAATTAAAATATCCTAAGCACCTCGTGGAGATTTCTTATAAATCGGCTAAGAAATCTTTCTACGAGGAAAAAGCTAGTAAAACTTTTAATGTAAAGAACCTACTTGTACTGCCTTTCAACGAGAATTTCGTCAAACTACCACATATTCTTAAGACTTTCAACATTCAAGTAGCATTTAAGAACTCCAATACAGTTAGAAGTCTTTTAATTAAAAACTCTTCATATAAGGAAGAAGGATGTATATATTCAATTCCATGTAAAAATTGCGACAAATGCTATATTGGTCAGACTGGAAAAGAATTAAAAGTAAGGTTAAAACAACATTAGTATAGCGTCAAGAGTGGGCAAATGTCTAATGCCTTATTTATTCACCTAAGGGATTTTAATCATTGTATAAATTGGGAGGGTGCTAAAGAAATTGTTAAAGATAAGTCATATTTGACGAGAAATATAATAGAATCCAGTCTGATCAAAGATACATTTGTCAATAACTTAAATTTAAGTCATGGTATGTATAAGTTAGACAATTTTATTGTGAAAAAAGTAGTAGCCCAAACGTCCGCTGCCGCGAACGGGTCAGGTTGACATTAGATCCTCGCAACCTCTCCTGGTTCCTTCCCTGACCTCATACTCTTTGTATATATTCTTGTGTACTTTTTCTTTTCTATGTACCCTGAGGATGTCTGAATAGACGAAAGCGCTTGGTCATCAGTTTTTCTTTTTCCTTGGTGGTTTTTTCCGCATATTTAGAATCACGAGTTTATGTGATTTCTCATGCATATATATATATATATATATATATATATATATATATAGAGTGTGTGTGTGTGTCCCACAGCATTACCAATAGATCGGAACATATGCGAACTCCAAGTTCTCACCCGGGAGGTAATAGCTGTCGATCACATGTCCAACACGTTGACCCAAGGCGGTCGTTAATCCCACACGGATGCGCACAGACGAGCTCTAAACACTTATCCAGAGGGTGATAGCTATCGATCAAAAGTCGAGCATGTGATCCGAGACCATGGTCAAGCACACAAGTATACACACACACACACACACACACATACGCGCGCGTGCGCGCGTGAATATGCTTTCACCCTGGGATGTTCACACTTTCAAACAAACAAGCACACCACAAAAAAGGGGCGCCTGCTCGCGTTTCATTGTGTGTGCAATCGTCTTGCAGTAAAAAAAAAAAAAAAAAAAAAACCTGACCAACTGATGACGAGTTTGTGGGGGAGGAGGGGAGGGGGAGGGGGAGTGGTGGTGGTAGAGGCCGTGCAGGATGTTGCATCACTGCCATTGCCCCCTCCTCCTCCTCCTCTTCCTCCTCCTCCTCCTCCTCCTCCTCCTCCTCCTCCTCCTCCTCCTCCTCCTCCTCCTCTTCCTCCTCTTCATCCCCTTCATCCCCTTCTCACCTTCTTACCACTTCGCTCCCTCACCTCTTCCACTCCTCACCTTTTCTCCTCTTCCTCCTCCTCCTCCTCCTTTCCTCCTTTCATCCCTCTCCACTACGCTTTTCTCCTTCCTTCCTCTCGTCTTTCCTCCTCTCTTCCTGTCCTCCCCTCCTCCTCTCTTCTCTTCCTCATATCTTCTCCCCTCCCCTAGTCTTCTCCCCTCCCCTAGTCTTCTCTTCCCTCTTCTCCTCTTCTCCCCTCTTCCTCCTATCCTCTTCTCTTCACATCTTCTCTCCTCCTCTTCTCTCCTCCGCTCCTCTTTTCTCTGCCTCTTCTCCTCTACTTCTTTCTACTCTTCTTATCGTCTCTTCTCTCTTCTTCTCTTTCCCTCTTTTCCTCCACTTCCATCCCTCCTCCCATCCTCTACTCCCCTCTTCCTCTTCTCCCTTCTACTCCCCTCTTTTCCTCCCTTCTCTTCTCCTACCCCCGCTTTCCTCTCCTTTCCCAATTTCTTCTCCTCCCCTCCTTTTCTCTCCTCCTCTCCTCTCTTCTCCTCCTTCCCTCGCCCTCCCCCCATCTTCTGCTTTCCTTCCCCCATTCCTCCTCCTCCTCCTCCTCCTCTCTCTTCTCCTCCTTCCCTTGCCCTCCTCCCCATCTTCTGCTTTCCTTCCCCCATTCCTCCTCTCCTCCTCTCCTCCTCTCCTCTCTTCTCTTCTCCTCTCTTCTCTTCTCCTCCTTCCCTCGCCCTCCTCCCCATCTTCTGCTTTCCTTCCCCCATTCCTCCTCCTCCTCCTCCTCCTCCTCCTCCACCTCCTCCTTCTCATCATCATCATCTCCAGCCACCATCTCAACTTTTTCTACCAAGAATTTTTTTTGTTCGAAGTTAGCTACCCGCATCGTGCAATATATAAATCGAATATACTATTACTAGTTTAATAAAACGTAGATTATAACGTGATGGGAGGCTGAAATAAATGTGGGTAACTTCACTGCTATGTTAACGCCAGTTCCCTCTTAGTTGATTGGAATAGACTGGCGTCAACCAGAATGAAATCTTGAGATGGGTGAGATCTAGACGGGATACGAAAAAATAGAAACGGAGACCTGGATGTATGAAATCATCCTATGAATCTAGACTTTTATCTCTTCGAGAAGGAGAAATTCGAAGTTCGATTCCCATCTCATTGAAACTTCGAATCTTCTTTATGATCCTTTTCTCTGAGGAGGCTTGCTTTATAGATGTTATTAATTATTATTATTATTAATTATTATTATTATTATTATTATCAATTATCAATTGTTATTATTATTATTTTATTATTATTGTTATTAATTATTATTATCAATTATTATTATTATTATTTTACTATTATTATTATTTTGTTATTATTATTATCATTATTATTATTATTATTACTGTTATTAATATTATTATTATCTAATATTATTAATTATTATTTAATATTATTAATTAATTATTGAGAATGACTTACAGGGAGAAGAGGGAGAGGTCAGAACGCGCAGTGAAGTTCCACAGACCTGTAATGATAAAAGTCATTGGTTTATTTCAGTATGGGCAGCGTTGAATTATTTTGTTCACTTATGAACGTGGTTGATAGACTGACTCTTTCTTTTCGATGGCATATATATGTGTGCGTGTGTGTGTATATGTGTATGTATGTATCTGCGCTCGTGGGCGGGGAGTTGTGTGTGTATATGTGTATGTATGTATATGCGCTACGAGTCGTTACTCCAACTCTCGTAGGAGGGGTGATGTGTGTGTATCACTGCGCTACGAGTCGTTATTCCAACTCTCGTGGGTGGGGAGTTGTGTGTGCGTGTGTGTGTATATGTGTGCGTGCATAGTGCATATATATGTGTACATCTATACCCATATTTTTAATATACATGTTAACATGGCCCAGAGGGTTTTATTCACACTTGGAGGATGTGTTGAGGCTTGAAGGGCCAAGTCTGGCTTGAGAGTGACCTCTTCAGGTGAGCAGACTGAAAGTACGAGTGTGCTGGTGGTGTTGCCAAATAAGGGGTTCGAATGCAAGTAAGAGGGTCCGATCGCACAAGGGTCGCGTTCGATTGCTGTGTAACCGGAGACGCCAGAAGGTTCAGATGCTACAAGATAGATTTTGCTAATACACGCGCGCGCGCACAAACACACACACACACACACACACACACACACACACACACACACACACACACACACGACTCGACGGCACAGTTCGCATTCCGCCCAGGGCTGAAATAATTTCAGTACCGCTGCGCTGCGAGTCGTTACTCCAACTCTCGTGGACGGGGAGTTGGGGTGTGTGTTTGCGTGTAAGGTCTCAGCATTACCCATAGATCGGTCATGAGCTTTGAGCTCTCTTCCGGGAGGGTAATAGCTGTCGATCACGAGTTTAACACGTGATCCAAGACCATGGTGAATCATAACCACACACGCACACGCAAGGACATACATAGTGTTTGTGTGTCTGCGAAGAATTGGTTGAAGGGAGATTGAAAAAGGTAATCGGAATAGAGGAATAATTGAAGTTAGAAATCATGTGTAGTGTTTTTTTTTTTTTTTTTTTTTTTTCTTTTTGCCAAGAATCTGTGGCGTCTACCGGCTCACCAGCTGTGCGTCTGTGAACGTTTCACGACGATGATTCTGAAAGGCAACGCTAACGTCACTAGGAACACCACTCACACTCCGTGCTCATTTCTACAACAGTTTAACCTTTGATAAGCATACTTTCTTATTTAATTTTATGTTGTTTTATTTTATTTTTTTATCTTGTTTTATTATATCTTGTTTCTATAATTTTGTGTCATTGTTATAACTTTGGTTCCTAAGTAAAGGGTGAACACTCATTTGTAAACAAAAATTTAACAAAAGAACAAAATCCTACAAAGTTATCTCTGATGGGGAATTTAATAATTACCCAAACATAGATTAACTTAAGAGATTACATTAGGGGGCGCTTAGTTGTGTTCAGAGCCCTTATCTTTGCTCTGTGAGCTCAGAATAAAATGTTGTTCAATAACCCGAGATAACGTTAGAACGTCTAGAATCTAGATCATTTGCTCTGTCATAGGCAATCTTCAGGATCTAGAAATCTGTGCGCGTCTTGGCCTTCACTGAAGAGGCCTAATAACTCTCTAATGGTTTCTTGACGTCTTAAGAGGACTTAATCCTACTAAGTCTAAGAGTTAGTATGATAGTATCATTTGACCTGAACTAGATTTTTTATTGTTGTTGTTGTTGTTGGTGTCGATCTTGTTTCTTGTTGCTATTCTTGTAGTTGCTCTTATTAATGCTACTACTTATCTAGTTAGATATTTACCTAGTTTAGTATAAGTACTGGCTTATTTCTTTGTGGCACAGTCAGACAACAACAATCGAGGTTATAATGAGAGTATTTTGAAGCTCTCAAGTTAGTTAACTTGTTTCTTTCGACCACTCTACTGGGTAATATGTTAAGACTGCCGTCAGGTGATTTTTTTTAACGTAGGTCAGTACTTCGCCTGAGCAAAGAGTGTTATGTGAAGACGTCATAAGGTTGAAAGTCCTGTGTTTAATATTGGGTTCTAGTTCACCTGTTAAATACATCTAGAAATACACTAGAGCAGCGTTTCCCAACCTTTTCCGACCCTAGCACCCCCTGCTGTCATGTCTAAGCAGTCCAGCAGCCCTATCTTGTTATTAGAAGGATAAAAGAAAGTGAAGTGTACTGCTTGATGATTTATTTTCTTGATTCCTTAGAACTGAAACAAAGTGACAAGATTGTTTGTTGAAGAAATAAGAACACCCTAGAAAAATAAAATAGCATGGAAAAGGTCAAATGTGCACAACTAGGTAATCAATAATACATATATCAATGTGATTTTTGTGTGCATCACTTCCCAGCACCTCCTATAATTGATTTCAGCCTCCCCAGGTTGGGAAATACTGGTCTAGAGGGGAGAACGTTGCGGACAAATAAACTTTACACAATAGCGATCAGTTTCGTACTTGCTAATGGTAATGTAAGGTAATTGTGAAATTTATTTTCCATTGGAAATAACCAGCGTTTATATCCATGGGGTTTTATTTTACTTTTATTATTGATTTTCCTAGGAGGGTAACAGAACGGATGTATAGATGTTAAACGTGATCAACGTTATTTATCTATTTAATTAACTGTTTAGTTGTTTGTTTATTCAGTTATCTATAATATTTATTTTATTTATTGACTTATTTGTTTATATATTTGTTTATTTATTAATATTTTTTTCTTATAGTGAGCATTATTTTGATATTACTTTAAGAGTTGTTTGCAACAAGAGTATGTTGATGTTCTAGAATGCACACGCACTGTTCACAATCTAGGATCATTTTTAGAAGTTAGATCGCATGGAGGTCACGTTCCACATTCTTGTACGGTGTGCGTTCACTGGGTTCGGAACTCGAGACAGCAAATGACCCTTATGAACTCAGTGCATAAGGACGTCTATCGCTTGCCACGACGTCCCCTCTCAGGGTCTGAAAGCTCATCAATCAATTATAGACTTTATCTCCTTCTTACATAAGGTCGTGAGTTGCTTACCATTAGTCTGCTTAATAAGCTCCTAAAGCTTGGTTTAACGATTTAAGTGCTGATGTATTCTTTTAATATTTATTCTGTCTGTCGACAGACCAATTGATTTTGATTAGTAGTCAAATGTTCTGTTGTGTTCGGAAAATTAAATCTAACTAGCTAAAAACTACATTTGTTAGAAAAAGGCAGGAAAGTAAGTCTTAGGATTATTGATTTATTATATATTTCTCTGTTGATTTAATTGGTTGTGTATTTATTTGTTTAATTGTTCATATAATTATTCATTTGTTCATGTATTTATCTATTTGTGTATATATTCGTTTATTCATTCATACATTTACTTATCCAATGAATTATTTATTTTTACTCATTTCTTGATTATATTATTTAATTTAATTCTATTTATATAGATTCTTTGTGACCAATGAGCCAGCCAGTGCCTCTGCCCTTGGGGGGGGGGGGGGCAGTACGACAGCGAAGAAGTAGAGTCGCGGACGGGGATGGGGGTGTACAGGAGAGGGATTTATGGAAGGGTATCAGGACGAAGCTATATGTATATATATATATATATATATATATATATGTGTGTGTGTGTGTATGAATATATATATATATATATACATATATATATTATGTATGTGTGTGTGTGTATTATTTTATTTTATTTTATTATTTATTTATTCATCTATTTATTTATTTATTTATTTATTTGAGATTTGTGAGGTTAGCTGAGTATTCCCAGAAGGCTACCACCTATGGTCAAAGTTGTCAAGTCTCCGGTGTGCACGGGGAGCCCGGATTAGTGGCAGTCACTGTTGGTGGCTGTGCTCTGGAACTGATCATGGGACTTTGTGTTCACGAGGGAGGGAGGGAGGAGGAACGAAGCTCTATCGTCCTGCGTCGGATATGGAGGCCTTATATATATATATATATATCTATATATATCTATATATATATATATATATATATATAAATATATATATGTATGTATGTATATACATATATATATGTGTATATATATATATTTATTTATTTATTTATTTATTTATTTTTGCGACAAGTGGAGGGTTGGTTTTGAGTGTGCTCTTCAGGTCGTGAGCCCTTGTTCGAGTGCAGTAGGTGTCCGTGACATCAGCTTGGTCTGGATGCCCGAGTACTTGGAGCAAAGGTGACGGTGTTGGGCAAGGATAAGCGCCTCCTAGCGTGAGCTACTAGATTATCTAGGCACAACATTTGTACCTAGAGTCTTGATTTCTAGTCCGCAAGAGGAAATCTACAAATGTCGTGATTCGTGATGATGATCAGAAACAGATTTGCCTTGAAGAACTGTCACAGTATTTCTAGAAATGTGTCTAATTTAGTGACGAAAAAATCTAGATGTGTTAGGAATAAAGGAAGGGGTGTAGGATCTAGCACCACAGGCACAGGTGCTAAAGAGAAGAAGTTGGCGAAATGCACTAGCTACCCAATGGGCTTGTTCTCGGGCCCCGTTTGGGACCCTGAGTCCAATTCGGTGGCCCCTTCAGTCCAATTGAAGGCCCCATACTTGTTCTGGTCCCTACAATCCCACAGGAACTCCCCCCCCCCATCCCTCCGCGCCTATGCCAGGACCTAAGTGGAGGGATTAGGGGACCTTGATAAAGATATAACGGTTCCGGATCTATGTCAGGGCCCTAGCACTCGTCCAGGACCTGAACTTAAGCCGTGGGGGTCCCCGTCCCTTTCCCAGGAACCCGTGGGTCCGTAGGGTATCTGGGAACGTGTGAGATTCTTTTGAGGTTCCTGTGAAGTTCCTACCGGGTCCTGCGGGTATGCGATACGTGCATTCCACCACAGGACTCTTCCTTTTCCACACGAGGCCCTCGTAAACTAAATGCCTTGTATCTTTCTTCAGTAGTTCTGTTGTTCTTCCTTGGATCGCCCTTCTTTGAAGGCAGCCTGCGTGCAGAATCTTTTCACGTACGAACCCTTCAATAATAGATTAAGGGTCCCTTCTGTGGCAAAGAACCCCGTTCCCTGAGACCCATAACGCACCTGAAACCCACTCACAACGAAGAGACTTCCCCCGAAGTACGCAGTGGCTCTTCTCGACGGCAACGGGGTGAGGCTGTCTTAGGAGTCCTTTCACACACGTAGGGGGGAGGGGAAGGGTCTGCAAGAAGAACGAAATGAGACCGAACGTGGACCGAGATATATGGGGGTGGAGGGAAGGTCGCGGTTGCGTCATGTCGGCCTTGGGAGTACCGAGTAGAGGCCAATGGTGGCGTTGGATGGCTCGCGTGCCCGACCATTAGGTGAGTACTGTGCGTGCGTCTGCATATAAGTACTATGTACGGACAGACGGACGGGGGCACGTCTTTCATGCATATGCATACATACGTACGCACATACATACATACATACGTATATACATACATACACAGCTGCACATTTGTATGTAAACATACACATATGTGAAAATACATACATTATACACGAACTGATGCAAACAACACATAAAATGCACATATATATATATATATATATATATATATATATATATATATATATATATATATATATATATATATATACACACACACACTATTGTTGCCACTGCAGACGCAAGCCATATGTACAGCCCTGTTTGTCACATTGCGTTGCCACCCTGCCATCTGGCGGCAGGTTATGAAGTCGATAAACAAACAGATAACGACAAAGACTAACGTCACAGCTCGTACAATTGACTTTCATATATTTGATCTATGACTTGTCACGCATCTCATTGAAATGATATTTTGTTTACTGAGGTCTGTGAAAGGCAGAGAGACATTTCGTGTGTCGTTTTGTCACTTTCACAAGAGTCTCCCGCGAGTGATACAGTTGGCATGTCGCCACAAAATAGATAATTCGTTGATAATATCACTCTCTTATATCTAATATCAAATAAATGCCACTGAAAGAGATACGATATTTTTATGGTCTGGCAATGTTCAATTGAACTTTACGTGCTCCAAGAGAAGGTGAATTGAAAAGTTCAAGATGAATGATATTCCAAAGTACATTATACATGTTAGTAGTTAAGACAATTCGAAACCAGTTTTCTAATTTTCTTGTGAGTTTTCAACGTAATTATAGCTTCAAGTGTTCACGCTAAGAGTTGCAGTTCTTGCACAGTCAGACCAAGAAAGCTGAACATAAGTAATCATCTCCATCGAACCAGATCGACACCAAAAATAGTAAGATCGAGAAAACATTCTTAATTGTGACCTTAGATTGTGTGGTGCACTTCGCGCGCTCGCGCACGCACACACACACACACACACATACACACACACATACACACACACACACACACACACACACACACATATATATATATATATATATATATTATATATATGTGTGTGTGTGTATATATACATATATATACATATATATATATATATACATAGATATGCAATACAGTATATGTAGATACATACAGGTAAATATAAGTATATATAGTATATATATATATATATATATATATATATATATATATATACTGTATATATACACTTCGTGGCAAATTGGTTAGAGATCCCGGCTGCCACTACGGAGGCCCGGGTTCGTATCCCGCCCAGAACTATAATAATTTCAGTTTCGCTGCGCTGCGGGTCGTTACTCCAACTCTCGTGGGCGGGGAGTTGGGATGTGCGTGTAAGGTAACAGCATCACCCATAGATCGGTCATATATGAGCTCTGAGTTCTCTTCCGGGAGGGAAATAGCTGTCGATCACGAGTACAACACGTGATCCAAGACCATGGTTAATCTCTCTCTCTCTCTCTCACACACACACACACACACACACACACACACACACACACACACACACACACACGATGTCAAAAGTTTCTCTATAAGGCTCTCGAAACCATAATAGCACGAAGCCAGAACACAAACCCATAAAGCAAAGTGCGCAAAAATTCTTTTGAAGGTTTATCGAGATCTGTTTCACAATGTTTCGCCCACCAGAGCATGTGGGACTTCCTTTGCGCTGAACGAAATAATCTGGTGTTTGTTCAGAACCAAGTGTGCAGAGCTCCTCTGAGTGTTAATTAATCAAGAGAGTTTTCGTCTCGGTGCCACTGTCGCTTATCTCTTCGCCTTGAAATTCTCTCCGAGGGTCTGTCTCCATTAACCATTATCGCCCTACCCCTCCTATCAACCTCATCCTCTCCCACGCCCCTACACCCTCGCCTCACTCCCCCTACACCCTCGCCTCACTCCCCCTACACCCTCGCCTCACTCCCCAACACCTTCGCCTCACCCACAGCCTCCCCCAACGCCCCTACACCCACACCCTCAGCTCCCTCAACCCCTTCCTCTCGCCCTCACCCACGCCGTTCGATCTTCGGCGTCCTTCACCTGCCAGGGCCCTCCACGGCGATGCACCTTGTTCCTGTTTCTTTGTCCTTAGGGCGTCCTTTCATTTCCTGAAGCGGCAGATGTCGGTCTGAAGCACCCCTTACGTGCCGGGTGTTACTTTCCCCTCAAATAATTCCTGCCGCCAGACGATTTTATTCATCCGCGCGGCAGCCGGAATAGAAGGTAAAGAGGCCAACTTGTACGAGATGGAATTCCCCCCCACACTGTGAGGATGACACCGATGAGATTTAAATCACCCGGCGGCAGTTAATTGAAATAGTTAACCGGTACAGGTACTGTAAATGTAGAATGAGGAGGCGGTGTTCAGGCCCAGTATTTATCTTTTATTTCATCTTTTTTTATATAAATTTTCATATATTCCTAGTGGTCTACATAAACAGTGTATAGAGATATCTGAAGACGAAAGAGTATGTTCTTGTGTGTGTATACATATATATGATACACATGCGTACACACGTACACACACATCGTTAGATAGAGAATATATTTACATATATATATATATATAATATATATATGTGTGTGTGTGTATATATTCACCATTATCTATATTTTCCGTCTTAAAAACTTTAATAAGATGTGAAAATTGAGAACAATTGGGCCATAACAGGGAAACTCGTTTTAGTAAACAATTCACAGGAAGAATCATTCTAACTGTAAACGAAAGTAGAAGAAATGGCATCATCACAAAGTTGTGGCAGTTTAAGCGTTATTACTGACCAGCAACTCGTCGCCATTGTGTTACAAGAATTTACCTTGAAGCTCCAAGATGGATGACTGTGAGATATAAACACACCGAAGTAACGCGTTTATACATCGTTGATCTTTGTACAATGGCCAAATGATTCCCTTAATGTTTATTTTTTCTACAGAAGGTTGGGTGTTTCTTTTTTATATAAGGTTTTGTTTACTGAGGAGTATGGACATTTTGAACTCGGCTGCGGTGTACTTAGTGGATTTTATTCTGGCTAATGATATGTGGTCGCAGTAAGGCGAGGTACGACGGGAATGGTGACGCGATTTCGTTAAGTAATTTGGAAGGAGAGGGAGGAAGAGGAGAAGGAAAAGGAGGAAGTGGGGAAGGAGAGGGAGGAGGAGGAGAAGGAGAGGGAGGAAGAGGAGAAGGAGAGGGAGGAAGAGAAGAGGGAGAGGAGAAGGAGAGGGAGGAAAGGGAGAAGGAGAGGGAGAAAGAGGAGAAGGAGAAGGAGGGAGATGAGGTCGAGGGAAGAGAGGAAGATGAGGGGAGAAGAGGAAGAAAACTACAAGGAGGAAAAGGAAAAAAGGGAGAAAGGAAGAGGAGGAAGAAAAGGAGAGCAGAAAGAGGGGAGGGAAAAGGAGGAGGAAGAAGAGGAGGGAAGAAGGGGAGGAAGAGGAAGAGGGAAAAATAGGTCCCCTTTATATAATCCATGCATTGTCTCGTGTGTCACTGGGAGGTCACTTTCCTTACAATGACATCATGACACGAACGTGTGACGTCATAGTTAGGCCAGTCGGAGAAGGGAAACTTTGCTTTTAATACTTGAATACCAATCAGGAGGAAGAGGAGGAGGGGAGGGGAAGGAGTGGTTGATTACTTCCATCGAAAGTTCACCAGAGCTTCTATCCTTGTGGACAAAAGTACGTTATTTGATATTCTGTAGGCTGGTCTGGCTAGTTGGGAGGGAGCTTATAGGGGTGGGGGTATCTTTCTTTGGCTGTGTGGGTGTTTAGCGTAAAAGTCAGGGGAGTTTATATTGCTGGAATACTTCTAATTCTAGAGAGAAGCCGCCGGAATGGAAGGAATTTTGTATTTTTTTTTTTTTTTTTTTTTTTTTCTTCCTCTCCGGAGCACGAGTGATTGATCGCGATAGAGTGGACCAGCTTCCGGAGTTGAAACTGTGTCATCCGGAGAGCCCTCATGAGAAGTGTCGCAAACGTGTCTGGTGAAAGCCTCCTGTCATCCTTGGGAGGACACACGGTGACTCTTTCTTGACTCCCGATTCAGTCGAAGTGTCTTACATTTATCAAGCGCCGCCAAGACAATATCGAAAACTTTATTTTATTTTATTTTTTCTCTCTCTCACTCTCCAATCACGAGGCAAATTGCACGTCGGGAGAGATAAATGGTTCTCTCACATGTCCAATTGATGTATATATATTTTTTCTCCTTACCCGTTCTTCCCATCAACGTCGATAAACCGCCGCCCATCTGAAGGGCCCCGTTTTTCTTTCGCTTCTTGCCGCCGCCGCTCTTGGAGTCAATCGACATGACCGCCTTGGACCCGAACGCCTCCTGAAGCGAATCGCCGGTCGTTGGGTCAGAGAGGTTAAACTCTTCTGTATCAACAGGGGATATTAGTGATGCGTACGCACACGAGCGCGCGCGCGCACACACACACACACACACACACACACACACACACACACACACGTATATATATATATATGTATATATATTGTGTAGGTGTGGGTTTGCAATTTGTACATTGTTCTTTCCTTGACAGAATGATCTTCACTGGGCATTTTATTCATCAATTCAATAATCTATTTATTTATTTATTTATTAATTATTTCCTTTTTGAGATCAATGAAATTTGAAGATAAGAAAATTAAATATACCTCCATGGATCGGGGGGGAAAACTAATTCAACTTGTTTAGCTACCGAAGAAAGGGAGGCAGAGGGGGCCATGGGACTGAATGAGGTAATTCTGGCGTGAACGCGACTGAGATGAAAAATGCCCCTCTCCCCCTTCCCCCCTTCCCCCTTCCCCCCTCCCCCATGGCCTTGAGGGGATTGATCGAGGTGACCCGTGACCTCTGCACTGCCTAGTGGGTGCCACGGTGACGAACGTAAAGTGCCAACCCAGTAGGCGATTTAGCACATACTTCGCCCTTGAACTGGGTCGTCCTTGAGTACGGTGGTCACCCTCGAGGTGGCTCAAGTTTTTCCCTCCGGTGAGGAATGCCGTCTGGATCTTAGTCTTAAGATTTTTTTTTTTTTTTTTTTTTTTTTTTAAAGCAAAGGTTTTCTTGTGGGTCAGAATCTCTCTCTCTCTCTCTCTCTCTCTCTCTCTCTCTCTCTCTCTCTCTCTCTCTCTCTCTCTCTCTCTCTCTCTCTCTCTCTCTCTCTCTCTCTCTCCCTCCCCCTCTCTCCCTCTCTCTCTCCCTCCCTCTATTGTGGCTCACATGTACACATGTAGACTGTAAATGAAAGAACCTACAAAAGTAATTTACCTTTTTTTGGTCGTAAATGAGTGTTACCGTTTCACCTGAAGAAATTGGCCAGGTGGTAACCATGAAAGATTCAGAAGTTTCACATAAAAATTTAAAATATTTCAAGGGAATGGCTTGCCGGTAGCCAGAATTAATATACAAAAACAACAAAACCCTTCAAAATGGGTCAATTGAGATGATCGCTTACCGGTAATCCGAAATATACAAAAATTGTCTTGAGTTCATATTATGGCCAGGTATGGTTTGGAACAGGAAAAAAAATCGTGAGGTATTTTTGCGTGAATTCAAAGAAGTACAAAATATGCTTCCTTGGCTCTTTCAAAATGGGGAGACGGCGATTCAAAACTCCTTTTACGAAAAGCTTCAGATAAATGGGTTCAGACCTTGGCCTGAACAGCCTCGACCCTCAGCTGGATAGAATACTCCGACCATTGTCTTAAGAATGTGTGAAAAAAATTACGTCAAATATTGATAAGAAAAATTACATTTTCGACCGTAAAAAATTATGAAGTATACTTTTCCAAAAATTTAAGGTTTCATAGCTTTAACTAGCATACAGTGCCAGCTAGTGTCCTAGTGCTAGTTTAACTAGCAGTCCTAGGTAACGTTGAGCTCACCTCTTCTATTCAGAGAATTATTTTAATTTTATATCGTAGGTTTATAATGCTGGAAATTATCATAATGGATTTTTGAGTAAGAGCGTTAGTTCTAAATAAAAATGAATCTGAATAATACTAATATATATATATATATATATATATATATATATATATTTTTTTTTTTTTTTTTTTTTTTTTTAACGGTGAAAGTGTTGTCAACCTGGTTGCCCATATTTCACCGCGAATACCGTAAAAATACGGAGGAATTTCATACAGTGGACGTACCTGCGGTGTCACTATGGGGAAGATATGCCCGGTCGCAAAACAACAACGCTCATACATTCTTATGAACACGTCTTTTGTTCCAGTGCACACCCGCCAGACGATTTTATGCAGTTGACAGATGGCTCACGATTCGTCGTGACCCCGGCCCAGGTTCACTGACACCCCTACGGGCCAGAGTCACGCGTCTTTCTTTTTATGGTTTGGAGATAGATCTCCACTCGGAGAAGAATGCCGATCACATTTTGACATCTCTGGTCCTTACTGCCCTCTTGAAATCTCTCCACTCATTTCGCGTCGCGATGTGGTTATCAAGGAGAGAAGCGCTAGTTATTGTCGGCGAGATAGGGTCAGGCCAGGGCTCGGACCAGGGCTAAGTGACGTCATCTGGCCTCAACAGCATCTTATACTGTAGTGCGGCACTTTAAGCCCCAGTCACACTAAGCCTACGACCTGTTTCCGACCACCTTCGACCGAAAATCAAGAGATCGGTCGGCGACACAAAACCTATGCAAGGAATTGCAATGGAAATAGTTAATGTGGTTGATAAGATGAAAGTCTGTTGTACTGGAGACTATTCAGTGTGTGTTGTAATATATCTATCGATCTTTCTATTCATCTATTTTAGTACCATCTACCAGCGACTTCCAAAGACTACCTGCTACTGGCCGGCGACCACCTGGTCGCCGGTGGTCGGCAACAGGTCGTAAGCTTAGTGTGACTGGGCCCTTACTGAAGGCACTAACGAGCGTCCAGCAGAAAGACAATTGATCGAAATACAATGCAATCGGTGCTCTAGATACATTCCCTTCGGTTGAATGAAATTGCATGACGGCAGTACCAGTTTGTTACGTGAGGGTGGAGAAGGAGGCTGAAGAGTGACCCTTCAATGAATAAAATCGCACGGCGGCGCCCTGTACAGAACAAAAGGAAAACTATCACCCGTTACGGAAGGAGCCAGTATCTTTTTCTGATCTAGAAAAAGAGAAATAATTTAATAATTATCTGGTAAACCATGCCCTACAGCGGGCCACCTGCCCATAAATTTACTTCAGCAAGGTCATCCCATTACAGTTAACGAGGTAGAAGAACACGCACGCGCGGGAGGGGATGAGGCAATCAAGTCGACAAAAATCTCGGTCGACGAAACTGACCAGACCACCTTCTTCTTCCTTCCGCCCGCAGTCCCCAGCAACGCAGACCTTTGTAAAGTGCCCTTCAGTGGACCGTTGTTGTACCAAGACGCCCTTCGGTGACAA
>NC_134787.1:48483803-48496303 GCF_046742065.1 Oratosquilla oratoria
TCTCATTTGATGGCGGACATCCAGCACAGCGGGAGGGAATTCCGTAGTGATTAAAAATGATTAACCACTTTAATTGCTCCCTCTGCAGCTACGTGGGGAGGTTTCGTGATAGATAATTAATTCAGACGCTACAAAAGTGATTTATGTGAATTATAGAGAGAGGTTTATGTGTATATACTTAAGTTAATTTCGTATTTAACCGTTGAATTATTGACTGATATAAGGTTAATAATTTCAAATGCGCTCCCCCCACCGCCCTATTCTCTTTGGTAGCGGAAAGACTGCCTATTTCAAGGTCAGAATTTGCATTTTTATTAACCAGATAATATATATATATATATATATATATATATATATATATATATATATATTATATATATATATCAGCTTATCTTTCTCCGAGAATGTGTTTAATTTTTATTTTATTCGTGTTACGACAACTACGTTACTTGATTTGATATATATATATATAATAAGATTTATTTCATAATGAAATGTTAAAATTTGTAAAATTTAACATTACACCGAGGTGGATAAAATCCCATTTCGGCAGCCAGAATAAAATCCTTCCCGTTACGGAAGAAGCCCAAACTCTTCCAGAACGTAATTACGAAATTTAATGAAAAAGCTTCACATTCAACCATGATATAATTACCAACTCCTACTCTCCTTTGTCATCACGATTGAAGCTCGAGTTGATTCCAAGGGAAGATTTTTTCGAGCACCCTACCTGCGAGAGAGAAAAAAATTATTTTTAAAAGAGTTTATTGAGGTGATGATGAAAGAACAAGAACATTAGGTATCAAATACCAAAATCGAGTACTTGTATATATCCGCTTAGAGAATATATAATTTAATATATAATATATGATAGATAAGTCTACACGTAAGGAACACAAATATTTGTGTATATTTACATCATGAGAAAGGAGACTTATAAACGCGCACAAACGCGGTGACGTACAAACGCGCGCACACACACACACACACACACACACACACACACACACACACACACACACACAGCGGTCCGAGTTCGAATCCTCTCCAGGACTGAAATATTTTCAGTATCGCTGCGTTGCGAGTCGTTACTCCAACTCTCGGGTATGTGTGCGTGTAAAGTCATAGCATTACCAATAGATCGGTCATATATGAGCTCTGAGCTCTCATCCGGTAGGATAATAGCTGTCGATTACGAGTCCAACACGTGATCCAAGACCATGGTGAATTACACACACACACACACACACACACACACACACACACACACACACACACAAAACGGTAATTCTATCAAGAACAACAGGAAAGAACCGGATATATCAAGTAAATAGCACAACTCCCTTACCCAAGCGAGACAACCGTCACTCGATTCAACATTTAGAGATTATGTGTGGAATTCGGCGTCGCGGGGAGGGGGAAGGGTGGGGCGGCGAACCGAGTCAGGCAGGTAACTGTATAATACACACACACGAAAAATAATTCGTCCATCATTTGTAGTAGTAATAGTAGTAGTGGTGGTGGGAGTAGGAATGACACCATTAGCAACAGAAGTAGTTGTAGTAGTACTAGTAGTAGTAATAAAAGTAGTGATCTAGTCGCAGCAACATCAGTAATATATCTAGGAGTAGAAATATAATTGTATAATATAGTGTAGATGTTTCAGTCAACAATTGTTTCTGCAATCACTGGCGGCAGTGGGGCCAGTGAACTTTGTATAAAAAAAAATGTAACTTTCATTTTTCATTTAATAATTTCACATTTCATGAAACTCGTATTGACAGGTTTGTGTACGTGTGAATTTGTGTATATATATATATATATATATATATATATGTGTGTGTGTGTGCCAGTGTATGTGTGTGTGTATATATGCACATGCATGTGTTTCCCTCGGATGAATAAAAACGCCTGACGCCAGCCAGAAAAAAAAATGTTAATCATGAATAGCAGGGCTATTCGAAGTGCCTCTTCGGAATTCTCCGTGTGACTTCGATGAAAGGCCGTCCTTTCTCCAGCCAGGTGGTCTCTGCTCTGCCTCAACAGACAGGAGCTCCTCAGCACATGCAAACGGCAAGGGAGTGAGGAACGTAGGAGACGCGCAGAGCTGGGAGTGTATTTGGAGTCAAAGATAAATTATTTTATACGCTTTGGGAAGGGGCGGCGGTAAATTTAGCAACGTTATGTTTGTTAAAATTGTGATAGTATTGTTAATGTTGATTTTACTAATGGTACTGTTACTGATGGTTATCCTTCGTTCTGTCATTACTGCTGTTGCTATTTATAGATACATTTGTAACATCGATTCCATTTATATTTTCTTCAATTCTATTTATTCTGCCTGTTCTAATGAATCAAAAGGCTTCATGACCTAGTTAGCCGAGTCTTTGGTTCGTTCGAATCCTGTGTTTCATTTCATGTTTCGAAACGGTTCATGATACCCCAGAACCACAACAGTAGACGACAAACAGTACGTGTTTCTTGTGCCTATCAGGATGTGCGTCCTAGTGTATAAAGGCAGCGGGGAAGACAATTCTCCCTACTTGTCACTTCTCCGGAGAAATTGTCCTTGTCCACGCTCTGAATCCTTTCTTCTTGTGCCCAAGTATGTTGTTCGTCCTACATTTCTTGTGCGGAGTTAAAATTCATGATGGTTTGCACTCGTTGGGTCGAAAATTTTATGTCGAAGAAACTCACTCCCGACCTTTCCCTGCAGGCATCGATTTCTGCCACACTGGATATTTATAACTACTACTACTGCTTGTACAGGTACTTCTACTACTACTATTACTACCACTGTTCATACTACTGCTGCACCAAATACGATTTCTCTTACTACTGCCACTGTAGGTACTCTTAACTTTTTGCTATTTATGTAAATTGCACTTGAGTGGCATCGCTCAAAGTCAGACAACAGATGAACTGGAAACTTTCAAGCCTAGACTCTAAATTCACCTTACCCTCTAATTTAATGCCATTTTTTTCTACTGGTGCCGTGAACTACCCTTGCCACTGTTTAAGACAATCGGTGCAGCTGTGCAGAAAATGAAGACCAGAGTAAGAACTCATATAGCAAGAAATTAGAGGGTACGTAGAGCGAGATGAAATTCTCCGCCAAAGGAACGAAAAGTACCAATAAACGACGAATTGGCTGGGGCAAGGCCGACGGCAACTAGAAGGGGGAGGGGGGGAGGGGAGAGTGGCGCGAACCGCGCGTACTCAAACGCACACGGGTAGTTGGACGCTCAAGGTCATGTTATCTAGATTTTATGAACACGCGGCGTGTACCACCTATAGATAGGTCAGGTGGGTAGTAGCGTGTGTACGTACACACGCGTGCAGCGGAGGCCAGGTCAGGCATGTAGAGCAAAGCCGAGCAGTGCAAGGTTGGCCTTCGCTCCTGCACGATTGTGGTGGAAAGGAGGAAGGGAGGGAGGGAGGGAAGGACGCGTGAATTAGTTCGTACGTGCGTGCGTGACGCCCGTGCATGTTTGCACATGGAATGCTATTATTACTATTTTTATTATTATTACGTTAGTGTGTTTAGCATAAATGCCATCTCTGTTAATAAGCTGGGCAGTGAGTGCTTCTGCCGCGTCAAGGAAAAAATGGGTCGACTCGGCACTTACGACCTTTGACAACGTTGTGCAGGAATGCGACTGGAAGCTTCATCACGTTGACAAATTACAGTGGTCTGATGACGACCACAATAAAAAATAAGTCACACTAGCATTTGAAGCCTAAGGCTGGTAACACTACCAGTATCAGAAACAATGATTTGGTACTGTTCCTACCGAAGATAAGATATATTAGACGTGCCAAATCGAAGACGACGCTTGGTAAAAGCCGTTGCTTTCGCGCCATTTAAAAATACGACCAACCGTTTCGAGTAGAACGGGCAATATCGCTAATACCAAAACCATTCGGACGGAACTGAAGCAAATTCCAGTTCGTAATGGGGTAACACTGTAGGGAATTAATGAAGGCAAAAAATGCTACAATGGGTTGACCATCAACCACATAGAGTAAAAAACCTTAACAAAGGAACCAAGAACACGATAATGCAAGTAACAAAGGTTATGTGTTTACCTTCCCCCGCTCCCATTACCCATTTTGAATCGGGCTATTACAGGTAACCACCTCGCACGGTTATATACCTTGGCTGACAACGACTATGTGGCGGCACACTAGGCTAGCATGATACTTGCTTTTGCTACTTCGTTTGAATAGAAACGACTTCGGTTACATTATTCTAGATTTCTATAAGAACATCTTAACAAATTGTCTAACAATCGTATAGATTTAACTTCTCTTAGTTCGTCGTCCACCTTCTCACTTTGTGACGCAAGAGTAATTTGACATTTGGGAATTTGAAAAACAAAAGATCGTAACCGAAGTCGTTTCTACTCAAACGAAATAGCAAAAGCAAGTTTCATGCTAGTGAAAAATACCTAACGTGCAACCATTTTTAGTCCCTTTTAAAGGAGAGCCACAGGCCCTGGATAGTCTGGGAAGGTGGCATTCACTGGTAGCGATTTATGGAGTCATCGTGGACATGAGACAGAATATATATATATATATATATATATATATATACATATATATATATATATATATATATATGTATATGTTTCTTTGGCATTGAAGTGCAGATAATGAAAAGAACACAAAGTTTGAAATAACAATTACAATTGCCGAGGATAACACATAAAAACATGTAAGCTTCCACTGTGGTCCTCATATACATATATACATATATATATATATATATATATATATATATATATATATATATATTAACAAGCTTCACCGCAAGGACTCAAAGCTTTGCCTTAGCTACTGCTTATTATGAAACAAAGACGACAACTTTGAGCTTCATAATAAGAATTCGCTAATGCAAAGGTTCGAGTCCTTGCGTGGGAGCTTATTGATTTGTCACAAGTGACACACTATATGTATATATATATATATATATATATATATATATATATATATATATATATATATATATATATATATATATATATATTTTCTCGAGTCAGCGTGGATGAAATCGATAAAGTGAGACTGGCCATCTCTTCGGGTCAAGACTGGAGGTGCTCTAAGCGCTCGTCCACAGGCCCGCACTCCCGCAAGGCAGGGGGGTAGACCGTGTGGGTCTGTTGCTGCGGGCTGCTGCGTGCTGCCGCGTGCTGTAGGCGTCGATGAAGCACTGTGGCATCTGGGGCACGGTGACCTTGGTCACCACATCCGCAGATCGTGATCCACCTGTGGCATCTCTTACGTGAGATTCCCTTGTGGTACGCGCTGATTGAAAAGCTCCCACTGGCACGTTCCCATGGGGCCCCATGTACCACGGGTAATCCATGATACACGGAGTGGTGCCTCTAACCGCCCCCCCCCCTTCGTCTCTCTGCTCCCTCCCTCCCTCCCTCCCTCCCCCTCCCTAGTATACCAGGTGTATAGGCTAGTGCCTGTATGGGAACGCGATGTGTAATAGTTATAGTGTTCCTGCTACACAGTAACCTTGTGTTTCTTTTAGTGACTTATTACAAAGTGTGTAACATAGTCATAAGGTATAGTATATACACATACCTGTGGCCAAACAGCCAAGTATTTTAGTGACTTGTTACAGTGCGTAAATTGCATTCCAGGGCATATTTCCTCTTTCGTTGAGAAGTATGCATCATTCTCTCGCATATCAGATTCTGTTCATAACAAGTAGACCCGCGCGGGTTTGCAGAGCATGACACGCCATGCATGTCGTATCCCGTGTCACGTGTCGCATCCTGTGTCACCTAATCCCGATGTGCTCTGAATGCTGCACATTGTGTCACGCATGTTGCACAGCGGGTGTCATGTTGCAGATTGTGTCTCGTGGACGTCATGCACGTTTCAGGGGTCGTTATACCCGTTGCATGGCGCTCAGTCAGTATACTGTGGTATGATGCCCCTTATGTATTCCACTGCTCATAAGAATATATGAAACTTTTCACTTGTACAATTTCACACACCTGGCCCTTTTGTGATTCCCTGTGTGTGTGTGTGATTCACCATGGTCTTGGATCACGTGTTGGACTCGTGATCGACAGCAATTACCTTCCCGGTGTGTGTGTGTGTGTGTGTGTGTGTGTGTGTGTGTGTGTGTGTGTGTGCACGCGTGCGTATACTTACTTTACCAAGTTATGCAGTCTGGGGACCACTGGCCTTTGGACCTCCGAAAGGCCAGTTACCGTACCAAATTCTAATATACAGGAAAACCGTTATCCATGCAGGGTTTCGTCTTTTTCTTCATAGATCAAACTTAACTTTGAATTCGTTTACGGATTGAGATTGGACTGTCTTCTCTTAGGCTATTTTTAGGAAGTGATAGAGTGCCACGGAGAACTGTGTTTTTTGATATCCTTTGGACATATGTGTAGTCGTCGTCTTTCTCTATGTGACCTCAAGACCCCCGGGCCATACCAAGAGATCTTCCCCGTCAGATATAACAGAATTGTAAAAAGAGTAGAAGAATTTTACCAAGAGCTTTACTCGTCTAAGACCGTAGTTGAGTCAGTAAATTCATCTGTAGACGTTAGTAGTGCACCAGAGATTACAAAGGAAGTAGAATTTGCTCTAAAAAATATGTGAAACAAGGAAAAGCACCTGGGAAAGATGGTATATCGATAGATCTTTTGAAAGACGCAGGGAAAGAAGTTCATATTAAGTTAGCTCAGTTGTACACCCAGTGCTTCGTCAAGAAAGCAATCTTGAATCGTGGTGCAATGCTATAGTGATTTTGCTTCATACAAAAGGAGACCAGTAGGACCTTGGTAATTATCGACCGATTAGCTTGCTATCAAATGTATATAGAATATTCTCCAAGATCCTTACAAATAGACTAAGTTAAATTTTAGATGGAAACCAACCGAGAGAACAGGCAGGATTTAGGAACGGATATTCGACTCTAGACCATTTGTAAGTGATGAAACAGCTAATCGAGAAAACGACAGAATACAGTATACCTTTCTGTTTAGCTTTTGTAGATTACGAGGCCTTTGACTCGGTAGAACAAATAACAATACTAAACTCACTACGCTAGCAGGGTACAAACGATCAGATCATAAGGGTTTTAGAAAAGATTTATGTGAAAGGTACCGCTATAATTCGACTACATAAAGATACAGAAAAGATCAAGATTGAGAAAGGAATACGGCAAGGCGATACCATTTCACCCAAATTATTTACAGATTGTTTGGAAGAGATTTTCAGAAAGTTGAGTTGGGAAGAGAAAGGTTTGAAGAATAATGGCGAATATTTGAACCACCTAAGATTTGCTGATGACAATATTCTTATTTCAGAAAGAGCAGAAGACTTGCAAGATATGCTGAGAGATCTGAACAAGGAAAGTCTCAAAGTAGGTTTAAAAATGAATAAGAGTAAAACCAAAGTAATGTTCAACACTAAAGTTCAAAGTAAAGAGATTATAAACGATGGTGAGAGTCGTGAAGTTGAAGAGTATAATTATTTAGGCCAGAGGGTGAAAGTGGCGAAAGATCATGATAATGAAATAAAAATATGTATTACAGTTGGTTAGAAAGTGTTTGGTAAGTATAATAAACCTCTGTTTGGTAAGTATAATAAACTTCTTTATGTTTGAAACGTAAAGTTTACAATCAGTGCATTCTGTCAGCAATAGTCTACGGGTGAGACTTGGAAACTGACGAAGGCAATGGAAACAAAGCTAAGGACTGCACAGAGGAGAATGGAGATATTAGTGATGGGAATAACGCTGAGAGACCGAAAGAGAGCAAGTTGGGTGAGAGAGCAGACTAGAGTGAAAGATATTGTGGAGGCGGTAAAAGAGAGGAAGTGGAATTGGGCAGGTAAGTTAGTGCGAAGGACTGATGAGCGATGGAGCAAGTTTGTTTCTGAGTGGACGCCGCGAGATGGGAAGCGTGGAAGAGGGAGACCAGACAGAAGGTGGAGAGACGAGATTGAGAAGTCTGCAGGAGTGACGTGGCAGAGGTTGGCGCGGTCATGTGAATCATGGAATGCTATGAAGGAGGCCTTTGTTCAGCAGTAGACTCAGAATGGCTGATTTGATTTGAGTGCCCTCAACGCCGTGGTCGTACCTCTCTGCGTCTCTCTCTCTCTCTCTCCTTTTCTTTCTAAAGAGATGGCAGGTGTAATACTTCGAGTCTTTCCTTATATGGTTTGTCTGCTAGGCTGGTAATCAATATTACGCACGACAATAGCGCAAGATTGCACTCGAGGATAGAAACGCTGTTTTGTGCGTGTGTGTGTGTGCGTGCGCGCGTGTGTGTGTGTGTGTGTGTGCGTGCGTGCGTGCGCGCGTGTGTGTGCAAACCACCTCATGGGTTGACTGGCCAAATCAAGGATAGAATAGAAATCTGAGGTATTTATGATTAAATAAACCTAGTAACATTCCGATTATGGCTCCTCAGGAGTAAACCTGTATTTAATTATGATTTACAGAACATTCGGCGGGTACCGTCCCTTTGTCTCAATTTGTCGGAATCGCTTCGAAAATAATTTAAAAAAAATTATCAGACTATATTCTTTTCTAAGCTATTTCACAGACTGGTGCATCTATATATGGGAATCTATGGTTCTTGATATTCAGGCACCTTTTTTCATAAATTCTTGTCACTCTCTCTTCCCAAATAAAGATCTTTCTTGTCAATTTTGCGTTGCCCAAAACTTGCTTTAGTAGAAGACTTCAACTTTTCTACCCTTTTTTTTTCTCAAACTTGGTCGTTCCTTCTTTTTTTTCTATTCTTCTTCTTCTCTTGGTCTTCTTTCTCTTCATCCTCTTCTTGACCCTCTTTTTCCTCTTTTTTTTATCCTGTTCTTATTCTCTCTTTTCTTGTATTTTTCTCTTTTTCTTCCTCTTTCGCCCTAAGGTAACAACATTAATGCACAAACGTTTTCAAACCTCTCCCGAGAAAAACGTTCCCAAATCTAACCCAAATCATGTTAGCCAGAATAAAACACGCAAAGTTGTCCACGGAGACTCCAAAACTGTTCCTTGTGTTACTTATATCATCCGAATTGTTCAAACCATATGAAAAACGACACTTGCTCCCGTAGCTAGCGTGGCTCGCATCCAGCCAATATCCGGATATGTTCGATCAGGTTGTCTTCGAGTAGCCGGAATGAAATCTGTAAACTAGGTCACAAAGGCAAAAAGGTCTGAAGGAGGTCAGAGTAGGGGTGAGTGGGTGGGTGGGAAGTGGTGGGAGTCACACTGGTAATAGTAATGGTTATACTATCAATGATAGTACTAGGTAATAAAATTATACTATCAATAATAGTACTAGATAATAAAATTATATTATCAATAATAGTAATACATAAAATTATATTATCAATAATAGTAATACATAAAATTATATTATCAATAATAGTACTGGGTAATAAAATTATACTATCAATAATAGTACTGGGTAATAAAATTATACTATCAATAAGTGCTGGGTAATTAAAACGGTTGTAAGGAACGTGATAACGATTAGAAGAATAATGATTTTGGTATCCAGCGGAAGTTCTATGATAAAAACTTCGACTGAGTTTACCCAGTGATTTCTTGTTCCATTCCATTAATCATTTAATTGTTATTAATTTTATAACGTTACTTTGTTTTTCAAACTCTATCACTTTGAGTACCTTGTCCCCTTATGGTGGTATATCTGCGTTGTTCATAATATCTTGCGAAAAATCTCAAGAGAAAAATACAATGTCTTGACAAAATACACATTGAGGCAAAGAAAGAAAATAGTAAGTCATGAAAAAAATTAATACAAAAGAAAGAGAATCTTGTAAACCAGTTATTCGGCAGAAAAAAAAAAGCCAAGTCGTCGAAAAGGATTATGCGCAAGTCGATCATATTTTGTTTTTTGTTCATAGCGAGTTTTAGTCCCATCAGTACGACACTCCCACCTCCCTCTCCCTACAGTACATATTTTCAGCTGAACTGAATTATTTGGTTTAAAAAAAAAAAAAACACTTTAACCATGTCGAAAAGTTTTATTAAAATAATCGTGAAGGTTTATGTACATCGAAACCCTCCTCTCTTCCTCGACCAAACGATATTATGTCGTAAAAGAAACCTTTTATGGGAACTTACGTTACCATAGTTAAGGTATTTTAATGGGGTGAAGGCGAGCGCAGTAATTAATGGCTTATTTGCTACACCGAAAGTCATTTACAATCGTAAACGCATCTAAGTTAATCCATTTAAAGTACTGGAAACTATAATTAAATGCGAAGTTAGTTTGCTTTGTTCTTTATAGATTTAATGGTTGATATTCACAACAGCTTGCAACGTCTGTTATTATCAACGTCATCTTGAATTATTTATAATGGAATAAAAGTTCTAACATAATGATATTCTATTCAGTTTTACTATAGAGTATTTCATTTTTTGAATTGCCTTACATACTATAAAAACTGTAATTTTAAGTTAAATTACTGTCTTTAATCCTTTGGTTAGTGAATAGAATTGTAGCCACAGAAATGAATAAAATAGTTTGATGGGAGACGAAATAAAAAGAAAAATGACACGCGGTATGGAAGGGTATATTTGTCTAAAAACGAGAAATTATCATTTGTTGGAAATAATAGGATTGTGAGTGACGTTCCCATGGACAATTGCTTGATTACTTAAGCGTTCGTGATCGATCGTAAGAACAGAACAGAACACTGATGCTGCATTGCGAAAGTCGTAAACTCGGATCTTGATGGTCTCGTAAATCTTACATAAGGTGAACCAGTGAAGATATACAAGTTTAAGGATTTCGCAATGCGTGCAGAGCCCTCGTTCGACACCCGTTGGGTGGGTGAGGGAGGAAGGGAGGAGGGGGAGCTGTGTGTTCAAAATTTCCCTTTCAGGGCGGTCAGCAATTTCAAGGTGAAAGAATCCGGTTATCAATAGATTCAGAGCCAAAATGATAAGGAATGATGATTCTCATTTATTATTAGTTATATGTCAATTTATTATTATTTACTATTTACCTGTTTGTTTATTATTTAACCATACCTATGCATTTATTTATGTAATTTATTATTTACACTATAATATTTTTTATTTATTCATTTATTTATTTATCATTATTATGATTTTTTCGCATCCGACCTAGATATGGGCCAAAAGGTCTCCTGTCGGCATGCTCCGCCTTTGTAATCCTTTGTAATTAAAATGCACATTAACACTTGCTTTGGAACGCAAAATATTGTTCGTATTTACAAAATTTCAAGATTGTTATATAAACATGTTTCATGAAAGGCACTCGGAAAATGCATTTTATGATTTGCTCACCTCTCCTAAGTCGACATTGCTCGGGATAATTGGAGAAATGTCAATTTTTCCTCGAGAATAAATTGTTACTTAACAATTATGAAATAATGGTGAGGGCGAAAAGGAATGAATATAAAATTCTGATGCAAGACAGACGTGGAATCACTGAAGAAATATCCGTCGTCTTTACTGACTTAACCTGTGTTCCAGAATTCTTTTTCTTTGTGTTCCAGAATTATTTTTCTTTGTGTGTGACGTGTTCGCGAGGAGGTGATTCAACGACCTGCAATGATTTCACGAATGTGCTCATAAGAGGAGAGACTAAGAGCATTGGGTTTGTCAACATTGGAAGGTCGAAGAGAAAGAGATGATATGATGACCTTATTCGGGTCGCAAAAAGCGGTAGACTACATTGGAAAAAATTATCTCTTGGTTAAGAATGGGAGGGATTTTTAGAGGTCATGTGAACAAATTAAGAATGACTAAATGTGAAGAAATACAGTTTTCTATACAAATGCATAAATACTCGCAATAGTTTAGGAGAAATAACCCAAGTTTGAAAAACATGAATTCAAATCTAGGTATGGTAAAAAATAATATCCACGTGAACAAGTTGCTTAAAGTCGGCAAAGTGCTGGAGTGAAGCGATTACTCCTGACGTTTCGTCAACTGACTTTTTTTTTCAAAGGAATGAGCATACTGGATCGTCCAAGCGTGTATATAAACTCCGCACGATCTAGTATTCTCATTTCTTTGAAAAAGTCAGTTGACGAAACGTCAAGAATAAACACTTCATTCCCAGTCCATGTTGCCTTTGCCATGTTTAAGCAACTAAGTATGATAATTGAAAAATAACGACTGAATGTGTGTGTGTGTATGTGTGTCTGTGTGTGTGTATGTGCGTGTTTTTGTGTGTGTACCGAAACATTTTGTGACCCCTTCGATCTAAGGTCCTCTCCTGAGCTGAATAAAGACATTTGGTGCTTCAGCGAAGATCAAAGGTGGTTGAGGGAGCTCAACCCTTCACCCTGTGGAAAAAAAGTCTTCTCGCATTTGCTTGGCTGAAAAAAAATTGTACGCCATAGTCGCAATTTTTTGTTGTTGTCAAAACGGAGATGAATACGGCAGTTTAGCGCAAACGCGTCTGACAATGTCGACCATTCTCTGTTATAATATACTAAAAGGTCACGCTACATCT
>NC_134787.1:48498803-48508803 GCF_046742065.1 Oratosquilla oratoria
TGATAGGGGGAAAAGGTTTGAAGATTTTTTGGATGGTACGTGGAGGAAGAGACGAAACCTTGAAAAAGAAGATCATCTCTCAAGGTGGGGGGGACTGTCTCTCCCTTGGTTGAATAAAATTGAATTGTTATGAGGCAGATAGAATAGAAATTGAAATATAATAAAGCGAAATGGATAAACACACACGCGCACATGCAAAGCAAATATAACAAAGAAACGAGGTTTTTGAAAATGGGAAAGATGAGATAGTGTTAGTAAGTTTAAGTTATTGGTGACAGGAGAGCAGATTTCACGAACTTTGGGATGGATACAGTGGATGAAAGGAATAATCATTTGTACACATTTTTCTTGACCGAACAGGCGTAAAGTTGTGAAAAACAGACGACAGTGACAAGGATTAATTGGTTTACCAAAGTGCTGAGCGAGTCCAATGAAGTTTAAATTCATTCGTCTTGGACCAAGAGTGGAGTGGAAAGGAGTTGAGTGGAGTTGCTGGGATTGACCTTTCAATTCTTTACACCCCTTATGAGGGACAAGGGCGAGATGCAGACCTCGAGGCTTGCTTTCCCCTCTTGTTTTCTTTTTTCTTTTCTTTTCTTTCTTTTTTTCAATGGTTCGGATATTTTATTTTATTTTATTGAACTTCATTTGTTCCTCATTTTCGGAATTGTTCCCGTCACCATAAACAAAGATGTGAAAAAGGGAAAGTTACGTTAGTTACTGGTGTAGTGGTTAGCGTCCCGAACTCTTATGATGGAGGTCCGGGATCGCGCCCGCTCACTGCATGAAAGTTCCACAAACACCTTAAACCATTACTGTCTCCTTGAACAAAGGAGATGAGTATCCAGTGTGTGTAAGGCCGGTTTTAGACTGGCAGCGCCGTTGCAACTTGATGTTGGCTTAAACAAAATTTCCCATTTTAATAAATTGACTCTAATAATTATGATAGTATTTTAACTAGGGGGAGATGTTGATCGTTATATAAATTTATGGATGACGCCAGGTGATTTTATTAAGCTAATTGAACTTGCAAACATCACCTTGCCGCATCCGACACCGCCGCTTACTATGACATCGGCATTAGGTGACAGTACTGTATTATTCATAGGTCGGAACTCTCGTCCGGATCGAGGATAGCCGTCAATCACGAGTCCAACACGTGAGTCAAGACCATGTCTGCGCACACACACATACACACGCACGCACGCACACGAATCACCAGAAACGTGTCGTTCGTGTTACGAATTACGAAAACTTCGTATTTTGTGTTCTTGCGGTTTCTTCCTCTAGGTGTCCAGATGAAGCGCAGATACCTTGTAGGCGTGTGATGGACAACAACGGGCGTCGAAGGTCGGTTGACCGCAATTGGAGCCGTGAGGACTAAGTAGTCGATCAGTAACCAACCAGATTGAGCATAATTATTCTAAATTGAACATATTTCCCCCCAATTAGATAATATACAAATCAGCGAAACAACAGAAAATGAACATATTGAGAGGAACGAAAGATTTAGAAAGATTTTTTGCCAATCCAATTGAGGTGTTCAAGTGGATCAAAGGCTTTAACAAGGGTGATACAAACAAGGTCACTATACTAAGACAACAGAGCAGGACTCGCATTAATGGATTTAAATTGGACAAGTTTTAGATTTAAGAAGGAAATAGGCAAGAATAGGTTTACCAATAGAGTGGTCAACGAATGGAATAGACTTGGTAACCATTTACCATAGTGAGCGCTAAAAGTATTTTAAGAAAAGATTAGACAACTTTATGGATGGGGATGACAGGGGGTAATGGACATGGAACTCTCAAGTGTAGGCCTTGTGGTCTCTTGCAGTCTCCTTCATTCTTATGTTCTTATAATTTCAGCTGATGTCTACCATATGCCCTCTTGAGAAATTGGGTCACCCCGTAACCATCTTTCCACCTCACACTAATTAACAAATGAACCTTTTACGTCACAAGTTTTCCTCAAAGTTGAGTGGAACGGTCTGACGTTAGCCAGAATAAAACCTCTGAAGAGGACAAGGTGTTGATAGACTGTAGGGAAACTCCTCTCCTTTTACTATCGAGGTCTCTTCAAAACTGAATGAAATAGCCTGACGCTGACAAAAAGAAAATACCAAAAGGTGGTCTTGGGCTTGTCAAGTTATGAGAAATTGTTCCTTAAGCACTAGGTGCTCTCTGAACTGAATAGAATCGTCTGGATTAAACCAGAACGAAATATTTAAACATTCAAGGCACATCACCTTAATGGATTAACCTTCTTCCGTGCCATGGGTGGTTAAACCCGCTTTCCTTGGCGGGGCTGGGGATGCACATAACCTATTGATTCTGGTAAATAGTAGACGATTTTATTCAGATGAGGCCAGGTACCACTTTTGAAGGTTTTGTACTGGCTAAGACAAGACGACTCTATTCAGGGGCGCGGAGTTCTCTAGGCCTACAGAGCTACGAAATATTGGGGGAATGACATGAGCTGAAAATGACGTTATCATAAGCGGTTCGTCTGTGCTACTGAGGTGGCATGGCGAGGAATGAAACAGCCTGGGGACGGTGAGACAGTGGAAAAGTGCCACCTGGCAAGGCAGAAGGACTCGATGTGATAGGGTTTAGGACAATGTTTCCCAACTTTTTTTTTCAGGCGACCCCAATATGATCCTCATGATAAGACCGCGACCCCATTAATCTATTGTGAGGTTATAAAAGACAAAGTTGGTATCATTGAATTTTATCACAGCAATGTGAATTTAAAAATTTAACATACAAGATGTCTTGGCGACCCCAGGGAAAACGTTTGGTGACCGTGACTGCCCTGGGGGAGGTATCGAGCAGTTGGGGCCGGCCCGGGCGTGATGCGCCCGTTCCTGGTCGTCGTCGCCATGACCGTCGTGGGGCCGAGTTTTCGTGCAGACGACGGTGGGCGTCATTTCCCGACCTAGACCCAAAACCCCGATTCTTCCTCTCTTCACCCTCCTCCCACCCCGCCTACCTGACCGTCAGACTTTGTGCATTGGGGGGAGACGACCCCCCCCCCTTTTTTTTTTTCTTTTTTTTTTCATCGGACCTTGCGCATGGGGGATGTCTTTTCTCTCTCTCACTCTCTCTCTCTCTCTCTCTCTCTCTCTCTCTCTCTCTCTCTCTCTCTCTCTCTCTCTCTCTCTCTCTCTCTCTCTCTCTCTCTCTCTCTCTCTCTCTCTCTCTCTCTCTCTCTCTCTCTCTCTCTCTCTCTCTCTCTCTCTCTCTCTCTCTCTCTCTCTCTCTCTCTCTCTCTCTCTCTCTATCTCTCTCTCTCTATCTCTCGTTCTTCTTTTATCTTTCTGCCCGCCAGACCTTGTGCGTGGGGGCCAACGTGTATCGTTCCATACGGATCTTGACGTTTCCCTTGGGATGTTTGAAAAATGTGCGGAAATTGCTGCCTTCCGCCAACGCGTTTGGGAATCGATCCCATTTGTTTCGTTCGTTTGCTGATCAGATGTGCCGATTCAGTTTTTATTCCTTCAATTTTGCACAAGAAAAGTGAAATCTATGGTACATACATACAACACATGCATACATGCACACATACATGTGTACATACACACACACACACACACACACACACACACACACACACATATATATATATATATATATATGTATATATATATGTATATATATATATATGTATATATATATATGTATATATATATGTATATATATATATGTATATATATATGTATATATATATATGTATATATATATGTATATATATATATGTATATATATATATGTATGGATATATATGTAAGTATTTATATATATATATGTATATATACAATACATCAATGTGTGTATATATATGCATTACATGATCTGTACTGGACGTTATACCAGTTGTTTAACCTGTACTACCAGATACATATCTTCGGCCAAGAGAATCAGCAAATCGCTTGAAGGTTAGAATAATCTCTGTTCTAACCTGAATGAAATCGTCCGTCGTTAACCAGAACATATTATTTGAATGTCCAAGTCTTGATCAACGATGAGAGGTTTCTCTCTAAGCTCGTTCGACTTCAGACAAGACGGAAATCTTTCCTTACCAGTTGTCTGTACTAATTAAGATATTTTATTTATTTATTTATCTTTTTTATTCAATTATTTAATTTAATTGAATTGATTCATTCGTTTGTTTATTTAACTTGGGAATTGGAAAACAAGGTTAGACAGGGCTTATGATTTGATCTCGGGCTTTATGTGAATTTAAGACAAAACGAGATATCCCTGTTTGAAATGCATAGCGGATAACCTATGAATGATTATGATGATAATGATGATCATCATCAATCATCATCAGTGATCATCTTCAATCATCTAGCATCTAGCCATTTATCTCTGGATATTGCAGGGAGTACAGTAGCTACATGACTACAAGAATATTTTTCAAGTTCCCCCTGAAAGTGATTTCATCACCTCACGGGGGGGATGAGAGGGGAAGTGCTAGTAGCCCCCCCCCCCCGTTAAGATATACTAACCCGAATCTATCCTGGATAAAGAATATCTTTAACTCGATTCCTTTATTACGTACTGTTATCGAAAACATTGACCCCGTCATTATCAGCTTTGTTTCTGAAATGGTGATTATCAGCTTGAAATGAAAGAAAAAAAGTTTTTCCCCCTAGTCTTGTCTAGTCCTCCCTGTGTGTTCGCAAGTGTTCAATCCGATGACCACCATTACCCAGACACAACTGATAACACTGACCATTGCATTCAACAACGTTATTAAATATTCAAAGACTGAACACATATTTGGGACAACCTATAGATCGGCTTTGACAAGATCAAAACACGTAAATATCGTCATCGTACAGACATAATTAATATAGACTTTATTACTTTTCCGACATTTGTACGCGACACAAAAAAGTGAAAGAATAGATGATTCAAACTTTTGAACGAGTTAATTGTTTGGTCGTGGGATGCAGTGAACGAAAAACGGGAATTCGACTGTTAGCATTTCAGTGGTCAGTATGAAGAATATTTCTGAACGGTAGTATATAGTTAGCTTGTGTGATTCACTATATGTATTAGATGCGATAGATTATTTATACATATTCGTATATAATGTTATTTGTTTCTTCACTCTTGTTCGTATGAATTGTGCGAGTCGTTTTTATCGTCCATGTTGCCCGATGTACGATGTCTTTCGTTCAAATTGTTTTGTGTTTCACCAAATAAAGAAGAATGAAATAAAGAGCCTTTCAGATATTTTAAAAGTTGTTCTCGTTAATTCTGGTGAAGGGCGACTTGGAAGGTCTTGAAAGAGTTGAATGGAACTGGTTCTCAGATATAACATCGGAAAAAGAAGAAGGGAAAAAAAAAATATGGCAACATTGCTGCTAGCCTCGACCCTGCCAGGGTCGATGCTGATTCAGAATTCGATTAGTAATTGCGTTTTATTTGACTATTGTTCTTGTTCGTTCTTTTATTTACTTGTATATATCTTTGTTGTTTACTTGCTTGTTTATGTATTTGTTTGATTTCTGTTTGTTTCCAATCAGGGCACCGATTTGATGGATTTGAGATTTTAGGCAAGAGCGTGCATCGATAACTTGGGACCAATTACGTCACCTATAATCCGTCAGCATCGTGAATCACGACGCCCCGAGGGAATTCGCAAATATTGTTGAGACTAGCGGGAAGAAAACCATGAACGAATAATTGACATAGAAGCGAGGAGGTGGTTGGGGGGTCAGTGGGGTCCTCTCTAGGGCCTAGACAGTCACGTGTGTAAATATTTCTCAGGAATCATGAAAGATGATGCGAGACGGGCAAGGACGATGTCAATATGTAGATGATCGTCTTCCGCGGTGAAAACTCGATTCTTGAAGACCGTTGCGGCCTTGCAGTAAGGGCGCTCTGGCAGTGTTCAGCATTCACATTTTCGACTTAAAGATCCGTGGATGTCTCTGAGCTACCATGGCAGATAATGCCGTGCCCATTAGGAAGAACGAGCATCTGTTAGGCAGTTAGAGTCGAGGAAATAAAATTAATGGGGAGATCCACGTAGGCTTCAATTATTCCCCCGTTATTCTCCTTGAAGACGTTCTCCTCATTTGAATTAAATTATCAACCGTTAGACAGCAAAATATTTTAATTTGAGGGGAATAGAAACGTGTCGAAATTAATGTCGCAGTTTTCTACAATAGACTACAGTGAGAAAATAATTTAATGACGATTTATGATTTATAGATTTTTTTTATCATTCAGTGACTTCCGACAGGAAAGTTATTTCTACTTATTTCGCAATGAAATTTAACGTATTGGTAGTTTAGGCCCGTTGTTTTTCGTCTGGGACGTTTTAGGAATGGAAATACTATCAGCCTCGACATGAAGACAATTAATAATGTCCAATAAACCTCCCTATTTTTTGTAAGAAAACGGTAAACTACAGTGTAATCGATTTTCTAAAGATTTGTTTTTAATATTTGGTGTCTCATTGCGTGCATCATTGTTAAATCTGTCAGGTTAAAGTAAAACGGGGTTAGATAATTGGACAAGGCTGTTTATACTTAACCAGTAGAATGACTCACTTAGACAAGACGTGTGCATATCTTGTCAGTATTACGTTTACGAATGCACAAACGTGTGTGTGTGTGCATGTCCGTACATATATTCTTGCGCGCGCACACACACAAAATAGTGTTTTGCCAACCATCATTCACATTAGTTTAGAGAAACTTCAAACTTGCACGTGCACCAGCAACGGTATCTACATTACACCCACTGCCAGATGATAAGGTGTGTGTATCTCTAATGAAGCCCGTTTCATCTCTCAAAAATTAAACCATATATATTCAGCCCGCGTCAACGCCGAGCTTGGGATAAATACGCGCCCCCGAATGCGCACGCCCCGTGTGATTGGCCAGACGATCTGTGCGCGACATGACGTCACAAACAAATATGCCCAATGCTAACACAGAATGGCATAAAAGCTCATGAGCCGCCCACAGAACACAATAGCAAATCCGGTATCATTCCTATGAAAGAGGGAGTGCCAGCTCAGGCCTCCTTATTATCTCCCTATTCTCCCTTATAAGGGAGTCGCTCAGTAGAGGAAAGTGTGTCAGCACCAGTGTTGTATTTTGGGATGGAGAATATTTAAATAGCCTTGACTCTTACCTTTTCATCTTCGTAGGTAATTCCTTTCCTGATCTGAAAAAATCGTCTGGCGATAAAATACACTTTTGAGCTACTCGAGATTATCTTTCATCCTTTATTGCTGTATGGAAAGGGAAAGGCACGCTTGTCAGAGATACATACATGAATGCATGCATATATACGTACATATTTGAACATACATAACGTACTCGTACGTACCTACATACATACTCGTACATACATACACTCATCATAAATACGTACATGCATGCACACACACACACACACACACACACACACACACACACACATATGCATACTAGTACATATATACCATTGGTACATGTACATATTTGCACAGTGCACAATATTTTGAATAAAATGGAGAATAAATCCCTATTTTATAAAATCAAAATAATTAGAAGAGGTTGATTAGAAAAATTAATGAAGAATGACACTTGCCAACGTAATCAGCATTCGGACGGCGGGCAAAGCTTAAACCTGTACTTGTAACACACCGGTCTGAATGTCGTCTGAATATTAACGTTTCGACAATTTAGACTCAACCTGGAATATGCAGTGGATCTCTGAAGATGACAGTATGGGTATATACACACATACGTTCATACATACATACATTCATAATACATGTATACATACATATATACAGTATACATACATCAGAAATATATATACACACACTTAGATACATAAATATATACATGCACACATACATAGGTGCATACATATACACATACCAAAAGCCGTTTTTCCTCCTCATAAGGGGGTGGCCGAGTCAAAGTATACACCTAAGACCCAAACATCGTGGGAAAAAGACCATCCCGCCCCCGGCACATCGCTCAGGTCTAAGGCAATGCAGCGAGACAGAGTACGTGTGTATAGACTCTTACTTGTGCCTCGTTTGCTCCTAGGTTAGGTTATTTCAAAGCTGAGAAGGATCGTCTGGTGTTACACAGAACAAAATAACCACATGTACCAAATTTCATACATTTAGTTCGAAAGGGATAGATGGAGAGACCGCCCTCAAATTTCAGGCAAAAAAAGGTAGTATCAGATATATGTGTATATATAATATGTGTATATGTATATATATATATATATATATATATATATATAATGAGTGTGTGTGTGCGCGTGCGTGTGTGTGTTTTCAGCTGTTGAACCTTCCCCCTTGATGCATTTAAACATAGGCAGTTTTTTTTTCTGGAGGGGGGGGAGAGGGAGCTCTGCGGGTCGTGACCGAAATCACTTCGGTCTGGTGTGCAGTGTCGAACTCTTCATTGCGCCCCCTTTGTAAATAATGGTAGCTATCATTCTTTCGTGTCAGGGGGTCGTGCGTTGGAGTGCGGGGGAGGGGGGGAGAGGAAAAGGGGACGGAAGGGGTCGTGGGAGGTCGGAGCCCTTCTTTTGGATGTATAGATGTTCTGTCCCGCCCGTGATCTAATCGGTATGGACGGGAAGGGTCACCAGAGGTCCACCACGGCGAGTCTCGAGGGGGGGGGGGGTGAACTGCAAAGTCGTCGTATCTGGTCTTGCTCTATATAGACCTCCGTTCTAGTTAGCTTTCCCGTGGAGCATTAGTATTCGAACGGTGTTCCTGTTGAGCAATGGAGTGACCGCACACGCAATGACATACATATGCACGCACACACACACACACACACACAAACACTTAGAAATATCATCATGTCTTGTCTAAACTTATTTATTAGAAAATATTCTGTACAAGTTCATTCATTCGCTGGTCGAAGTATTTGGGTGCATAATGATCGTTTGTGAATTTCAGCAATCGTGCTTTCCACCTCGCGGTGTTAGGTTTTACAACCCTTGCAAGTCGTCAGAATAACATTACTAATACTCGTAGGAGGTAACAAATTAAGTTGTTCTGGGGTTGGTGCAACTCTCGTCATGCTCATAATGAAATGCATTATATCAGTTATGTGAGGGAAGGTATAGACACCCATGTTTTTACCGCCTACCAGGGAAATAAAGAGTGGATAGTAGAATCACATAGTATAATTTAGGGCAGAAACACGTGGGATATAGTGTAGAATAGTGGTAGAATGGAGGTATAAATTGCATTAGTGAAACCAAAAGGGAGATTAATCATTCCCAAGTAATGAGAAGAATTATAAGATGTTGAGAAGGGAAGTAAACGGGAAATGACATTTGCAAGGCTGGTCCCTAACCCTAACGGCGGATAATTCCCAAAACTTGTATGCTCAACCAACATTGGGATGAGTATAGTTGGAATATTAACAACTTCAGGTCAGCGACATGAACTTAACCTCCATTGACTTGGATGCCGTTAGAATGAGGGAGACCAGACAGAAAGTGGAGAGACGAGATTGAAAAGTTTGCAGGAGTGACATGGCAGAGTTTGGCGCGGTCGTGTGAATCATGGAATGCTATGAAAGAGGCCTTTGTTCAGCAGTGGACTCAGGATGGCTGATTTGATTGATTGATTGATATTTGAAGCGTAACTTAGATTATGCATTCTATTTATGAAATAGACATCGGGAAAGTAAAGTACAACTAGGAAAAAAAATCTCAGGTCCATGACATAAAATGAATTAGAAAGTCACCGTTAACACACTGAAAGAAAGGAGAGGGATAGTATGATAACCCTGAACGGAAGGAAATAATTAACAAAAAACATGTTGGGTAAGGCGAAAGGTCATATTCATAGAAAATTGTATAAAGTGTAAAGAAAGAAACTCAGATTCCTGAATAATTACAGAAACAGAATCGGTTTCCACTTGTTAGTTGAGACAGTAGGAGTGTAGACCATAAAGTAGTTAGATAAATAAAAAATTATATGAAATAAAAAGGTTTTATGA
>NC_134787.1:48513803-48521303 GCF_046742065.1 Oratosquilla oratoria
AGTAGCGAAGAACATAAAAGTTTCATACCTTTCGTTGGGAATTTCTGGCCAAACTAGAAATACGTTTCGAAAGACTGCATCAGGAAATCTGATTTATTTATTTATTTTTTGTACAGATTTACAGACGTTGCGTTTCAAATGTGAGAATATTGTGAGTTAAGACGTCTTCAAATTTGAGAGATTTTTTTTTTTTTTTTTTTTTTTAGAATGGAATCGATCGCGAGTGCATGAGCGGGATTTTTTTTTTCGTTCATTCAAGAAGCCATTTGAGCCAAGTCGTGCCACAACTGCAATTAATCACTTCGACGACGCTATTTTACTTTTTTGCCCTGTTAGGAAGGCGGACAACGTTTCAACTTCACTCCCACGCTATCTCTCTCTCTCTCTCTCTCTCTCTCTCTCTCTCTCTCTCTCTCTCTCTCTCTCTCTCTCTCTCTCTCTCTCTCTCTCTCTCTCTCTTATTCTCTCCCTCCCTCATTCTCTCCCTCCCTCATTCTCTCTCTCTCTTCCTCATTCTCTCCCTCTCTCTCATGTTCTCTTTCTCTTAATTCTCTCTCATTTTCTCCCCTTCATACTCTCATTTACTCTCTCTCTCTCATTTTTTCTCTCATTTTGTCTCCCCTTCATACTCTCTTTCTCTTGGATAGATCTGAAGCTTGCGTCTATTTGACATATATCCTGAGGTAAATAAAATCACGTGGCGGGCGGCAGCTGAATAAAATCGTGTGGCGGTACCCAGAGCGTAGCATATTATAGACGCCTACAAGACTGGCCCTGATGCCAATGGTGACTTCCACTTACCCTGGCTATCATAGTACGTAGGACAAAGGTGACAACTTCGGACACAGCTGGGCGCTTCTTCACGTAATCATTTTTATTATATATATATATATATATATATATATATATATATATATATATATATATATATATATGTACACACACACGAGGCGTGTTTTTAAGTACTGTTTTGAAATGAATATGAAACAAGTAGACTTTGCGTAACAATTTTATTTTTACATGAAAGCCTGTACTGTAATATATTTTTTCAATATAATTACGGAATCATCTGACCGTGTTTAAGTTTATGAGTATTTGAAATGCCTCCTCAGATTGACAATGCCGCCTACTGTGAAATATGCGCTGTGATTCGTTATCTTACTGCTAAAGGCGTGAAAGCGGCTGAAATTCATCGTCAGATCAGCGAATTGTATGGAGAAAACATTATGAGTGGTGGGATGGTGCGGAAATTGGTGAGAGCTTTGAAGGATGACCGTACAAATGTGCATGATGAGGAACGAAGTGGACGACCTTTACTCATTACTGATGGTTTGGTGCACAAATCACAGCGCGTATTTCACAGTCGGCCGCATTCTCAATTGGAGGAGGCATTTCAAATACTCACAAACTTAACTTAAACACGGTCAAATGATTCCATAATTCTGTTGAAAAGTAGATTACAGTACAGGGTTTCATGTAAAAATAAATTTGTTGCGAAAAGTCTACTTGTTAAATCTTATTTCAAAACGGTAATTAAAAAAAACGCCTCGTGTATATATATATATATATATATATATATATATTTTTTTTTAATCAAAGTTCCGATATTGATATGAAAATACAAAATATGTTTCTGTATATATTTTGCATTAACTCCTTTCGCATCAGAGGTGCTTACCATGAAACTAATATAATCATCTGGCGACAGCTAGGATGAGGAAAAAGTGCCACACGGCATGGAAGGGCGTTCTCGTCACACCCTTGTGTCAGTTTAGAAGACTTCTGTGTCATTATTCCATAACCCTTTTTCAACATGGTATCGTCTGTCAGGGTGGGTGGGTGGTTTCTCTTTGCTGAATAAAATCACCCGGCATCAGGCAAAACAAATGTACAGGTGAATAGTAAATGAAAGGAATACTACTCTCACTCTCCTTCCCTCTCTCCCTTTTTCTCTCTTTCTCTTTTTTCTCTTTCTCTTTTCCTCTCTGTGTCTTTCTCTCCTTTTCTCTTTCTCTTTCTCTCTCTCTCTCTCTCTCATATACACACGAAGAGCTGTCATTACTGGATAAGATGGTTAACCTGCCTTCGTTGCACGTCCCTGAAGACCAAGCGAGCGAGGGGGCAGAATAAAAGGTTAACCGTGTTAGCAGTAACTATCGATTCTGTCCCAGGAGACATTATCTCACCGAAGAGGTGGAGGGAGTCTAGCCGATAAAGAAGAGATTTATGGAGGGACAGAAGAAGGTAAAAGTTATCAACTTTTTTAGATTGGTATCCAACTATGAAAAAACCCGGCGTGACTCTGGTCCGTATAGATGTCACTATAGCCACTAAAATATCGTTTACATAAATCATGCGGTTGATAACCCATAGTACGTAGGGAAAGAGGAGGAGGAGAAGGGGATGGAGGAGGAGGAGGAGAAGGGGTGGAGGAGGAGGAGGAGAAGGGGTGGAGGAGAAGGGGTGGAGGAGGAGGAGGAGAAGGGGCTGGAGGAGGAGGATGTGGGGGAGGTGAGGGTGGCAGGTAGAGTAAAAAAGGTAAGTATCACAGGGAAAGGAAGGGGCCCCAGGGGGAAAGGTGTCTTTGCAGCTTCTTCGACATAGTGTGCAGCAGGTAGTAAGATTAAGGACATCAGCAATCTCTTAACATTCCTTCCCTCCCTCCCTCCCTTACGCAAACGCGCACACCAATCTATAGAATTGTAAAATGGTAACCTATGGCATAAAAAAAATCCCAAAACAAAAGTAGATGGGTATTGTATGTGTGTATATATATATATATCTATATATACATATATATATATATATATATATATATATATATATATATAGTGTGTGTGTGTGTGTATTAGATATGCACTGTATAAAAAGAAAAAAATCAGGGTAAAATGATGCTCTAAAGTTTTCAGTCAATCTTCACCGAGGAAAGTGACATCGAAGAGGAGAAAGGAATAACTGGAGAAGTCGGGTTAAGCAGTGTTGAAGTGAAAGTGCGAGAAGTACATGAACTACTAGAGACCTTAGATGTGAGAATGGCCTCGGGGTCAGATGGGACTTCCAATTGAATACCGAATGAATGCAAAGATCAACTGATGAACAAGATTTATGTTTGTAACCACAAGGAGAATGAAGAGTTCTCCAAGATTGGAAAAAGGCAAATGTGGTTCCAGTTTGATAATAAAGAATGAGGAGAAGTCTCTAAATCAGTGATCATTGTCACTGACCGGCGTGTTAAGCAAATTTTGTGAAAGTATTATGAAAGAGAGACAGACAAAATAACTTGGAAGATATGAGGTTCTTCGCAGATAGCTAAGTCAGTTTCGGAAAGTAAGATCCTGCACTGGTTGGATGGACTGTGTGTATTTACATCTGGAGAAAGATTTTGATAAGGTGCCTCACAGACTATTATTGTTGAGAATGGAATGCACGTGGGGAGTCGAAGGGAGACTTCTGTAAAGGATGAAAGATTTCGTGAAAGATGCTCGTGAGAACAGTTGTGAAGGATGAGATATGACGGATAGAGATAAACGACTAAGGGAGTCCCACGGGGCTCAGTTCTGGCACCAGTAATGTTCCTAATATGTGTCAACGACGTAATGGATGGGGTAAATAGTTACGCCAACTTGTTCGCAGACGACGCCAAGACCATGAGAAGAGGGAAAGATAAAGACGACTGCGAATTGTTACAGGAAGGTTTTGACAAGATGTATGATTGGAGTCAGGAGTGGAAAAGATGGAAATAAAAAAAAAATGCAAAATTTCGGAAATGGGTAAAAGTAAAATGAGAACACCATGGAGTTACATAGTTTAAGTAAATAAATAAAGGAAAGGAAAATAGAGACCTGGGAGCCTTAGTTATGGGTAATTTGCAATAGATGAATGAATAAATAAGGATAAAAAAAAAACCATATTAGTAGGATAACGGGAGAGGGCTACAACCTATTGACGAAATATGGGTCGGATTTTAACAAACTTACAAAGATAGAATAAAAAAAAAAAAAAGTGTTTAAAGTTTTATCCGTCCTAGGTCGTAATACGCAGCAGTGATGTGCCCCCCCCCCCACACACACAAAAGAGAAAGAAAAAAAGCGGGGAGAGAGAATGTAATGGGCAGAAACTAAAATGGTTTTTAGCTTAGCCAACAGATCGTACCAGAAAAAGAAAAAAAGCGAGGGAGGATGTAATAGGCGTTTGTAAAAGTATGACAAGTATGGACAAGAATGACCAGGACCTATTGGTATGTGACGTAACAACGTCAAGAGGACATGGCGAGAAACATGTTCGAAGGACCTTGCGTATAATTTTCTTCACAGATGCGTTCATCTGTGGATTTGATTCAAGTAAAGGATTCAAGCGAACAATGTGAGCTCGTTCAAAGCAAAGTTTGATTAGTATAGGTAAATGAACGTGCACACACACACACACACACACACACACACACACACACACACACACACACACACACGGTGAATGTGGTCGCTTACCTATTACGTTAACACATTCCGATTTTATCGCCGAACCAACTCTTGTTCATTATTCGGCCGGGCCCACAGGAACCAAGCACGAACGCAGTTCCACAGAACTCGCCTTCACTCACGCCTTTGCTCTGCTTGCACGGCCTGCACACCATATATAGGGAGACCTTATGCAAGCACATGGGCATAAATACTTCTTATCCGTGCGCACACATCTTGCTTATGCTTATTTCGAACGTACATGGGTATAGTCACGCCTCGCCCTCGCTCATCAAGGAAAGGCGCCTTCACTCACTGCCAGGACACACCCCCACCGCCCATCGTCGACCGAACTTTCTGTTGAAGGCTCGTTGGCCCACAATAACTCGCCGACGCCCGGACAGCGAGCTTTCCGGCGCGAGAGTTGCTGTGACGTCATCGTGTTGTTGAGTCGATTTCGTATTGGTGTTAGGGTCAGTTACACCAGAGTCTCACACAGATGACAATAAAGATGGTGATATTGATAATGAAGATTGTACTAAGTCATAGTAACAATGGATTGATGAGATGACGGCCGGTGATATTGTCGTGTCTTTGTTAATATTACGTTCTTGGTAGTTTGAAATTGACAGTAGGTAAAAAGGCGTTGATTTACATACGAAGGCACGATAACTTTGTTTTTCCTTTCTGCGAAGAGGGGCGTATTGATGTAACACACACTTACAAACATGGCGTGTCTGGGAGGATACAGATCGACGGAAAAAGTCGACGACTTTGGTCTGTGTGTGAAGGCTGCTCCGTGTGATGATCAATGTATTGCACAAGAAAGATAGGGAATCGCTCACGGGTTGTTGGTTTACGTAACCGAGATATTGCTCATTTACCTTGTGACCGTCTCTGATGGCTAACCATATGTTGCAAAATGACCCTGTTGAAGGGTGACCACATGGGAGGGAGTGTAAAGCCTGGTGGTCGTGATTGCCATAGACTCGGCCATCTTTTGACAAACTGGGAGAGGATGAAGGCGAAGACTTGGGAGAATGTGGGCTCACGGTCGTTGAGGAAGAACCCTGGTAGGTGGTTGGAATCGGCTGGCGGCGTTAGTTGTAACAAAGCGTGTAAAGGGTGTCTGTGTCGAATGGGTACATCGGTTCTCTCTCTCCTCTCTTTCTCTCTCTCTCTCTCTCTCTCTCTCTCTCTCTCTCTCTCTCTCTCTCTCTCTCTCTCTCTCTCTCTCCTCTCTCTCTCTCTCTATATATATATATATATATATCTATCTATCTCTATCTCTCTCACACCCACACTCACACTCACACACACAAACTAGATGCTGAGAGATACAAAGACGGGTTACTACGAGCATAGCTCCCCTTCCCGTATAATACAACTAGGTAAATATACACACACCTACAAACGCACACACATACAAGCGCGCACACACACAAACATACAAACGCACACGTACACACACACACACACACACACACACACACACACACACACACACACACACACACACATTCCCGAGCGGGTAATGCCAAATGCCATGATCTCATCACTGCCTTATTTGTAATGACCTTCATACTTTTTATCGTTCTGGCCTTCTGTCATCATCCCCATTGCTTAACGGTCAAAGGGCACCCCTGTAGCTAGGTCAGATATTTTGGAAAAAAGCGTTACCGTCGGGTTAAACGTAGTATTGAGATAGGATCAATGATTCATTGACATATTGGACAGAGAACGAAGGTCAGCTACAAAACTCTTAAATACCAATCATAAGTAACAAATCATACGAAAACTACTTAAATGATTTTAACCTATTCTCTCCTAAAAAAGACTCAAATAAGACTTGATACACGTCTTTTGGATTTTAAAGAGAATTAATAATATCAAAATTTAAAACGTGTTCTTACTAGATACGAACCGGACTAGAAATAATGGCTTCAGGCTGTTACGAAGTAAATTGATCTTAGAAGTAGGTAGAAACTATTCGTAATGTCCGACCTTATTATGGACCAGAATATCTTCTGTCGACTCCAGAAGCTGCATGAAATCGTCTCCAGACATCCAGTAATTATTAATTAATTGTTACACATCAGAGTACATAATCAAACCCACGAATGTAACATTGTAGCTGAAATCAAGTACCTAACTTGTGAACGGATGGGATTTTTTTCCACTGCTAAATGGAGTCTATTCTGAATGGAACTTTATCTTCTGGCGATAAACAGGATAATTTTTTAAAGGTTGACATAAGCCTGTGAATGGTTAATTGTGATAGTTTTTAATCCACTGGAATTTATTCGTCCTTATCGGTAGTATTCTTTAAAAATTATTCTTTCCTTATATAAATCTTTGGATGGGAAAGATTTATATAAGGACTTTTTTTTTTAAGAATACCACTGTAAGATTATTACGGTGGTGTTTTTATTTTTTCCTTATATAAATTTTTCTTATATAAGGATTTTTTTAAGAATAACACCATAAGATTCTTACGGTGGTATTCTTTTTTTTTCCTTATATAAATCTTTCCCTTCCAAGGATTTATATAAGATTCATATAAGGAAAGAATTCTATTTAAGAATACCATCATATGTTCCATGAAGTAGAATGGTGTTGGCCAGGACCGATTTGCGCCTTCAGACCGGGAAGATGTGGGATGGAAGTCGAGAATTGTACTTTGCATTAAATCAACTCGTCTGACGTCAGCCAGAACAAAATATATAAAGTGATCGTCGCAGGGAATATGTTAAATTGACCACAAAACCTCAGTGGACTCCATGTTGATGGAAGCGTGAAGATTTCAAGCCGACGGGAAATTATCCACAAGCATACAAGCGCTGGTAAACAGCAGTCCATACTAACAGTAATTACTCTCTCTTCCACCACTAGTAGTGAGGCAGTCTTGCAACTTGGAACCCGTCCGTTGCCTGCCCAAAAGAAATAGGCGACCCTGCACGGCCTTGGTGTGACGGGTTGGGGGGGGGGGGCACTTTCTTCCTCGTTTGAAGACGGCAGCTGCCGACAGCTTTGGCAGAGTAAACAC
>NC_134787.1:48526303-48543803 GCF_046742065.1 Oratosquilla oratoria
TGACCAACCAACACAGACTGTGACGCGAAGATTCATGCAAAAGGAGAGAGATGATTCACACAACACGTGAAGAGAGGGAAGAGGAGGAGGAGGAGGGAAAATAAGAATGAAAAAAGAAGAGGAAGGAGAAAGAAGAAGAAAAAGAGGAAAAAAGAGAAGGGAAAAAAGAGGAAGAAGAAAAAAGAAGAGGAGAAAGAAAAAGGAGCAGAGGAAGAAGAAAAAGAAGAGGAAGAAGAAAAAAGGAGAAAAAGAAGAGGGACAAAAGAAGAAGAGGAATGGAAAAGATGAAGAATTGTAATAAAAAGATAAGTGAAATCGAAAGAAGTGCCTGAGCGCCTTCGTGACTGGAATGAAGATGTGATTATATAAAAATGAAGAAAAATCATATTAGTGCTGAAGAGGGCGACTGCGTGCAGCCATATCGCAATCGAATCGCATATTTTATGGATCTGGTTTCGTTGAAGTTGGTAGGCTTTTGTCGGTGTCTGGATTACATGATGTGAAGAAGTAAAACGATCATCTTAAACCTTTGTAAGCTTTCAGCGTGTGCATGTATATGTATGTATATATTATATATATATATATATATATATATATATATGTATATATATATGTGTATGTATGTATATATATATGTATGTATATGTATATATAATATATATATATATGTATGTATATGTATATATATATATATGTAATATGTATATATGCATATATATATATATGATGGAAGAGATGGCAGTAAGGGGAAGATGGGCAGAATATTTTAGGGAGTTGCTAAATGTGAAGGAGGATAGGGAAGGAAAGATAGCTGCAGTGGGAAATGCGAAGAAAATGAGAGTGATGAGTGAGGAGAATGGAGGAGAAATAGGGAAGGATGAGGTGAAGGCAGTTGTAAAGATGATGAAAGCAGGTAAGGCACCTGGTCTGGATGGATGCCATGCAGAATGTCTGAAAAAGGGAGGTTCAGTGATGGTGGACTGGTTGGTGAGGTTATTTAATGTTTGCTGGAGAGAGGGTAGAGTACCGGAGGACTGGAGAAGTGCCTGTATATTTCCTCTTTACAAGGGAAAAAGGGACAAGTGTGAATGTAGTAGTTTCAGAGGGATTAGCCTGTTAAGTGTAGTAGGGAAGGCTTATGGGAGGATCTTAATTGAGAGGATTAGGAGAGGAACAGAAGGAGTAATTGGTGAGGAACAGTGTGGTTTTAGGACAGGTAGAGGTTGTGTAGATCAGATCTTTGTGGTAAGACAGATATGTGAGAAAGCTATAGGAAAGGGGAAGGATGTTTTTTGGGCTTTTATGGATCTGGAAAAGGCTTATGATAGGGTAGACAGAAAGGCACTGTGGGAGGTTATGCAGATTTATGGGATAGGAGGAAAGCTTTTGGGAGCTGTCAAGAGTTTTTATGAGAGTAGTAGAGCTTGTGTCAAGATTAGAAATGGAGAGAGTGAGTGGTTTGAAGTAAAGGTGGGACTTCGTCAAGGATGCGTTATGTCGCCCTGGCTGTTCAACTTATACATGGATGGGGTGGTGCGAGAGGTGAATGCTAGGGTAGTGAGTCAGGGATTGGAGATGGTTAAAGAAAATGGAGAAAAGTGGGAGGTGAGCCAGCTGTTGTTTGCGGACGACACTGCGCTTGTGGCAGGGTCAGAGGAGGGATTGAGGAAGCTGGTGGCAGAGTTTGGGAGAGTATGTGATAGAAGAAATCTAAAGATAAATGTGGGTAAAAGTAAGGTGATGAGATGTACAAGGGGTGAAAGTGGCAGTAGACTGGAAGTGAACATTAAGGGAGAGCGACTGGAGGAAGTGGATAGTTTTAGATACTTGGGTGCAAGTGTAGCAGGAAAAGGTGGAGTGAAGGTGGAGGTAGAATGTAGATTGAGAGAAGCGAGTAAATGCCTTGGTGGGTTAAAGAGTGTAATGAGGAATAGACATTTGGGAATGGATGCGAAGAGGAGACTGTATGAAGGAGTGATTGTGCCAACAGCACTGTATGGGGCAGAAACGTGGAACATAAGAGAAGAAGAGAGAAGGAGTTTGAATGTGTTTGAGATGAGGTATCTGAGAAGTATGGTGGGGGTTACTAGGCTAGATAGAGTGAGAAATGAGGAGGTGAGGAGGAGAACAGGGGTGAAAAAGGATTTAGGAGATAGGGTTGATGAAAGAATATTAGGATGGTTTGGACACATGGAAAGAATGAGTGAAGAAAGACTAGTAAAAGAGGTATGGAAGGCAGATGTGGAGGGAGTGAACATGAGGGGACGTCCTAGGATGAGGTGGATGGATGGGGTGAAGGGGGCTTTGGGGAAGAGGGGAATGTCTGTTGAGGAAGGAAGGGAGAGGACGGAAGACAGAGGTGAGTGGAGAATGGTTGTATATGGATGATGTTGTGATTGCATGAGGAGGAATGGGCGGGGGGGTGGGGGGTAGTATGCGTGAGTAAATTTTGACGCAGCCCGAAGGGATTTCTCCCCGTCCTCTCCTTATATGCAAGGGGGGACGGAGAGGGGGGGGTCGCCGATTAAATGAAGCGGCCTTGCTGTGGATGTGCTGTGTCTTGCGACACTGCTTCTGACCCAGGGCGGTGGGCAGGGTGCAGGGATGACCCGTCATCCAGGAGGTGCTCAGATGAGAGGGAGGGTGGGAGGGGTGTGGAGTGTATTTAGGGATGAAATGGGTGGGAGTGTTTTTATGCCTTTCCCTTTTTGGCTACCTCCCTTGGAAGGGGGAAAAAGCCTTGGTATATGTATGTATGTATGTATATATATATGTATATATATATATATATATATATATATATATATATATATGTGTGTGTGTGTGGGTGTGGGTGGGTGCGCGCGCACGCTTTTGTATGTGAGAATGTGCGGCATGTACGTGCGCACATTTACTCTCTCTCTCTCTCTCTCTCTCACACACACACACACACACACACACACACACACACACACACACACACACACACGACTCGGTGGCGCGGTTGGTAGAGTCCCAGACAGTTACTACGGCGGTCCGGGTTCGAATCCTGCCCAAGGCTGAAATAATTTCAGTATAGCTGCGCTTCGAATCGTTACTCCAACTCTAGTGGGCGGGGAGTTGGGTGTGTGTGTGTGTGTGAGGTCAGAGCATTACCCATAGATCGGTCATACGAGCTCTGAGCTCTCTTCTGGGAGTGAAGCAGCTGTCGATCACGAGTCTAGCACGTGATCCAAAGACCAAGGTGAATACACATACACACGCGCGCGCGCACAATAATAGCTTACATTAGTAGAACAAATTACCACTCATTTTAACCCTTTGAAGATTATAAGATCCCTTAGAGGAATAAATTTTTCGCTAACCAGACTAAAATGATTTATTGCGATGGCTTTCCTCAGCGGGTGAATGGAGGATCAGCCCATAAAGGCTTTTAAGGAGAGGTACAGTGTCTATAGAAAAACAGGAGAGAACGGCAGCAGCCATAGATCAAACAAGACAAAGGAAAGAAACACACCCACAAACCATACAGTAATACGAAATAGCAATATGTGTGTGTGTGTGTGTGTACACATACATATTCCTTGATAATGTCTTAGATAGACGAACACGTTCGGACTAAGTTTCTTATTTCCCAGTGGTTTTTCTGCAAATTATTTTCATGTGTGCCTTGTGAATTACTGCAAAATAAAACTGTGTGTGTGTGTATACACATACATATTGTGTATGTATGTGTGTGTATGCCCACAAATAAATGCTTTCCAATCTACAGAAGAGCAAGTTCACCCCATCATTTGGCGAGTCGAGGTTGAGGATATTCATAAAAAAATAGATGGAGTGTCAGGAACGTTAGTGGTGCAATATTCATGTATAAAATATGCATACATATGAGAACGCTAACGCTCATAAACTACCACATCACAGTTCATACTGTGTATGTAACTCTTCCTTTCCATTGCACACTTTGATTTCGAAAAATTCTTGTTCTAGTTTTGTTGCAGAATGAGGCTGTAATAATCCACGTGGAGAATTTATGATGAGGCATTTGAGAGCTATAAAAGAAGTGTCTTAAATTGTTGGATTTATGAAAATGCTGGAGAAATTCTTAACCATTATCTTAGTCAACTGTTTTACGATGCTGAAATTGTTGGCTTGGGTTTGTATGTATGAACCAAAGTACTGTTGTACGTATGTGTAGATACAAAAAATCATATCACTGACAAGTTGAAGGTGTTGTAGAATGGTCGTGGTTTATCCAAGTGATAGAGGACGGTGTCAGAGGTTTTGAGACGGTTAAGGCGATCAATGAACGGTTATAGTGGACGGTGTGGTTGATGGTTGTACTATCCAGGAAACTCTTGAGGTAAGGATGAGGGTGGTGATTGTAGAAGGTCAGAGGTGAAGAGACGAGGGCTGGGAAGTCTTCGTGGAAGGTCAGAGGCAAATAACGACCTCATCTTGGAAGGAAAAAAAAATAGAGGATATCCTAGAAAGCTAAGAGTTCTCTTGCGTGGTCGGGAACTAGATCCGCAGCGTTGGGGTCAGGGAACCAGGACATCCCACGGAATGAACTAGAAAGAACATTCCGTTCATGCCGGTCTCCCACGGACCCTGTGAGTGCAGCAAACGCTTTGAATATCACATTATGTAATGATAGAACAAGCAGTCTGAAAGTGGGCACTCTCTACACCACTTATATTATTCCCTTTGTGCCTGACTGTTTGAGAAATATACTGTATTGTAAGGAATGAGAAACGGTGAGAACTCGTATGGAAATTTCTGTTATTTATTTGTTGCCAGCTGTGACCCTTTCTCTAAGAAGGATTTTCCTTCACCCTAATAAAAATCGCCTGACGGCAGATAATGTGCTGGGGTTAAACATAAAGGGTTAATTGAGATAGGCACCTAAAAGGGTTTAGTGTCTATTTATTGTGTAGGTGTTGACCTCAACTGGTAACAGGTAGAATATGTGTGTGCGTGTGTGTGTGTGTGTGTGTGTGTGTGTTAGAGAGAGAGAGAGAGTCAGATCCACCACAGTGTTGGATCACGTGTTGAACTCGTGATCGACTTATGTTATCCTCTCGGATGAGCTCAGAGATCATACAGCCGAACTATGGGTACCTTACAAACACGCGCGCGCGCACAAACACATACACAGACACACACACACACACACACACACACACACACACACACACACACACACACACACACACACACACACACACACACACACACACCTCCTTACCTACCAGTGTTAGAATATCGGCTCACATTGCAGTGATGCTGAATTTTCCATCCCTTGGCGGGACTCGAATTTGAATCGTTTAATTAGCGGCCGCGCGCGGTACCACGACACCATCGAGCCGGTATGCGCGCGCGTGGAAAGTTCTGGTAATGTTTACCAAGTAGTTAACTGTGTCGTAAAAACTCTCATCACTCGTGGCAACCTTGGGCCATGGTGTATCGTTGTCCCTAAAACTTGCGGTGGAATTTTCATTTTGTAACTATTTTTCATTTCTGACGTTTGAAGATTGTATAAGTAGCATTAGAATACTGGAATTTTGTTATTTTGCTACAGATATTGTAGAAATGTTCATCGACATTGTTTATGGCGATATCGCCTTTCTTTTCTGCAGTTAATCTTTTTGATGATAAGTTAGTGAATTTAATGAAAGAAGTGAACGAAGAAAACCTTCTATTGTTCTTTACGACACAGTTACAGCAGAAGAATGTTACAGGCCCTCCGTAGGATCAAGTGATCTTGAAGGGCCCGAGGGACGTAAAGCAGCAAAAAAAAAAATAATAATAATAATAAATAGATAAAATAAAATAGATAAATAAATAAATAAAGGAATTTGTGTAGTCTTGAATGTAGTGACCATTTATGAACAATTTCTTAAGACGACAGATGGGGTTCCGGGTCGGACTATGAACAGAAATTGAACAGAGAAACCATCAAAAATATTCTTGGAACAAAAACATTGATAGCAAAGTCCTTGGTGACCGTTTTCTCCTGAAAGCAACTAATTACAGCAATTTCAGAAGCTAGAAGCAGAAGCTTGTCGATTTTGTTTTTAGAAACTTAGAAGTTATGTACTTTGTAAGAAGCCATTAGGCCTCAAGTATTTATTAACTCGTGCTATAATGGATGCCAATTATACCTTTTAGTTTGTTTGAATACCAGTTTATGCGTTTGTTTATTTATTTATTTATTCTTTATCTACAGTAGACATCATTTCCTGAATGGGCTCCTGTCTGGATGATTCGCCATTATAATCCATTGTAGTTATATATGTTGTATTGCATATAGCTAGATGTGTATCTCCTCTCCCCCCCCCTCTCTCTCTCGTAACTGACAGGCAACCTGACCTCCAGTTTCCATTTCCATCCAGTCTGCAGGTGACCCTGCTCACAGGGTCATCTCTAATAGAGATGACCCAGGGTGGTCAAAACTAAAAGCGAAGGGTGGAGATGGCGTCCATATAGGTATCCTAATTATCGTTTCAGGTCATTCATATCTACCAAGAGACGATAGGAGTGGGTGTGGTAACTGCCCGGGAGCTTGCCAGAGGTGATCCTCTGGGCTAGGGAAGAAGGTCGAATGCGGCTGGCACCTGACAGAGTCGAGGTTAGGAGGTGTCAACGAGCGAAGACAGATGGGGAACTAGGAAATGCGTTGTTTTCATCGAGATAGGTTGAATGCGTTGATGGGTGGAGGGCAACTACCCTCCCCAAATATATATATATATATATATATGTATATATATATATTTTTTTTTTTTTTTTCAAGTCTGGTCTCTCTACGATAGTTAATTATTCTTAGTGCGATTTTTTTATGTATATTTTTATTACGTTTCCCGCCAGCCGATTTGATTCAGTTGAAGGGGATCCCTCCCGCTCTCACAGAGGAGGATGTCGTGCATTAAAACGCTTTGCTTTGGCAAGTGACAGTCACTTGTCACCGTTGGGAATAGAACCCGGCCCTTCGTGTCATCGGAAGTATTATCGATTTTGTATAAAAGAAAATTAGATTCCGGCACTTTCGCTCCAAATGTTGGAGATTTCAGAATTTCAGAGAGCTCCCCAGTTGAGAGAAATGTCATTAGCCTCATCCACAATCGTTACAGTAACGCCTCTGAATGAAAGTAATGTCATTAGCCAGACTGAAATATAAAAAATACATCACAATGCCCTGAGGGCCGCAAGTGTATAGGATTAAAAAAAAAATCACGCTAGAATGAGCTGGGCTACGTTTTGAATAGTCACCTTCACCATGTGTGTTAGGGCAGCCGTGGCACGTGGCAGTCACTGGTGTCCGTTGTGGTCAAACTAGAGTATACATAGAAGGCTAACTATAAGGACAGTGAGGGCAGTGTGCAGCATAGGGGGATTTGTCGCTGCTGTCTGCCGATGAAGTTGGGAACATGTTTATGAGATGATTAAACAGAAACGAACTTCCACTGGCTCGGCTACACTTGGTACTGTTGTATCGACTGCTCCAAATACAACTGTCGCTGTTGTATCCATTGGCCTGGATACAGCAAGATGCTGTCATGATGTAACAGCTTGATACACCTTGAGGTGTCGGGTGACCAAGTGTGGTCAAGCTGCAACGAGAGGTCAGGTCAGCCCTTGTCCGGTCACGCGCCCTCGTTTCCACCACGGTGAGAGTTACTGCCGAGAGATGCTCCCATGCCGATAACCCTCTTGCTCGTGTGATGTTGACACCTTCGCTACAGTATAATCACCCACCCACGCACGGGCGTACACGCGCGCACACACGCACAAACACACACACACACACACACACACACACACACACACACACACACACATCTCGTGGCGCAGTTGGTCGAGTTCCTGGCTGCCACTACGGCGGTCCGGGTTCGAATCCCGCCCAGAGCTGAAATAATTTTAGTATCGCTGTGATGCGAGTTATAACTCTCGTGGGCGGGGAGTTTGGGTGTGTGCGTGTAAGGTAACAGCATTACCCATAGGTCGGTCATATATGAGCTCTGAGCTCTCTTCCGGGATGGAGATAGCTGTCGACTACGAGTCCAACGCGTGACCCAAGACCGTGGTGAGCACGAATGGTTGAAACTGCCTAGCGTTAGGGAGAATAAAGTTTGTAATGTGCATCACAATACTAAATGAATAAATCTATATTGATGTTTTTTATCGTGTATATATATATATATATATATATATATATATATATATATATATATATATATATATATATATATATATATATATTACAAAGACGCCTCTCCCTCACCACCCACTCCACTTAATGAAATATCTTTATGCCAACCAGAGGAAAGTATGTAAATTGGGTTACTCTGTCTTAAGCGGGGCTAAGGACGAGCCCCAGGTCACGTCTTGACTGTCGACGATTTTGTTCACGTCTGTGGTGATCCTCGTGCCCACTAACCGAGTTGAGCGCGTCACTCGTGACTAGTATTCACTAGCCTAGATAAACTAGTTGCTTGGTTACTCATGGCTAGTGGAATCACACGAGTAAGGTGAGAGCAACTATTGTGAGAGTGACTCGTAGTTGTAACTCGCCACAACCCACGCGAATAACTCGTAAGATCTCGTTCGACCATGAGAGTAACTCTTCGGGTAATTCCTCCTCGCGAGTAACTCTCTCCGCTTGATTAGTATTTTGGCATCGATAACCAGCGCTTCTATCCATGGAGAACAATATCACGACGAAGAGGCGGGCTGGGAGAGGTTGAAAAAGGGCATCAATCAGTCCGTTGCCCCAGGTCTCTCTTGCAGGACACCCTCGGCCCCCAGGTAACCGGCAACAGCCATTGGTCTGGGTCAGTGGTTATTCAAAGTTTAAACATTGTGTTATCGTATGGGAATAGCCTATGTGGGGGTCAATGTAAGATGACATGTTCAGTGTCCTCTGGGTCAGTTTGATTCTGTGGCCAGGCTTATTCTGTGCTGGGTGGTGACCTGAACGCAGACGTGCCAGAGTAGTTCTTGTTCTTCCTGGGAATGGGATAGCAGATGTCGAAAGTTTTCAGCTGTCCGCGTGAAGCTGCCCTTGTTGTTGCACGGAGAGAGCTGCTCGGACAGCTGAGTTCGGTACATATGTTACCCGCAGCTGCTGTTGCAGCTTTAGACTCTTGAGGAGAAGAGAATAGAGGTCAAGAGGTTATCGTGGCCATGATGGTGCTGTTTCCAGAGCCCACTCTCTCTCTCTCTCTCTCTCTCTCTCTCTCTCTCTCTCTCTCTCTCTCTCTCTCTCCCTTTCTGTCTTACTTCAGTGATTTAAAGTAATTTTCTAAGTCTAGTTAGTGTGAAACTGTTCTAGTTAGGGATCACTAAGCAACAAGGAAGAGCTCCAAATCGTGTGTACTTCTATGCTGAGGTGGCGATGTAGTAAGCTCAAGAAAAAGTAGTACGGGATTTGAACTTTTGGGATCCCGGGCGAGAACTCGATAAACTCTTGGCCACCGCCGATCCTCTTTGGGTGACTTCTAACCCAAGACAGGACGATGAGGAGAAAGGTCACTTCACCCCTCTGCAGAGCGGTGTTAATGTGGATTAGTGAATACAGCATCCAGACTGCTGTGGTGAAAATAGCCTCCAGGTCACTCTGGGGAAAATAGCCTCCTGACTGTTGTGGTCAAAATAGCCTTCAGGGCACTCTGGTGAAATAAGCCTTCGGGTCACTGTGGTGAAAGTAGACTCCTGGCCACTGTGGTGAAAAAACATAACAACTCGGAACCACTGTGGTGAAAGATACAACAACCTCGGGTCACTGTGATAAAGATAAACTACGGGGCACTGGTGAAAATAACACCCGGGCCAATGTACTGAAAATCACCTCCGGGGCACTCTGGTGAAAATAAGGTCCAAGGCCACTCCAGTGAAAATAACCCCTGGGTCATATTGGTCAAAATAACCTCAGTGCCATTGTGGTGAAAATAACCTACGGTATAGCGTCTCAAGGGGTCGACAGTCCTGTTCTGGCCAGACACTCGGGTCATTTACCAAATGAATTTAAGACTCCGGAGGTGCGTTTTCTGTGTTGACTGAGGAGGGAGTCGAAAACGGAATGTGGGATGGTCACTTGATACTCGTCCAATGCAGAGTTTCCAAGACCAGACCCCGATCTTTCCGATCTGGGAGAGTAAATTACTGTGCTTTAGCAAGACGTTGACGGTTAAACCGTTGCGGTCAGAAACCGTGTGTGTGTGTGTGTGTTGGGGGAGGTTCTGGTATTGACTTTATTTACGTCTTTAGCCGGCAAAGAGGAGTTCGGTTTTATTCAGCTGAGGGGAAAGCCCGTCACCTTGTACAGGGCAGGGGCTCCTCCAAGATGAATGAAATAGTCTGGCGTCAGCCGGAACAATTATTATTATTATTTTATTTTTTACATGGCGGGTAACAAGAGTTAAAGATCATTTGAACTATCGTCAAAATGTCAGGTAGACAAGTTACCGATGTAGCTAAAGACCGTTGACCTGATTGGGTCATTGTGTTTTCTTGAGAAGAACCAGACGTGATATTATCTGTGTCAGAGCACCCCCTCCCCCCCCAAAAAAAAAAAAAAAACAATCTCACGCACAGACTTAAGGAAAAATAACTTCCCCATTGTGGTCGCAAGGTGCGGTGGGAGAGTGGGAGAATGTTGGATGTGAAAAACATTTCTTTTTCCTTTGTGAGGACATAACAGGAGCTTGTCGATCCCGTATCGGGATCGATTACATGCAAGAGGAGCCGTGATAGATCGTCCCTCTCCCCGGGAGCGGACAGAAGGAGCTCCCTCAGGTCAAGGTCGAGATTTTAGATTACGGAGTGAGTCAGCGACTTTGGAGGATAATCAATCACGGTTAAGTGATGTGCACACTAACCTCTCGTCTGACAGCACCAAAGATGTATCAGCCTTCACGGACTGACAGGGAACATGACGTGACACAGGCCTGCGGTAACCCAGAAGACTGAAGACTGAAACCTGAAGTCTGACGTCGTTCGAGATGATGAAGAGGCACACAAGTCTAAATGATCAGTCTGTTTGACTCGAGGTTTTTTCTGGACGGCGACCCGCGTCCCCATGACAACCGGCAGTGGTCCCCAGGTCCTACCCCCCCCCCTCTCATCAATCCGGGAAGAAATGTTTAATTACGGTCTGTGTTGTGCGAATGGAAGATTGTCTCTGAGTCACCAGCTAGTAGGAGCACTACTACTACTATGCCTAGGAGGAAGAGGAAGAGGAGGAGGAGAGAAGAGAAGTCTATATTTGTTAGGTCGTTAGATTTAAAAGGTAAAAATTGAGGGAGAGAGGGAGGTAGATAAGAGAGGGAGGGAAGGAGGGAGAGGGAGAGGGAGGGAATGGGAGAGGAAAGGAGGAAGGAAGAGAGAAAAAGAGTGGAGAGAGAGGGGGGGTGGGAGGGAGAGGAGGGAAAAAGAGAGAGTTCATTTTGGACTTGGCCCAGAGATTGATTCCCAACGCTTCTGGTCTGTACCCCAGGGTAAAGGCGAGGGTGGTTACAACCTTTTGAGATGGGCAGTAGGGAGATGATCCTCCCCAACGTCCGTTACGAGTTCACTGAATATGTGGAGGCGAATGGAGACCTGAACACACACATATCGCAACAATATATGCGTTGGTGACGTAATTGGAGGCGTGCCGGTCTCACATACGTTTAAATGTGGGTTCGAATCCAGAACTCGTCTTCGATTCCCAGCAATGACTGTTACCTATCCCATCCGTCCCCAGAGCACATAGGGCAAAGGTGACTGCCTCGTGCGGAGCTACTCAGCGCCTCCTGTCGTATGCTCCTGCGTTTGTTATTTGGCGGGAAACAAAGTCGGGCACGCAAAGGAGGAGAACATCTCGTCTTTCTACGAGAGCGTCTCTGCTCTTCTTCGCAAATAGCCATTGCCTTAAAAAGAGACACGGCTCATCAAGAGTACAAACCGCCAATTTCGCCATCTTGGCCACGGGTAAGATATGTAGGGCACGTTACCCGTGTTTTGACTGTTGTTAAGAACTTACACTCGACGCGAAAGGAAATTGAAGGTCAAAAAGGTAAGTCGGAAAAAGTTTAAAAAAGGCTGATTTGTATCGCCCCGCAGCATCACAAAGAGGGAGACCAGATCCCCCGTTATAAGGGCCACGTTCGACCGGAGGAAGCAGAAATTTATGGAAACAGATTCTGGTCTTTGTGATACAAAGTCCAAAAAGGGAAGACACTTGTTGCGTTAGTCAGAAACAACGAAATGATGTGTATGTGTGTGTTTGTGTGTGTGTGCGCGTCCACGCGTCTTTTTCATGAAAATCTGCAAAAGATCGAAAGATCTTAAATGCTCTTGGGGTGAGGGGCATCGATGGGAGTCCCGAAAACACAGACTCTTCGTAAAAAATCATCACGAAGATTCTTTGCTAAGGCTCGAATTTTTATTGATTTCAGACAAACATTTATAGAGAAAGAACATTAGATTAATAAATAACTGAGCACTTGATCCTTGTCAATTTTCTATAGTAAAAAAACTCAACAATTGTTACGCATTTAAGTTAAATGGAAAAATATGGTAATTGTTTAATGTTAACAATTACAACAAATTCACAACTATTGAATTTAAAACGACTGACGCAACACTATTGATATGACGTCACAACTCTAGCGACATGACGTCACTAGAAATTCAGTTACAGAAAGACAAACCAGGCGATTCTTATTTAACTTGAGGCAAAACTTGAACCTTACGGGATTAACCGACGTTCTTCATTAAACTTATCTTCTTGGTTAATCCCATTTTGCACCGAAATTTGTATATTTTAAATTTTGACCACCCATCTCGAATTTGTGTGTTTATTCTGTCTGCCGCTAGGTGACCTCACTGGGGGCAGTGGCGTTGACTCTCCTTTCTGGACGGAGAGAGAGAGAGAACCTATTCTTCGTCTCTTCGAAGTTGGTGGAATCTTAGAAGGACTGAAGACCTCTCACACTTCAACTTCTATCGGTTCGCAACAGGAGGACCTAAAGGTGTTGTTGATGGTAGATGGCAGATTCTTTGTGCGTCTCTTCATGGCTCTTGATAATCCAGACCACAGCCAGACCCCCCCCCACACACACACCAAACTGAATAGAATAACCTGTGTTAGCCAAAACAAAATCGACTAGTGACGTCACGGCGAAGAGACCGCGGGACGAGTACGTCCATCTCGTCGAAGAAGAAGAAGAAGAAAGTGAAGGGCATAAGTCAGGAGGCGCGTTGCTACGGCCGAAGCCGTTACCTGTGCCGAAGGGGGCAGGTAGCAGCTACTACTAGGGAGCACCTGCAAAAACTAAGCGCTCCAATCTAGGGACGTTAGCGTGTGTGTCGAAATGTTTATGGTTAGTGTGGGCAGGTCAGGAAGGAAGGGTAGGCTAACGGTACACGGGACTCTTAGGGAACGGAAGCTCTTAGCTGTTCTCCTAAAGTGGTGCCAATCTAGTGCCACCACAGATCAATGCCATTAACTTCGTACTGGTTTGCAATGGGTCGAAGCTAAAGCGTGTCAGTAGAAGACCTTTTGGTCCATAACGAGGTCGGATGAAGAAAGAATAATAAATACTCAAACTTGTAGATAGAAAATAAGTAAATAAAATAAAACAACCGATTGACAGATATTACATATTCAGATGTTTGTCTAAGTGGATCTTGAAAATTTCATTAATTGACAAATGAATCTTACAAAATCCATTCATTCACTACCCTGTTTACAAAAAAAAAAAAAAAAAATCTACTTTTTCAATATATTTTGTCTATTTCCAGATCAAATCTACGTCCTGAGAGCTTGAGGCCATTATTCCTCGTCTGGTAAGTACTCGATGTGAAAGTCTTCCGACTTCAGATGTTGTCAGTTTATTGCTAATGTTTTTTTTAAGATCCTGTATCAAACGCCCCCAAATCCACGTCTTTTTACAGAGAAACTAGATTCATAGGCATTAAGCGGTTTTCGTACGATTTGTTTCTAATTATTGGTATCATGTGTGTACATTTTCCAATATCTCAACGACTATAATTAGATTGAGATTGAAGTCAGAAGTAGTTGCTCCCAGAATCCAGCCTTTTTTTTTAATCGGAAACACATTACATAGGCGATTAAATGTTGTTAGTCATAACTGCACCAAGGTCCTTTTCACTCTCCATTTTGGATTTTTTTATTTTTCAAATGACTTGTAGTCACGCATTGTAATGTTTTTACCTGTGTGCATCACTACACTTGTTCGGTTTAAACTTCATTAGCCTTTTTTGTGGCTATTACGCTAGATTGTCTAAGTCTTGAATATTCAGGTGACTGAAGTGGGGCATTTTCACATAGTTTGGTATCATCAGCAATTTTGGATACAGAACGGTTTATGTCACTGATGTATATACACACACACACACGTACACGTACACACACAATGGTCACAAATGACCCAATAACGGAGCCTTGAGGAACTCCACTCGTAACATCTTTCCCGCTACACGATTTGTCATTCAAAGCAACTCGCTGTTTGCTATTCAACGAGGTGCTGATTCAATTTAGCAAGTTACCACACTCATGGGTACCGAAATTGGAGAATAACAAAAGAAAATGGGGAGACAACGAGAAAGAATCTGGAAGACGTCGAGAGAGAGAGAGAGAGTGGAGGGACAATGAGAGGAAGAGAAAGGTGGAAGCAGACAACGAGAGAGTAGTGGGGGGGGAGAGCAGGGGAGACAACGAAAAAGAGGGGGAGGATAGACAACATGAGAGGAGAGGGCAATGGAAGACAAGGGAGAGACACCAAGATAGAGAGGGGTTGGGGGAAATAATGAGAGAAAGAGAAAGTGGGGAGGCAGACAAAGAGAGAATGGGAGGGAGAGATTTGTGGAGAGAGAAAGAGAGAGGAGAGGAGCGAGAGAATGGGTGAGACAACGGGAGAGGGAGCGGGAGAGCGGAGGGGGGGGGGTCAGCGAGAGAAGGGGAGAGGATAGCGAAAGAGAATTCATTAGTGGTCAGGATTATCTAGATAATCTCCGTCAGGGATCCGTTGACATCTTAGGAGTCCATAAAATACCAAAGACTATGCATGCCGTTTTCTGAAGCCAAACTATTTCATTCACTTTCAAGGTAACTCCAGAGAGTAGCGTTTAAGTCCCCGTCACACATACGAGACTCGAATGAGTTCGTTTGAGTAGAAACGACTTAGGTTATAATCTTGTATTTTTCGAATTTCGAAATGTCAAATCACCTTCGCGTCATATATTGAGAAGCTGAATGACAAACTAAGAAAAGTTCAACCTATACGAGTGTTAAACACATTGTTGAATTGTCCTTAGGGAAGGTTAGAATACTGTAAACAAAGTCCTCTTCCAGATTTCAAATTCACAAAGAGAATCTTGAATGTGTGATCAGGGATTTAGTAAAGAGTAAAAGTTTCAAAGTGGGACGATCACTTCCCCAGCTAGGTCATCGAATTAGTCTTTTACCCGGTGAAGTATTTAAGCTCCTTCGAGCTGAATAAAATCATCTAGCGACATCACACCATAACGGCTCGACTCAGTCTAATTTTAAGCTTTATTGAACTGAGAGGTCGCAAAGGGTCGAGACCACAATGTAGCCTTAAAAGGCTACATAGGCCAGTAAGAGGTTAGGGATTAATGTTTGGTCACATTATGAGTTGACCAGCGCCAATGTCCGACGAGATCCTTTGGTAGGTTTGTGGATCACGTGGTGTCGTGCATGTGACATATCGAATATGTTGTTATTAATGGCTATACCAGGCCAGGATTCAACCTCAATATTGAATCAAATCCTCCTGTCCTTAGCCAGAAAAAAATATATAAAGTATGTCATTATGCTGTAGAACGTCAGTGGTCTTGTAGGTATTGTGCCACGAGGAGAAAGAATCGGGTTACAAAGGAAAACAAAAGCACGAGTAGAAGTAGAGAAAGGTCACCTTGACCAAGAACTAGATTCGGTGGGTAGCGGTGGTGCCACCTTGTCTGAGTTGCATTGGGGGCCCGAGTCCCAAGGGTGATTGGGATTAACGGAATCCCATGAACAAGATGTTCGCGTTTGGGGGCGAGCGGACGTGCTGGGTTTGTTCAGTTGAACAGTCAATAACAGTCACACAGATTGAAAACCGTGTAGTTAATGAATGGAATAAACTTCCTGCAGAAACAGTGCAATTGTAGTTCAGTTCGAAGCTTTAAGGTTCGTTTAGATAAACATCTAAGCAAGATGCTGTAATGTCTGCCATTTATTTTATATTAGTTGTGTATTTGTTTGTTATTTGTCTGTTTATTATTTGCTTGATTATCATTTATTATTATTTATCTGTCAATTTGTTATTATTTACTATTTACCTGTTTGTTTATTATTTAACTTTACCTATTTATTCATTTTACATATTATTATCTATATTATAATTTTTATTTATTCATTTATCATTATTATAATTTTTTGGCATCCGACCTAGTTATGGACCAGAAGGTCTCCTGTCGACATGCTCCTCCTTTGTAATCCTTCGAAATAATATACAATGGATAGGTGTTACAGTTAATGGAGGCGTCGGGAGTGTAGTGAGGGGGTTGATGGTCACTCGGTTGGGTATAAAGTAATTGTTGTTTACGAACACTTTTTTTGTTTTTGTTTTTTGAGTGGACAGGAAGCGATGGGTGAGCGACTTTAGGGGACGCGCCGAAGGTGTGCAGGTAACCAGGGACGACGCGAGTAACGGTAGAAACGGGCCAGAAGTCTTCACCGTTGACAAAAAGAGGAAACAAATTTGGATGGGTGGCCATAGGAGGTCGGGGCGGTTAAATCGGTCGCAGAAAGTTTTTCGGGGGGGAATGGGGGGAGGGGAGCGGAAAGGGGAGGGGGAGTGATTTAAAGGTGGTTATCTTGGTTATCAGAGAAGAAATCGTGGTAGTTACGGGAGGGAAAGTCGACGTGATGATGCGTGATTTTCGAAGAGACATCGAACGCCCCCTTCCGTGTCTGGGCCACTTTTGTGTCCATTCCACGGTCGCCCCACCTGTCTGTCCCGGCAGCCGTAATTGGCCACTTTCTCTCTCACGTCATCTGCTGCCCTTTTCACAGAATCATCCTGAAGGAGGAGGAAGTAGAGGTGCGCATTTCCTCGTCACGTTGACTGGAGAATCACGACCGGTACATGATGTCCAAGGGTGGCCGCGACACATGTCACGTCATCATTCGTCACGTCCAGGTTCGTAACGTCGTAGTGAAAGTGACACGACGCCCTTTCGTGCTCCGGGGGGGAGGGGGTTGTTAGAGTCCCGGACAGAAGAACATCGACCAGTAATAACGACTTTCTGGGTCAGTTGAACTCCAGTCGGAGACCGTTATGTTAATTGCCCAAAGTTGTTCACCCGTTCAGATCGGGGTTGGGTTGGGGTTTGTGTGTGGGGGGGGGTGCTCCTTCCACTTCCTCTTCCCCTTCCCAATTTCCCTTCCCCTTCCCAATTTCCCTTCCCCCATCTCCCTTCCCCTTCCCCCCTCTCCCTTCCCCTCCCC
>NC_134787.1:48546303-48558803 GCF_046742065.1 Oratosquilla oratoria
ATCTGTTTATTTAATTAATTAATTACTTTATTTATTTATTTATGTTTTATCTAAGAGTGGTCTATGTACTACAGGAAAAAGATGGCTGGGTAAACTGTGTGTATTTAGATCTGGAGAAAGCTTTTGATGATCCTAAGAAAAGATTGATATGGACATTGGAGAATGCAGGACTCAAAAGGGTCCTAGAATGGACGAAGGAGTTTATAAGATGAATTCTTGAAGATGGCTTTGAAGGATGATCTCTTACAATAGAGGAAAGTAACTAGTGGAGTCCCACAGAGCTTGATACTGGCACTTGTAATTTACATGATAGATGATAGACGTTAACGACATGATGGGTGGAAAAAAAGTTGCTCCAACCTATTTGCAGACAACGCCTAGATCACGAAGAGAATAAAGAAATGAAGAAGGCTGCAAACTGGCACAGAAATTGCTGATGGAAGATTCTGTCAAGATTTACGATCAGAGCCAAGAATGAAATATTAACAGTATAATGAATAAATAGATAGGTAAATAAATGAAGAGATAGCTAAGTTAATTGATAAATCAATGAAATGAAGAAATGAAGGAGGCAGCAAATTGGTACTGAAATTACTGAAGGAATATTTTGTTAATATTTGTTATCAGAGCCAAGAGTGAAAATTAACTTCAGTAAATGAATGAATAGATAAATAAGTAAATGAATTAATAGATTATTTAATTGATAAATCAATAGAAATATATAAAAGTATAAAGAAATAATTTTGGAGTTGTTCAGTGGGAAATGAAATGGTTACGACAGCAATGGTAAGAACCTAATTTTTTTATGGATAACTTGTCACCTGAATAATATGTTAACAAAACAATGGGAGATATATATGTTGTTGACGGACACAAAATTAGCTTTTCATTACATGGACAAACAAATGAAATACTCATAAAAAACCATATTCACCCCAAATCGAAACATACATAAAGAAGAACAGAGTAATAAAAAAAAAAAAAAAAAACACGTCCCCAGCCTAGCTGACAGATCAAACAAAAACAAAGACAAGATAAGTTCGGGTTGCCCACTAAAAGAAAGAAAGGAGGGGGAAACATGATTGCTGTCTTCAGTTCTATGAAAGGGGTGGAAGAAATTGGCAAAGTTCTTAGCATGGAAGAACGAAAAGAACATGAGGAGGACGTGGCAAGAAAACCAAGACGACGGAGTGTGTGAAGGACGGGGAATTGCAGATGCCCGCGCAGATGCATAATTTTGTGGAATAAGCTGGATGAAGAAGACCAGGCAGATAACATTGACGAATGTGAAGCCAAGTTTGACTCTTAAAGTAACGGAGAAGGGACATCATGAGCACTCCCGTCTTTGTATATCAAAAATAGGTAAACATACACACACGCGCGCGCACGCACACACACACACACACACACACACACACAAACACACCTCGTGGCGCAGTGGTTATAATTCCCGCCTGCCACTACGGCGGTCCGGGTTCGAATCCCGCCCAGGGCTGAAATAATCTCAGTATCGCTGCGCTGTGGGTCGTTACTCCAACTCGTGTGCGGGAAGTTGGGTGTGTGTGTGTGTGCGTGTGCGTGTACGGTCACAGCATTACCCATAGATCGGTCATACTAGCTCTAAGCTCTCATCCGAGAGGTTAATAACTGTCGATCACGAGTCAGACACGTGATCCAAGACCATGGTGAATCACACACACACAGATTCACTTGGGTAAACGTTCTTCGTTCTTATTCATATCCAAATACGTCAAAGCTGAGCAGCCTAGCGTTCTCCATACCAGGTCACAGCACATCTATGTACGCGCTTGTGCATTTATATGCATGATCGCGCGCCTCAGAACTATTTGATCTTTTTCTATCACTGCCACGCATTTTACTTTCCCTTGCACTTTACCCGGGGACCTACGCGCGGATACCTTTGAACATCTGATCCGCGACGTACCGGATCGGGAACGCCTCCACCCAATAATAAGCCACGATTTGACAACGACGATGTAATGACTGGGTTGAACGAGTCTCTCGAGCCTCTGCAATCTCGATCGAGCTCAGGTCGTGACCCGAGGGAGGTCAGGGAGTGACACAGAGATGAGCGGACGGGCGATTGGCACCGAGATGAATGGGCTGGCGATGAAGCCTCAGAGCAAAGAAGGGCTTCTTCTCTCTCTCTCTCTCCTCTCCTCTCCTCTCCCTCTTCCCTTCGTGTTTTTGCCTGGCGTAGGGTTAAGACCACGCCATTTGTCTTGTTTGGCACAGTGAACCGATTTTTTTTTTTCTGCTTGTTATTTATTTGATGTCTTTTATTTCTGTATTCTTGGTTTGCTTATTGCTTATATATACTTTGTTAATTACTTATCTTGTTTATTTGTTTTTTTTAATATATCGCTTAGTTTTCATGTATTTATTTTATTTCATTATATCTTTATTTCCTTTCATCATAACTGTATTCTATTTTGTATTATTTTATCTATTTGCTATATTATTCTTTTAAAAATAGCTGAATCCCTCGCAGTAATGGGTTTAAATCGGAAAACATATAGATTTAAGAAAGAAACAGGCAAGAACTGGTTTATTAATAGGGTAGTTAACGAATGGAATAGATTTAGTAACCATGTAATGAGCTTTGAAACTATCGGTTGTTTTAAGAAAAGGTTAGACAACTTCATGGATGGGGATGACAGGTGGTAATGAACATTGAACTGCCTAATGTAGGCCTTATGGTCTCTTACAGCCCCCTTCATTCTTATGCTCTTAGGTATCGACAGGCGATGTCACAGAAATGAATAGAATAGCCTGACGACAGTAGCCAAATTAAAAACAGTAAAGTTCACCACCCGTTGCAGAAAGAATCTGTGAAACGTATTCCGCACTTTGTGAGAGGCTTGTCAAGGTTGCTTAAAAAAAAAAAAAAAAATGATCGTGTGTTTTCTGAACTCCATAATTAGTGCCAAACTTCTTCGTGTAAGACATAAAGGGTTTTTAAAGCCATCACCGGTGAAGAAAATTGGTCTGTTTTTTTTTTTCTGTTTACTTGTAGAATAGAACACAACACTCCTTTCGATGTGATAAGACGTTTTATAAAACAAAAATAAAATGGGGTACGTCTGGTAGAAAAATGAACAAAAAACCTGGTTGCCAAAACACTTCCTTAAAAAAAAAAAAAAAAAGATAAATAAAATAAAATAAAATGAGTAGAATAAATAATGTGGGTAAGATGAATAAATAAATAAAGTAGATAAGATAAATAAAGAATATAATTTGCATGTGTGATGATATCAAATCCTTTATTCTTTTGTTTATGCTGTGATGCTTACAGCGAGCATTCAAAACGGTATTTTGTCACGAAGTTTCTGCTTCTTCCCACTCAGCTGGACAGAATCCTCCTGTATCGGCCGGGACATTACTCTGCAGGGTACCCCACCGTGTGCCGGGGGTGGGGTGGGAGGTGGTTTTTCGATCGTGAGCAGGTAACAGGCGATTGCCTAATCAAGCAGTTGAGCATGTCTACTGCCTGGGTCACGCGTGCGCAAGAAGATGCGCGCGCAAACACATGGATGCACAACCACACCGAATTACCGAACTGGCCTGCTAACTCACCGGTCTGAGTTCAGTCCCCATTCAGGGCTGAAAAGCATTACAGCATTACAAGCTGGTACCCCGCTCTGCTGGGCAAGGAATTGTGTGTGTGTGTGTGTTAATGTCTGCCTGTGTGTTGTAAGTTTACTGTATCACCTATAATTGGGCCTTATATTAGTTTTGAGCTCTCATTCGGAAGGGAAATAGCTGTCAACCACGAGTTCAAAACATGATCCAGGTGGTGAAAGTGGTGAATCACACACACAAACACACACACACACACACACACACACACACACACACACACACACACACACACACACACACACACACACACACACACACAATTGGATGCCATAAACAAATTGGGGCATGTAATATATGGAAGGGTATTGGTAATGACAAGGTAGTCGAGGAGATGGTGTAGATATGGGTGATAATGGTAATGATGACGATAAGATTGTAGCTCTAATGACGACGGTCTTGAGTACGGTCGTGGTGATAGATGACGTTGACGTGATTGTTGATAATAATGACCATTTCCTCGGGTATAATGATTACGATGGCGGTGCGTATGATAATGCTACAATGAGTAGCACCATGAATAGAGTGATGTTCAGCCTTTGAATTCTCTAATGGTACGTCAGTAAAAGTGGGAAAAAAAAAAGTTCTTTTGGGTGTGGTTTTCATGTGATGCCGGGGGGAGGGGGGGTTGATGACAAAGCAGACCTCTAGTGGAGGATACTGAGGTTGGGGGTGAAAGGGGGGAATGGGGAATTGACCATCGGACTGAGGGGTCGGGGATAGGGTGGGGGGGAGTGATAGTAAGGCCCGGGGGGGGGGAGAAAGGGGAGCAAGAAGCTGTTATGGACTTGGACGACGAGTGGGTCGTGGGTGACGAACTACTAGCTAGAAAGGGAGAGAGAGGTTGTTTGTCCGTTGCGCCGGGAGGACTGAACGCCCCGTGATCTTCGCTTGTGACACTCGAGGGGAGGGGGGGTGGTCGAGGTTCGAGATTGGATGAGGCAAACTTATGACGAATTGCGTCCTGTCGTCTTTTTTTTTTTTTATCTATTTCATTGATCTCTTCATCGATTTTATTTATCTATTCTGTGTTTATTGTGTGTATTTATTTTGTTATGTTTGTTCTTTGGTTAGTTTGTTCGTTTATTAGTTTATTTATTTATTTTTGGGGGGGGTGATGAATATTCGAATATATCATAGTGAATCATTTGGCGCCCAAACCTCAAGTGGATGGTATAACCTCCTGTACCTTCCCCCTTGGGGAGTGGGAACTAGATGATTTATATCACTTGAGATAAATTATTAATACGGGCATTGGAAAAATGTTGCAGGAATGGATAGGATGCGCCATAGGCTCCGAAAGGAGTTCAGCGGGGAGCTGGAGGTAGCTGAGAGTATGGGAGAAATGTTCGTAAAATATTGGAGAGACTTTTTTTCGGCGGTGAGGGCCAGTGAGTGGTGTGGTGTCGCCGAACGAGTGGGGAGGTGAAGGTGGTAGAGAAAGGGTCTAAATGGTGGTGGTGGTAACTGAACGAGGGATGAACACTTTGGGCTCGGAAAACTACTGTTGATACCAGAAGAATGGAAATTGACTTGGGATGCTGAAACATACGCTCCACCTACCCCTCCCCCACTCTCTCCTCTCTCTCTCTGTCTCTCTCCTCTCCCTCGCTCTATCTTTCTCTCTCTCTCTCTCTCTCTCTAACTCTCTCTTTCTCACACACACACATACACACACACACACACACACACACACACACACACACACAAGTCAGAATAAAATGAATGAATGATATGGAGACGCTCTGTAGGAGTTTCTAGAGATATGACTGGGTCAAGTCCGCTTCAGTTATTAAGCCTTTTAATTTCTTTCCTAAACGCTCTATTTTTTCCTGACTGCTGCCGGTCGATTTCAGTCGCCTCAAGGGATACCCTTGAGGTTTGGTAACAACCTTGTAAGATTTATTCTGGATAACAGCGGGTGTCGTCATTTTGCTTGTGACGTCACTTTTTTCGTTTTCTCTGCAAAGTGTGTGTCTTCAAGAGTTGATCTACTCTTTTGCCCTCCGTCAAGGATCTTAAGTATCTTTCATTAAGAAATGGATCTAGGGAACATCCAACCATCATGGAATAAGGATTTTTTTTTAGTCCATCGAAGTTGAGTCAGGAAAAAAGAGAACGAGTTCGTTTTCTCTTTTCCCCTGACGAAATTCTGTGAACTTCTTCACGCTGTACTACCTAATTCCCAAAATGACCTCGTTAAAACTTTTGAAAACACAAACAAGAAACTTGACAATGAACTACTAGCTGTCAGTTTTAATGGTTTATGTGTATGCGTGTGTGTTTCTGTTTGTGGTGATAGTATGTGTCCTTCAATGATTTGTTCAACAGGAAATTAATTTCTCTCTCTCTCTCTCTCTCTCTCTCTCTCTCTCTCTCTCTCTCTCTCTCTCTCTCTCTCACTTTGTCTGCCTATCTCTTTGTTCGTGCGTGTGTGATCGCGCGCACGTATGTGTGTCTGTGTACGTGTGTTTGTGTGTGTGTATTTACCTAGTTGTATCGCACAGAAAGGGGAGCTACGCTCGTAGTGTCCCGTATGTGTGTGTGTGTATTCACTTGGTCTTTGGATCACGTGTTAGACTTGTGATCGACAGCTATTTCCCTCCTGGAAGAGAGCTCAGAGCTCGTAGGTCCGATCTATGGGTAATGCTATGACCTTGCACACACACACACACCCCCAACTCCCCGCCCACGAGAGTTGGAGTAACACCCCTCAGCGCTGCGATACTGATATTATTTCAGCCCCGGGCGAGGGTCGAACCCGGACCTCCGTAGTGGCAGGCCAGAGCTCTAACCACAGCGCCATGAGAGGTGTGTGTGTGTGTGTGTGTGTGTGTGTGTGTGTGTGAGAGAGAGAGTGTATGTGTATATGTGAGTGTGTGTTTGTGTGTATGTGTGTGTGTCTGTTTATTTGAGTGTGTGTGTATGTATGTGTGTGTGTTAAATATGGATGAGGAGACGGGAATTCATTGGAGCGACGCGACACTGAAGGATGAACGACATCTATCGGAGAGAGGACTTAGGGTGTTAGGGGTTGGAGGGGAAGGAAGGTTAGGGGGGGTTAGGGTGTCGAGTGTGTTAGAGGGGGGGGCGAAGAGATGAAAGGACGAGCACCGTGTAATGAGAGAAACATACACACACCCTGAGTGCTGTGAAAGGAGTCTTAAGAGATTCTGTGGTGGTTTGTGACTCAAAGGACATCATCCTTCATCGTTGAACCCTTTTGACCCCCATGACCCAAGTCGTGGACTTTATCTCCCCCCCCCTCTCTCTCTCTCTCTCTCTCTCTCTCTCTCTCTCTCTCTCTCTCTCTCTCTCTCTCTCTCTCTCTCTCTCTTTCCCCCCTCTCTCTCTCTTTCCCCCCCTCTCTCTCTCTCTCTCTCTCTCTCTCTCTCTCTCTCTCTCTCTCTCTCTCTCTCTCTCTCTCTCTCTCTCTCTCTCTCTCTTTTTCTCTTTCTATCTTTATCTCCGTCCCTCCTTCCTTCTCCCTCTATCCATCTCTCTATCTCTTTGTATCTCTCTAAATCTATCTTTCTCTCCCCCACTCCTTCCACCCCCTTCTCTCTCTCTCTCTCTCTCTCTCTCTATCTCTCAGTCTGCCTGTGTGTCTGTCTGTCTGTCTGTCTGTCTTATATAGCGCCATGGTGTCAGTTCTTTTTATGCCCTGAACCATTCTAATAGTCGGGAGAGAATTACCAGAATGAAAGGCCTGTGCCAGTTGCCAGCCGATATCAGGTGTTTTATATAACACGGTATGTGGAATTTGTGTGTGTGTGTGTGTGTGTGTGTGTTTGCGAGTGTGTGCATGTGTGTGCATGTCTTTGTGTGCGTGCGTACATGTCTGTGTGCGTTCATGCGTGTGTTTGTCTGTCTGTGCACGGGCGCGTATATGCCAGTGTCCGCGTACGTGTGTGTGTGTGTGTGCGCGTGCGCAATATCGCTTTTTTGTGTGTTCCTACTATCAAGGTGAAAATTATAGTGCCCCATCCTCTAATTTATAGCACTATGATTTATATTCTGTCAGACTACCCAATTTTACGTTCAATTTGTGCTTATTTAGAGCGTATACTACTTGTAAGTCATCAATTTTACAAGTGTGAATCACCATGGTCTTGGATCATGTGTTGGATTCGTGATCGACAACTATTTCCCTTCCGGAAGAGAGCTCAGAGCTCATATATGACCGATCTATGGGTAATGATGTGACCTTACACGCACACACACACACCCAACTCCCCACCCACGAGAGTTGGAGTAACGACCCGCTGCGCAGCGATACTGAAATTATTTCAGCCCTGGGCGGGATTCGAACCCGGACCGCCGTAGTGGCCGCCGGGAACTCTAACCACTGCACCACGAGTGTGTGTGTGTGTGTGTGTGTGTGTGTTCCTACCTAATTGTATTTCCCATTTTATTACTTGCAGGAAGAAGGTACTCTCGTCGTTTACCACCTCATCGTCTCTATCCATCAAACTGAGCCTTGAATTCATTAATGTCTTTTGACTCGATAATTTCCTCTTTATATTTATTGCAAAAGTTGGTGCCCTTGTCTAGATTTTTTCTCTTCAAGCACCTTGTCTCTCTCTCTCTCTCTTTTTCCGAACTTCCAGTCACTCACCCATCCCAAACAAAGCGATCTTCCCTTTCAATTTTGTCTACTATCTTCATTGTTCTGAACACAACAATGTTACCACATTCTATTATTCTTTTATGATGAAGGAAGAGCTAGTTTTTTCTAAACTTTACTTATACGGGCTGTCTGCCATGCTGGGGACCGTTTTGGTTGCTGTTATTTGTATTCTCTAGATTTTGTTCGTAGATTTTGTGTGTGTGGGGGGGGGGACGGATCACTTTCTCGGAACTTTTTCGTTATCTCTACATCCATAAAATGAAACGCCACTATTGTTTGCCAATGGTTTATGTCCCACAAAAAAATCCTATTACTAAGTTTATCGGGTGAAAAATTATCTATAACACTTCAAGTCCTCGCCGTTCTTTGCTCTTGTTTCATTTTTCAAGTAAACTGTTGGTGATCTATTTGTATTTTTCCCACTTCCAGTACTTTGCACATCGTAGGCTTTGGAGCTCATTTCCTACATGTCGCTTCTATCGCAAATTCTATCTACAACTTTTTGTAACAACCTGCAATCTTCTTCGTCGTCTCTTTTCTTCGTAATCTTTGCATCATGAGAAAAAAAAATGTCGTTCCTTCCATCGTGTCGTTTACATGAAACACGAACATCACGGGTACCAGTACCGATCCTTGTGGGACTCCACCATCCAAACATTCTATCGCTTACTCGTGCCCCACATGTAACAAACTTTCAGGAAGTCTCTCATTCATTCATTTACCTATTTTGTTTATGAAGGAGAAGGAGTACGAAAAGAAGCTGAAGGAGGAGTGGGAGGGAGTAAAGGATAGAGCAGAGATGGGTGTGGAGGAGGAATGGGGATGGTTCAAGGAGGGAGTCTTAAAGTGTGCAAGGATGGTGTGTGGAACAAGAAGGACAGGGGGAAATAGAAGAAAGGGTAGTGAATGGTGGGATGAGGAAACAAAGAAGGCTGTAGAAGAGAAGAAGCGAGCATTCACAGATTGGTTACAAAAGAGGACAGGGGAGTCATATGAGACGTACAAAGAAAAGAAAAGAGAAGTAAAGCAAAAGGTAAAGGAGGCAAAGAGGAGAGCAGATGTGAAATGGGGTAGGAGTATGACAGAAAATTTTGAAAGTAATAAAAAGATGTTTTGGAAAGAAATTAAGAGAGGAAGAGGAGGCGAATCAAGTAGGGAAGAAAAGGTAAAAGGTACAGATGGAGAGTTGATAATGGAAGAGATGGCAGTGAGGGGAAGATGGGCAGAATATTTTAGGGAGTTGCTAAATGTGAAGGAGGATAGGGAAGGAAAGATAGCTGCAGTGGGAAATGCGAAGAAAATGAGAGTGATGAGTGAGGAGAATGGAGGAGAAATAAGGAAGGATGAGGTGAAGGCAGCTGTAAAGATGATGATAAGACAGATATGTGAGAAAGCTATAGGAAAGGGGAAGGATGTTTTTTGGGCTTTCATGGATCTGGAAAAGGCTTATGATAGGGTAGACAGAAAGGCACTGTGGGAGGTTATGCAGATTTATGGGATAGGAGGAAAGCTTTTGGGAGCTGTCAAGAGTTTTTATGAGAGTAGTAGAGCATGTGTTAGGATTAGAAATGGAGAGAGTGAGTGGTTTGAAGTAAAGGTGGGACTTCGTCAAGGATGCGTTATGTCGCCCTGGCTGTTCAACTTATACATGGATGGGGTGGTGCGAGAGGTGAATGCTAGGGTAGTGAGTCAGGGATTGGAGATGGTTAAAGAAAATGGAGAAAAGTGGGAGGTGAGCCAGCTGTTGTTTGCGGACGACACTGCGCTTGTGGCAGGGTCAGAGGAGGGATTGAGGAAGCTGGTGGCAGAGTTTGGGAGAGTGGTGGTTTAAAGAGTGTAATGAGGAATAGACATTTGGGAATGGATGCGAAGAGGAGACTGTATGAAGGAGTGATTGTGCCAACAGCACTGTATGGGGCAGAAACGTTGTATGTATGTATTTATTATTATTTATATTATAATGTTTATTTTTATTATAATTTTTTCCCATCCGACCTAGTTATGGACCAAAAGGTCTGTCGGCATGCTTCTCCTTTGTAATTTCAGGAGGTTTCCTCCAAGTCCTGCCGTGTGCGTCTCCACAGTAGTCATTTGTGTGATACCTTGTCAAAGTGTTTCTCTAGATCCTGATACACACAGTCCACCCATCCGTTTCTCTCTTGCGACACAGTAGTGTATGCGTGCGTGTATGATGCACCATGGCCCTTGGATCATGTGTTGGGCCTGTGGTTGACAGCTGTTATACAGTCTGACAAGAGCTCATATATAGACTGAACTGTGATAGAATTCGTGACCTGACTCACACACACATCCCATCCCCTTGCTCAAGGGGGGCAGTTACGCTTGCTTGCACTGCTGCTGATGCTTTCATGTCGCAAGCGAGGCCAGAACTCTGACTTCCTGTATGAGATGTTATGACGCTAGCCATTGCGTCCATGTGAGCGCGCGATGGTGTGTGTTTTCTGTAATTACACTTTTTCGAATGAGTTTATGACCTTCACCGCCTAATAATCGCGAGCACACGCACATATGTACACGCGCAAACACACACACTCACACACACACACACACACACACACACACACACACAAGATCCAAAACCATGGTGAATCACACACACACACACAAATATATACAGATGAACATGCACACACAAATATGTAAACATGAACATACACACACAAATATATACACATGAACATACGTACACAAATATACACACGAAGGCACACACGCTACTCACATACACTTATACTTTGACCATTCCCCCGCTCGCACACATACACATGTATATAAACGTGCCTTAGCGCGTTGGAATCGAAGCAAATATGCATACAAAGCACATGAAAATACAAAAGGGGATTAGGGAATGCATTATGTCTGCTGGTATTTGCGAATTCCTCTTGAGTAGACAATGCAGAATCATGGGGTCAGTTGCAAAACAAGTCCGAAGCCACGACGGTTTTTAACTGATTTGAGCAGAGATTTGAAAGTGGCCACTTCCTGCCAGTGTGCCCCGTGGTCGAAATCGTCTGGGAACCAGACCTCCCTGATGTACTCCGAAAATGTCGTGTGCTCACAGGGTACATAATATTCCAAGACAGTTCTCGTAATTACCGCTTGGGGGAAAGAAAACACGAATTTTCTTCCTTCATGGGGAACGGTTGCCACTCACGAACAATTCTTGTTAACCCCGTTGAGTGGTATTAGGTTTTATTTCGCTGAATTGGAGCCTTTAGAGGTTTTAGAAAAAATAAAATTGCTCAAACTCGCTCGCAGTGAAAGGAGTTAACGGCTGCCTGATGCATTTGCCCCGTGCTTTCGAGGCGCATTTTCATTCGTGATGATTCACGCTGAGAATAATGATGGCCAGAACGATCTTGTTTTTAATTTGGTTTAGCGAAGACGCGCGTGGAAATGTATCAGTGGGTCTAAGTCAACTTCGCCTTTGACCGCTCATGACTCCCAGACGTTGAGGGCACCACGAGAGGAAAACCATTATAATTAACTCGAAAGAAAAACTGCACGTTTTCTGCATGGTTGTCATGTGCACGAAAATAATCCCACTTCCAACCGACAGCCGTAATGACTTTGCATATCGTTCTCCAAAACGTCGAAATTTTGTTTTTGTTTCAAACGCGTCGTCTGTCAGACCGGTCCATTTGTTCCGACGCGGGCAGTCCGGGACTCAGATGGAGGGAACTTTCTATGGCGCGGTGAGTTTTTGCCGCGAAGAGAACGTTTGCTTACACTCGGCTCTCTAGGCAGGAGGACCAGTCATCATTAGTCAGAATGACCTTTTCAGTATGCGCCGAGGGGCCTTTCATACAGTTCAGAGCTCTCATTAGTGTGATAACGCCCCATGTCAACAGAGCTATTGTCTCTCCATTTTGAGTACCATCATGCCTTGCGTGGAACAGATATATATATATATATATATATATATATATGATGGTGGAAAAAGAAGCCACGGTTCTAGTTCCGAGTTCCTGAGTTTATTCCTGACCGGTTTCGCTCTATGCTTCTTCTGAAGAAGCATAGAGCGAAACCGGTCAGGAATAAACTCAGGAACTCGGAACTAGACCCGTGACTTCTTTTTCCACCTTCATCAACTTGTCACAATGTACCAACATATATATATATATGATGTAAGCGGAATAGGAAACACAGGAGTCTTAGTCTTGAGTTTATTCCTTACTAGTTTCGCAGG
>NC_134787.1:48576303-48593803 GCF_046742065.1 Oratosquilla oratoria
ATGTATATTATATATTTTCCAAAATTCTTACAAATAGACTAAGTACAGCTGTAGATAAAATCCAGCCAATAGAAGAGAAAGGCTTTAGAAGCGGATACTCGACTACAGACCTTATGCAAATAAATCAATTAATTGAGAAAAGGAGAAAATATTATAAACCTCTTTATTTAGCTTTAGTAAATCGCGAAAAGGCTTTTGATTTTATATTACGCAAACAAGGTGTAAACGAACACATAGTAATGGTTCTAAAGACTATGGGAAAGCCACGGCTGTAAACGGACAACATAAAGATAGAGAAAAGATTAAGATCGAGAAAGGAGTACGACAAGGCGATACAATTTCACCCAAGCTATTTACAGCTTACCTGGAAGATATTTTCAGAAGATTGAGTTGGGAAGGGGAAGTTTTGAAAATTAATTATGAATATTTTAATCACCTTGGATTTGCGGGTGGCATTATTCTTATTTCAGAACAAGCACAATACTAGAAATATATGGTGAATGAATTGAACACAGTAGGTTTGAAGAAGAATAAGAAGAAAACCAAGTTAATGTTGAAATAAAAACTTCAAGGTAAATGAATTATAATCGATGGTGAGTCTTTAAGAAATTAGTGTAAAACTAACTAAATACAACCAAATAAAAAGGCGTGTTACTATTGGCTAGAAAATGATTGGTAAATATAAGATCTCGAAAGGCTCTCTACTTTTGCTTAAAACGCAAATTATACAGCGTATAATGCCAGCTGTGATCTACGAATATGAGATTTGGAAATTAATGACGGTGATGGAAACAAAGTTAAAGAGTATGCAGGGGAATATAGAAATGTCAGTGCTGGTAATAACTCATAAAGACAAGAAAAGGGTGATTTGAGTGAGGGTTTGGAGTGAATGATATTGAAGAGGCGGAAAGAGAGGAAATGAAATTGGGCAGGAAAGTTGACACGAAAAAATTATATATTGGTGATGGAAGAAGTGTGTTACCGACCGGACGCCGCGAGATAGGAAGCGTGCGAGAGGGAGACCAGGCAGAAAGTGGAGAGATGAGGTAGAGAAGTTTGCAGGAGTGACGTGGTGGATGTTGGCGCAGTCGTGTAAGTCATGTAATGGTATGAGAGAGGATTTTCTTCAGCATTGTAGTGAAACTGGTATGTATATATATATATATATATATATATATATATATATATATGTATGTATGTATGTATATAATTGTTGCAGGACTATTTATCTATTGTTTCGTTTATTAATACCGAGTCCGTTGATTTTTATTCTGACAAATGTTTTGATTAGGTTATACCTCGTGCTGGTGTTTTGTAACACTGCTTATACTTTATCTTTCTTCTTCTTGTTATAAATATTTTTCCACCGTATTCCTTATATTTTACTGGTATTTGTCCTCATTTTTGCTTTTCACTGTTTTCAAAAATTCGAATTTCATAAATTTGTTCACTAGCACCATTATTTTTATTCATATGACTTATTCATAACTGTTATAGTTCTTCATCTTTCTCCTTTTCGTCTCTTTTCAACGCGTCTGCCTTTGCTTTGTTCTCTGCCGAAGATGATATACAATGAAGTTGTCGGTGTGCTATATTTCTCAGTCGTGAGCATCTTCTTCTCTTGCCTTACTTTACATTTCATCCCGGAACGAATATACTTTATGAATGTGTTCGGCTTTTGGTCATGTACTCGCCCATATAAAGTCTATGTTCCTGGTGCTGTATGTGCCACCTCTACGGACCAGAGATACGCAAAAGAGAATGATCATCTCTCTCTTTCTCATTTTTTGTTTTATTTTATTTTATCTTATTTTTACTTTTTGCTAACCTCCTTTGTCTTCACCTTGCATGTAATGTTATTAACACTGTTATTAAGTGTTGTTGTTCTTAAGAGCTTCATTGTTGTCAGGAAGAGTGTTGCAAATGGAGATATCAATTTATTGTTGTCAGTGTTGGGATTCGCTCTATTGTGGAGATGTTTTCTCCCGTGGATGAAATCGCCTGGCGTTAGACAGAATAAAATAAATGAGGCTTGCAGTGCCTCTCACCCCCACACCTCGCCATTGGTGAATCAAATCACGTTGTGTCAACCAAAATTAAATAATCAAAGACGTTGTCACTTTGTCAAAGTGGTTGACTCCTTTCCACACGGTAGATTAGATCTTGTCTGTGCTCATGTAGTTGATGTTGCAGTTGACGAGTTAAACACCATATGAGGACGGAGCCTTTATTTGTATGACGTTTCGCTTATTACAGCTTTTTCAAGTACAAGTTGAGATACAGATGCTTGAGATTAAATAAGGGGAGAGGAGGGAGCGGGTAGAGAAAAGAAGTAGGGGGGGAAGGAAGAGGAGGAGAGGAGGAGGAGAAGATGGAGAAGGGGGATTGAACACTGGGAAAGAAAAAAAAAAGATGTTGCAGTTCTTGTTGTTGTTGTCGTTGTTGTTTTCTACCTGATGTTATTGTTTAGCTTATTTCTGTTAATGAGCTGTACTGTCTTTGATAATTACGGTTTTGTGGTCTCATCTTCGGTGGAAGTGGTCTTGTTATTGTTGCTGTTGTTGTTGTTGTTACAGTTCTCTGCACTGTAGTTACCTTTGTCATGGTATATCTCATAGCTGTGATTTTCTGTCCGCTTGGACAGCTGTAGCATCTTCGTGAAGATCCAGATGTATGTTATTGTTGAAACAGCGACGACAACGATAACATAAACGATGACGATGACAAAGATGATGATGACGACATCGAGGACGATGATGACATCGACAAGGACGACGATTTTGTATGTGACGCCCATATGGACCAGAGTCACGTAACAAGGACGACGATGATGACAATAGGGACGACAACGATAGCAACAACAACAAAGGACGACATTGACGACGACGACGTCATCGACAACGAAAACGGTAACAATCGACGACGAATCGACAAGAACAACGACGACAAGAATAACAGCGCCAACCTCATGAAGAACATCGCCTCTAGCAGTGTCACCACCACATCCAAGATCATTATGTTTGACAAACGGGACCACTAACTACCAACACCAGAACCAACACCAGACCCAGAACTTCCAGGATCAGGTTAAGTAAGCATATCAGTCCAGGCCATCACCAGGAGAAACTTACATATAACGACGACATTGTCTTTGCTTTTGACGACGCCAATGGCGACGGGAATGATAATGATTAAAGATGGAGGCACTACACAAACTCCACTGACGCCACTCGTGCGTGTCACGTGAATCATCATTCCCGGAGCGTTGGTAAGAACAATCATTGGTTATAGATGTTATTGATGCTTCGTAACAATGGAGGCAATCCTCTTCTTTGCACACTCACTAGCGACCTTGCCGGCGCCAACGGCAAATAACACCAACGTCTTTATGACGGTTCAATTGCGATGCGGCCCCGGAGATTGTCTATTCATTTGAACTGTCTCGCTGCCGAGAGGGGAGGGGAAGGAAGGGGTGTGTATTCCCCCCAGATGAATGAAATCACCTGGCGGCAGGTAGAATAAGCATTAAAACGCGGCGAAAGAGTTTATCAAAATTGGACACATTTGTTGCAGGTTAGGCTTCCGTCAGGCCCCAACAGCTGAATAAAATCCTCTGGCGGCAGCTAGAATAGATACGAAAGGCATAGAACGCAGCAAGAAGGTGAGCCTGTAAAAAAAAAAAAAGAAAAAAAAATGGTTTGTTGATGGAGGAACATTCTTGGTCAAGCGACCTCGTTCATTCATCCCCCGTCGTAGCTAAAACAAATTAGTTCCTTCCAATTCCGATACAATTCTCAGTTTGTGTGTGTGTTTAGCTTTCATGGTCCATTGCAGGATCACCTGTCTATCCCCTGGAAAAAGGAATGCAGGGCATTGATGGAAAAAAGAGCCATTCAGTAGGAATTACAAACCAACTAATATGGCAACACTAGGGAAGATAATTCCCGGCCAGGTTAAAATGAATGGAACGTAAAGACGAGGTAATAATGTCGCCCAACACCTGCTGTTCAAGGCCAAAGGGATCATGAATGTAGAGGATGTGGGTGGTGGGGGGGGGGTCGGAGAGGAGGGCTCCCCCCTCGTGTTACAGGTGAGCATGAGAATGATCCCGATTTGAATCCATTATACACGAGGTCTTTATGCATATGAGGTGGCCGACTTTGCCTCTTTTTTTTTTTTTTAACTTGGGTGATTGGAAATTCTTGCACGACCAGTCTTTAAGGTTTCTCCGTGAGACCGAAGGGGTTTCTTAATACATCAGCTGTCTTTACCTCATCGAGTTGTTTCGATTCTTGGAGACCTTAAGCTCAGGGGGTCCCGCCCCCCGTCCAGGACTGAATGAAGTCGTGAGGGAAATTTTCTCGGAACAATACCCGTCCAAAGCTGGATAAAATCCCCCGTATGGGGTACTGACCGCATGATTTTCACGCAATCGGTATTTAGTGACTTTGTGATATCCCTACGGACTAGAGTCACGCAGCATTCCTTTTTTGATTTGAATTTAATCTTCACTAAGGAAAAAAATCTGTCACATATAACTTGTGCTAGGTTATCCCTTCTAACTGGTAACGTTAAACGTCTCCTATGACACGATTTTTTGTTTGTTATTATTTGTCTGTTTGTTTATTATTATTTGCTTGATTTTCATCTATTATAATTTATCTGTCAATTTATTATTTACTATTTACCTGTTTGTTTATTATTCAACTATACCTATGCATTAGTTATTTATTTTATTTATTATGTATATATTATTGCAATTTTTACTTATTCATTTATCGTTATATATATTATTATTTATTTGTTTATTTTTATTTCTTTATTTGCATCCGACCTAGTTAAGGACCAAGCGGCCTCATGTCGGCATGCTCCTCCTTTGTAATCCTTTTGTATTACCCCTAAGGATAGAAGCGCCTGTATTCACCTGCAGCATACTGAATAACGTTCACCAAAACAAAATCTGTAAAGGTGTCTTTTGTGCAAGAGAGTTAGTAGCTTCGCTGGCCTCGTCACGCACTCCGTTTTCTGTGGAAGTAATTAGGGTTGACCAACGACGGGATTGGATGTATTAATGACTCGTTTCCGGTAATACCTACCTCGTGAAACTTGACCAGAGCTAATGGCCACCTCGAAAGTTTCCGAAAAGCAAGGGCGGAGGAAGAATAAAATAAAATAAATCAAGGGAACATTAGTCGTCAGCCGAGGGTAATTCACGCCAGGGCAAGTGGCAGTCACCTGTAATGACTTGGAACTAATCCCTCTCTCTCTCTCTCTCTATCTATCTATCTATCTATCTCTCCCCCTCCTCTCTCTCTCTCTCTCTCTCTCTCTCTCTCTCTCTCTCTCTCTCTCTCTCTCTCTCTCTCTCTCTCTCTCTCTTAGATGAATCTGTTTCCGTAGAGTTAGCAGATTCATCAATCGTTATATCGACTTTCTGTGACTTGAAACACAAAGCCCTATAACAACCGGCAACTATTGGTTCACGGGCCCTACTGTACCATAGGTCTTTCCGGGATTAGAAACTGATCTACTTTATTTATTTATTTATTTATTAGTATGAAACGTTTCTGTTGCAGCTCCTAGTTATGGAAGGAAAGGACCATGCGCTGATCGTCAGCTTATGATAAAAATAAATGTAAAAGAGAGAGAGAGAGAGACTGTGTAGCTTAGTCCGGAGACCAGGTGGAAGCCCCTCGGGGTTGCATCTCTGGGGGGTTGAATAAAAGGTGTATGGGTTTTGTTTACGGACGGCGGGGAGATGTCCCTCCCCGTCGCCCGTTCCGTAGGACCATCAAGTGGAGGCAATTGCCATTGGTCCCTTCCAAATAGTTCCGTAATATTGTTAGAGAGAGAGGGAGAGAAAAAGAAAGAGATAGAGAGAGAGAGAGAGAGGGAGAAGGAACGAACCGGGCGGAGGAAAATTGACTTAATTTTTTATGGAAAGAGAAATAGAGATAAACAGAGAGAAATAAAAAAAACTATGATTAAGTTTAGAGAGAGAAATACAGAGATAGAAATAAACAAAAGCTATGATGACTGCGGTCATAGTGAATATAAACAAAAGAAGAACAGACGACACTCTTTAGGCACTTTGTTCTGCCTAACACCAGATGACTTTTATTTGGGCGAGGGCGGCAGAACACAGAACGTGGGTTTCGAGACCAAAAGAGGCGAGTGAGTGAGAGGTCCACATTTTGTCGATCGGAGCGAAAGTGTCTCCCGGTGATGTCACTTGTCTGAGGTTTGGTAAACACATGTGACACCAAATTGAACTTCTCGAGATTCTTTTAAATAAACACCTTCAGCATTTTATTTTGGCATCCAGTAAATCGATATTATTATTGTATTTATTTATTCATCTATTTGTTTAAATAATTCTTATTTCCTTATTTTATTCTATTCTATTTTTTGTTTTGTTTATTTATGTAAATATATATTTTTTGATCGTTAAGTTTTGTCCCGTGGCAGTCCACTATAATTGAAGAATGAAAGGAGGAGGAGGAGGAAGGGAAGGGAGAGGAGGAGGAGGAGGAAGAGAAAGAGAAGAAGAAGAGGTTGAGGAGGAGGAAAGAACTCGAAAGTAATGGAAACGACAAGACAGGAGGAGACGGATATGAGGAAGGATTTGTGATGATGGTGTGCAATATAAGTAACGAGCACAAACATTTTGAGACACTTTTTATGCAGAGGCTTGATCTCGCTCCCAGAATGGCTTTCTCAAACCACATTGTTATGTTTATTATCATTGTTACTGTTCATGTTATCGTGTGTCCATTTACCTAATTGCAGTTTGCAGGAAAAGAACAACGCTCGTGGATGTATATATATATATTTATATATATATATATATATATATATATATATATATATATATATTATGTATGTATGTAATAAAACCACTTAGAAAATAAAATGAAAGGTGATCGAACGTTTTCGTCTATTTAAAACATTTTCATAGGCGGATAGACGAAAACGTTAGGTCACCTTTCATTTTATTTTCCAAGTGGTTTTATTACACATTTTGTGAATCACGTGTTTTATTGTGATTTATTCGCACACACACACACACACACACACACACACACACACACACACACACACACACACACACACACACACACACACACACACACAAGCCCATCAGTATAAGTGACTTGAGGAATGCTCCAAATGCCCCAATTGGCAGTCCACATAACAGTGCTTTGATGACCTCATCTGGCTCTTCCCTGTTCCCAGGGTCTCGTCCTGGAAAAGGGAAAAAAAAAAAAAAAAATGCGGTTAGTAATTAAACCAAACCCGAGGTCAGACTCCTTCCCCATCTGTTCCTCCTCCTGCCCGCATTCCCAGGCTGGCTTTTCTTCCAATTAGTCTTTATCTATTCAGTTTCAGAAGTTTCCTGTCCGCTAGTTTAGCGGATGTGCAGTGGCCGGAACGGCATGCAAGACATGTACTCCATTAACCAGCGCTTCTATCCTCGACTCGGGAACAAATTCTTGCCCAAGAGAGGAGAGGAGTTGGAGAGAGACGCAAGGAGCGATGATGAAATATGAAACACACAGGTGCCAACTATAAGGACCACAGACTCTGCAACCCCCCTCCTGCCACGGGGGCTCCAGCCAAGAGCTGAACAAAATCGTTTGGTACTGATAAAAACAAAATATGCGAAGTTGCCCCATTCCAGTGGGAATAGACTCTCAGCATTATCCATTCCACTCGTTAATTACGGTCAACCTTTTCTTGTCTTGGAAGAATGGCACTCCGAGTACAAATGGGAGATCGGCTGGCATGGTGTCTGTACTGGGTCAGTGGGTGAGTGTAGACCGACCTAATTTATTTATATTGTTTATTTATTGTCCACACAATATTAAGAACAACGCCCCCCTTCCCCACAAAAAAGACACTATATATATATATATATATATATATATATATATATATATATATATATATATATATAATATATCTTGAGGCACATGTTTTCTTAGAAATATCTCTTCAAATAACGGCAAACTTTGAATTTGTATATATATTTTTTTTCCCGAGATTTTCTTATTTCCTGGCCAACTTCCCTGTAAGCAGATGGAGAACACAACATTACCCAAAGGATCTCCCGAGGAGGGAAAGGATTGCTCATGAAGGGCTGGCGACAACCCGTGGGGGAAGGGTCGTCTGACTCCAATTCCTTTTCGGAGCTCCGTGGGATGCCAAGAATGATTCCAGCGCGCGATGCATATCTTGCTTAATATCTACAGCAGGGAAACAATTTCTGTTTGAAAAACCGCCTCCAAACATTTCATTCTATTTCCTCTAGGTTCCTTTTGCCAAAATCATTGTCTTGGTGTTCAGGTTTTGTCTTGCTAGGTCGGTCTCGTGCATATTCCTCCAGTGGGATTCCATCGCTGCATTTTGCAAACGGAATATCAATCTTTGCGACGACCTTTGTGCAGCGTACCCAGTCGTGTACAAGAATTATAAATCAAAGAATCAGGAAGAAATTATAATCTTGTTAATGAAACCATCATCCCTCGCCATGAGGAATAATTTGCTAGGGAACAAGGACAAACTAAATCAAAGTAAAGGAGTATATATATGCGTAAGTAACCACTAGGACAAAGTAAACTTCGTTAGTTTACTTTTTCTAGTGGTTACTTACGCATTTGTGAACACACGTTTCTAGTGTTTTTATTGCATATATATATATATATATATGTGTGTGTGTGTGTGTGTGTGTGTGTGTGTGTGTTTGTATGCATGTATAGATATATAGATGGACAGATATATAAATATGTAGGGTGCACAGCGTAGCAACTGGATTTCCAATGTCGCAATAGGGGAGGCGTTTTGAAATCGTGTCAATCCATTATTGCCTTTTGGCTGAACTTGACATTTACTTGGGCCGCAAACATTCCTTGCAGTATCGGTAATTATCCCTGGGAATCAACATAAATTGCGACATCAATAGGACACGATTTCCATGACAACAAAACAAGAGAAGAAATTTGTTGAAGAATGAAATATAGCCGACACTTGCGCGAAGTAGAATTCGCAATTCTACTTAATCGTGAACGATGGTGGCTTCCTTGTCGGAAGAATAATCCAGATGTTTGGAATTATAACATAAAACCTGTTAAGACCTATTTTTATTATTATTATTATTATTTATTATTATCATAATTATTATTATTATTATTATTACTATATAATTATATTATTATATTATTATATTATTATTATTACTATTATTATTATTATTATTATAATTATATCAATATTGGGTAGGAGGTAAAGGGAACACGGGCTGAGGGAAATACTTTTATTCCTGACTAGTTTCGCCTGAATGGCCACTCAGGCGAAACTAGTCAGGAATAAAAGTATTTCCCTCAGCCCGGGTTCCCTTTACCTCCTACCCACATTCGTCACAATGTTCACATATTATCATTATTAAATTATTATTAATATTTTATATTATTATTATTGTTATTATTGTTATTATTATTATTAATTATTATTATTATTATTATTATCATTATCATTATTAATAATATTATTATTATTATTATTATTATTAATAATAACAACAATAACAACAATAACAACAACAATAATAATAATAATAATAATAACAATAATATAAAATATTAATAATAATTTAATAATGATAATATGTGAACATTGTGACGAATGTGGGTAGGAGGTAAAGGGAACCCGGGCTGAGGGAAATACTTTTATTCCTGACTAGTTTCGCCTGAGTGGCCATTCAGGCGAAACTAGTCAGGAATAAAAGTATTTCCCTCAGCCCGGGTTCCCTTTACCTCCTACCCACATTCGTCACAATGTTCACATATTATCATTATTGAATTATTATTAATATTTTATATTATTGTTATTATTGTTATTATTGTTATTATTGTTATTATTATTATTATTAATTATTATTATTATTATTAATAATTAATAATAATAATAATAATAATAATTTAGGAACTTTGTTCTACATGATTCCAGACTTCTGGGCACTAACGGGTCTAAATAAATCTTAATTAGTTTTACTTACATCTCTCAGGTGATTCTGTTATGTCGCACGCTTGGAGAATAACCAACTGGAGACGGAGAAATTAGACTGAAAACTAACGGTATTAAATTGATAAACATTAATTTTACGCGTCGGTAATGGTATGAATTCACAAGTATTTTTGTGGTTGATCTGCTCTCTGATACGTTAGGTACGAAACGTGATATGCCAACAAACTATGTTCCAAATGTCTATTCAAGGTCTGCAGGAGTCTCACGAGTGTATTTTTATTGTTCTTAGTATTCGCTTAACAATTCGTTTCTATAATGATTAATTTGATGATCAAGTTTGATTTTAACGTTTAATGATTAATCTGTTCGTTGAAATCTGTGCCAACTTATTAGCTTGATTATTTTGGGAAAACTCGTTCGTTTATCAATTCGTTTATATAATGATTAATTTGATGATCAAGTTTGATTTTGTTAACGTTTAATGATTAATCTATTCGTTGAATTCTTTGCCAACTTATTAGCTTGATTATTTTGGGAATAACTCGTTCTATATACTTACACATGCAAAGATGGAGACTAGAATGATTTAATATACTGATGGACGTCGGAAACGACAATAATGTCAAAAAAAGTTCTGATATCAGCCAAGAAACGAATAGCAGAACAGTGTTGGTTTGTAGTAGAGAATAATAACCACACATGTAGCAGTGATTGCAACAAGAGCAATTGCAACAACAATAACAGAATTGATGAGGGTCGGAGGTGTGGGTGGCTGGGTCGTATCCACTTTATTAGTGTCTTATTCAATTATGTTGATTGATATGAGAATAGAAGTTCCGTACCTCAAGGAGGTTGTAGAAAGTACACCAGGTAACCTCAGAGCCTGACCTGTCACGAACTCTCCGTCGATGTAGAGGACAAGAGAAAACGGAGCGTGAGGAGAACAAAGAACTGTAAAGAGTGACATGAAAGACGTCTTGATTTAAAAGCGAGATTTATTGGGGGGAGGGGGAGGAAGAGCAGGAAATGAGAAATGTGCCGAGAGGTAGAAGCTGGAGGGTGCTTCGGGTGGAAGAGTACAAAAGTGGATGAGGATGATGAAATGTGGTTCATGCCAGTACAGATCATAAGAATGAAGAAAGAGACTAAGATAAAAGGCTCTAGGGAAAGAAGACGCAAAATAAAAATAAAAATGAATAAGCGAAATAAATAGAGAATGAAAATAGACGAATAAATAAATAAATAAAATGAGATAAAGAGATATATTTGAAATAAACAAAAATGAATAAATAAATAAATGAATAGATGAATAGATAAATCAATACAATAAATAGATAAATAGAGATTCTTTTAAGCGTCATCTGAAGCATGACATCGTCAATCGATCATTCATTACCTCTTGTTTCCCTGGCCTGAAGCCCGCTGTCCCTCGGCAAGCGGCAACGGTCCTCGGTATTTCCATAGGTGACTGCAAGGAGAGGGAACAACTCTCCATGTATGAAAAAAAGTGGTGGGAAAAATGTGGTTAATGATAGATCGTGGGCGCAGTCCGGGAACTGAATGCCAGCCTCCCAGGGCTGTACCTCTGGGGCTTAGGGTTACGGTGTTTATTTATGTCATGTTAGTTCTCGATTATGAAAGAATTTCAGGACACAGTGCCTGAAACGTAGATTATGCTGTCAGTGGTGTGTAGCAACCTATTTCCCGGGTTTATTTTATTTTGACAGAGTTTGTTCATTGATATTGATGAACAGCTGGTTTGTAACTCGTCTTTTATTTTTTTCGAAGTTTTCCGATTTTTTTTTTCTTCGTTTATACGTTTGTCTTTTGACAAGGCTGTTACTCAAGAAGCTGGTCTCGTTTTCAGTCTCCAGTTAGTTTAAACCAAACTGAAAAAATCTTATGTTGGTCATTATATTTCCTCCCATTGAATGATTGATTTATTTATCATTGTTATTATATTTATTTATTTATTTTTGTTTTATTTATTATATGTATTTCTTATTCATACATTATATATATATATATATATATATATATATGTTTTTTTTTTTTTTTTTTTTTTTTTTAGTTGCCTATGGTTTGGGACAGACTGCAAACTCACTTGAAGGAAATTTTGTGCACCTGTAGCCTAAAAAAAATTGCATGTGAAGTCCCACACTCGAAGAAACTGATTATTGCACGCACTTGCAATTATCTCAGCGGTATAGATTGCTTTTCTTTGCATGGTCTGTGTGTGTGCGTGCGTGTGTGTGCGTGCGTGCGTGCGTGTGTGTGCGTGCGTGTGTGTGCGTGTGTGTGCGTGCGTGCGTGTGTGTGTGTGCGTGCGTGTGTCTTCCTGTTGCTTCGACCATTCGTATTATTGAATGACCTTGGTCTTTGGTATGATCCACACGTCACTACAGAAACGAGGTCATAAACACACTATGCTGGGCACAGGATCGAGGAGGTGGCGGTTCGAACAATACTTCGTGTTTAGCGCCTTCCCCCCCTCTCCCCCTCTGCCTTGTCAAGAGGAAACACGAACCTCGCTTCAGTTAACTTCAGGGCAGTGTCACGAAACAAAGTTGTTATTAAATCTCTTGTTGTTATCTTTGTTGTTCTGAGTATTATGACCTTTTTAAATGCTATTGCTACTATTATTACTTTTGCTACCACTATTACTGTTATTATTAATGCTGCTACTACTACTGCTACTATTGTTACTGTTGCTACCACCACTACTACCACTACCACTACTACTACTGTTGCTGCTGCTACTACTACTACTACTGCTGCTACTACTACTACTGCTGCTACTACTACTACTACTACTGTTGCTACCACCACTACCACTACTGTTGCTACCACTAATACTACTACAGTTGCTACTACTATTACTATTACTGTTGCTACTACTACAGCTACTACAGTTACTGCTACTACTGTTACTACTACTACTGTTACTACTACTACTGTTACTACTACTACTACTGTTACTACTACTACTGTTACTACTACTACTACTACTACTACTACTACTTTTACCACCATAGTACTGTAATTATAACATGGCTCTCGTTTGCCAAAATAGGCTTGTTCCTTGAACTTAAAACGAACTTCTTGGTTGTAGAGGCCGTCTTTTCTTGCGGTGAGAACTCTCACAGCCGAGTCGCCGCCGCCGCCGTCGACCCCCGGAGGCGGAGTTCCCATCGGGGCAGCGCCGCGCCGTACCGGTCGGTGCGCCGCGGCCCCGTCCCACGTAGGTTACTGTGGATCGTGTCTGAAACATTATCGTTTCTTATGAATGAAATGTTACAAAAAAATAAATAAATAGAAATATATATATATATATATATATATATATATATATATATATATATAAATAATAATGATAATAATAATAATGGTATTATTATTATTATTATTATTATTATTATTATTATTATTATTATTATTATTATTATTATTATTAAGTATACTGTAGAAGTACCTAGATAAGTATGAATAAATAGGTACGTAGCTAGACAAATAACCAAGTAAATTAATAAGAAAATGAATGAATTAGATAAACAAGTCAATCGATAAATACATGAACGGGTAGAGAAAGAGGACTCCTTTGGTGTAGCAGTGAAAGGGTTGATTGACAGGAGCAATTTTCTTGGATTACCCGAAGGGCTCCCCTCCCTGCCGCATATCTCCTGCGCCGTGACACGAAGATAGACTCATTATCGACAGAAACGACGCCATCAGAAACGACAAGATTGGTTTTAATAAACGGAGATTGAGAAAGTAACGTCGATGTAGTTGCAATCAGAGGTGTTGCAAGAGATATAGGCTCGGTCGTCACCTCCTCATGGAGTACAGTTCTTGGAGTTCTTGGAGAAACTGTCGCGCCCAAGAGGTGTCATTGAAGTTGTGAAGGATATATATATATATATATATGTATATATATATATATATATAATATTATTATTATTATTATTATATATTTTTTTTTTTTTAAGGAAGCCAGCAGACCAGAGGAGTAGTTAGAACTAAAAATGAAGATTTTTTTTTTTTTTAGGGGAAATTATTCTCCACTAACAAAAAAATAATGAATCTGGTCCATAGGGGTGTCAATAGAAGTCTTGAAATAAATGAATAAAACCTGCAGTCTGTACAGGGCCGAGGATAGTAACTATAAGTAAAGAGAGTATTGAAAAAGATATTGACAACAAAACTAAAGAGTAAACACCAAGCAATTGAAATGAGAGTTTTACGTCTAATCAAAGGTCTAAGAAATACCGTAGAAGAAATGTTGATATCCAGAAGGAACTCGATGTGGAATCCATTAAGATATTTGTGGATAAAAATTAACTGAGGTGGCATGGACATACGATGAGGATGGACATGGAAAGATATCCACCAACGGAATTACCAGTGGACACCGGGAAGGAGTAGTCCGGTGGGAAGACCAAAGAAGAGGTGGAGAGATGGAATCAGAGGAGAACATGAGAACGACTGAAGATGAAGAAGAAGAGAGATACAGAGATCGTCCCCGACGGAGAAGCTTCGTGAGGCATCACAACTGACAGGGCGACCGCCCTACCTGGAATATGGTGAGAAGATGAGAAGTATTGAAAAAAGACCTTTACTGAAAATGGTAAAAAGCTTGTAATAGAATATAAGAGGGCGGTTGAAGCAGAAACGATAGCAAGAAGACGTCGTCTCTTGACCTCCACCTTCCGGGCGTCGTTGATGGTGACTCCGGAATGCCGGAGAAACGGTTGGTGGTGGTGGTCAGTTGCTCCACCTCCTTGGCCAGCGACGCCCTCGGTCCACTTGCCAGCTTTCCTTGTCGGGAAAAAAATAAATCCAAGGTGATCTAGGTAATACGAGATCTAGGGCCTGGTCCGGAGACCGAGCGCCAGCCTCACGGGGCTGCACCTGCAGATAGTTTTTGAAAATGGGAGGTGGCTCCGGAGATGATTTCATCTGACATCCATCTCGGAGGACAGTTGGCCTGTGTGTGTTTGTGTTTGTTAGTGTGCGTGTGTTTGAGTGTGTAATGTGTGTAGCGTGTGTATGTGTGTATGCGTGTGTGTGTGTGTATGTGTGAGTGTGCGTGTGCGCGCATGTGGTGTGTGTAGTGTGTATATATGTATGCATGTATTTACCGAGTTATAAAGTAGAGGAAAGGAGCCACATTCGTGAGGTTCTATTTCTGTATCCACCGATCGTTTTCTTTATTCAGTTTCATTGACAGTTTCCGTGCCCTACTGTTTACATTGTCTGCTGTGGTTAATTACCTGAACGTGATTTTTTTTGTATGTACGTCATATCTAAACAACATTATCTGATCTCAACACTTTTATCTGATGACGCGTACTGGTGTCGATGTCTGTGATTGTTTATATGACTTCTATCACATTATGAGTTCCTGCTTCCTTCTTTGCATCTATGAAGGTATATGCTCCCCTTTCCACACAGAGAATATAGTACATTTTATTTTGGTACATTAATTTTTCCCCATTTTATTTCGTGTTCTCTTGTATGTACGTCATATCTAAACACCTTTATCTGATCTCAACACTTCTATCTGATGACACGCACTGGTGTCGATGCCTGTGATTGTTTATATGATTTCTATCACATGAGTTCCTGCCTCCTTTTTTCCATCTATGAAGGTATATGCTCCACTTTCCACACAGAGAATATAGTACATTTTATTTTGGTACATTAATTTCCCCCCGTTATTTGTGTCACTTCCCATCCTCTGCTTCTCTATCCCGTATGGCGAACTGGTTGTCTAAGTTTTATGCTCTCAGTATTCTAAGAATTTTACTGACATTAAAACCACAGGGGCCAAATTAAAAAAAAAAAAAAAATCCTAACCCCTCACTCTAGACATAAATCTTCAAAATGGCGTAGATTTTTACCTAAATCGGCTGCCCATAATGTCGAGCTTATGTTTAGGCATAAGCATTTAGGTCGCCGACATAGAGATTTAGGTCAAATCTCCGCCATTAGGGTTAGGACTTATATCAATTCGGTCCCAGAGTCACACATCATTACTGAGCTTCTAACCTGATCTTGTCTTCCCGTTCTTAGTTTCCCATCGGTAGATAATGAATTTCTGACTTCAGTTCAGCTTTAGACGCAATTGCTTCATCTACTTGGGTTTCTAAATCGTCGACCATGGACTCATCCGATGAAACTAGTGCACTCGGAACTTTAATATCCAGACGTAACTTACTGTTTGGCACGAGTTCCTGGAATCTTAATGTTGAGGATGCCCCACTAATTCTAGTGTGTGTGTGTGTGTGTATGTGTATGTGTAATGCTGTGACCTAACACGTACACACACACCCAACTCCCCGCCCACGAGAGTTGGAGTAACGACTCGTAGCGCAGCGATACTTAAATTATTTCATCCCAGGGCGGGATTCGAACTCGGACCGCCGTAGTGGCGGCCGCGAATGCTACCAGTGCGCCGTCGAGTCGTATATGTGTGCATGAGTGTGTGTGTGCAGGCGTATGTGTGTGCATATGTGTGTATGAGTGTGTGTGTGTGTGTGTGTGTGTGTGTGTGTGTGTGTGTGTGTGCGTTCAGTGACATTTTTCTCTTGGAAAAAAGAATACTACCACGGCATTATGAGGATAGTCACAGTTCGTGGGAAGGAGGACGGAAACAAAATTCTGGCTGCAACGGTAGTGTATTATTGATATTCAAGCAAACATAAAAGTCGAATAGAAAGTAGACCATAAGAATTTTCACTTTCGTTTCAGCCACTGGCGAGAATAATAATGTAACGACTCGCAGCGCAGCGATACTGAAATTATATCAGCCCTGGACGGGATTCGAACCCGGATCGCCGTAGTGGCGGCCGCGATCGCTACCACTGTGCCATCGAGACGTGTATGACGTGTGTATGTGTTTCATATGATTATATACTGTGTATTTACTTGGAAATACTCTTGTTAAAGCAAATAGTTGAGTAGGACAATCTCTCTATGTTAGGAAGGTTTTGTACAGCATGACGTCCGCATATACCGATTTTCGTATTTACATTCCTCCACCTTTGCACCAATTCAATACAAGTGCGAGAACAGTCAGGCATTTTCAAAGTGCATCTGCAAACATGTGTACATGGATTGTACACAAAGAGAAGACATGTGGAGATAGACAAAGGTAACAATTAAACAAATAAATAGATAAAAAATGATGGTGAAATAGAAATGAAATAGAATAAGATAAATATAAAAACAGCAGGTTAAGTAATACAAAGACGTAATTGACAGATGTACATTTAAGTACATATATATATATATATATATATATATATATATATATTATACTATTGACCCTCTTTCGGAGAAGAATAGGCGAAAGTAAAAAGATCCGTATATTTCGATCACTATCTGTGATCCTCTTCAGCAGAAGAGGATCACAGATAGTGATCGAAATATACGGATCTTTTTACTTAAGCCTTTTCTTCTCCGAAAGCGGGTCATT
>NC_134787.1:48603803-48606303 GCF_046742065.1 Oratosquilla oratoria
GTTCACGGACTAATCATTCTGCCGAGGGCACTCGGGTGGAACGTGGTATGTACTGTATTTCATCAAATCCTTTATGCAGGCTAGTCTTCCGACAAGTGTTTGTGTCATTTTGACATTTGGAAATAAACTCCCCTACTGGAATTCGAACGTCCATATGTATAGCGAGGTAGGAGAGTTTATTTCCAAATGTCAAAATGACACAAACACTTGTCGGAAGACTAGCCAGCATAAAGGGTTTGATGAAATACAGTACATACCACGTTCCACCCGAGTGCCCTCGGCAGAATGATAGTCCGTGAACTAATTCGTTCTGTTTTGAAGGGTCGTGGTGACGTGACGGCACGGTCTTCGTCTTCTACGAAGCAAGCCGCTCAGGCGAGGGTTCGAATCCCAGTAGGAGAGTTTATTCCCATATATATATATATATTATACATATATATATGTGTGTGTTTATATATGTGTATATATATATGTGTATGTATATGTATATGAGTATATATATGTGTGTATATGTATGAGTATATGTATATATATGTGTGTGTGTATAAATGTGTATATGTATATGCGTGTTTTATATGAGTATATATATATATGTGTGTGTATATATGTATATATATACAAATATATGTGTGTGTGTGTGTGTGTATGTATGTGTGTACGGGTGACAGAAAAACTGGAAATTTTGAAAAACCGAATAGAAATAAGAAATCCAACAAAACAATATTGGCACCAATTGAACCACTACGTCTTGCCTTTTAAGAGACAGTAATCCAAATTATCATTGAAAACTACGTCCCGTAGACAGCGTCCTCCAGTATTTAACTATTTATGCATTTTTCCAATCTGCTGTTGAGATTCCCCATTGGTCGCTGCAACATCTCAGCTGGGATACCACGAATTTCGTCTTGAATTCTTTGTTTCAATTCATCCATTGTCCTCGGCCGAGTCGTGTAGACCCGACTCTTCAGGTAGCCCCAGAAAAAAAAATGACAAACGGACAAATCCGGTGATCTTGGGGGCCAGGGAATGTCGCCGAATCTTGAGATGACACGGTTACCGAACAATTCTCGTACAGCTGCCATTGATTGCCTTGCTTGCAGTGTGCGATGTCGCTCCATCCTCTTGAAACCAGATTTCGTGAAATTTTGGAAAATTGTTCAATGCAGGTGCAGCAAAAGATTGCAACATCTCAACATATCGATCCGAAGTGACAGTCACTGTGCTCCTCTGTTCATTTTCCAAAAAGTAAGGTCCGGTGACCCCTTGTGACGAAACTGCACCCCGTACTGTCATTTTGCTGACGTGTAAAGGGTGTTCATGAAATTCTTTGGGATTGCTGTCTGCCCAGTAATGATAGTTCTGCTTATTCACGTTACCTGTGACATGAAAATGCGCCTCATCTGCATGTGTCTATATATATATATATATATATATATATATATATATATATATATATATATGTGTGTGTATATATACAGTATATATATATATATATATATATACAGTATATATATACATATATATATATATATATATATATATATATATATATATATATATATATATATTCTTGTTCTGTGTTTCTTGACCTAGGTATATCCCTTGTAGGTGATTTTACTCAATAAAATTCGCACAGCTAAAGAGTTAACGTGATCGGTAGGCCATAGGGCTTCAAACCCATAGGTCTCAAGTTGGAACCCCCAGGTGACGGTTCGAGTTTACAGAACATGGGCCGTCTTTTCACTTCGTTGGTAGAGTATGAACAGTTCACGTGCGGCGAGGAAATGGGGCCGTCTTCTCTTTTCCTAAAGACCTATTGACTGTTGTTACCACAATGATAAAGGTATCCAGGACAAAGGAGGAAAAAGGCTGAAACCTTTGGATATGTATTTACAGTTGCCTCCACGGATAAAGGGCTACAAAGACTACAACTTCGAGGGAGGTGTGGGAGGCGGATATCTTTGGGTCGTAAGTTTACGACGTAAATAAAGTCTTTTACGACCTTGTAAACTTGCGAGGGCCGTAAATATACGACGTAAAGTGATACGCCAGCTGTGGCCTCGAAAAAAGTCCTATCACTGAATTACTAATAAAATTCAATATGCGGACGGTATATGCACACATGCATGTGCGCGCGCGCATATAATATATATATATATACAATCTAAATAACCGTCGATTCACATATATATATATATAATATATATATATATATATATATATATATATATATATATATATATAATATATATATATATACTTTGTGGGTGGGTGGGTATGTTTATTAATGGATAACATAGGTGTATACAGAATTGCAAGATATAAACCTCAAAATATCTGACGAAATAGTGAAACTGAATGAATTTCACAACTGGTTATCAACTTTTTAATACGCTGTAGAATCATGTTGATACATTTTTAGTTTTCGTACACGATCAGATTTCCCTGTAGACGTTCAGACTGCATATAAATACTCACGTCGTAAGAATGTATAGACGCA
>NC_134787.1:48613803-48628803 GCF_046742065.1 Oratosquilla oratoria
ACAGAAAAAGGCGGAGCGGCGTTGGTTTGAGATGGATGTCGAGGGGCGAGGGGCGGACGTGGGGCGGTGCGAGGGAAGGGGAGGGGGGTCGTGGGCAGCAGAAATGAAGCGGAACCGATTGTGGAGATATCAATGAAAAGAAGAAACTGGGCGAGGGGGAAAGCGAAAGAGGAAGTGGAGATGGAGGTTAAAGTTCGTAGGAACTGCATATGTGAAAATGTAAAATTGACACAGAGTAGAGATGGAATAGTAAGTGGTTGATGGGGATTGACGGGTGGAGAGGTAGAGGAAGTTGTGGAGGAGGAGGAGGGAGAATACTGGGTAGAAGTTGAATGGGTTGATTTTCGGTGAAAGGTTCCCGGTACAAGTCTGGTTGTTAAGACCTTCCAGATCCGGAAGATGACTGTTCTGGGAGATGACTATTCTGGGAGATGACTGTTCTGGGAGATGACTATTCTGGGAGATGACTATTCTGGGAGATGACTGTTCTGGGAGATGACTATTCTGGGAGATGACTATTCTGGGAGATGACTATTCTGGGCTGAAGGCGAGGGGAGAACCGTCCGGGGATGTCTGGGGGTGTTTTCAATCTCACTAGACACCAGAATTTTGCGGGGTATTGGGAGAATGTTCCAGGACATCGATGTAATCTGGAACTAGGTCAAGTGTCCGGTATTGACGGGAGCTAGTAACCGGAATCAAGAGGTAAGTCTAGAAACTGTAATGCTAGAGAGAGAAAACGTGGAAAATTGCATTGCAATATACGAGTGTACGTAGTGATGCAACTTTTTGTAACATGTGTTTATACTAAAAATACCACAAACAATTAATGAATATTGATTGTAGCATTTCTTATTCTACATATTGTGATGAATTTCACCAAGTTTAGTTGAAAGTAGTATAATAGATTTTATGAAATAACCTAAATATTATTGCACACTGTTTGGATAAGTGTACGTTGTATCAACTCTGGACTGCGTAATAGCAATTTCAGTAATTTTGTTATCAAACTTGTTATTTTCTATTACGTTATAGTACGATTCTCAGACCAGGGTTGCCAACTCGTCAGTAGATGCAGTGTGACATTTGTATTTCGGATTCACTACTTCATGAAGAATACCACTGAATTGTTGTCATGTTAGATTTTATTTATAAGCACTATTGTATTATATACATATACATGTATATGTATATACATATATATATATATATATATATATATATATATATATATATATATATATATATACGCACACACACACATACACACAGGTAGCGTTCGCGGCCGCCACTACGGCGGTTCGGGTTCGAATCCTGCCCAAGGTTTAAATAATATCAGTATCGCTGCGCTGCTAGTCGTTACTCCAACTCTCGTGGGCGGGGAGTTGGGTGTGTGTGTTCGTGTAAGGTCATATCATTACCCATAGATCGGTCATATATGAACTCTGATCTCTCATCCGGGAGGGAAATAGCTGTCGATCACGAGTCCAACACGTGATCCAAGACCATGGTAGGGAAAAACATACACACACACATACACACACACACGCGCGCGCGTACACACATTCAACTGTTGTGATAGAAGCAGAATAGAAATAGCACCACATAAGAGACAAGCCAAACATTCGGTCCTTTTAAAACTTTTCTCGCCATGCCTGGCGAACGTTTACATTGATAAAAGTAGAATTTAACTAGCTTTATTGGCTATAAGTACGAAAATTACCAGTAGATGATTTTTTTTTTTTTTTTTTGCAGATAAGCCAGATCAACAAATCCAGAGAGTCAAGTAAAATTGTTCTTTCTGATGGTGGGAATTGTTTGCCAAGGCTGGCGGAGGGTTGTTTCTTAGTTCCAAGCCACCCAGGGAGACTACAGTCTTTACAAAATATGCCATTGACAGGCGATGTAGGGCAACCCCCCACTCGAATCCTGAAAGGAAAAAAAGAATTATTTTCACTGGGGAAAAACTTTGGGATTTTCTCAGAATCATTACTGGAAGTGACCATTCATGATTTATCGCATTTTGAGAAAAGTGACCACGAAAAAGAAAAAGAAAAAAAAAAAATAGTAATGACTATCAAAGCGTTTATATTTGAAAATTTTGCAATGTCTTTTCGTAATGTTTCAAGTTGTTGCCAGAATTTAATTTTCATTTAAGGTATGTGTATTTTTCTATTCCAGTTACGCTATATTAAATGTTATGAATTAGAAATATACTCAGGGATAGACGTAACAGTGATATATATATATATATATATATATATATATATATATATAAGAAAAATATAAAGATACAATACTTACCAGTTACAAATGTCGGGTTCAAAAGCACTAATGAGACATAAATATATTTAGCGGACTTTGGCTGACTTTCAAACCTCACCCACCTTCACCCTCCCCCTTCCCTCCTCCTCCTCCTCTTCTCTTCCCCTTCACTGTGGAATAAAATTATCTGACAGCGGTCGGTACAAAAACAAACATCGTGTCCACTTCTCTAATGAATAAATAAAATTGTCAGGCATTACTATTATGTGTGTTTATGTATGTTTGTATATATATATATATATATATATATATATATATATATATTATATATATATATATAATGCCGCGTCCCTCCCGTGGCCGTGGTCACTCGTATATTTATACCATGTGATTTTTGTATTCCATTGTTTCCCCTGAGGACGGATCTCGGACAGGACTCGATACGTCGGGAATAAATTACCTACTTCTGAGTCTGGTGTTTTCTACGTTTCCATAATTATATATATATATATATATATATATATATATATATATATATATATATATATATATATATGTATATAAGATATCTTCCCTGGCCAACCAAAGTGAGGCTTGGGGGATAGAAATGGCGTTATCTCAGTCTCGAAATTTCTTGGTCCACTTTTGCACTTGCCGCACTCCAATTCCCACACGAGTGGCTATATCTTTACACTTATAACCCTCCTTATAGAGGGTTATAATAGCAACAATTGTGTCTCTTCCCAGCTCTTTACCACTTCCCATTACGGAGATATCGAGGCACAAAAACAGAGACCATCGGAAAAAATCTAGTGCACGTGGTCCCGGGAGCGACTAAACAAAGTTGCGAAGTGGTGCCTATTGTCTCGTCTTTATAAAGGTACAGACGCTAGCATTGAAAAATAGGAATATGTTTGATCGGAAATGGGTATTTTTCGTGTGTTTTGAGTTTAACAAAAAGTTTGGGAGCCTGTAATTTTGCACCCAAACTTTCCGTGTGTATATATATATATATATATATATATATATATATACATATACATATATATATATATATATATATATATAATATGTATATGTATATATATGTATACATGAATATATGTGTATATATGTGTACATATGTATATATATATATATATATATATATATATATATATATATATATAGTTACATGTATGTATATATATATGCATATGTAAATTTCCCACAGAGGAAAGGGATCTTGAAGACCGTAAGTGCTTCCGTGTATTACATCCTTGTCTGAGGATGCAATACACGGAAATACTTCCTGCCTTCGAGTTTCCTTTCTCCTTTGGTCATTTTGCATACTTTGCTTCGCGGTGATGCAAAATCCCTGCCAACTTGAATACCACGATTGCCCTCGGTGCACTCTTGGCGGCCTCTGTGCTCAGCCAAGGGTTTTCCCTCGTCTCTGTAGAGCGAACACCGACACCAATCAGAAAAGAGGCTACGCTTCATAAGAGCATAAGAATGAAGGAGACTTTAAGAGCCCATAAGGCCTACACTAGGCAGTTTCATGTCCATTACCATCTGTCATCCTCGTCCATAAAGTTGTCGAACGTTTTCTTAAAACAACCGATAGTTTCAGCGCCCACTACATGGTTACTAAGTCTATTCCGTACGTTGACCACCCAATTAGTAAACCGGTTTTTGCCTATTTCCTTCTTAAATCAAAGAATGTCTGCAGGAATATGGCATACTTAATCTTGGTCTGAGGATGCAGTACGCGAGAGTACACACTGTCTTCAAGTTTCCTTTCTCCCGTGGTAATATTGCATACTTTGTTTCACGGTGATATGAAAGCCTTGGATATGTGTGTGTGTATTATATATACTGTATATATATATATATATATATATATATATATATATATATATGTGTGTGTGTGTGTGTGTGTGTGTATGTATGTATGTATGTACGTGCGCGCATGCACACACACACACACACATACTTTGCTTCGCGGTGATGCAAAATCCCTGCCAACTTGAATACACACACACACACACACACACACACACCGTATGGAGGAGTTTCAGCACCTCCCGCCAGTGTTAAAGCGTGTATCTCAACGAACCCCTTCCGTACCTGGTGGCACTTTCCCCGCAATCCCTGTTGTCGCCAGGCAATTTCATTCATCTCCGCGACGACCGCCAGGGCAGCGAAGGAGTTAACACATTCCCGGATCCTAAAGTGTGACGAAGTCGATGCGATAAAAGGGTGACTCTGCTTCCAATGCTCATGTCACGGCCGAGTGCTCCAGTCGATTTGATATATGGCAGAGATATACGATACCACCGTGATAGATCGTAGCACACGGGGATCATCGTGCCCCACGACGAGCCTCGCCGTGACGTAGCACAGCCTTTGTACGAGTGACGATCACGTGACGGGGGAGATGCGACATCGACGAGTGATTGCTCAAAGACATTAGGGTTAATCGGAGAAATGTTTTTTCTTCCAGACACGCCGCCTGGGCAGGTAAGTATATATAATTTTCTACGATCGGAACTACAACACAAGATGAACAGCTTGTATGTGCGCGGGATGAGGAGTCACTTTGCAACCAGACGCACCAATCATTTATCCCCTTATTGGATTTCTAATTGGGGAAAGAAAGCCGAGTTGTGCCAACAGCTCTTTTGTGCAACTGTACTTGACACATACATGAGCGTATACACATGAGGCAACCCGCCATCTGTAGGCTGAGCGTGGCGTAACAAGATCACTCCACGGAGAGCCACGAAAGGACGACATCTGTTACAAATCCGGCGACCAGCCGCCGTTTAACGACAAAGAACCTGTTTCTTCCTGAAGGAGGGAAGGTTGGCCGCCTTTCCCTGAAGGACACGCGCGATGGGGGTTTTCCGCGTTGCTGTAAGTTTACCCCCTGGGGGGGCGGGTGTGGGGTGTGGGTGTGCATAACGAGCTCGTTAGATTGTGGAATAGGCCCTCGTTAGTGACATAATCATATTACCTGTCACTGTCACAGTCGGCAATGGTTGGAGTTTTGAGGGTCCTCAGAGTAACGTTTCAGGACTCCAGGATGACCCCCCACCCCACATTTTTTTTGTTTTTTTTCATGGGGCGGTCCGTCTCCTTTCCTTTCCCTAGCACCTTCCCCAACAGTCCATACACACAGGGCAAAGGTGACGGCTTCGGTCGCAGCTGAGCGCTTTCTGGCCTTTACTTTTTACTTTATGCTGCATTGAAATTTCCGTGACTGTAGTGAGAGCTGCTTTAGAATACATGTTAGGGGGTCGTGTACATATGCAATTTAGGGGCTACGGACTCTTCGAGACAGGTACGACCCTGTCACTGTAAAGGGGCGTTCCCCTCCCTCACATGAATAAAATCGCCTAACGACAGGTGGAGTAAACATTATAGGAGAGGAGAGTTTCCGCACTCCTAGAACACGGAAATATATATATATATATATATATATATATATATATATATATATGTAATATATATATATATATATATATATATATATATATATATATTCATCTCTTAAAGAAAATGCTGTTACGACCTCCTTGATTGGGGAAGCCGATGGAGACCCGATTAAAAGGGCCCTCCAGTACTGGGAAAGGCAGAGGGACTGGGTCGTAAGGTTGCTGGTGCTGTGTCGAAGTCCCCTTCCCTTCGCCAAATGTTTACTTAAGCTTCTTAATGGGCAGAACACCCTGTAGAAGGCAGTAAGAAAATTAAAAAACAAATAATTTGTATATATATATATATAATATATATATATATATATATATATATATAATATTATATATATATATATATATATATATATTTTTTTTTTTATCAGAATAACTTGAAATAAGATAGAATTAAGAAACGTCATTGGGGCCTCAGCAGCATCCAACGCTACATTTTCCTTTTGTGTTCGGACAGCCAAAGTAAGTGAGAGGGACATGTAGACTTTGCGGGATTGAGCCCTTGTGTTTACTGGAGAAGGTCGTAGGCCGGCCGCATGACAACGACTCTTTACAATTCCAGAAGATGAAGGCAAAGAAGAAGAAGAAGAAGTATTCCTGCAGAAGGTTTAGAATCTACTCCGAGATGCACTTCGCATACCCTATCGACTACTTTCCGGAGGTGCTGGGCCTTTCTGCCCAGACCGTTCTTTTGCTTCCAATCTTCGTATCTTGGAGCATCGATGGCATGCACACAAAGTAAACCTCGACGCGCGCGAATTAAATGGTGAGGAACTTTCGCTGCCCCTTGTGCAAGCCTGTCATTGATAGGGGCATGATTCCGTAAGCAGGGTAACCCTTCGAAACGGCCTGGGGGTAACCATAATGCACTCTGGAGAACTTTCACTGCATTTGACCTGGAGTCGCAGTTGCGCCATCGCCCGAGAAGCTTCCAATGCACCCGGAAGGATCCCCCGGATACTTTCATCCGGTGGACTCCTGACGCAGCCCGGAGGTACTCCCAGGGGGGAACCGGACCCAGACAAAGTAGAGGGGATCTCGCTACGTCCCCGGGAAAACTCTGCAGCGCTGCCAGGGGGAGCCTAAGACTGATCTTGGATCTCAGACATTATCGGTAGAGAGTCCGGCAGAGTTTCTCCCGTGGGGAGTGATGCAAATCCATTGGAGTCTTCTGAAACTCCCGCTGGAAGTTTTGAGAGTTTCTCAATGGTTCTGTAGGCAGACTCTCAGACTGTGGTAAGACTCAGAATACATAAGGAGAGTCTTTCTTACTTGTAACAATACTTTCCTGAAAGTTAAAGAGAGCCCTTCAAGCTGTGATAGGTCAGACTGTAATCAAGAGACCTCTAAGAGTCTTTCTCAAGGGTCTTAAGTCTTTCCTAAGTCTTAAGAATCTTAATCACTTCAGTGGGAATCCCTTTTTGTGTTGCCCACTTGATTATGGAGAGGGATGAGGAAGTGTCTCTATTCAGAGTCTTCGATTAGGAGACCCGTGAAAGAGTCACAATCAGCAGTGAAAGCCTGCGTGGCTACAGTGACTCCAGCGGACGCAGTAAGACTCCCAGTCTTCGGTCTCTCCCCCAGCAACAAAGACAGTCTCTCAATAAAGATGGAAGACCCTAACCGATTAGAAGGAAAGCCTCCTAAGGTGTAATAAGGGACTTCCAGGCGAGTGTAAGAAACTGTTCAGCTTCAGTAACGGTCTTCCTGATGATGAAGGATCCATAGGAAGTGAGAATTGCGCATAGTTCGAGAAAAAAAAACTCGTGAGAATTTCCAAGATTTCGTGGGAATATGATGACACCGTGAGAATCTCCGACTTGAGAGTCTCACGGGTCGTTGGCTCGAAGGAATGGCGCTGATATGGGCTAAAAGGTCTCCCACGGGCTTGTTCTCCCATTAGTCTTCATCTGGGGATCAATGAGAGGCCACCCCGTTCCCTCTGTGGATTCTGTAAGGGGCCTTAAGGCCTAGACAATAGAGTCTTGGTTTCCCGCATGATCTTACGTATTGCGTCACATATTCAGCGTGAGAGATTGTAAGTGTTTTCGAGATCATGCAGTGAGAGCTCCCTCAACATGGTTGAGAGTGACACGAGCACAAGAATGAAAGAGTAAGGTCCAAAGGGAGTCTCGGGGGGGGGGGGAGTACTATAGATACTGTTTCAAGAACCTTCTTCCCCCTCCCCCCTCCCCCGTCCCTCCCATGCATCTAACTGCAAACCTTGACGCTTTGTTGCGAGAAAGCGCGATGAGGGACATTGCCAAAAGAAAGAAACTCCGAACCCGGAGTGGGAGTTCCCCGGAGTGGGAGTTCCTCCTTGGAGAGGGTTCATCCTCGAGGGAGTTATTCCCTGATAATGAGTTATAATGAACCATAATGAGACTCTATGTGGTCGCTGCAGCCAGGGTTCCCACGCTCATTGTGGTACTCCATTAACTTTTTAAGTAATACTCCAAGGTTATAGTGAAAGAGAGAGAGGGAGGGAGGGAAGGAGAGAGAGGAAGAGAAAGAGAGAGAGGGGGAGAGAGAGGAAATAAGAATATTAAATCGCAATCTTCTGGTAGAAGAATCTTTGGCTGTACTTGAAGTAACACTTTTTGCCAACCTGACAACCCCGATGGGTTGTGTGGAGATTTGTAGGTCAGATGATTAAGTACTACCTCTCTCTCTCTCTCTCCCTCCCTCCCTCCCTCCCTCCCCCCCTCTTTCTCTCTCTCTCCCTCCCCCCCTCTCTCTCTCTCTCTCTCTCTCTCTCTCTCTCTCTCTCTCTCTCTCTCTCTCTCTCTCTCTCTCTCTCTCTCTCTCTCTCTCTCTCTCTCTCTCTCTCTCTCTCTCATACTCGTACATACATACACGCTCGCTCGCACGCGTAAAGAAATGTATATATATATATTTTTTTTTTTCAAAAGTTGTTTAATTTGTATGCCTCTCGCAGTCTTCCCCAAAGAGGTTTTTCATGGGTGACATTCTGAGAGACGAATCATTAGGTGTCGCATGAAGAGTAACCCCCTCCTCGTGTGGAAAAAAGGGCATTGTTGCAATTGTGCCCTGGGGACACTGGGGGATCTTTGTGAGTCATGCAATTCGTATATTTCCATGGTGATTTTTTTTTTTTTTTTTTTTTTTTTTTTTTGGACTAGCCATCCTGCCAGCCACTGGAGAAAGTCCGATTGCAGATAGTAGTGCGAACTGAAGAAAACTTCGGGGCCGCTGGACGGAAGCCCTCCGACCATGTCATGCAACCACCGAGCGTTGTGTCACGCAGGAAACGGCTGCCGTGCCTCTTTCCGGGCACGGCGTAGTTCCCGGGCCTCAGATGATGACTGCATTTCAGATCTGGTTGCCACTGAAACTTCAAGAAATGATTGTTATTGCCAGAAACACAAACTGTTGTTTGCGTGGATGGATACACTTGATTATGCGTGTGCAATGCATGATTAAATGTATTATATCACTATTCTTTATTCAAAATATAAATGTACGAAGAGAACGAGGAGTGATGTTCTTCATTGTGATTTCTAGTCAACGTGGTGACAGGTTTTTAGATATTCACCGAGGAGAGCGTACCAGCAGTCTGCAAAGAACCGCTTAATGTTTTAGTCATAGTTAAATGCGCGTGTGCGCACACACACACACACACACACACACACACACACACACACACACACACACACAAGTACACATACACACAAGTATACACTTGGGAAGAAGTAATTAGTGGAGTCCCACAAGGATCAGTGCTGGCTCCAGTAATGTTTGCCATATATGTGAATGACATGGACGAGGGAGTGGAATGTTACATGAGCTTCTTTGCAGATGATGCAAGACTGTTAAAGAAAGTGAGTATTTAAACGGACTGCGAATAATTACGGAGATATCTAAACAGGGTCTGGGAATGGAGTCAACTGTGGGAAGTGGAATTCAACACTAAAAATGTAACATAATGAAGTTTGGAAAAAGGATATCAGGAAGATATAAAATTGGTGAAAAAGAAGTAGAGAAAGAGGGATCTGAAAAAGACCTGGAAGTGATCATCACAAAAGAAATGTCTCCTGACAAACATATAAACAAAATTGTCGGCGAAACCCGTAACTTACTAAGAGCAATAAAAGTGGCTTTTACCTACTTGGATGAAGAAATGGTAAAGAAAATATTCCTTGAAAGTGGCAGTTGCCGACAAGATTGAAGAGTTAAACACCATATGAGGACGGAGCCTTTATTTGTACGACGTTTCGCTTATTACAGCTTTTTCAAGTACAAGTTGAGATACAAATGCTTGAGATTAAATAAGGGGAAAGGAGGGAACGGGGAGAGAAAAGAAGGGGGGGAAGGAAGAGGAGGAGGAGGAGAAGGGGGGGGGATTGAACACTGGGAAAGGATGAGACAGCTGGCCCAAACTGGACTGGAAGAATGCAGAGCTGCTGATACGAGAACCAGACAAAATCTGCAGGAAGTGTTTAGAAGCAGCAATCATTCAAGGAACGAACACTATTGAACAAAACAGGGGCATGTTTAATATCTCGCCTCACATTATTCCCCTAATACCCATGGCCAGCAAAATTTTAAATATCTAAACCACCCTTTCTGGACATTTCGCCCGCGGACGTTTGGGCCAGCATTCTCATCCTTTCCCAGTGTTCATTCCCCCCCCCCTTCTCCTCCTCCTCCTCTTCCTCACCCCCCTTCTTTTCTCTCCCCGTTCCCTCCTTTCCCCTTATTTAATCTCAAGCATTTGTATCTCAACTTGTACTTGAAAAAGCTGTAATAAGCGAAACGTCGTACAAATAAAGGCTCCGTCCTCATATGGTGTTTAACTCTTCAAAGAAAATATTAGTTACAATGATAAGGCCTAAATCTGAGTACGCAGCGACACTGTGGTGACCCAATACAATGTATATATATATATATAAAGAAGATTGGGAGAATCCAGAGATCATCTACGAGGATGGCCCCAGAACCATCTAAACTCTCATATGAAGAAAGATGGTTAAAATTGGAATTGCCGACTCGGGAACAGAGGAGAGAGAGAGAGAGAGAGAGAGGTGACTTGTTAACCATCTACAGAATTATGAAAGTCCTTGACAGAGAAGACTTACTAAATTGGGATAAGAGAAGCGCAAGAGGACATGGAAATAAGCTTAAAAATGACAATTATAGAAGGGACCTGAAAAAGAACAGCTTTCACCACAGAGTGGTGGATGTATGGAACACATTGGATGAAAAAACTATGTGCAAAAACCATACAAGAATTTAAGAGCAAACTGGGTATGGAGAGATACAAAGACGGGACACCACAAGCTTAGCTCTTCCTTCCCGTAAGATACAACTAGGTAAATACACAAGCACACACACACACACACACACACACACACACACACACACACACACACACACACACACACAAGCATACACACACACACACACACACAAGCACACACACACATACACACACACACACACACACACACACACACACGCACGCACAAGCGTGCACACACATACACACACAAGCGCACACACACACACACACACACACACACACACACACACACACACACACACACACACACACATACATATAGATACACAAGCACACACACACACACACACATATATATATATATATATATATAGATAGATAGATAGATGCACAAGTAGGTGCACACACACACATATAGATACACAAGTACGTGCACACACACACATATAGATACACAAGTACGTGCACACACACACACTCACACAATAGCAAAACAATTGTGAGACAAGGCACGGGAAGGGTGACAAAAAAGAAAACAAAAAGAATACAAAAGAGCCAGAAATAAGTGTAAAGATGAACCCAAGTTGTTATACATATTTGAAAACAATAAGCTGAGGTGCAGGGAAGAAATTCCCAAGTTGAAAGTTGAAGGGGGTAATATATGGAAAAGGAGAAAAAGCAAGCTGAAATAATTAATAAAAGTTTCCGATCAGCATTCAACAAGAAAGAAGATATTTAGAGAAAAACGAGGAAAAGGAAAATGTCCTAAAGAAACATAAAAGTGAAAGTACGAGAGGTTATTAAACTTTGAGAGAAACCGAAAGTGAGAAAGACTTGGGACCAGGTGGGATCTCTAGTTGGATACTGGAAATGTAGAAAAAATAACTGGATAGAATTCAGCAACTAACTGCATGTTCTCTGGAAGAGAGGAAGGTGCCATTGGACTGGAAATCTGCCAATGTTGTACCAATATTCAAAGGAAGAACAGAGAGTATCAGCTGAACTAGATCAGTGTTCTCGACTATCATGATAGCCAAAATGCATGAAATAAGGGTAGAATATTGATGAATGAATTACTCGGAGGATAGGCAAAATGCGTGAAATAATGGTAGAATATTGATGAATGAATTACTAGGGGTGATCAGAAAGTAATGACAGTCGGACTCGTAGCTGAGAGACTATAAGTGTTGGGGGGGCGGGGAGCAAGGGGCAGCAAGTGTTGCCTGTTGTTACATGTTTGAGCTTGTCGCTGTTTGTCTAGCTTACATTTTATCGTTGCGCTGTGCGATTGCGTCATTGTTGGTTTGCCTCTCTAACCGGAAACATGGATTTTTCGAAAGAAGGCTGCAGATTCTACACCTTCACAAGGTGGAAACTCGGGAAAAAAGCAACGGAGATCAGAGAGGAATTGTTGCAAGTTTTTCCCGAGTCTACTCCATCACTGGAAACTGTTTCCCGCTGGATTTGAGCTTTCGCAGCCGGAAAATTGCAGCTAGAAGATGATCATCGTCCTGGCCGCCCTCGGACATCCGTGACCGAAGCAATGACGGTCCGTGCGCGGGCCATCATTGACGAAGATCCAACTGTTACTCTTCGATTCTTATCCTTGGAGCTCGGTGTCAGTTATGGGAGCGCACATGACATCGTGCATGAACACTTAGGGCTGAGGAAGAAGTGTGCTCGATGGATACCTCATTTGCTTACGGAAGAGCAGAAGAGCGAACGGGTGCGGATTTGTCGTCTATGGCTGGCTGAATTCGAGCCAAATGGTCCGAAACGGTTCTCAGATGTAGCTACCGGAGATGAGTGTTGGATTTCTTTCTTCACCACCAGAGACAAGCAGTCTAACATGGTGTGGTTGAGTGATGAAGAACCTCGACCTCAGATTCTGAAGGAAGGATTTCGCAGCAGGAAGCGTCTTTTCACCATCTTCTTCAATTCACAAGGACCAATGTGTGTGGATGTAATGCCTCAACAGTGTACTATCACAGCCCAGTACTACACTGATCACGTCCTTCCTCGAGTCCTGGAATATCAGGCCAAGACTGCACCAACCCGTCGCCGATCGCGCCCTTTGCTGCACCATGACAATGCTGCCCCCCACAAAGCTCGCCTCACTGTGCAGTTCCTGGAGCAGCAGGGGATCACACTTCTCCCCCACCCACCCTACTCGCCTGACCTTGTTCCCTGTGATTTTTGGTTGTTTCCAAAGATCAAGGGTGCGATCGCAGGGAAGCTGTTTCATCGCATCCAAGATCTGGCGCGAGCAGTCAATTCAGAGCTACGAGGTATATCGGCTTCTGAGTACCGTGAGTGCTTCATGAAGTGGCGAAAGAGGATGGAACGTTGCATAGAGGCAGGAGGGGAGTACTTTGAAGGAATGTAGGCCACTATTTGGATTTACCTCTGTACCGTGAAAATATATGGTATCACTGTCATTACTTTTTGATCACCTCGTACTCGGAGGAAAAGGGAAACCAAGTTGACAGTCGGTTTGGATTCAGAATAAGAAAGTCATGTGTGACCAACCTCAAAATTTTATATTTGAGAGTGCTCCTTGTGCTACTTGAGAAAGTTGGGTGGATTGTGTGTACCTCGATTTGGAAAAGTCTTTTGACAAGGTGCCTCACATAAGATTAATATGGAAGCTGGAAAACGTAGGAGGGTATTGGGATGGGTAAGATATTGTATGAATAACAAACGCATACAAACAGTAATAAGAAATGGGATGTGGGATTGAGGAAAGATGATTACCGGGGTAAACTTAGTTCGGTTTGAACAACGGTAATGCTCCTTCTGTCTATCGGTGATATGATCAGTGGAACAGGCAGCCACGCAAACTTATTTGGAGATGATGTCAAGACCATGAAAAGGGTGAAAGGTGAAGTAAGATTGCAAACTGTTTCAGGAAGACTTGGGTAAGGTTTATGAATAGAGCCTGAAGTGAAAGATGAAATTCAGTACAAAGAAATGGGGGAAACAAGTCGAGAAGTTATCAAATGGGAGATGAATTCATCGAAAAGGCAGAGGAGGTGGAAAATCTTTATGGATTTTAATCAGAGATTATCTGTTGCCGGAAAACCATATTAAGAGAATAATGGAAGACATAGCTTGCTAATGAACATCAGTGTGGCATTGCATTACATGGTTGAGGACATGATTAAAATAATAATCGAAAAATCTAACTCGTCCCAAAAAGGAATGTGGAACAACATTTCGGTCACCACACCAAAAGAAGAAAGATATGATAAAGACAGAATACAAACAGAGACAACCAAAATGATCCCAGAGTTATATATATTAAGACATATGAGGAGAAAATGAAAAAAAAAGTGACTTCCTACTTTGGAAGAGTAAAAAGAGGTGATTTAATGATATTTGAATAAAAAGATAATAATGATAATAAAAATGGACAGAGAGAGGACCAGTTAGTATGGGATGAAAGGGTCATAGCGTAAAAAATAAGAAAGACAGATTACTTAAGAAATGCTAGGAAGCACAGCTTTCTACATGGGCACATCAAATTGTGGAATACACCAGAAGATATTGTTCAGTTGAACAATATTGATATATTAACGGCAAATTTTGATTGGATATATGTACAGACGGGACCCCTTGAGCACAGCTGTAGCCCCGTATACTACAGATAGGTAGATAAACATACGCACATGAACAGGCTCGCTCACCCACTCGTTCATTTACTCTCTCTCTCTCTCTCTCTCTCTCTCACTCTAATAGGCACAGGTGTGTTGTGTGTGTGCGTGTGTGTACTTATGTGTATATGCTCACATGCAATATTTGTTGCCCAAGGTTTCACCGAAAACTCACAGTAGCAAGGAACGGTACTCGGTGCTGTGGTAGCCCAGCGAGATGGACATCGGAGAGAAACACCTCCCTTAATTGCACGCCTTCCAATTCCACCAATGCCGTCACCTTCAGGTAGAACCGCAGCCCCGAGGGGAGTGGTCCACGGTCACCAAAGCCAGCACAGTATTTCTGTTA
>NC_134787.1:48633803-48813803 GCF_046742065.1 Oratosquilla oratoria
GTGCATTGTACTCGTATGCACAAGTAATGAATTACTTTCATCTTCATCGCTATCGTCATCGTAGTCATCATCATTATCATCGTTGTCGTCGTTATTGTCGTCGTCGTCACCATTGTTATCATCAATTACCATCAGTCATTAGTCTGTTTCTCCTTGGTTAACGAGTTTTTCCCTGTCCCTTTCCTCTTCCCCCACATGTGATTCTTCCATACATGTGATGCAGTTAAATATATATATATATATATATATATATATATAATTGTGTGTGTGTGTGTATATATATAATGGATATATGTATGTATATAGAGATTACCACTCCAGGTCTTTTGCAGTATATGGTCTTTCTGTTTTACATCAATCTGTCTTGCTCTTAACCCATGTACGATCCAAATTCCATATATAGCGGTATTAAGAAGAGACAGAGAGAGAGAGAGAGAAGGGGGATGAGGGAGATGGAGGGAGGGGAGGAGGGAAGAGAGGGGACCATCTCATAATCGAGTTCATTGTCTTACTAAACAGTAGTGATTTTCTTGTGGTAGAATTTCATAATGGACGGATGATTGTCAGAACAATAGGCACACTGTAAGACATTCTCCCCTTGTTTTATAGATTTTGCGTCAACGTTTGTTAGTCTTCGTTGTTTGTTATTTTGTCATTTTGATCTTTGTCGACGACCAACACTCCTGATGCCAAAACCTTGAAAATATGATAAATACATGGTGTTCATTTATCTTCGTTATGAAGAAAATGATATATTTTTTTCCTTCCCTCACCGCAAGAATCCTTGAAAGGAGGTCACACGCGCACAAAAAGAAAAGAAAAAATCTTGTATTGTCTCTTTCTCTATGTTTATACAGTTCATATTTCCATAAATATTTTTTAAGGTCAAAATGGCTGTTTGGGCCCATTTAGAAACCTAACTCCTATATATATGTAACAAATATGAGAAGTACAGTACTAGTAAAAATAATTAGAACATTAATAGCAGCTATTCAAGGAATCACTAGCAATATTACAGCCGTAAGTTCATTCGGGGTTTCCATTTTTTAACATTTCTTTATTCACGTGTTTGAGGTTTAGTTTCCAAGGATATGTTCAACCGTTCCATGCCTGACGTACCCACTGTCGTCGATGTCCACGACGTCCCGCGCCTGTGCATATGTAGGGATGCATGCAAGTATGACTGAAACCTTGACCTAACTATCTAGACTAATTTCTCCTGGATTGACCCGATGTGCACCATGGACAAGAACTAGAGATAATTTCTGTCCGTCCCAGTCTTTCGCAACCTCTGTTTTTGTCCAGAAGCCAGGAGATCTGCTAGATTTTTTTTTTTTTCAGCTTGTCTCGCAAGCTGCTCGATATGTCTTGAAAGTGTTTTTTATTGCACGTAACTATCATCACATCCATCTTTTTATCTCAAGGAATCGGTTAGTTTGTTTTCTCTCACTTGCTCCCCCCCCTCTCTCTCTCTCTCTCTCCCTCTAGCTCTGGAGAAGGGGTCGTATTAAACATGAAGCCCGAGTAGTTATCTGAATAAGCACAAAACAGGTATCATCTCTTGAATATTCTTACCAGGATTTCACGTCCGTGACAAACTCCCGGAAAATCCCTTTTCTTTCGTAACAAAGAAAGCATCGCGATGCGCACGCGTGAGCCACACGAGACGGTTATTCGTTTTTTTTCCTCAGTCCGATCATCTCCGCGTTGTCACTTAGGAATATAATTCCAGCAAGCGCCATGTGATTTTATTTGTATTGTGATAGTTAATAGGGTTATGGGTTCTCCCACAAGCTCTCAGTAACTGACCGATCTTCAGAATTAAAGAGGAAAAGTAAATATTTATCGTTAACCCATACAATCTTGCTGAGAATGAAGACGGGCTCAGTCGGAGTTGTGCGTGCGACTTGACGTCACGGAGCTGCTTTGTGCCAACAAGCAAGTTCTCCCGTCTTTTTTACAAATATATACTGTGTATAAACAGGAACGGTTTCATAATTCAATACACCATACAAAATATAACCAGTGATATGGCCATAATTAATTTCGTAGTTTGATATAGGTGTAAAAAAAGGTTATATATATATATATATATATATATATATATATATATATATATATATATATGTGTGTTTGTGTGTTTAGTTAGTATTATACGGGAAGGGAGCTGTGCTCGTGGTGACCCGTTTTTTCTTAAAATCTTGAATAGCGTTTGCATACACTGTTTCTTTGTTTAATTTGTTCCAAGTATCTATTACTCTGTGTGGGAAGCTATTTTTTTAGATCTCTTCTGTACAGTAATTATCTTTTTTAGTTTCTTTTTGTGTCCTCTTGTTTTTCCATTGTCCCATTTCAATAAATCATTCTTATCTAAGATTTCCATTCCCTTCATAATTCTATAGATAGTAGGTCTCCTCTTTCCCTTCTTTGTTCTAGAGTTGGTAATTCTAATTTGGACAGTCTTTGTTCGTATGTCATTTGGGAGAGTTGGTGCCAGTTTTGTTGTTGCTCTTTGTGTGTGTGTGTGTGTGTTTGTGTGTGCATGTAATAAAATGAAAATTAAATAGTATAAAAAACGGTTATAGTTTGAACATTACTAGTCATCTTAGACCATAGGGTTTGTCATCTGAACCTTACAGTTTCTCAGAAGCAAGTTATATTGTGTTAGCAACGCAATTAAAGGTGTTCGCTTGTAGTCAGGATTTTAAACCAAATTCATAGAAATTGTTATCGATTAAGGTCCTGCACAATCGCTAGGCACTATAATAAAATCCCTATATTGGAGCACGGGGTGGAGGGTTAAGAGTAATCTGAGAATTTTTTATTTTCTTGATGCATAAGGATGGTAACGTCTTAGGCGTCTAAAGTGTAATTTATTGTTGCATTCGCCTCTTCACCACCGAAGGGGTACCACGGGAGATGAATGAAATTGCACGGCGGCAGCCAGAACTAGGGGGACAGTGCCACCGGACTTTATAGTTTCGCAATAAATTTTGTCAAAGGAAACCTCGTATACACACACACACACACACATATATATATATAATATGCATATGTACGTGTGTGTGTATGTGTATTTACCAAGTTGCAAAATACAGGAAAGGGGCAACGCTCGTAGGGTCCTGTATCTTACTCTCCAATTTATTATACTCAGATTGTTTATAGTTAACTAATTATACTATATATTTAAGGGACAACGCTCGTGCGGTCCTTTAGGTATGTGTGTGTGTGTGTGCGCATGCAATGCACATGGAAGGCAGGAATGAAACGCTTGACTTTGTTGCTTTGCAGGCCGGCATGATGTGAAACAGAACCAGTTCTTGAACGAGAAAGCTACTGTATCTTCTTTCTCAATGGAATATGATATAGTTATTTAATTTAGTTAATCCGGGGATATTTCGGTCGAAAATTTTATATCTTATAGACCAGGAAAAATATATAAACATGTGTATTTTCAAATTTACTTCTTTGTTAACCAAAAGACGTATTGAAGATGATCAAGTTGGCCGACATAAAAGAATAATAATAGCATCCTTTGCTGACAATGTTCCACAGACATAAATGAAAAAGCCTGGCAGCAGCCAGAATAAAAAGATAAACGTGATACAATGTATTAGGGTTGATTTTAAATACTGGCAATGTGCTGTCCTCCATGTGTGCATTTTAAAACAAGTGAAGTCACTTCGGTCTGCCCTAGATGCAACCCCCAAATAGAGGACACAGAACACTTCATACTACAATACCTCACATTAACGATCCTTAGACAATGATATCTCTTCCCCCGAGTGACCTGTGGACCACGCGAGGCCGTTGTCGGTTACCCGAAGGCCGTGGGTCTTCTGCAAGAGAGACCAAGGACCGATTCAAATCGTCATCGATTGGAAGAATACGACAGGGAACACGTTGCTTCACTCGCACGCTGTCGCCAGTCCTCACGGTCTCCCCGAACAAGCTCCCATGCAGATACCCTTCCCACACCAAATAGGTGTATCCTGATGTATATAGTTACATTCCTTCATGATTGCATTCATTCATAAGTATGAATGCAAGCATATAGATGGATACATGTTGATGGATGGATCCATGTGCATGAATGCATCCATACTTAGGGGTAAATCCTAGTATTTAGTTGCATTTGGGCATATTGGTGTATTCAAGCACATAGGTGCATACAAGCACATTGGTACATCCTAGCATACAAGTGCATCTAAGCATATGGATGCACTTGTATGATCCATATGCATACATACATGTATAACCAATTGCATGGATGCATCAGTATATATTGATGCACTTAACACTTTGCGTGCATTTATATGTATACGTGTATATATGCACCCATACTTTTGTAGGGATGCATCCATATGTATGAATACAACCCTACACATGGATGCAACTATGTATGAGTACATCCATACATTTGGATGCATTCATCCATATATATGCTTGCAAAGATGCATTCATGCACATGTATGCATTTAATTCTGAGTAACATCTTTGTTGGATGTGAATCACTCGTATACTGTTACATGCATTTTCTTTTGGACTGAGGCATCAGTAAGGGATAAAAGGTATTGAACTCTTATACTGAATTTTTTGTTCTAACTCTATTAGGGATATGTTTGATTGGGGCCACTTTTGTGCTTTTTGTATGAAGTGAGTCTATTTTAAGGAGACTGCATCAAAACATATTTACTAAGTGTTTAGGACAAAAAATCTTGGATGATTTAAGTTGGGGCCCATTATATCAGTATGGGTTGATATGTGAATGGGGCAAGTCTGGTAACTGTGTGTCACTTATAGGACTGTAGCTCATTGGTCATTCCATTGTGTTGGTAGAGGCAATTATTTCCTTTATTGAGAGAGGAGTCAGTGGGGCAGCAACTGTATTTGGAAAGGCTATTGTTCCCTTCTGTTGTAGTCACTTCATTATTTGTACCACAGTCTGTGTTATTTTACTTAGGGTGGTTCCCCAACCTTGTGAGATTTGGAGGTACTGTACTGTACTATACTTTTTAGGGCACCTTTTTTAGCCCTCTCCTCATTTTTGGTGAGCTGAGTGGGTCCTTGAGAGAGCTGTTCATTTGTACAGTACTAGGCTGCTGCTAAGTTTTACTGCTTCCCCAACCTTAGTGTGGGGGCGACCATTTGGCCTACACTTCCAACTGTGTGGGAATTTCCAGAGATCACCATCTCCTGCCCCCAACCATTATGCACCATTACCAACAGATATAAGGATGGGGTTATTGCTAGTTACTATAGACTTAACTGGCGAAAGTTGATCTCAGAAGGCAACAAAAGGTGGTGAGATAGCAGTTAGCTTAGAGGCAGTTCTAACTTCCCTGTAATGTTACAAGATTTTCCTAAGTGTAACATATAGATTTAACACACATTTTGTCAAACTTTATAACATATACCAAGGGTTTTTTCCCCCCTTTACAAGGGAGGTAGCCAAAGTCAAGAGGAATAATTCCACTCCACACCCGTTCACCACCTCTCCCTCTTTTCTTGGCTCCTCCTGGATCATGGGTCGTCCCTGTATCTTGTCCATTGCCCTGGGTCAGAAGCAATGCAGCAAGACAGCACATCCACAGCAAGACTGCTTCATTTAATTGGCGACCCCCTTCTCCATCCCCTCATGCAGAAAAAGAGATGGGGAGAAATCCCTTTAGAGCTTAACCCATTCAACTCCGATGACAAGATGTCTTGTCATTTGGTCAAATAAAACAAAAAATCATAATAAAACAACAAAATGTTTGATGATCAAACAGCACCAGAAAAATATGACGTCGTCAGTCCTCCTCCGCGACGTCATATTTTTCTGGTGCTGTTTGATCATCAAACATTTTGTTTTATTATGATTTTTTGTTTTATTTGACCAAATGACAAGACATCTTGTCATCGGAGTTGAATGGGTTAAGAATGAAGGAAACTGCAAAAGAATACGAGTATAAGGCATACACTGGGCAGTTTCATGTCATTTACCACCTATCATCCCCATCCATAAAGTTGTCTAATCGTTTTAGCGCTCACTACATGGTTACTAAGTCGATTCCTTTCATTGACCACCCTATTAGTAAACAAATTCTTGTTTATTTCCTTCTTAAATCTAAATTTGTCCAATTTAAATTTATTACCGAGTCCTGTCCTGTTGTTTTAATGTGATGACCTTGTTTGCATCACCCTTGAGCATTTGATTCACTTTAACACCTCCATTAGATCACCCTGCACTCTGTGTCTTTCCAAAGAGTATAAGTTAAAGTGCCTAAGCCTCCCTTTGTAAGGTAAATTTCTGACCCCAAGTATCATTTCAGTCATTCTCCTCTGTAAGAATTCTAGTGAACTGATGTCCATTCTATGGGTCAGAGACCAAAACTGTACTGCATAGTAAAGGATGGCTCTGCTAGATATTGATAATTATGTCGGCACTTCTATTTGTAACCGTCCTAGCAATGAAACCTAATGCTCTGTTAGTTTTATTCTTGGTGTTAATGCACCATTTTCTAGATTTAAGGTCATGACTCACTAGAACTCCCAAGTCTCTCTTGCACTCAGTTTTCTCTAAAAATGTATTATCTAAGCAATATTTGTTTTTGGGGTTGTGTAGCCCTATGTTTATCGCACTGCACTTTGAGATATTGAAGTCCATTTGCCATTTTACCAACCATGTGAAGAATTTGTTAAGATCATCCTGCAGAATCTCAGCATCGTCTCCTGACCTAATTAGGCGTCGTATTTTAGTGTTGTCCACAAACTTACTAACACTACTATTAATCCCATTGTCCAAGTCATTTATGTACATAATGAACAATAAAGGACCCCTCAAAACTGAGCCCTGAGGAACTCCACTAGAAACACTCCATTTTGATTTTACATCATTTATGGTAACCCACTGTTTTAGGTCATTGATCCAAGCTCTAGTCCATTCTAACACTTTTCCTCCTATGCCATGGGAATTTTATTTTATTTAGTAGTCTCTGGTGGAACACCTTGTCAGACACTTTGCTAAAGTCAAGGTAAATAACATCGTACATATCATTGTTATCTGATGCCTTATATATATTAGTGTAAAAAGATAGTATAAAAAGATTAGTCACACATGACTTACCCTTCAGGTTGCATCGAAATGTCAATCACACATAACTGCTCCCTAACCCTCCCCCCAATCCCCACCCCACTCCCTTCTATGCATCACAAACTTTATAATACTGGCAAATATTTTCTTGCCATCACCAATTAATAGCCACAGTTGATTGAGGCCATAATTCCTAATTACTGCCTAAAGATACCCATTTGCCCCCTTTTCATGTCCAGAGGATGAATAAAAAGATGAAATTTGATGGCTTTATTATCACAGTCTACAGAGAACACACGAGGGAGAGATGACGACACAACAACAACAGGTCTCCAAGTCCCCGGGAGTGAACAACCCACCATCAATGTTAAATCTAGTGTCAAGAATCAATTCATTTTTATACAAAAAGAAATTGTAAAAGAAAAAAAAAATGTCTTTGCTTCCCTCCAGAAATCTATTTTGCTTGTAAAATAACTGCTAACATTGGTGTGATAGCTAGACACGTACATTTTCATGTTTATAATGAAAATCAATTCACACTTAAAAGGGAAGTTAAAATACTTTTAAGTAAAGTTTAAAATAATGAATGAGGAAATAAGTGACAGTAAGCAATAAAACACGTATGCTGAAGAGCCGCTATATGTCACGGCATACATTCCTGTTTCTTCTGTGTGATTGTGTGCTTGGGTTAGGCAAGTGTTTTGGGAAAGGGGCTTGTAATTGAGTTAAATGGGTTAAATGCTTACAAATGACTTAAAGTGGGTCAGGTTCATTAAATAAATTAGGTAACCAAAGGCCTAGATGTGATTACCCCAGACTGACTTGTGAAAATGCAGGCATCCCTTGGCATCACAGGAAAGCTACGTCTTCTCTTGATACACTTTGGTACTTGGGTGACATGACAAAAGCTCGACCGAGCCCAGCTCTAGATACCAATGCCCCAGTCAGATATCCTTTCAGCAATGGTACAACTTTTCAGCTAGGCACATGAACCCCATCCTCAGTCGAATTGATGCTGCGTCATGCATGGAACTTCTGACTGCCTCAACACTGGCCATGACCAATCTAAGGCAAACAATTCAGACACTCTCCTTGATTTCAGACATGTAACAATAACAAGATAACTCTATAAGGTTACATAATAACAAGGTGTTGAGCATTTTCAGTTATTGTTTTACCAACTTGTTACAGAATCCTATTTCATCAAACCCTTTGGGTTTAAAACATACCAAAACATACTTGAGAGGAAGGAGGAAATCTGTGCCAACTTCTATGCTATGACTTGAACAAGAACAAAAAAATAATAATGGAAATAAAGACGAAGTACAATCTACTATGTGCCAAAAGTTAACTGGAAAGGTTGGAATCAATAATGGGCAGAAGAGGAGGGCAATATTTGACCAATCAAGGTTGGAGGGATGACCCCTGGAATGTCATTGATCACTAAAGCTATTCAGATTTTTTTGAACAATAATTCATAACATGTAACATTTGATAACATATATACAATATAGATACATACATATACACTTTTATATACAGTATTATATGTATATATAAAACATGTATATATATGTATAGGAAACTGACACTTGTAATAGGTACACCATCAAATGCTAAGGAAACATTAAGAATGGCAAAGCACTGGTGGCTGAACAGTGGTCTTGTACACAACAGATGTGGCAAGGCCAAGGGAGGGGTTATCCTTTTGGAAAAAAATCACTGGGTCGCTTTGAAAAACAATCATATTAAAATATGTCTTCCAAAACACGAACTCCTACTTAGACGAAAATGAACTACATAATTTGTATACATTATACAGTGTGTACAGTAACAATAAGACAATTTTTGTTTTTCATAAAAAGTTACAATAAATTGTAAATACAAAGTTTTATTCTGCGGCAAGAGGCATTCCATGTTGCTGGTAGTAATTGCTCGAGTTGAACAAGCCTCTTCTCTGACGTTGTTTCCTCTGTTCTGTCATCTATGGGCAAAATATTTGCAGGTGGTTAATATTTAAAATACCACATATCAAGCTTAGTATGTGCAATTCTCAAAGTTGCTAACAATAGTCAAGCAGGATACAGGGTTCAAGTTTGGTTTGATTATTATATACCTTGTAAAGATAAAAGTGGGATAGAGTTCTGAATTTAGTGTAGCACTCTACAATGCTATGAAAAAGTGGTAGTCCTACAACTTAAAAATATTGGTCAAGTTCCAAACTAGTGAACTGCCACCAGTAATGTAATACATCCTTGTTAACCTTCCAACTTCCAAATCTTATCTCAATTACTTGTACATTTACTGCTGTACTTTCAGTTCAGTTATGAGAAGAGATTTTCAAGAGAACCGAATTTCCTCTTCTACTGTTGGATGTTAAGCTTTTTTTAAGACTCTTAGCATAGATTCAAATTAATTTCTTCTACTGTTGGGATGAAGCTTACTGTAAGAGTTATGCTCTTGCATTAATATCCTTGTCAATCTTGCCTGTGAGTTAAACTTAGCAGGGTGGGTCACTGTGATGTGCCCAAGCAATTACAAAGCTGGGTAAAGTTGGATCAAAATGAACTGCAGTTGCCTGGTTATAAGCGCAAGAGTGAGGAAGATCACACTTACCTGTTCTTTAAGCTCCTTCAATTGCTTTACTAGATTGTCAACCAAATCTTGAGTACGGTCTAGTTTTGCACTGAGGCTCCTAACTTCATTGACTTCACCCTCTGCCTCTCCAAAACTCAGCGACATGGCACGCATGCGAGGGAACCAGTCCAATGTGTTGCACTGTAAGTGCATGCAACGAGACAAAATTAAATATATTAGCTACATCACTTTTATGACAATGCTGTTGAAACGAGTTTCATTTATGTTTTGTAGAAAAATTAGGCATACTATAAGAAGTTTTATTTATTGAAGTAAAAATTGGGTAATGCAAAGAAATGTAGGAATGGACGCAAAGAAGGAAAGTGGTTAGGTCATGACATACAGATGTGGAAAAATATCTTAAAAGCTCAAATGGGAGAGGGAGGTAGAGAGAGGGGAGTGTGCTTCTGATAAGAATGCCACACAACAGAAAAGTTGGACATCTTGCTATCTAACCATGAGCAGGGTATCTACAAACAACACTTGCTTTTGTAATTATTTTCCAATCAAGTATTTCATTGATGTAATCTGAGCTTTTACCCTAACAAATACTCTGCATTTTTTGGCATTTAAGTTGATTTTCCACAATTGTCTAAATCATGTAACAATCTACAGTTTCCCACATTTTTTTTTTTTTTTAATGATCTTTGCACAATTTACAAACATGTTAATGTAACTTGTACTTTTTCCATTATGTCATTGACATACAACAATAATATAAATGCCAATATGCTCCAGTTTCCACATAAAGAGGACTGAGGCACTTTATTGAAAGTCTTCTCTAGATCAAGGTATACATAGGTCACCCAGCCCTCCCTTGTTAGGCATTTTGTGTTTGTTTTCATTGTCTCTGCTTGTGTTAGTTAAAGTGCACATATTTACCCAATTATAGTTTACAGGAAAGGAGCAACAGTCATTGGGTTCCACTTCCTACTCTCCAATTTATCGTACATAGCCACAAATTAAAGTACAGTTCCAACTTATTCTATATCCTTGATTTCCAATTATTATATTTAGATCTGAATTCATGTTGTGTGTGCGTTTTTACCTTATTGTAGTATACGGTACAGGAAAGGAGCAATACTTGTTGAGTCTGGTCAAACATGTAAAACATCACATAACCTAAAAGCCTCTATGAACATTGCAATGGCATCTGAACCAATACCATCAGTAATGTGTAACACAATAGAATAACACCAACCACTTAATAGACTGCAACAGAGTTGAATTAATTCTATGTGAAACTGACAGGATATGTGTCTGAAAGCTGTAGTTATTTGAGGCTCAAATACTTTACAACAGAATTAGGGGAACATTTAACATTGCACCCCCAGTAATTCATTTATCTATCAAGGTAAAAAATTATTTGAAAGACTATTAGTGACTTTCCCAGGCCAAGTGACTTTCTGTGATCCTTCCCCCATCCCTTCTCTGTCCCTTTCCCATTCCAAACCTGCTCTCATACTAATACAACACAATGGTCCAAAATTTCTTCCCAGACAGGTCTATTGGAAGCTCCAAAGACTTGTCAGTCACTATGGGGCTGCAGGTTTCCAGTTGCAGGTTTCCAGTTGGTAACACTTGATGCAATTATACATACAGGTCTGTGTGTATTTGCTGATATAATTATGCACAACATATCCATTCAAGTAGTTGTGTGTGTGTGTGTGTATGATTTTTTTTTTTTTTTTTATGGAAAGGTACATGAGAACAGAAGTAAAGAATACAAAGTCAGGATGGAGAGCTGACCAGTGGAGTTCCACAAGGTTCAGTGCCAGCACCTTTAATGTTTCTTATACATGTCAATGACATGATGGAAGGTACAAGCTATATCAAAATATTTACAGATTAAGTAAGAAACATGAGAGGAATGAAAAATGAGGAATTTAGGCTACTGGACAAAGATCTAGACACTATTTGTATGGAACCAATAATGGAAAATTAATTTTAATCTATATATAAAATTCTCTGATGACAGTCTGCCATGCCTTCATACTCCTATAACATGACAATCAGTCTTAGGATTGTAACTTGCCAAGTTTGGTGTAAAATATACATTACCAGAAAAAACACGCACACAAATACATACAGACTGAACGCAAAGACACACATTTATATGAACCCGTACACACATATATAGTATACACCCACATGGCTGGACAGCACAGTGGTAGCGTTTGCAACCGCTACTCCAGTGTTCCGAGTTTGAATCCCGCCCAGGGCCAAAATAATTTCAATATCGCTGTGCTGTGGGTTGTTACTCCAACCTCTTGTGGGCGGGGAGTTGGGTGTGTGTGTGAGGTCACAGCATTACCCATAGATCGGTCATATATGAGCTCTGAGTTCTCTTCCACCACATGGATAAAGATGATGATGAAAAAACTTGGAGAAACCCTGATTGGGATATACATCAGTGGTATGGTCCCCACACAGAGTGAAGAATTTGAGCAAGATCATGAGAATACAAATGGCATTAACCAAACTGGCTCTGGTCTGGCAGATAAACCATACAAGGAGAGCCTTAAAACACTGGATCTGCCAATTTTGAAAGATCAAAGAGAAAGAGGTGATATAATTACAGTATTTAGGTTGCTAAAGGGGATAGACTACATGTCTAAAGGATGAGAAAAAATAGTTTTCCATATATTTATAACTGAATATGGCAGAATTTTTACAGTTGCTTATTTTCTTCATATTCTCTAATTTTCCCATCTGGGGATGTGAAAACACAAGCTCACCAATTTTATGGGGGACATTTTCAGGTAACAATTTTCTGTAACAATTGATTAGAATAGTACAAGTGGAATGGAAATAAATTACAAATTGTATCAAAACAACAACTGAACACTGAGTACTTACAACTTTGTTTATATCCTTAATTTCCAATAATATTTAGATTTAAATTCATGTGTTGTTCCAGCATGGACAATATTACATTCTAAAATATTCTAAATATTCATGCATCTATATGGAAAACTATATTTCTTCAAATCCTTCAGACATTTAGTCTTTCTTAATTCATTCTCATGACTTCTTAAAACCCTTCTATCCCTAATTATGAGATCTTCTGCCAATGTAGTCAATTTCTTTCAGTGACCCTGAATACTGTAATTATATCATCTATTTCTCTTTAATCTTTCAAAATTGGCAGGCCCAGTGCTTTCAGTCTCTCTTTGTATGATATATCTGTCAGGCTGGGAACCAGTTTGGTTACTGCCTTTTATATTCTCGTGGTCTTGTTTATATCCTTCATTCTGTATGGGGACCTACCACTGATGCATATTCTAGTCCTGAAAGAATCAGGGTTTCTCAGTTTTTTTTTATCATATTGTTATCCATTCATATAATCTTTTCATCCAATCATTGTATCATAATTAGGAACATTACAGGTTTCAGAACCAAACCCTGTGGTACCCAACTAGTCACTATTCTCTAGTCAAATTTTTCATCTCTCACTACATATGTTACTTAACCACTTCACTATGATGATGCCTACATAGGTCTCACATGGCACAAGTGGGTACATGAGGATGCTGGCATTGGCGTCTTGATTATACAATATTCTTTGCAGTTGTACATGAGTTGTCCCCGAATTTTGTGAACTGGTCTGATTATGTTTTCTGTGTTTATTATTACTAAGAGTAAAAGAGGATTTGTAATACAGCAGTGACTTTATATTTTATAATGCGAGCAGTGTGATGCAAATTATATATGGCAGCCAATGCTGTGCACGAGAATTTGAGTTGTAATGAAGAGGTTAAAAAGTCTTGAGTGTTTGATGTGCTGCATGAGAAGGGTGGGTGGACTCTGCATACTTAGATTTGGATAAAGTTATTGACAAAGTGCTACAAAAATATTGATATGTAAGTTACAAAATGTATGAAGCCTTTGAGGGAACACACTTTTTAGGTGATAAGACAAAATTCATGAGAACTGTAGTGAGAGATGATAAGTCAGACTGGAGTCAGTGACTAGAATAGTACCACAAGGCTCAATGCTGGCACTTGGAATGTTTCTATTGTACATAAATGACTTGATGAATAGAATAGATAACTATGCAAATATACTTGCATATGATACCAAGATAATGAAAAAGGTAGATAATAAAGAGGATTGCGAATTGTTACTGGAAGACCTCGATAAGGTTTATGAATGGAGTCAGGAATGTAAAATTAATTGAAAAATCTTGGAACAAGGCCAATGTATACATACATATACCAAGGGCCTTTTTCCCCTTACAAGGGAGGAAGCCAAAGTCAAAGGCATAATTCCACCCCCACCCACTCCACTCCCCTCTCTTTTCTTGGCTCCTGGATGATCAGTCATCCCTGCATCTCACCCATTGCCCTGGGTCAGAAGCAACACAGCACATCAACAGCAAGGCCACTTCATTCAATTAGGGACCCCACCACCCCTTTCTGTCCTTTCATGCAGAAAAAGAGAACACAGGGAGAAATCTCTTCAAGCTGTATCAAAATATCATTCACATGTAACCACTCCCTAATAGCCAAATGTATATGAAATATAGAGGATAAAAAAAAAAGGAAATTAATTAATAGCAAAGGTGAAGAAAGAAAAGGACTTAAGGATTTTATATCAGGGATGACCTATTGCCAGATAGTCATGACAAGAAAATAATAGGGGAGACTTTCAATTTGCTGAAGAATATAGGCATCACTACGTGGCATTATGAAGAAAATCATTAAAAGTCTGATTAGTCCTACATTGGAATTTGCTCATCACACCTAAAGAAAGATAGAATACAAAGAGCAGCAACCAAGATGATCCTAAGTTTAAACAACAAGACATATGAGGAAAGATTGAAAAAACTAGGACTTCTCATATTAGAAGAGCAAAGAGAAAGAGGCAACATGATAATATTTTGATAACAGAAGGGTACAGAAAAAATTGACCAAGAGGATTAGATCAGATGGAATGAAAGATTAACAATAGATCACAGTAAAAAAATGAAAAAGTAAATTCGTTTGAAAGATGTTAGGAAGTATAACTGTGAACATAGAACTGTAAACTTATGGAATGGAACAATGTATGAAAATATCCAAGCAAACACCATAAACAAGTTTAAGGCAAAGTTTGATGAGTGGAGGCATTGATGGGGTTCCAACCTGTATACTACAACATAGGTAAGTGCACAGCACTGTAGATTGGCACCCTAGCTCTAGTAGGCAAAGCATTTGTGGTTTGTGTGTGTAAGATCACAGCATTGCTCATACATTGGATTGTATTAGCTTTGAACTCTTATGCAAGAGGGTAATACCTTTCAATCGCAAGTCCAACACATCCAAGACCATGGTGAATCACACACCCACCCACACTCACTCACTCATACGTCTATATGGTAGTAGGCTTATTCCTCCTTATAAAGCAGATAGCCTTATGCATTATAGATACAAACTTTGAGTACTTAATCTTGAAAAATTAAATAGTGATAACATCAGAGGCAGAAATATTTTCCCTCAATACTATACAAAGTAAATAAAAAAGAAAGAAAATTACCATGCCACAGATTTTTATCATAAAATGTATAGTAAAAATTTCAAACCATATGGTTAAAAAATTAAGTGAAATAAAATGATAAAATAAAAAGGGAGTAAACTTCCCACTCATGTCATCCATAAAAATTCAGGCTTTTAAAACGTAAATAGTTAAACATCCAAACAGCATGCTGTAATTTCTATTTTGTTAAGGCACTTAGGTGATTTACTTTATTACTTTTTAATAGCTATGCATTGTTTATACTTCCTTTTTATTTATTTGTATTATATTTATATGTTTAATTAATTTCTTTGTAGTTGGTCCAGTTGTATGGTTGTAGAGGCTTTTGTCAACAAGATTGACTCGAGGCATTTGTGGGGATTGAAGTGGGCATGCATGGTGCCACCATATAAATGGAAAGGGAGATATGAAATTAGACCATAGTAGAATATGGTTGTAAAGTGTACCAGAAATAAAGCTTGTTAGGCTATGTCCAATGTAATCACAATACATGTGCACGTGGGGAAAGGGGCGCCTGCACACTCCTAATTTTCGTGGATAAACGTGGGAAGCTACTGGAGTGTCCCATGTTGAAGCAAGGTGTTCCAGAGCTTCAAAGTGCTCGTACAACGCCTGCCCGAGTTCGGAGGCGTGGACAAAATACGCTACTCCTTCTACCAATATCGATCTTAGGACGTAACTTGCCCGTTGGTGGCTTTTCCATACTCTTCTGTTTAGGGAGAGTGAGTGATTATAAAAAAAATTGTTTAGGGAGAGTGAGTGATTATAAAAAAAATTGTATCTTTTCAGTGAAAGGTGAGAGATTTGACAAATAGGTGACACCAAAGGTGGGAAGGTGGGAAAAAATTATCTGTGCATGTCAGCCTTGAACATGTTAACAAATTTATACAATTACCTATAGGAGGGGGTGGATGGGAGTGTAGTATGTGGGGATGGAATGGGTGGGAGTGAATTTTATTCCTTTGTTTTTTGGCTACCTCCCTTGTAAGGGGGAAAAAGCCTTTGGTATATGTATGCACCTATAGGTGATTTTACAAGACAGACAAAACCTCACTATTATCCTGTCTTTATCTCATAATTCAAAATCAAATTGGCCTCTGAATTCTTGAGATCTCCAGGTGTCTCATGTTTAAGGACACCCCGGGTCAAAATGTTCTAGTGTAGTGCATTTACTGAATGGTATACTAGAAAGAGCTGCCTTTAGGTCCTTTTTCTGCATCTCCATCAGTCAAACAAGGCCTTAAATTTGTTTCAGGGTTTTGACTGTTTTGTGGAGCCTCTGTAGGAAGGAGGAACTGTGGACTAGCTAGTGAGGTTGTTTAATGTGTGCTTAGGGGAGGAAAGTGTCCTAGAAGACTGGAGGAGTGTATGTATGCTTCCAAGTTACAAAAGAAAAAGGAGACATATGAAGGTAGTAGTTTCAGAGGGATCAGTCTCTTAAGAGTAGTTGGAAAAGCATATGGGAAGGTGTTGTTTGAGAGGATTGGGAAGGGAATAGGAGTAATTGGGGAAGGAGAGTGTAGGTTTAGGAAAGGTAGCAAATGCATGCATCAAACTTTTGTTGTAAGACAGATATGTGAGAAATTTTTGGCAAAAGGTGAGGATGTCTTTGTGTCTTTTAAGGATCTAGAGAAGGTTTGACATGGTTAACAGGAAGGCATTGTAGTAGTTGTTGCAGATGTATGGGATAAGGGAAAGTTAAGGCAGTCAAAAACTTTTACCTGAGTAACAAAACTTGTTTTAGGATTGAGGAAGTTAGTGACAGAGTTTGGGAAGGTGTGTGGAAGGAGGAGGTTGAAGATAAATGTGGGTAAAAGTAAGGTGATGAGATGGACAAGGGTAGAAAGTGGCAGCATACTGGAAATGAGTATTAAGGGAGAGAGACTGGAGGAAGTGGATAGTTTTAGATACTTGGGTGGAAATGTGGTGGGAAAGGGAGTGGAGGTGGAGGTAGAATGTAGATTGAGAGAAGCAAGTAAATGCCTTGAGGGATTAAAAAGTGTAATGAGAAATAGACATTTGGGAATGGATGCTAAGAGGAGATTGTATAGAGTGATTGTGCCTACAGCACTGTATGGGGCAGAAACATAAGAGAGGAGTTTGAATGTATTTGAGATGAGGTACCTGAGAAGATTGACAGGGGTTACTAGGCTGGAGAGAGTGAGAAATGAGGTGAGGAGGAGAATGTGGGTGGAAAGGGAGTTGGGAGATAGGGTTGATGAAATTGAATTGGGATGGTTTGGACACATGGAAAGAATGAGTGAAGAAAGATTAATAAAAGAGGTGTGGAAGGCAGAGGTGGAAGGAGTGAACATGAGGGGGCAACCAAGGATGAGATGGATGGATGGGGTAAAAGGGGCATTGGGAAAGAGGAGAATATCTATTGAGGAAGGACAGGAATGGACAGAAGAGAGGGGTGAATGGAGAATGGTTGTGTATGGATGATGCTGTGATGCATGAGGGGGAGTGGGTGGGGGATGGGGGTGAGGGAGTATGTGTGAAAAATAAATTGATGCAACCCAAAGGGATTTCTCCCTGTCTTCTCCATTTCTACATGAAGGGATGGTGGTGGTGGGGGGTTGCCAATTTAATGAAGTGGCCTTGCTGTAGATGTGCAGTGTCTTCTGAGACTGCTTTTGACTCAGGGCAGTGGGCGGGGTGCAGAGATGACCTGTCATCTAGGAGGAGCCAAGATAAGAGGGAGGAGGGTGGATGGTAGTATAATATGTGGGGATGGAATGGGTAGGAGTGGATTTTATGCCTTCTTTTTTTGGCTACCTTCCTTGTAAGGGGGAAAGAACCTTTGATATGTACGATTTTGACTGGACTATTTCTTTATCTAGACTATTCCCCAAATCAATGCATCTATATGGAAAGTAATTTTTTTTATATCATTCAAGCACTGTCTTTTTTTTAAGTTTCTTAGCTCTGGCTGCTCCCCTGTACCTTACTTTAACTAGATTTCCTGTCAATTTTGTCCACTACTTTCAGAGATCTGATTACAGCAAATCTGACCTATGATTGGCACCCATTTGATGATTAATCTTTACATCCTTTCTAATTTTACTATTTCTTCACATTTTCCCCCAATTTCATCTTGGCTTTACTCAAAAGAAAATTATGGGCTGGGGATCCACAGCTGTTTTCAAAGAAGTCCATTAGTATCATATACATGTACACCCCCCTGAACTCACACTTCATCCCGGAGATTTTCCATATGAAGTTCAGATGGATTACATTTTGGGATTCTCCTGGTCAGTTTGAGTGTTGTGATTACCGTACAGGTCTACGATGATCAGTCCTAAAGAACTCAGCACCGGTAAATCCTGTAGTTCTTTAGGATCCTTTCGATGAGGAATAAATATGTAACAAATTTCCTTTGCCATAACTCTGGCACTGCTGTAACAGGCCCATTGGCATGGCTATCATCTCTGGAATCAGGAACCAGCAATCCTCCACCTTCTGGACTTTAATAAATTCAGGAGAGTAATGCTACATTCCTGGCTCTATCAGTACCAGTAACTGCACTGAAGCCACCTTAAAATAACAAGTGTGTCCTGTACCAGGCACTAGTTATCTACAGACTCAAGCTTAGCAAACTCTGTCTCTTCAAGTTCATACACCTCAGTAGAAGCAACTGTGTGAAAGATATACCCTAACATGTGGTTCAACCTCACCAGCAACATACTGGTGATCAATAAAGTCCAATCAGTAGATGTTGAATAACAGGGGCCCAAATATACTACCCTGGAGTAGTATATTTGAGTGGAAAATATGCCCGTCACTGTAGCTACCATTGACAAACATGCAGAGTTGGATTCCTCAGGCACTACATAAAAGTTGTTAAAACAAAGCCCATTGACTCAAATTGAATGTAGTTTCTACAGAAGGCCCTCATGATTAACACAACTGAAGTCTGCTAAAAGATGAAACTGGACAACCCTAACCTCATGGATGAAATTGAATATAACATCAATAGTTCCAAGGTTTTGTCAGCAGACAAACACATTTAGTGACAATATATAAGAGTACTCTATAATATGAAAGTGGTAAGATAAGATCAAATGTTCAAAATCTAGTTACTAAACATAAACCCAAAGAGGAAACCCAGAAGATACAAAACACCAGCCCATCTATATTCAGGTCATCACCTAGCACTTAAAATGATACTGTACATATATACATGCACATACCAAAGGCCCTTTCTCCCTTTTTAAAGGGGATGGCCAAGTCAAGGTATACACTCATCTTTCATAGATCCCATACCCATCCAAATCCCATTTGTTGTCACTCCCATGAAGTGTCACTCTTTTTCCCTACCCACTGCTAATTTAAAGCAATGCAGCTAGACACAACACCTCCACATCAAGGCCTGACAGCCAAAGTTGTTTTACACCCAGTTTCACTCAAGAAACTATAGAGCAGACAAGAAGAAATTCCTTCAGACTACATCAATTTCTCATTAATTCACAACCTCTCTCCACTCACACCTTCTCTTGCCCTCTCCCTTCCCTGCTTGACAGATATTTCCCTTGTATCTAAGGCCCTCTTTACCCCATCCATCCATCTGATTATCTGTCTTCTCCATTGAACAATATCAACACAGAAATAGCTTGGAAATAAACACCATATGCCTCACATGCAATTGCCACATAGAACACATTATCTAACATTGTCCTACACTAACCCACATCTGATGACATTGGAAAGTTTCTCTCCCCTAAGTGATCTATGGGCTGACCAATGGTCATGGCCAGATTTCTTAGAGTTGCAGGCCTTTGCACAAGGGATCCAAGACAATATGAACATCCACTAGTAGACATTTTTGGGAGCCTAAGACAACAAATTTACTTCCATTCTGTTAGTGCTTTTCCATAAAAAATTCCTGGGGGAAAAGAATACTGTCACCAATTACTTCCACTTGGATCGTAAGAGGCGAGAAAAAAGGGGCAGGGATTGGGACCAGGCATCCTTCTCCCTGTAGCCCCACAGGGGACATTCCTAAAAAAAGTAAAGGCATAAGAGGGTCTAGGAGTTTTCCGACCAGCACCCTAAGTTTTGGGTTTTTTAATGTGCGTGGATGTGGTACAGATGAGAGTAAAAGGTAAGAGATAGGTAGTATGTTTGTGGATGTGTTGGCTTTGAGTGAAACTAAGTTGAAAGGGAAGGGTGAGTGTAAGTTTGGGAGTGTAAGTGGGAGGTTATCAGGAGTGAAGAGAGGGCGAGGGAGGGAAGGGGTGGCTATACTAGTAAGTGAAGAGATAGGTAAAGGTGTAATGGAGTGGAAGGAGGTTTCCTCAAGGATAATGTGGATGAAGGTGAAACTGGGAAAGGAGATGTGGGTTTTTGTAAGTGCATATGGGCCTGGCAGTGAGAAGAGTGTAGAAGGGAGGCTTTTTGGATAAATTTAAATGAGTGCATAGAGGGATTAGGGAGAAATGTCAATATAATAGCACTGGGAGACCTTAATGCTAGGGTAGGAAATGATCCAATTGATGGAGTGGTTGGGAAATGTGGAGTTCCCAGAAAGAATTGTAGTGGAGAGTTGATGGTGGAGAAGCGTCTAGAGTTGATGGTGGAGAAGCGTCTAGAGTTGATGGTGGAGAAGCGTCTAGAGAGTTGATGATAGCAAATACAGTGTTTTGGAAGAAAGTCAAGCATAAGTACACATGGGAGAGGGTGGTGGATGGAAGGGTGGTAGATAGAGCGCTAATGGATTATGTAGTGGTAGATAGGAGTATGATAGGAAGAGTTAAGGATGTACATGTGCTAGGGGGAGAGGGTGGGGGAATATCAGATCATTTTTTGGTGGAAGGTAAGTTAAGAGTGGAGGATAGATGGAGAAAGAGGAAAAGGACAAAAGGTAGGGAGGTGCTTAGAATGAACTCTTTAAATGAAAAGGAAAAGGAGGAGTACAAGAAGAAGCTGAAGGAGGAGTGGGAGGGAGTGAAGGATAGAGTAGAGCTAGGAGTGGAGGAGGAATGGGGATGGTTCAAGAAGGGAGTCACAAAGTGTGCAAAGATGGTGTGTGGAACAAGAAGGACAGGAGGAAACAGAAGGAAGGGTAGTGAATGGTGGGATGAGGAAACAAAGAAGGTTGTAGAAAAGAAGAAGCGAGCTTTCAGACTGGTTACAAAATAGGACGAGGGAGTCATACGAGAGGTACAAAGAAAAGAGAAGTAAAGCAAAAGGTAAAGGAGGCAAAGAGGAGAGCAGATGTGAAATGGGTTAAGTGTATGACAGAAAATTTTGAAAGTAATAAAAAGATGTTTTGGAAAGAAATTAAGAGAGGAAGAGGAGGCGAATCAAGTAGAGAAGAAAAGGTAAAAGGTGCAGATGGAGAGATGATAATGGAAGAGAAGGCAGTAAAGGGGAGATGGGCAGAATATTTTAGGGAGTTGCTAAATGTGAAGGAGGATAGGGAGGGAAAGATAGCTGCAGTGGGAAATGCTAAGAAAATGACCGTGATGAGTGAGGAAAATGGAGGAGAAATAAGGAAGGATGAAGTGAAGGCAGTTGTTAAGATGAAAGCAGGTAAGGCACCTGGTCTGGATGGATGCCATGCAGAATGTCTAAAAAAAGGAGGTATAGTGATGGTGGACTGGCTGGTGTGGTTATTTAATGTTTGCTGGAGAGAGGGTGGAGTGACTGGGGACTGGAGGAGTGCCTGTATAGTTCCACTTTACAAGGGAAAAGGGGACAAGTGTGAATGTAATAGTTTCAGAGGAATTAGCTTGTTAAGTGTAGTTGGGAGGGCTTATGGGAGGATCTTGATTGAGAGGAACAGAGGGAGTAATTGGTGAGGAACAGTGTGGATTTAGGACAGGTAGAGGTTGTGTAGATCAGATTTTTGTGGTAAGACAGATGTGTGAGAAAACTATAGGAAAGGGGGGGGATGTTTTTTGGGCCTTTATGGATCTGGAAAAAGCTTACGACAGGGTAGACAGAAAGGCACTGTGGGAGGTTTTGCGGATATAAAGGATAGGAGGAAAGCTTCTAGGAGGTGTCAAGAGTTTTTATGAGAGTAGTAGAGCTTGTGTCAGGATTAGAAATGGAGAGAGTGAGTGGTTCGAGGTAAAGGTGGGACTTCATCAGGGATGCGTTATGTCGCCCTGGCTGTTCAACTTATACATGGATGGGGTAGTGCGAGAGGTAAATGCAAGGGTGGTGGGTCAGGGATTGGAGATGGTTAAAGAAAATGGAGAAAAGTGGGAGGTGAGCCAGCTGTTGTTTGCGGACGACACTGCGCTTGTGGCAGGATCGGAGGAGGGATTGAGGAAGTTGGTGACGAGTTTGGGAGAGTGTGTGATAGAAGAAAGCTGAAGATAAATGTGGGTAAAAGTAAGGTGATGAGATGTTCTCCAAGGGGTGAAAATGGCAGCAAACTGGAAGTGAGCATTAAGGGAGAGCGACTGGAGGAAGTGGATAGTTTTAGATACTTGGGTGCAAATGTGGCAGGAAAAGGTGGAGTGGAGGTGGAGGTAGAATGTAGATTGAGAGAAGCGAGTAAATGCCTTGGTGGATTAAAAATGTAATTTTCGCAGGAAAATTAATTTTTCCCTGATACAAACCTGAGGTACTCCTTACCCAAGGATACGCGGCGCGTTTCTACCGCTAACACTGTGTGTGCTTGAAAACACCTCACTCCGAGGGTCTGGGCAACCATTATCCTCAGTAAGGGGCCCTCCTGGGGCAAGGGGGGCCCCCCTCCCCCCGCAAGGGTAGGAGGGTAGAAGCTCCATTGTCTGAGCCAGGTATGAAATTAGTCACGAGGGTTGACAGGCCAGGGAGAAGGAACTACTAGCGGGGTGGATGAGGAGGGCCATTAGAGGTAAGGAGTACCTCAGGTTTGTATCAGGGAAAAATTAATTTTCCTGCGAAAATTACATTTGTTCCGAAGAATACAAACTCTTCGGTACTCCTTACCCAAGGAGACTTGGACTTAGGGGGGAAGGAAGTATTTGTCTAGCCTGGGAAACCCTCGTAAGGAGAAAATGTAGAGTGCTAAGATCTACGTTGACCAGACCCTTATACATTCCCCGAAACTGTGAAGGGCACCTGGATCTGTTCCCAGAGTGGAGACAGACAGGGCATACTCACTTTGTACCCCTTGTAGGGCTCGAACTGATTCCCTTGGAATGCTTGAGAGCCCTCGGTGAGGTAAGGGAATGTAGGAGTATGAGAAGGACTTGAGATAGGTATCCCCGTGGTTGCCGATCCAGAACTTGGATGAGGCTTCAGGGTTGGCTGTGTGCCATTGGTACGGGGTATGTTATCTCAGGACTTCTTGGGCAGCCACTATGGGGCCTAGAGAGAAGGTCCCTAAGTATCACATGACATCTTTGAGGTAAAAGGAAGTGAACGTAGTCTGGGACTTCCATATACCTGCTTGAAGGACCTGGTTGACTGACCGATTCTTTCGGAAGACTAGGGAGGGTCCTATTGCCCTGAGGTCATGAGCTTTTGCTCCAGGGTAATCCGTGGGGCTCGAGGCGTAGGCCCTGCGGATGACTTCCTTGATCCAGTAAGAAATGGAAGTCTTAGTGACGGGCTTGGGTGTACCCCTGGTAGAGACGAACAGTCTTGGCAAGTCTGGTCTAAGATGCTTCGTCCTCTCGAGGTAGGTCCGGATAGCACGTACCGGGCATAGGACCATTTCTGCATGTTCGCCCCCTACAAAGTCGTCCAAGGAAGGAATACTAAAGGACCAGAATCTAGGGTCGGCTTTGGCCGGATCCTGGTTTTTGGCAACGAATTGGGGCAGAAAAGTGAAGGAGACCTCTTGCCATCCTTTCGAGTGGGCGACTCGATAAGAGATGGCATGCAACTCCCCGACCCTCTTGGAAGACGCCAGGGCCAAGAGAAAGACTGTCTTCAAGGTGAGGTCCTTGAAATTAGCATCTCGGAGGGGTTCGTAAGGGGGGCCCCGCAGAGCGTTGAGGACTAATGCCACATCCCATGGAGGAGAAGTGATCTCCCTGGGGGGGCATGATTTTCTGAAATGTCTGAAGAGCATGGAAATTTCTGGAGACAGGGCTAGATCCATGCCCTTCAGAGAAAACACCTGATTAAGAGCTGCCCTATAGCCCTGCACTGCCGAGAGGGAGATCTTCTTGGACTTCCGGAGGAAGTGGAAGAAGGAGGCAATCAGAGGAATGGTGGCTTGCTCTGGGGCTATTGCTCGGGAGTGGCACCATTCTGCAAAAGCATTCCACTTCCCTTGATAAAGGGCAGCTGAGGAAGAGCGAATAGGGGAGGACATGTCTTCTGCCACTTCTTTGGGGAAACCCTTCTCTAGGAGGATCCGGACCATAGTCTGAACGCGTGAAGTGCCAGGGCTGACGGGTTCTTGTGCCAGGCCCCGTTGACTGGTTGATGTAGAAGGTCGGGTCTTCCCTGAAGGGCCAGGGGCTCCTCCACTGCTAGCTCGAGGGCGTCTGGAAACCATGGGGCTTCCGGCCACCAGGGAGCGATCAAAGTCATCCGAAGGTTGGATGCGGTTCGTACTCTCTGGAGCACCTTTTGGAGCAAGGGAAACGGTGGGAAAGCGTAGGTGTCGAGGTTGTCCCAGCTTTGCAGAAGAGCATCCTCTCCCGCTGCCAGCGGATCCGGGAGAGGGCTGAAATACACCGGGAGCTGGTGGTTCCATCTGGTGGCGAAAAGGTCCACCAGAGGGGAGCCCCATTTGTTGATGAGGAAGGTCGCCACTTCCGGATGGAGGGACCACTCCGTGCTGATTACCTGACTCCTTCTGCTGAGGTGGTCCGCCCAGACATTCTTTTTCCCTGGGATGTAGCGAGCTCTGAGTGTCACTTGGAGGTTCTCGGCTAATAGGAGGATCTCCATAGTGAGATGGCAGAGGTCCTGGGAGACTGTGCCCCCCTGCTTGTTCAGGTAGGCTACTACCGAGGAATTGTCCGACATGATGCCCACAACTTTCCCCGAGATTTGACCCGAGAAGTGACGGAGAGCCAGCAGTACCGCTTTCAATTCTAGCCAGTTGATATGGGCTGTCCGCTCGACCGTGGACCAGGAACCGCTGACGTGATCGTCGTTGAGGTGGGCCCCCCAGCCCTCCTTGGAGGCATCGGAGAAGAGGAGGACTTCGGGGGGAGATGGGCCGAGGGGCATCCCCACGAGCAGGTTGCACGGGTCCTTCCACCAGAGAAGAGAATGCTTGACCTCTCCGGTAAGGGTGATGTGTTGACGGGTGTCTCCCCTTAGCGGGGACCACTGGGACTTGAGGAGCCACTGTAGGGGTCGCATTCTCAGTCTGCTCCTGGGTATTAACCTCTCGACGGAGGCCATGTGGCCCAGGAGGACTTGGCACTGTTTGGCCGTGAGGAACCCGGTCGATAGTGCCTGCACGACGAGGGAAGAGAGATTCTGGATTCGCTTCTCTACTGGGAATGCCTGCATGAGGGAAGAGTCCAGAACCATACCCAGGTACGTGACTCTCTGTCTTGGAATGAAATCTGACTTCGTCCGGTTGACCGTGGAGCCCAATTTGCGGATGAAAGCTAGGACTATCCCCAGGTGGTCGCGGCATAGCTGGGCGGAGTGTGCCAGGATCAGCCAATCGTCCAGGTAACGGAGTAGGCGAATCCCTCTGGAGTGGGACCACGCTGAGACGAGTTTGAACACTCTGGTGAAGACTTGGGGTGCTGTGGAGAGGCCGAAGCATAGGCAGGTGAATTGAAAAGTGGTCCCCTTGTGGACGAAGCGGAGGAATTTTCGGGATGAGGGATGGACAGGTATTTGGAAATAGGCGTCCTGGAGGTCCAGGGACACCATGAAGTCCCCTTCCCTGATAGACGCCCTCACGGCCTCTGGGGTGTCCATCCGGAACTTCGTCAGGGAAAGGAACTTGTTGAGAGGAGACAGATCGATGACAGGTCTCCACCCCCCTGTAGCCTTTGGTACTAGGAATAGCCTCGAGTAGAACCCCGGGTCCGGAGTTGAGACTTACTCGAGTGCTCCTTTCTGGAGCAGAGTGGAGATTTCCTCCACTAGGGCCCGCCCGCGATCCGAGTCCGGATGGTAGTTGCTGACTTGGATGGGATAGGGGGAGAGGCTGGGGATGGTGTGAAAAGGAAGACGATAGCCTGCCTTGATAACCTGGATGGTCCAGTCCTCCGCCCCGGCAGCCTCCCATTCTCTCCAGTAGAGAGAGAGGCAACCTCCTATCCTGTGCGGGAGGGCAGGCGAGTTCCTAGAATTTCCTGCGTTGGGGTCCAGAGCCTCTATGATGTTTGCGCCCCTGTTCTCTATTGGGGAAGGGGCGGGGCTTTCCTGTCTGGGCTTTGGACTTCGAATGGGGAGGGGGCCCGGCTTCCCGCTTAGGGAGACGAAAAGGCTGCCTCTGCGTCTGAAAGGACCGAGGGGTCGATGGGGGGGTGGTCCTTGGCCTCGAGCTAGAGACGGCTGTTCTCTCGATGGCTCTGTTGTGTAGCAACTGGTTGGTGCTAGCGATTGCCGAGTCCACCACATCCGGGGGAATCAGCGTGTGGGTGAGCAGGGGGGCCCTCCTCAAAGGAGCATAAATCTCCCTGAGGAGGGGGTCACTGGGGTCCCCGAGGATGGTGTCTCTCCTGCGGGACTCGAAGTTGGCCCAGGACGTTGAGAGACAGGAAGCCTGATGCTTCAGGGCTCTGCTCGCGCTTGCCAAAAAAGCCTGGAGGTCGCATTCTTCCTGGGGTTGTAGTTCGGGTAAGAACTCCCTCGCCGAGGCAAGGAGGCGTTCTAGCCAGGAGTTCACCGCCAGGGACAGAGCCAGTGAATGAATGTGGTCGCTGACTTCCCTGCCGGAGAGGAGGACGTTTCGTCTGCGCAGCGACTCGGCGTCCGCCTTAACCAGCTCTGGTAACCTCGCCGGGATCGAGGCAGGTCTGAGGGTTGACCCCGATGGGGTGTAGAAGCGCTTCTGGTGTTCCAATGGGACCGGATGCCAACGCGCCCTCTCGGTCGTCCTTGTTGCGAGAGCGTCGGAGGCCTGGGCCATGGCCCTCGCCGTCTGCGTACTCCATGGAAGGTGGAGGGGAGTAGGCTGGGCTTTGTGAGAGTTGGCCGCCATGAAGATGTCAGACTCGAATGTGGCTTCCTCTTCTTTCGGGGGGCCCAGTCGATTCGCCCTCCGAACCCTCGCGAGGACGTCCGAGAAGGAAGGTGGGACCACCATCGAGGATTCCGACTGGGAAACGGGAGGGGAAAGGGAGCGTGACCCCCCCCCCTACGGCGCTGTGGACATCGTCGTCGGCGTAGGAGGGGTCGGCACGGGCAGAGAGGAACCGCACGCTACCATCCTCGTCACTGATGGGTTCAGGGGGGGGCTGAGCAAGTGGAAGCTGGTCGAGGGGGGCCCTTGGGGGCGGAGACTCCTCACGAGCTGCCGTGCGGTGCACGAACCGCGCTTGAGAAGCGCGGAAAAATTCCCGTTGGGCCTCCATCTGTTCCTTCAACGTAGTGACGAGTGAACAGAGAGTGGGGAGGAGGTCCGGGGAATGTCCTCTTGGAGGGTCCCGCCTGGGTGCGGATGGTCCGGGAGACGCCAGGGGGAGACTGCCTCCTCCGGACGAAGCTGAGTCACCTACGACGAACGCGCGTGTGGGTACACCTCGGGCTTCCTGCCCACCGGGCATAGAAAGGGTTCCGGTGATGACCCGGCTCGTCTGACGAGAGGTGGAAGGGGTGGGACTGGGGGTCACCCGAGAAGGAGAAGAGGCTGACGCGCTCCGAATCTCCGAACTCGGTTCCTTTGTCCGTGGGGGGGTGGAGCTGCCGGGTAGCACCGCGGAGCCCGCGGACGCAACCGGGAAAAAGCTCGTACCCGGGGGGTAGTTCGCGGGGGCTAATGGCGCGTGCCCGTCGAAACTAGCCCCCCTTTTGGCAGGAACAGGAGACAATTTAGCCTGAGACTGACTCGGGGCGGCTATTGTACAACCTTTCCGTTTACTACGCTTAGGAGGGGGGAGACAACTGCCCGCGTCCTCCGCCGACGTAGCATGCCTTCTCTTTGTGTCGGGTGAGGGGGGAAGCCATCTTCCTGGCCCGCGTATCTTGACCCGTGGCTGCACCTTCCGGTGAGCATGAAAATACGCGGACCACTGCTTATCACCCCATTGAGCGCACGTAGTACACGGGGATGAAGGGGAACATGCCAGATTCCGACAATGGATACACCAAGAGTGTGGGTCCACAGTTGTCGGTGGGAGAAGAGCCCGGCAGCGAAAGTCACCACGGGCGAAGGCACACATGCTATCGCGAACAACAACACTAGGACCAGATGCCATACTTACAGAGAAGCGGAGAATACCCGGTGGAGATTAAAGAGAGGGATAAAGGGGACTCAAGCGCTTCCAAGCAGGGGGAAGGCGGCGATGCAGGACGTTCCACACAAAGGACGCCGTTGGAAGGGTGTAGAAGGCCGATGCCGATTGCGTTCGAGATAATCGAACGATCCAAGCAGGGGGAAGGCGGCGATGCAGGACGTTCCACACAAAGGACGCCGTTGGAAGGGTGTAGAAGGCCGATGCCGATTGCGTTCGAGAGAATCGAACGATGCGGGATTGGCGCAGGAAATTAATTTCCTGATACAAGCACGGAAGCGGGGAAAACGGTCCCCAAACAGGACGTCAGTGTTAGCCGGACTGTGAGAGATGTTGACTCGATCGCTACCGCTTAGACAATGGAGCTTCTACCCTCCTACCCTTGCGGGGGGAGGGGGGGCCCCCCTTGCCCCAGGAGGGCCCCTTACTGAGGATAATGGTTGCCCAGACCCTCGGAGTGAGGTGTTTTCAAGCACACACAGTGTTAGCGGTAGAAACGCGCCGCGTATCCTTGGGTAAGGAGTACCGAAGAGTTTGTATTCTTCGGAACAAAGTGTAATGAGGAATAGATATTTGGGAATGGATGCTAGGAGATTGTATGAAGGAGTGATTGTGCCAACAGCACTGTATGGGGCAGAAACATGGAACATAAAGAGAGGAAGAGAGGAGTAGTTTGAATGTGTTTGAGATGAAGTGTCTGAGAAGTATGATGGGGGTTACTAGGCTAGATAGAGTGAGAAATGAGGTGAGGAGAAGAACGGGGGTGGAGAGGGAGTTGGGAGATAGGGTTGATGAAAGAGTATTAGGATGGTTTGGACACATGGAAAGAATGAGTGAAGAAAGACTAGTAAAAGAGGTATGGAAGGCAGATGTGGAGGGAGTGAACATGAAGGGACGTCCTAGGATGAGGTGGATGGATGGGTTGAAGGGGGCTTTGGGGAAGAGGGGAATGTCTGTTGAGGTAGGACGAGAGAGGACAGGGGTGAATGGAGAATGGTTGTATATGGATAATGTTGTGATGCATGAGGTGGAATGGGCGGGGGGATGGAGGGTGAGGTAGTATGTGTGAGCAAAATTTGACGCAGCCCGAAGGGATTTCTCCCCGTCTTCTTTTATGCATGGGGGGACAGAGAGGGGGCGGTCGCTGATGTAATGATAAGATAAGAGGGAGGGTGGAGGGGTGTGGAGTGTAATCAGGGATGGAATGGGTGGGAATGATTTTATGCCTTTTCCTTTTTGGCTACCTCCCTTGTAAGGGGGAAAAAGCCTTGGTATATGTATGTATTTTTCTTCTCCCTGCCAGTACAGCTATGAACCACATATTTATTTGCTGGCACAGTGCTTGGTTTACAACTATTTCTACTGAAGGTCTTAGGGTGCAATGGTGCATCAGAAGATATCATGGGACCAACGAGTACCTGTATGTTCTAATCCTGTGAGATGGACATCAGAGAGAAACAAATCCCTGCCAACTATCTTCAAAATCCTTCAACAACCACATCTTCATCTCAAGGTGCAGTTGTAAGGGGGCTGACACTTTGTCTCTGCACTGTGTTCAAGATCCATCTTTCTCAACTCTGACTTACTTTCTACACCTCACATAAGGTGAACTGACCTATGGCAACTAATCTGTTTCTCGCTACTGTTACTACTACAGCTACTACAACTATTACTACCACTACTACTACTGCAAGCCAGTAACAGAAACATTCCCACACTAATACAACATCCAATGCTTTTCCCTGAAGAGGTCCTATGGGAGAGCAGGTCTGATGCCAGACACTGTGAGGCTGCTGACTTCTAATTAGTGAAAGTCGAGGTAACAGTTATGATCATTATTTAATCCTTTCTACCCCATGTGGGAGCAATGACAGGTTCTATTTGTGGTGCTCCTGCAAGATGGACAGCAGAGCTGTCCATTTTCAAAACCTGTCCACCCCATCACCATCAGGAGATGCAGCCCTCAAGTCTCAGGACCTGGCCCAAGTTCTCTCTCAACTTCAACTGTACTTCTTACACTTTTCCACACATAGAGACCTGACAACTAATTGCTCCCCTCCTTCTACTACTTTCAGCCAATGACATGGAAAGAGTCCTACAATGATACAGAGGCACCAGTCCAAAGTTTCTTCACACAGAGGTTTGTAAGAAGGTCCAAGGACTATTGCCATCTGCTGTGGGGTTGCAGGTTTTCCACTTGGTGAAATTTGAGGCAATAATTGTCATCATCATTCTGTGCAATGTTGAACTGTATTGATTTTGTGTTATGGCAATGGGTCAATGGGTAGGGTAAAAGTAAAAAAAAATTTCAACAAAATATTTCTTAATATGATCATTCATCTATAATACCAAAAGCAAAATTTCTTCAGATAATCTGGTTTATTAAATCTTGAGAGAAAGAAAGAGGGGAAGGGAGGGAGGAAGGAAGGCAGAGGGAAAGAGAAAAAGAGAAAGAAATGGAGAAAGAGAAAAAGAGAGAGAATTGTGTACTATACTACAATGACCCACAATTGTTTAGGCTTTGTACAAAAGAATGATACTTACCCGCACCATATCATAAACGTAGCTTTCAGGCCCCGTAAATTCAGTAGGATCTTTAACTTTTACAAGAACGTAGAAATAGAGGTAATGCCACATGTTGTGTTCTGACATGATGTGTTCTTCAAAACTCACAGCCTTGTTGTCAAAGCTTGCACGATTCAGCCCTTGAATATAGACAAAGACTTGTATAGTACCATTAAAGTCAAAACACTTCAAATGATCTTTTCCCTTCATAAATACAAATGTGAATGCTATTCCTTTTCTCCTAATAGCCAGTAATATATACACAGACCCATACCATTTCAATACAGCAATAAAAACTTCATTCCACAAAGATCAACAAAGCACAAGAACCAATGGCAAGTGTTGTATAGCTACGGGTTTCTGATCAATGAAACTCGTGACCACAATTGACTGGTTATAGTATGAAACTATAGGAAGGGTTCAGTTCCTGAAATACTTACCACAGATGAAACAGGAATTCTTTAAAATTTCCTCTTTTTGTTGCTTTTCACTTCTCAGGTCAGCAAAGGTATCAATGATGACACCAAAGATGAGGTTAAGAACGATAATGATGACGATGAAGAAGAACAGAAGATCATAAACAACTCGAGCAGCAAACAAATTTTCCTGTAATGTTAAACAACGTTATATCATAATACAAAGAAATATATATATATACCAAAGGCCTTTTCCCCTTAGAAAGGGGGGTGGCCAACTCAAAGCACATACCTACAGCATAAAAAAATAAAACCTATTCAAATGTCCCTCCTATCTCACCACTTCAAGGAAGAAGGGTTACCTTATCTTCCACACTGCTTGGGTCAAGAGCAATACAGTGAGACATGATTCCATGGCATGGCCTGACAGACAGAGCTGGTTTATCCCCACTGCTTCACTGTGTGACACTCCTCCATTCAATGCCAAATGTGACCCAAGATTTTAAAACTACACCTCAAGCCTGCCATCCTTCACACTCGCATTCGGTCTGCCACCATTGTCATACCTTGTTCATCTCATCACTAATTTTTCCCACTTTCCCTTGTCTCTCTTCTGACATACCTTCCAGTGGAAAGGAAAAGAATAAGGGGAGTAGAGAAGGCAGAGCCGGGGGTAGAAAGAAGTAAGCAAAATTAAGAGGGGAAAAAATTTGAGGGAAGAAGAAACAAACATGAGAAAGGAATAACTCTAGATACTACAGATGTTAATCTAAATTTTCATGAAAAAAAAATTATACTATATGTACACATTACTTAATTTGGAATTACATACATATACCAATGGCTTTTTCCCCCTTACAAGGGAGGTAGCAAAAAAATTCTATCCCCACATATTCCACCCCCATTCACCTCCCTCTTTCAATTTGGAATTGAAATTGAATAAACAATCCATACATACAAATACTAAAATACATCCCTTATAAGAGGGGTGGTCAATTCAAAGCATACATTCACCCTATACCATCTCACACCCATTCAAAACCACATCCACACCCACTTCTCAGTTCCCTGCTACATGTGATATTAAATACTTCTTCTTCACTTCCTCCAGACTCTTGCCCCTCACCTCCATCCCTCTGTCCCCTAACCCCTTGTACATCTAATTACCTTACTTTATCCCACATTTATTTTCAGCATTCTCTTTTCACATAGCCTCCAAAACTCTGCCACTAACTGCTTTAGTGCTTCCTTCAACTCAACTACAAGCACCAAGTCACCTACAAACAACAGTTGGTTCAACTCCCACTTTCCTCCCTTCTTGCATACTGGCTCTAAACCTCTACCTAGCACCACCTATCCTACTCCATTTGTATACACACTGAACAACCATGGTGACATATAACCCTGGCATAGTCCCACCTTCACCTCAAACCACTTACTTTCTCCATTCCCTACTACTACTCAATATACTTTGTTTTTAATTGTTCCACATACTTGCCCATCCCATACACTTGCAATACATCTCAAAATGCCTGTCAGCCCTGTCATATACCTCCTACAAATCCATAAAAGCCCAAAATCCTTACCCTTTGACATATCAATCTTCCTTACCCTTTGACATATCAATTTTTCTATAAAAAAAATTTGTTCTATGCACCTTCTTCATTCCTAAACCCCCACTGCTTTTTCCCAATTATTTCTTGTTCCCTTTCTAATCCTCTCAATGAATACACTCCCATATGCACTACCAACTATACTCAACTGACTGATCCCTCTAGAACTACTATATTCATGTTTGCCCCTTTTTTCCTTGCATGCAACACTACTACCAAGCAACACCATTATTTTAAAAAGAAACAAAAGTTACAGTTACGTACATCATTGGATGGTGCTCGGAGAACATCACCAATACCACCCCCGCTTCGTAGGCCATGGTTAACTGTTGTGACAATACACATGATGAGGGAAGAACATGCCTTTTGTTTGACATCCTCCACCTCAACCAGTAGTCTTGTGTCTTGTTGTACGGATGACACAGCCTGCTGGGTCATCTCTTTCACCACTAATGTCCCTCAGTTGAAAGACAAGAAGAGTCGAAAAGAAAGAGAGAGAAGAGATAGAGTGAGGGAGGGTGCGTGTGTGGTGGTGGGGGGGGGAGAAATGAGGAAATTAGTACCAATTGTCATAAACCTTCAATCTTTGTAGTCAACCTAAATGCATGATTTTCCTTTTCAGACACTAACATAATTCTCCAGCTCTAAAAGCATAATTTCTGTTGCTGAACTTACACGAAGTAAGGTTCCCCTTCACACGGGTAACCAATGAAGTGTTAACACAATTTACTCCCTTTTCACAGGTGTATTTGTTCATGCCCATGCTGAAAAGTAACTCTGCTATATAATCTTCCACCTTGCTCTGGCTCAGCTGCATTCGCACTGACTCCTCTACTTTGTTATCCACTTTGGATAAAATTGTAGCTGCAAGACAAAATTTATATTGAAAAAATCATTATTAACCTTATGTTTTATAATGATTCACATATATGCTTCAATCTATGTGACAAATAAATGGTAAACTGAATTAAAGTATGGAATGTGAAAATGAAACCATCAAATATATCACACAATTTTACACATACTGTTAAAATACAGATTTGGTCAAAACATACATATAGAATCATCATTGACATCCAGTATGAAGTCATCTCTGAAGAACATGTATCCAATTATGGAAAACATGTATACTAAGATGAGGGCAAGAGCTGCTGTCAAGATGATAGACCAGCCATTGCGTGTGACTGACCGCATAACATTTAGTAAAGTCTCTTCACGATATACTACATCGAATAACTGTAAAGGATAAAAAGAAAGCTTTAAAATGCCTGTATATTACACATTTTTATTTATTCAGCTGTATCACAAGACTACTCTTAATATGTATTCTAATGTACCATAAGTTGTACCTTCAAGTGGCAGCACCAAAGTGATGGAGGGAGGAAGAACCTTTAAAGACACAACACCCTCGGAAGAACCAGCCACCAACCCATCAGCCAAAGAAGCTCACCTACCCCAATCTCATCCAGAGGTGTCTCTCCACAGCATCAATGCCTGGTCTCCAGAACAGGCCCAATGTTTCTTTGTTTTCAGAACACATCAACTTCTTCCATCCTATACTCTACATAATTTTCTGGGACTACTGATGGGTACCTGCTTGTAGTGGGCCTGCAAAATGGGCAGCAGAGCTGCCTATTTTCAAAACCAGTCAACCCTCTCATCTACATCAGGAAGTGGGGCTGACACTTGGTCTCCAGACTGAGCCTATAATCTCAATCAACTTCAACTGTATTTCTTATGCCTTTTTACATATGAAAAGCTGACAAATGGCAGTTGTTCCTCTCTACCACTTTCAGCCAGTGATATGTTAACTGTCCCACACTAATACAACACAGGCAACAATTGGAGGTTTCTTCACAGAGAACTGTTGCACTGACACTCTTCCCTCCCTTAGGCATGCATTAAACAATCTCACCAACCAATCCACAATAACGATGACTCCCTTCGGAAGGCACTCCATTGACACCCATCTAATCTGGTGCCTTGACAACTTTCACTGCTTCAATGCTCTTTGTATTTCTTCTTTCCTATAGCATTACCATTATCCTCTCCCATCATAGTCATTTTCCTGGCATCTCTTACTGTCACAATGAAACTCCTCCATATTCAACAAATCCTTGAAATACTCTATCCATCTTCCCCTTACTGCCTTGAATTTCATTAACATCTGTCTATCTGTTCCCTTCACCCTGACTCATTCACCCTCACTTTTCTCACTTCCTTCTAAAATATAATTATATTATTTTCAAAATTCTCTATCAACCATCATCATCTGTTCTCCTCTGCCTTGCTCACCTTGTATTTTGCTTCTACTTTCTTCAGTACATCTCGATGCTTCCCCACTTCCACTTGTCAACCTGTTTCTTTTCTTCCACTACCTTCACCTTTCATCCCACTATGTAATGCCTCTCCTATTCTCTCGTATCCTCCTCATCCCACATATTGCCTTCACATTAGCATTTTATCCTTGAAAAATAGCCATTCTTTCTCTACTTTCTCTTATCCTTCATTACCTCCTAGATTTCACTCAGCTTCTGGTATTCTTTCTCTTCCTTCTCATTAAATCTGCTAACCTTCAGCACTTTTCCATCTCTTTTTTTTCCTCCTACTTCATTTTACCTCCACTCTCACTCTCCCTTCTACTGAATAATTATCTGATTATCCCCTGTTCTCTTCCATGAATACATTTACATCCACAAATCTTCTAATCCTCTTTTTGGGTGCTACTACATAGTCCCAAAAAAGTTAGCTGCCACTACATAGTCCACTGATGCCCTTCACGGTTATTTGTACAATAAAAATTTTGGTTTGTATGTGGTATCCCAGTATACTTCAGAACTATGCTAACACTGCTAATGTGTCTTCACATCTTTTTGGCTATAAATCCTCACATGCAAGCCAAACTTTTTTCCATCTATCTATATACCAAGGGCTTTCCCTCCCTTCTAAGGGAGGTAGCCAAGTCAAAAGGTGTGCATCCACTCTCATCCACCACCCTTTCCTCCCTCTCATGTTAGTTCCTCATGGATGACGGGTCATCCCTGTATTCTGCCCACTACCCTGGGTCAGAATTAATGCTGCAAGACACAGTACCTATACAGCAAAACCAGTTTTCATATACAATATTCAGGAGAGGAGAGGAGGGGAAGGGGGAGGGGGAAGAGGAGGTGGACAAGGGGGTGACTGTGAAGGGGACAGTGGAAATAATGGAGGTGGAGGTGGTTAGTTGCAATAGTGGTGGTGGGGTTGGGGTGAATGGGTAAACCTGTAATTCTCAATGGCTTATAAGCAGAACTCCACAAAAACTCACCAAAACAGAATAGCAGAAGGGATGAACAGAAAGGCCAAGCACACAAAAGATGAGGTAGATGGCATTGTAGATGAGTTCGCTGTCAGTCACTTTCTCCTCTAGCTTCTTGTCAAATGTTCCTTTATTACCCATAATGCTGACCAGATGTATACCTTTAATTACCACCTGTAAAGAGCATACAGCAATACATATTTTGACTGTTAAAAGACAACAAATCAATGAAACACATGCTTATGTATATGTTGTCTTTTTTATAGTAGGGTAGGTAAAAAAAATTACAATGAAAGATGAATTCAATTTCCAAACATTTCCAATAATCTACGGTGTATTACAGCTAAAAAAAAAAATTGTGCTCCTGTAAAGGTCAGAGAGCAGTGGTTCTCAACCTAAGGGAGCCAAAAGAATTTACTGGGGGTATGGCCAGCTATTACAAATTATACATTTCTATATAATGTGAGGAATTGGGGGGGAGGGGGGATCATCCATCACACAGTCCTGGCAGAAGAAATACAAGAGATATATAAGATTGTCAACTTTGTAATACAGCAATGGGGTGTTTCTCATCAACATTTTATTATTTATTTTTTACCTCTTTTGGTGGGGTGGGATTTGGGAGAAAAAGGCGAGCCACAGTAATAATGAGAATTCATGAAGGGGGGAATGGAGTGAAAAAGGTTAAGAACCACTATTATAGAGTATATATATACACACCACAGACTTTCCTATTAAGGGATGGCTGAGTCAAGAACCTCCCACCCCATGCACACACACACACACCAAATAAATACCAAAGGCTCCTCCTTGTGAGAATGGTGACCAACTCTAAGCAACATACCTACTTCATATGCCATTAAAACCCATTCAACCACCCCTCCTAGTTTAGCACCAATCCAAATATTATGTAAACATAACACCCCTTAGTTTTCCTAACTTAACGCCAATCTAAAAAAAAAAAAAAAAAAAAAAAATCAATCATGCATTAAACCCAAAATGTGATGGTGGAAAAATATGTTTAAAATATGCAAAAATTGCACCTGAACAGTTTCCCAGGGAACAATTTCCTGGGAACAGGTCTCATCTATGTCTAGACATTCTTCTCCAACTCTTCACTTACACACATTTTTGCTTGTTTAACATCCTGACCACATGCTCTAATTGTTAAATTCATCCCTATATCCCACCCACTGCCCATCATTACTTTCTAATATATTATTTTTAAATTTTCTCCTCCAACAAATTCTACCTCCTCTGTTGCTACTAGCAGAGCAATGTTATCTGCTTTTACTGAGCTACTCTTGCCAATTTTCCTTCAGCCTTACAATACAAATAAACAAATAAAATTAAAATAAATATCCTTAAAATTCAAATATGAATAGGTGCTTACATTGATTGTACCGAGGAGCCATAACGTAGGTTCAGGACCAACAGAAAAGATGAGGCGGATGATAATTGTGAAACATAGTGTGTAGATAATGGACATCCTCGGTGCTATGGTGACCACTGCCAGAAGCACCAGCAGCAGTACCCACACCAAAGCTGATAGATGACTATTGATTTCTGAAAACAACAAGTTATAACTTATTCAACACATAAAGTACCATACACTTTCATAGGTGTGTACCTTTTCACACAATCATGCTAAAACTAGATGCTTGTGGGACTTTTTCACAGGACTAATGACAGGTATCGAGAAATGGTGGTCCTGCATGACAGATGTCAGAATCATCTTCCTGCCCCCATTTTCATGACACTTGGTCTCCAGACTAGATCCAGAATCTATAACTTTGTATTTCCTCCATCTTTTTTCCATATGGACAATTGACAATCAGTGACTGCTTCCTTCCTTCCCCTATTATAAGCTTGTCATGGTGTTATTGCAAGAAATAAATCACAAAGACAAGGTGGATACAATATAGGGAAAAACAAATTCTGAATGTTTAGGGAAATCCTTTTAAGTGGACTGGAAGGAATTAATAAATACTAGTGAATATTAAAAAACAGAATACATACCAAAGGTTTGGTAAAATGAATTGATAACAACGCAGAGATTCTGCAGGATGATCTTAATAAATTGTTAACATGGTCGGTGAAATGGCAACTGAACTTCAATATCTCTAAATGTAGCGTGTTAAACGTAGGGCTACACAACCCCGAAAATAGATACAGCTTAGATAACACGTTTTTAGAAAAAACTGAGTGCGAGAGGGACTTGGGAGTTCTGGTGAGTCTGGACCTTAAAACCAGGAAGCAGTGCATTAGCACCAGAAATAAACCTAACACAGCTTTAGGTCTCATTGCTTGGACGGTAACGAATAGAAGTGCAGAGGTAATTATTAAACTCTATCTAGTGATAGTTAGACCCATCCTTAACTATGCGGTACAGTTTTGGTCTCCGTCCTACAGAATGGACATAAATTCACTAGAATCAGTACAGAGAAGAATGACCAAAATGATACATGGACTCAGAAATTTGCCTTATGAAGAGAGGCTTAGGCACCTTAACTTACACTCTCTGGAAAGACACAGAGTGCAGGGTGATCTAATAGAGGTGTTCAAGTGGATCAAAGGTTATAATAAGGGTGATGCAAACAAGGCCATCATAATAAAACAACAGGGTAGGACTTGCAGTAATGGGTATAAACTGAACAAATTTAGATTTAAGATGGAAATAGGCAAGAATTGGTTTACTAATAGGGTGGTAGATGAATGGAATAAACTTAGTAACCATGTAGTAAGCGCTGAAACTATCAGTTGTTTTAAAAAATGATTAGACAACTTTATGGATGGGGATGACAGGTGGTGATGGACACAGAGCTGCCTAGTGTAGGCCTTATGGTCTCTTGCAGTCTCCTTTATTCTTATGTTCTTATAAAATTCTGGTTTAACAAAAAGTGTGAGTCAGCTAAAAAGTTTAAGGCGAGGCTTGAAGAAAATATGAAAGAAAAACAATAGAACAAAGGAAAAATCCAAAAGAGGTAGGAATAAATATACAAGAGTTCAACAATACCTATGGGAGGTTTTGCGGATATACGGGATAGGAGGAAAGCTTCTAGGAGTTGTCAAGAGTTTTTATGAGAGTAGTAGAGCTTGTGTCAGGATTAGAAATGGAGAGTGTGAGTGGTTCGAGGTAAAGGTGGGACTTCGTCAAGGATGCATTATGTCGCCCTGGCTGTTCAACTTATACATGGATGGGGTAATGCGAGAGGTAAATGCAAGGGTAGTGGGTCAGGGATTGGAGATGGTTAAAGAAAATGGAGAAAAGTGGGAGGTGAGCCAGCTGTTGTTTGCGGACGACACTGCGCTTGTGGCAGGATCGGAGGAGGGATTGAGGAAGTTGGTGACAGAGTTTGGGAGAGTGTGTGATAGAAGAAAGCTGAAGATAAATGTGGGTAAAAGTAAGGTGATGAGATGTACAAGGGGTGACAGTGGCAGTAGTCTGGAAGTGAGCATTAAGGGAGAGCGATTGGAGGAAGTGGATAGTTTTAGATACTTGGGTGCAAATGTGGCAGGAAAAGGTGGAGTGAAGGTGGAGGTAGAATGTAGATTGAGAGAAGCGAGTAAATGTCTTGGTGGATTAAATAGTGTAACGAGGAATAGACATTTGGGAATGGATGTTAAGAGGAGACTATATGAAGGAGTGATTGTGCCAACAGCACTGTATGGGGTAGAAACATGGAACACAAGAGAGGAAGAGAGAAGGAGTTTGAATGTGTTTGAGATGAAGTGTCTGAGAAGTATGATGGGGGTTACTAGGCTGGATAGAGTGAGAAATGAGGAGGTGAGGAGGAGAACAGGGGTGGAAAGAGGGTTGGGAGATAGGGTTGATGAAAGAGTATTAGGATGGTTTGGACACATGGAAAGAATGAAGGAAGAAAGACTAGTAAAAGAGTTATGGAAGGCAGATGTGGAGGGAGTGAACATGAAGGGATGTCCTAGGATGAGGTGGATGGATGGGGTGAAGGGGGCTTTGGGGAAGAGGGGAATGTCTGTTGCAGAAGGACGGGAGAGGACAGAAGACGGGTGAATGGAGAATGGTTGTATATGGAAGATGTTGCGATGCATGAGGTGGAGTGGGCGGGGGGATGGAGGGTGAGGTAGTATGTGTGAGCAAATTTTGATGCAGCCCAAAGGGATTTCTCCCCGTCTTCTTTTATGCATGGGGGGATGGGGGGGGGGGGCGATTTAATGAAGCGGCCTTGCTGTGGATGTGCTGTGTCTTGCGACACTGTTTCTGACCAAGGGCAGTGGACAAGGTGCAGGGATGACCCGTCATCCAGGAGGTACTAAGATGAGAGGGAGGGTGGAGGGGTGTGGAGTGTATTCAGGGATGGAATGGGTGGGAATGATTTTATGCCTTTTCCTTTTTGGCTACCTCCCTTGTAAGGGGAAAAAAACATTGGTATATATATATATATATATGTACATGTATGTATTATTGATAAATGCAAGGATGAACTTCACATTAAAGAAATACTGAAGACAACTGGCAAACAAAATTCATATCCTACTCGTGGGTTCATTAGAAGGGATACTACCTCAGGATTGTAAAAATGTAATTTTCGCAGGAAAATTAATTTTTCCCTGATACAAACCTGAGGTACTCCTTACACTAGGATACTCTCGCGTAGCGCGAATATTTCTACTGCGAAATTAAAATCCTCACTCTGTGGGTCTGGGCAACGCTTATCCTCAGTAAGGGGCCCCATTGGGGCAAGGGGGGGGCCCTTGCCCTCCACCACAAGTCTCGCACACTATAACCATTCTCTGAGCCAGGTATGATTTAAGCACAAGGTTGTCAGGCAAGGAGAAGGAACTGTTTAGAGGGGTGGTTGAGGAGGGCCATTAAAGGTAAGGAGTACCTCAGGTTTGTATCAGGGAAAAATTAATTTTCCTGCGAAAATTACATTTGTTCCGAAGAATACAAACTCTTCGGTACTCCTTACACTAGGAGACTCGGACTTAGGAGGGAAGGAAGTTGTTATCTAGCCTGGGAAACCGCTGTAAGGAAAATCTAGTGTGCTAAGACTATGTTGACCAGACCCCTATACATTCCCCTCACTTTGAAGTGCACCCCTTTCTGTTCCCTGGAGTGGAGACAGAAAGGTTATAATCACTTTTGTACCACTGAAGGGCTTGAATTGATTCCCTTGGAATGCTAGAGAGCCCGCAGGTGAGGTAAGGGAATGTAAGAGTATGAGAAGGACTTTAGAAAGTTATCCCTGCAGTTGCCGAGCCAGAACCTGGATGAGTTGTCAGGGTCGGCTGTGTGCTCTTGAGGAGGGGTATATCATTTTCAGGACTTCTTGGGTGGCCACTATGGGGCCCAAAGATAAGTTCCCTAAAGATTCCCGCATAACTTCTTTGAGGTAAAAGGAAGTGAACGTATTCTGGCTTTTCCATATACCTGCTTGAAGAACCTGGTTGACTGACCGATTCTTTCTGATGACTAGGGAGGTCCCTACTGCCCTCAGGTCATGGGCAATCTGTGTGGTCCATGTCGCAGGCTCTGCGGATGACTTCCATTGTCCAGTAAGAAAAGGAATTCTTAGTGATGGGCTACCTTTAGTAGAGATGAACAACCACTTTAATTCTGGTCGAAGATGTTCGGTTCTCTTGAGGTAGGTCCGGATGGCTTGTACCGGGCATAGAACTGTTTCAGTCTATTCTCCCCCTGCAAATTCGTCTAAGGATGGAACACTAAAGGACCAGAATCTAGGGTCGGATTTGGCAGGATCTTTGTTTTGGCAATGAATTGAGGCATGAAAGTGAAGGAGACCTCTTTCCATCCTTTGGAATGGGCGACTCTATAAGAGATGGCATGTAACTCCCCTACTCTCTTGGAAGATGCCAGGGCTAGCAGAAAAAACTGTCCTCTAGGAGAGGTCCTTCAGATGTGCCTCTCGGAGAGGTTCGTAAGGGGGACCCCTCAGAGAGTTCAGGACTAATGCCACATCCCGCGGAGGAGAACTGATTTCCCTGGGGGGGGGGGGCATGATCTTTGAAGTGCCTGAAGAGCATGGAAATTTCCTGTGAAAGGGTTAGGACCATGCCCTTCAGAGAAAACACCTGATTTAGAGCTGCCCTATAGCTTTGTACTGCCGAGAGGGAGATCTTCCTGGACTTCCTGAGGACGTGGAAGGAGGCGATCTCAGGAATGGTGGCTCGAACTGGGACTAACTTCCTGGAGTGGCACCATTTGCAAAGGCGCATTTCCCTTGATAAAGGTTAGCTGAGGAAGAGCAAATAGGAGCGGACATGTCCTCAACCACTTCTCTGGGAAAACCCTTCTTTAGGAGGATCTGGACCATAGTCTGAACGCGTGAAGATTGAGTGCTGAAGGGTTCTTGTGTCAAGGCCCGTTGATGGGTGGATACAGAAGATCTGGTCTTCCCTGAAGGGCCAGAGGCTCTTCTACTGCTAGCTCGAGGGTGTCCGGAAACCATGGGGCTTCGGGCCACCAAGGAGCGATCAAAGTCATCCGAAGGTAGGATGCGTGTCTTGCTCTGAGGTACCTTCTGGAGCAAGGGAAATGGTGGGAAAGCGTAGGAGTCCAGGTTGTCCCAACTGTGCAGAAGAGCGTCTTCTCCTGCTGTCAGAGGATCCAGGAAAGGGCTGAAATATTGGGAGTTGGTGATTCCATCTCATTGCAAAAAGGTCCACTAGAGGGGAGCCCCATTTGCTGAGGATGAAGTTCGCTACCTCTCGATAGAGGGACCATTCTGTGTTGATTATCTGATTCTTCCTGCCGAGGTGGTCCGCCCAGACATTCCTCTTCCCCGGGATGTAACGGGCTTTGAGTGACACCTGGAGATTCTTGGCTAGGTTGAGGATGTCCATCATCAGAAGGCATAGTTCCTGGGAGACTGTGCCCCCCTTGCTCGTTCAGGTAGGCTACTACCGAGGAATTGTCCGACATTATGCCCACTACTTTTCCTGAGACTTGATCCTTGAAGTGACGGAGAGCCAGGAGTACTGCTTTCAACTCAAGCCAATTGATATGGGCTGTCCGCTCGACTGTGGACCAGGAACCGCTGATGTGATCGTCGTTGAGGTGGGCTCCCCAGCCCTCCTTGGAGGCATCGGAGAACAGGAGGACTTCGGGGGGAGATGGGCCGAGGGGCATCCCCATGAGAAGGTTGCATGGGCCTTCCACCAGAGAAGAGAATCCTTGACTTCTTCGGTGAGGGAGATGTGTTGTAGGGGTTCTCCCTCTTGCGGGGCCCACTGAGACTTGAGGAGCCACTGTAGTGGTCGCATTCTTTGTCTACTCCAGGGGATTAATTTCTCTATGGAGGCCATATGGCCCAGGAGGATTTGGCATTGTGTAGCCATCAGGAACCTGGTCGATAGTGCCTGTGCAACTAGAGAAGCGAGATTCGGGATCCCCTTTCCTACTAGGAAGGATTCCATTAGGGAGGAGTCCAGGACCATACCCAGGTACGTGACTCTCTGTTCTGGAAAGAAATCTGACTTTTCCCGGGTTGACTACTGTGCCCAATTTCAGGACAAAGGTTAGGACCATTCTGAGGTGTTCTGGCATAGCTGGGCGGAATGCATCTTGGAGGTCCAGCGACACCATGAAGTTCCCTTCCCTGATAGACGCCCTTACGGACTCTGGGGTGGCCATTCGGAACTTCGTCAAGGAAAAGGAACTTGTTGAGTGGAGACAAATAGATGACTGGTCTCCACACCCCTGTTGTCTTTTCTACTAGGAATAGCCGTAAGAAGAACCCTGGGTCCGGAGTCGAGACTTCCACTAAAGTTCCTGTCTGGAGCAGAACGGAGGATTCCTCCGCTAGGGCCCGCCTGCGAGCCGAGTCCGGGTGGAAGCTGCTGACTTGGATGGGATAGAGGGAGAGGTTTGGGACAGTGGAAAAGGGAAGACAATAGCCCGTCTTAATGACTCAGTAGGTCCAGTCTTCCGCCCTGGCCTCTTCCCATGCTCTCCAGTAGAGGGAGAGGCAACCCCCTATCTTGTGCGGAGGGGCTGGCGAATTCCTAGGAGTCCTGTGGGGGAGTCCAGAGCCTCTATAATGTTTGCGTCTAGGATCTCGGAGTCCACCATATCCGGGGGAATCAGCGTGTGGGTGAGCATAAATCTCCCTGAGGAGGGGGTCACTGGGGTCCCCGAGGATGGTGTCTCTCCTGCGGGACTCGAAGTTGGCCCAGGACGTTGAGAGACAGGAAACCTGATGCTTCAGGGCTCTGCTCGCGCTTGCCAAAAAGCCTGGAGGTCGCATTCTTCCTGGGGTTGTAGTGCGGGTAAGAACTCCCACGCCGAGGCAAGGAGGCGTTCTAGCCAGGAGTTCACCGCCAGGGACAGAGCCAGTGATTGAAGGTGGTCGCTGACTTCCCTGCCAGAGAGGAGGACGTTTCGCCTGCGCAGCGACTCGGCGTCCGCCTAACCAGCTCTGGTAACCTCGCCTGGATCGAGGCTGCTCCGAGGGTTGACCCCGATGGGGTGTAGAAGCGCTTCTGGTGTTCCAATGGGACCGGAAGCCAACGCGTCTTCTCGGTCGTCCTTGTTGCGAGAGCGTCGGAGGCCTGGGCCATGGCTCTCGCCGTCTGCGTACTCCATGGAAGGTGGAGGGGAGGAGGCTGGGCTTTCTGAGAGTTGGCCGTCATGAAGATGTCAGACTCGAATGTGGCTTCCTCTTCTTTCGGGTGGCCCAGTCGATTCGCCCTCCGAACCCTCGCGAGGACGTCCGAGAAGGAAGGTGGGACCACCATCGAGGATTCCGACTGGGAAACGGGAGGGGAAAGGGAGCGTGCCCCCCCCCTACGGAGCTGTGGACATCGTCGTCGGCGTAGGAGGGGTCGGCACGGGCAGAGAGGAACCTCACGCTACCATCCCGGTCACTGATGGGTACAGAGGGGGGCCGAGCAAGTGGAAGATGGTCGAGGGGGGGCCTTGGGGGCGGTGACTCCTCACGAGCTTCCGTGCGGTGCACGAACCGCGCTTGAGAAGCGCGGAACGGGGCCGGCGGACGCATCCGGGAAAAATCTCGTACCCGGGGGGGTTCGGGGGGGTTCGCGGGGGCTAGCGCGTGCCCGTCGGAGCTAACCACCCTTTGGGCAGGAACAGGAGACAAGTGGCCTGAGACTGACTCGGGGCGGCTATTGTACAACCTTTCCGTTTACTACGCTTAGGAGGGGGGAGACAACTGCCCTCGTCCTCCGCCGACGTAGCATGCCTTCTCCTTGTGTCGGGTGAGGGGGGAAGCCATCTAGAAACACCGCATCCGCAACCTCGTCCCTGATCTCTGTCCCTGTGAGCAAAGGGCATGGGAAGGGCACCGTTGATCACCCGGCTCTTCCTACGGTGGGTGTTGTGCGTACTGCGGGATTCCTGAGTAGAAGAGACTAAGGGGCTCTTTGCCCCCCCCCCCTTTGTCCGTGCCGGCGTCGAGTTTCGGGGGCAGCCGCAAGCGACCACATCCGGGAAAAATGTCATACAGGAACGGTAGCTAGCGGTGGCTTGACGCGCATGTCCGACTACGCTAACCGTCCTTTGTTGAAGGAAGAGGACAACTTGGCCTGAGAATGACTCGAAGTGGCGTTGTACCACCTTCCTGGCGACTGTTGAGGTTCTGGGATGGGCGAGGGCAAGCCGCAAGCGACCTCATCCGGGAAAAGCTCGTACAGGAACGGTAGCTAGAGGTGGCCTGAGGCGCATGTCCATCTACGCTAACCGTCCAGGTTTAAAGGAATAAAGGACAACTTGGCTTCCTGTCTACTACGCCGTGGAGGAGGGAGAGAATTGCTCGTCTCCTCCGAAGCCGTAGGCCGCCTTCCCTTGTTTTTGGGGGGGTGAAGAGGGAAGCCATTTTCTATGCATGCGCACCTTCCCCCTTATCTCCCTTCGGCGAAACCACAACAATACTGGAACCAGATTCCATACTTACAGTGAAGGGTAGGATACCCGGTGGCGGTTAAGGGAATAATACAGGGAATGGAGAAGCACTTAATAATTCCAGGACACAGGATGGCGTAGGGAAAACCCCGATGAAATTGAAGGACGACGAACTCCTTAGCGTCCTTAGAGTGAGCTGGCGACAATCGAAGCGGATTGCTTGATTTTCGGCACCGACGTAAACATAGAACCCCTGAGTAAGCAACGGTTCGCTGCCGCGCCAATAAAGGAATTTGACTGAGAATCGGCCCATTAAGGGGGAAACCGATAAAAACTAAACATGCAGTAGAGAGATGTTAACGCGCTCACTACTGCGAAGAGAATGGTTATAGTGTGCGAGACTTGTGGTGGAGGGCAAGGGCCCCCCCCTTGCCCCAATGGGGCCCCTTACTGAGGATAAGCGTTGGCCAGACCCACAGAGTGAGGATTTTAATTTCGCAGTAGAAATATTCGCGCTACGCGAGAGTATCCTAGTGTAAGGAGTACCGAAGAGTTTGTATTCTTCGGAACAAAGGCCAACATGGTAACAATTCATATATGGAGAAATAAGGAGCCCCTGAATTACAAAGCAGTATCCCTGATCAGCATGATAGCTTAACTGAACGAGGATTGTGAAAGATGGGTCATCCCTTGAAAAGATTAAACATTCTGGAAGACAATGAGTTTAGTTGCAAAACTAGAAGATAATATGTATCAAACCTATTAAGCTTTTACTCAGAAATGGTTGATGTTCTATAAGTGAGGGGACTTTGTGTACTTAAATTTGGAGAAAGCCTCTGATTAGGTACCCCACTTCAGATTACTATGGAAACTGGAGCATAATGAATGACTGTAAACTGTTTTCCTACTGATACATTAGGACTGTAGACATACAGGGTCTAACAGATAAATCTGTACAAACTTTGAAGAAGTTTTAAGCACTTAAAAAGTAACATATGGCAATTCCGATTGTTTCCAGATACTTCCATTTGTCTAATAATTTAGCCAGCTGTATACTAGCACCGGTGCAATAAACATTAAGCAATGGAACAAGCCAAACGTTCAGCCATATGCAACTTCGTCGCGCGGGTCACACTCCTAGCGCCATAATAAGGATGCTAAAATACTCCAGACAAACTGTTTACGATGTTTGTAAACGTTTTGATGAGACCGGCGAAGACCAACGAGCTGCTCACAAGCCCAGAAGGGGCAGAATTCTAACACCTCGCTTTTTAGCTGGTCTCAAGAGAAGTGTCAATGCAAATCCAGCCTTACCATTATTGACATTGGCAAAGAAGAGAGGTGTCAGCACAATGACAATTCACAGAGCATTAAAGAAATTGGGATTAACCTCATTCTCACAAGGAAAAAGACATCTTTTGACACGTAAAATGAAAGAAATCCGCTTGACCAGGTGCCAAAAGCTGTTGAACTGGATGAAGTCGAATGGCTCAGCCATCAAATTTTTTTCCTACGAGAAGATTTTCACGGTTGATGCGTCTTTCAATAAGCGGAATGATCGCTGGATAGCCTCCTCATCCTCAGAGGTTCAACACAAGACAACGACGAAGAAACCAGCAAGTGTCATGGTGCTCTGTGTGGTGTCAACTGAGGGGGACGTCTTCACTCACTTCTTCAACAACAAGGAGAAAGTCAATGCCGTTGTCTATTGCAAAGTTCTAGAAGAGAAAACAATACCCTGGATGAAAGATAAGGCTAGTGGCAACCAGTTTGTCTTCCAACAAGACTCGGCTCCAGCCCACACAGCGAAGAGGACCACCAACCATCTCGAAGGGTCAAATGTGCAGTTCTGGAACGAAGAGTTGTGGCCCTCAAATTCGCCAGACCTAAACCCTTTAGATTATTATTTTTGGGCACGAATTGAGGCCAAGGCATGTGACAAGCCACACAGAAATATAACAACCCTGAAGACAGACATCAAGAAGGCTGGGTTCATTATCAAAGTCTGAGATCATCAACGCTGTATCCAAGTTTCGTAAACGCGTTGAAAGCGTCATAACAGCTGAAGGTGGTTACATTGAATGAAATCATTGTTCTTATTGCCTTTTCTAAATATACTGAAAATTTCATAACTCTCTGTTTATTATAACCCGAGATATTAATCTTAAAACATGTGATAAGAAGTTGTACGGATTTATCTGTTAGACCCTGTATACCACTCTCCTCCAACTTTCAGTTGGTGACAAAGAAAAAGTCCTACATTAATACAACATAGACAACAGTCCTATGATGTTTTCTTTCCAAAGAGAACTATGGAAGGGATGAAGAGCATTGCAAGCCACTGTGGGTATCTAGCCAGTGAAACATGAGACAATAATCATTATCAAAACACAGACAATAATCCAATATTTCTTGTCAGAGGTATCCATGGAATGTCCTGAAGACTTGCTACCTAATGTGAAACTATGGGTTTCAAGTCACACTCAAGGAAACAATTATTTTTTACATGGGGAGGGAAGAAAAAAAAATATAATAATAATAATAATAAATAAATAAATAATAACAAAAATAATAGAAATTCTGACATAAAAATATACAGAAGTGCTATACTTACAAAGCAATATACAGAAGTGCTATACTTACAAAGCAAACAGGAGTTGGGAAGATGAGGGGAAATAAATATTTGATTTTGGAAGTGCCTTTTACACTCATTGAATAAAGGCTCTTCCGTTCTCATGTTTCCCTTCCCTTGTCTCCCATCCCCAACCATACAAAGCTTTTTAACTTAGAGGAGGCATAATGCTAAACATAATGTGAAGCTAAAAGAGTCACCACTGAATTTTTGTCTTCTGTATTTCCATGCATATTTATAAGTTTTTAATATACATATCAAAAGAATAAACCACAGTTAAAATCTTACTTGGCATAATGCTAAACATAATGTGAAGCTAAAAGAGTTACCACTGAATTTTTGTCTTCTGTATTTCCATGCACATTTATAAGTTTTTAATATACATATCAAAAGAATAAACCACAGTTAAAATCTTACTTGGCATAATGCTAAACATAATGTGAAGCTAAAAGAGTTACCACTGAATTTTTGTCTTCTGTATTTCCATGCACATTTATAAGTTTTTAATATACATATCAAAAGAATAAACCACAGTTAAAATCTTACTTGGCACTTGACTAGAGAATGGGTAGTAGAGTGCCACAAGGAGGTTACATGTAAGGGTGAGGAGGAAGAGTAGCCGGCACCACAATGACATGTAGTTGCTGATAGAGGACAGCATGGCTTGTGCTGAAAGGCAAGAGTGTAACAATGTTAATGGTAAGAAATATACTACAGTATTGATCATGAACATAAGAAACTTCAACAGTATCTCTTTACATAATACATACATATAGCAAAGGCTTTCCCCCTTGCAAGGGAGGTAGCCTAAAAACAAAGGCATAAAATCTACTCCCACCCATTCCATCCTCACATACTCCACTCCCATCCACCTCTCTCCCTCCCTCTATCTTGGCTCCTCCTGGATGATGGGTCATCCCTGCATCTCGTCATCTGCCCTGGGTCAGAAGCAGTGTTGCAAGACACAGCACATCCACAGCAAGGACGCTTCATTAAAACAGCGACCCCATCTCTCAGTCCCCTCATACAGAAATGGAGATGGGGAGAAATCCCTTTGGGTTGTGTCAATTGATTTTTCACACATACTCCCTCACCCCCATCCCCCACCTGCTCCTTTTCATACATCACAGCATCATATATACACAACCATTCTCCATTCACACCTATCTTCTGTCTTCTCCTGTCCTTCCTCAACAGCCATTTCCCTCTTTCCCAATGCCCTTTTACCCCATCCATCCATCTCATCCTTGATTGCCCCCTCATGCTCACTCCTTCTACCTCTGCTTTCCACACCTCTTTTACTAATTTTTCTTCACTCATTCTTTCCATGTGTCCAAACCATCTCAATACTCTTTCATCAACCCTATCTCCCAACTCCCTTTCCAACCCCATTATCCTTAGTTTCTCACTCTATCCAGTCTAGCAACCCTTATCATACTTCTCAAACACAATCACTCCTCCATACAATGTCTTCTTAGCATCCATTCCCAAATGTCTATTTCTCATTACAATTTTTAATCCACCAAGGCATTCACTTGCTTCTTGTAATCTACATTCTACCTCCACTCCTCCCTTTCCCACCACATTTGCACCCAAGTATCTAAAACTATCCACTTCCTCCAGTCTCCCTCCCTTAATACTCACTTCCAGTCTACTGCCACTTTCTCCCCTTTTCCATCTCATCACCTTACTTTTACCCACATTTATCTTCAACTTCCTTCTTTCGCACACTCTCCCAAACTCTGTCACCAACTTCCTCTATCCCTCCTCTGATCCTGCTACAAGCAAAGTGTCGTCAGCAAACAACAACTGGCCTATCTCCCACTTTTCTAAATTTTTTTTTAATCATGTCCAATCCTTGACCCATTACCCTTGCATTTACCTCTCACACCACCCCATCCATGTATAAATTGAACAGCCAAGGCAACGTAACACATCCCTGGTGAAGTCCCAGCTTTACTTCAAATCACTCTCTCCATTTCTGATTCTAACACAAGCTCTAATACTCTCATAAAAACTTGACTATTAAAAAGCTTTCCTCCCATCTTATATATCTGCAATACTTCACACAATACCTTCCTGTCTAACCTGTCATGAGCCTTTTCCAAATCCATAAAGGCCCAAAAAACAGCCTTACCTTTGCCTAAAGCTCTCTCACACATCTGTCTTACCACAAAAATCTGATCCACGCAACCCCTACCTGTCCTAAACCCACACTGTTCTTCACCAATTATTCCCTCTGTTCCTCTCCTAATCCTCTCAAACAAGACCCTTCCATAAGCCTTCCCAACTACACTTAACAAACCGATCCCTCTGAAACTACAATGCTCACACTTGTCCCCTCTACCCTTGTAAAGTGGAACTATACAGGAACTGCTCTAGTCCTCTGGCACTCTACCCTCTCTTGAACAAACATTAAATAACCTCATCAGCCAGTCCACCATCACTGTACCTCCTTTTTTTTTTTTTAGACATTCTGCATGACACCCATCCAACCCAGGTGCCTTACCTGCTCTAATCATCTTAACAACTGCTGCATTTCATCTTTCCTTATTTCTCCTCCATTTTCTTCACTCGTCACTGTTATTTTCTTAATGCTTCCCACCGCAACTACCTTTCCCTCCCAATTCTCCTTCACATTTAGCAACTCCCTAAAATATTCAGCCCATCTTCCTCTTACTGCCTTTTCTTCCATTATCATCTCTCAATCTGCACCTCTTGCCTTTTCTTCTCTACTTGATTTGCCTCTTCTTCTTCCTCATAATTTCTTTCCAAAACATCTTTTCATTACTTTCAAAATTTTCTGTCATACTCTTACCCCATTTCACATCTGCTCTCCTCTTTGGCTCCTTTATCTAATGCTTTACTTCTCTTTTCTTTGTACGTCTCGTATGATTCTCTTCCTATTTTGTAACTAGTCTGTGAAAGCTTGCTTCTCTTCTAGAACCTTCTTTGCTTCCTCATCCCACCCTTCCTTTTATTTACTCCATCTGCACATCTTGTGACTCCCTCCTTGAACCATCCCCATTCCTCCTTCACTCCCTCCCACTCCTCTCTCAGCTTCTTGTACTCTTTCTCCTTTTCTTTCTCAATTAAGCAGTTCACTTTAAGCACCTCCATACCTTCTGTCCTTTTCTTCTTTCTTCATCTATCCCCCACTCTTAACTTACCTTCCACCAAAAATGATCTGATATTCCCCCATTCTCTCCCCTTAGAACATGTACATCCTTAACTCTTCCTACTATACTCCTTGTTACCACTAGTCCATTAACACTTTATCTACTTTCTTCCTAAACACTGTATGTACAATCATAAACTCTCTAGACACATCTCCATCAACTCTCCACTACAATTTTTTCCTGGAACTCCACACTTACCAACCACTCCATCTGTTGGTTCATTTCCTACCCTAGCATTAAGGTCTCCCAATAATAATAATAATAAAAAAAATCTTAGCTTTTTTCCAGCTAATGCCTGACTTCACTTGTCTGATGAGCTAAAATCGATGCAGGAGTGTCATGATTTACCAAGATTTAGTCCACAGTTACACAGCTTAAGAAATTCATGGGATATCAGTAGGAATAAGTCCATAAAGTAAGTCATTCAGCAAATGATGCTAACATGACTGCAAAATTGTAACTGATGTAGGAGAATTTTTTTTTTTACAAAGCTTCTATTCTCTTTTTTTTTTTTTTTTTCTTCTAATAAATGCATTCAACCATCACTCCCAACTCAGTTCTTTGAATAAGAAAGGCTGTTTTGTTCCCCACCACAGTGCCTCAACATTTACCTACACCACTTCCACAATATGCAACCCAATTATCCACACTAAGCTCTCTAGAACATTCTGGGGGAAATTTCAATGTAAAACATACACACTGGTAACCACATGTCCACAGTTCCTCTCCTATATAATACAATTAAGTAAATACACATGCATAGATACTTTACAAAATAAAGCATTGGCAATAATAACAGTAATAAACCACCACAATAGTACATGTGGACACAAAAACCAAAATCCTCCCCATAGGATGTCATGAAAATGATAAGTACACAGCACTCAACCCCTTTCACCCATCTATATCACACAAACATATGCAACTGAACATCACAAAAATACCACAACAGCGGCTTACTACTTACACATACACGACAACCTACCACACATACCACCCAATAAATCCACACAAAAACATACCCACATCATTAAACAAGGTCTTCATGAAAGACCACCATACTTGTTACTCCAGCAAAACCCTTCAGACATTAGACCCATAGTAAACTCTCACAAAAGAACTAAAAACCACAGTAGTGCATTTTTCAGGACACCATCCAGCACTAAGATGCTACAAACATGATAAGACTGGCCACAGAATCAAACTGCCCTGGAAGCAATCCCTACACAGGACACTAAGTACCTCATTTTACACTGCCCCCACATTAACAACACCTAGACAACACATTTCTTCCCTTAGTGACCTATTTGCCTGCCTGATGGGACATTGCCAGTTACATGGGAGATATGGGTTTCCTACAAGCAAGACCTGAAGCAACAAATTGATTGATTTATTTTTGTGTTTAGTTGGTTGTGCTTGTATGATGTAATGTGATAAATGGGTTGGAACAGTACATGCTACTGTGTTGCACCTGCAAAAAGCTGCACCACTGAGATCACAAGAAGATGGAAAACTTATCCGTTAAACAATCCTGAGCATGGAGCTGAAACCACCCTGTTACAAGGTGATACTACCAACTCCACCTCCACAAGGAGCTACAACCCTGATGGGCCAATCTCTGGCCTCTAGCCCAGAAAGGAGACAAGAGAAAGAGAACCAAAGCATTAACAATAATTGAATTATAGAAAAATCAAACAATTGTGACTGATCATCTGACTGGTCGGATAATATGAACATATGTTCGTGAAATAAAATATAACATTGTAGCAACCATTTAAAACTCTGCATGATCATCTGATCATGGTTACATCATTCACTGTCATAACAAGATTACCACATACAACAAGAGACTGCTGCATCAAGGATTCCAACTCAAACAACTGACTTGTGTGAACTAAAGAAACTATTAATCAAGCTTTTCAAGATCTTATTTGCCGCCAACTTGAATTTGTGTACATTATCTGCAGCACATATCCTTGTCCAACAAGTTCCACAATCTGATTGAATTTAGCATGAAACAGTGCTGAAACTGACCATTGCAACATCTGATTTGTTGCAGAGTGGGTGCAAATCTGATGCAAGCAGAGTGCTTCTGGTAGGCACAAAAGCATTGGGGATTGAAGCATTCAACAGGTGGAGCTGATTGGCACGAATCTTGCACAACATGCAGATGTTGCTGACATCATGGTGGCAACTTAGATCCCATGTCGCCTCACCACCACAGAAGAACCTTGTGGAGGAGAGAACCCTGTCAATGAAGTGGAGGTAGGACACAGCTGCAGATGACCACACCGGAGCACAATTCTCTAACACAAGAAGAAAACCGCAAAAGCAACTGACAGACTGACTTATCACCAATGATGTGGTAGGCCTTCCTCATTATGCCAAGCTTTTGTGAGGCAGAACTAACAAAACATCTGATGTGTTTTTCCAAAGTCAGTTTAGAGTTAAACTTAACTGATGGGATGTCAAGCTTGTAACACACTATCAGAGGTGCACCATCAATAAGCAGATCATGAAGAGGATTCAAGGTGTGAGAACATGAAATTCACAAATATTTTGGCTTAAATATGCAGAGTAGTGTAATATAAGGAGTTTAATCTTCCTGTGGAGGTGGACAGTTGACAGACAGAGAATGGACTAGATCAAGTATCAACTGCCAGCAAACTAGCCAAAGAAATACCACTTCCTATACCTCCACCTCGAGGACCAAAGTTCAGAAAAAGTTTGCGTTTCAAACTTGTTGAGTTTTTACTCGAGTTATCAGTTGGGTAAAAGAGAGATAGGTAGGTGGACTGTGTATACCTAGATCTGGAAAAAGATTATGATTGGGTATTTCATATGACAAAACAAGCATTTTGTAACAGAATCACCAATTCTATAATTCACCATATTCCCTAAAAAGTAAACCCAACAAAGAAACCATTCACAAGACAAAGATTGGAGTATGTGGGGATGAAATGAGTGGGAGTGGATTTTATGCCTTTGTTTTTTGGCTACCTCCCTTGTAAGGGGGATAATGCCTTTGCCATATGTACGTAAATTGGATGTGTTAGCATGAAGTGAAACAAAACTGAAAGGGAAGGGAGAGTTGGAGTATGGAAATGGTGGGTAAAATGTCAGGAATATTAAGGGACAAGGAAGGAAATAGTCATCTTGGAGCACACTTAGCAAAGGATGAAATAGGTTAATGCATGCTAGAGTGTCTATGAGGATAATATGGGCTGTGGTGAAATTAGTATGGAAAGTATGTCAGTGTGTATGGCTCTGATAGTGAAAAGTGAAGGAGGGGAAAGTGTTTTTAGAAAATTCAAACAAGTATTTTTGGTAAGAATCCAAATGCAGTAGTGCTGGGAATCTCATTGCTAGATTAGGAGATGATACTTGAATCCCACTTCTCACCTATTCACCTAGGACACAGAGGGAAATGTACCCTCAAGCTGCATCATCCTTTTATCCATGAACTACCTTCTTTTCCTGGAGACCTGTGGCTCCCTAGAAACTGGTAACATCCACTGGTTCAATCCATAAGGCACTTGGTAAAGAGAGTTACTGGAGTATAGTTCTGTATAGTTACTATAAAGTATCATATGTCTTATGTGTGGTGGTTGCATTTGTCATGGTATTATCTGCTGCTAGGCCAATTCTGTGTTCATATTGTTTCAGTGCAGGGTGGTGCAACTCTTGTTCATCTTTGAAGGTTTCCTGGGAGCCACAGTTCTGCAGAAGAGAACTGGGGCAAGAGATTGACTATTGTCTCTATTCATTCCTATCTTTTGCACTCTCTTCCCTGGTCAATAGATATACCATAACAGATAATCTAATCCTTTTGTCCTATTCACCCACCCATCTCAGTCTTGGTCTTCCTCTTAACCCATTCAACTCCGATGACAAGATGTCTTGTCATTTGGTCAAATAAAACAAAAAATCATAATAAAACAACAAAATGTTTGATGATCAAACAGCACCAGAAAAATATGACGTCATCAGTCCTCCTCTTCGAGGAGGACTGATGACGTCATATTTTTCTGGTGCTGTTTGATCATCAAACATTTTGTTTTATTATGATTTTTTGTTTTATTTGACCAAATGACAAGACATCTTGTCATCGGAGTTGAATGGGTTAAGTTCACTTCTTTCCAAACTATTTGCCAGTCTTTCCTCGTTCAGTTTTTCCATGTGCCCAAACTGTCTCAACATACTATTCTACCCTATCTGACAACTTTCTCCTCACACCCATTCTCTGCCTTACCATATTTCTCGGTATCTGTTCTTGAAACATCTACTCATATCATATTTCTGAAACATCTAAAAAAAATGGTCAGATCATTTCTGCCTTCCTTATATTTCTAGTCTGTTCCATATGTCACCATGGTTACAACCATTCTTTAATAAATCCTTGTCTTTGCATTCATCTTAGCAAAATACTTTTTGCTCCACCCATACATTTACTCACTTCCTTTACTCTGTAATTCACCACATTCTCTACTACATTTGCAGCCACATGACCTCAGATACTAAAAACTGGTCACTTCTTCATGCCTCTTACCATTCACCTGCATTTAACCTGCCACTGTCATCATTCTTTGTACATTTCATGATTTTATAATTATCCACATTCAACCATAACTTTCTCTTCTTACAAACTTAGTCACCAATGAGAATGTGAGGACAGAGGTTATGTCCTAGGTATACCTTTTAAATTTTTTTGCCACTTCATTTCGTTGAAGAGATCATCACATTTATTGAAGAAGTCAGACACCTTTGATCCTTGTTCATCACGCTCAGTTGCTGCATATACACGTAATTTTGTATCCGTCGTTAAATTTTTGCAGATCTCCGGAATTGGGAAGACAATCTGTTCCATTGTGCGATCTGCTCGAACAATCTATAAAACAATTCTTTAATTACTTAAATACACAAGAGAAAGAAGAAAAAAATTATATAACAACTTAATCTGGTAATCAAATATATATGAAACAGCACCCTAACCCATGTCATCAGCAGTTAGCAGCACCAGCCACTGTGAATAGTTGGATCATTCCATGGTGCAATTATAACATTTGAATTAATATACATACAATTCTTGCCAAGAGGAGACCAATGATTATCATGTATATTTGCTAGTTAACGACATGACTTACATTATACTAAATAAATACCCTATTTATTTACTTAAATGTAATCTTTCAGGACAGTAATTGCTTCACATTTCAACCATCACTGCATCAACTAGTGATTTTCCTACTAATTCCTACAAAATGTAGGCTGGCAAAACTTCCTGATGCCACACAACAATGAGGCTTTCATATGTAGAAATGGTTTCCCGCAAACTTGCATTTCTCGGCCATATCTCACTATCTCTATAAGTTATTTGTTCTTGTCCATAAATAATTTTTTATATCTGCTTTTTTTCATTGAAGAGGTTTAATTGAACACAACTTTTATGCCTTGCAAACCAATCTCTGTATTTACCTAGTTGTATTATATAGGAAGGGAGCTATGCTCATAGCGACCTGTCTTTGTATCTTTCAGCATCAAGTTCTTAAATTCTTGAATAGTATTTGAACACACTGTTGCCTTATCTAATTTATTCCAGATATCCACCACTCTGTATGGGAATCTATTCTTTTTCAGATCTCTTTTATAATTATCCTTTTTGAGCTTGTTTTCATATCCTCTTGTTTTTCTCTTGTCCCACTTTAATAAATCATCTCTTCTATTACTTTCATGATTCTATAAATAGTCAGTAGATCTCCTCTTTCTCTTCTTTGTTCCAGAGTTGGTAGTTCCAATTTGGACAATCTTTGTTCGTATGTCAATTTGGAGAGTGTTGGTGCCATCTTTGTCGTTGCTCTTTGTATTCTAATTTCTTTATATTCTTTTTAGTACTGGGTGTCCATAGTGTCGCAGCATACTCCAATTTTGGTCTTATCAGTGTAACTAATATTTTCTTTACCATTTCCTCATCCAAATAGTCAAAAGCCACTTTCATTGACCTTAGTAAGTTGAAGGTTTCTCCAACTATTTTATTGATATGTTTGTCTGGTGAAATATCTTTGCCGATAATTACTCCTAGGTCCCTTTCAGAGATCACTTTTTTGACTTCAACACCAATTTTATAATTCCTCAATATTCTACTTTTACTTTTTCCAAACTCCATTATACTACATTTCTTGATGTTAAAGTTCACTTCCCACTTTTGACTCCATTTCCAGATTTATCTAGGTCTTTCTGTAGTGATTCACTTCCTCTTAGTATTTTTGCATCATCAGCAAAAAAGTTCATATAACATTCCATACCTTTATACATGTCATTTATATATATGACAAACATGATCAGAGCCAATACCAAACCTTGCAGGACACCACTTATCATTTCTTCCCAGGTCAAGTATTTGTCTATCCTCATTTTTCTCTCAGTCAAGAAGATTTCTTTCCATTCCAATAATTTTCCTTTAATACCACATATTCATTCCATTTTTCCTATTTGGTTTTTTGTGTGGTACTTTATCAAATCATTTTTGTAGATCTAGAAAAGCACAGTCTGCCTACCCATCCCTTTCTTGTATTATTTCTATTAGTCTCGAGTAGAGGCAAATCAAGTTTGTGGTACATGATCTTCCTTGTCTAAATCCAAATTGTTTTGGATTCAGTATATTTTTTCTTCCAGATGTTTAACCCATATACTTTTGATAACTTTTTCACATATTTTTGCTAGTGTGCTTGTAAGGGAGACTGGTCTGTGGTTTGTTGGATTTTCCTTGTCACCTCCTTAATATATTAGTACAATATTTGCATTTTTCCAGTCCTGTGGTACATCTCCTTCTTTGAGTGTTTAATTATCTTGTATATTTTGTCCATCAACTCATCTATGCTTTCTTGTAATATCCAGTTTGCAATTCCATCCAGACCGTGTGATTTTCTGACAACATATTTTATTTGGTCTCTGATTTCCTTCTGTGTTCACAGTTATTATTTTTTTCATTGGGGGGTATCTTTCTGTATTTCCTCGCAGTTTTGTGAACTTTCAAATGTGAATACTGATTTGAAATGTTTGTTCATAATTTCAGCCATTTCTACATCTTTATATTTGTAATTCCCTTGGCACAGTCTTACTATTTCTTGTTTGTCTTTTAGTTTACCATTTACATACCTGTAAAATAGTTTAGGTTGTTCCTTGCATTTTTCTATTATGTCCTTTTCATAGTTTCTCTTTTCATCTCTGTGTATTTTTACATAATCATTTCTTAGTTTGATATATGTTTGCCACTTTTTTCATCTTTTCCAAGCTTTGTCTCTTCTATCTTTAGCCTCACTACATTTTTTGTTGTACCAGCACTTAATGTATACCCTTTCTTGCTTCTGTTTTGGTACATATTTGTTTATTCCCTCATTGTAAATTTCTTTTAGTATGTTCCATTTCTCTTCCATCTTTGTTTCTTCATTTAAGAAGTTTTCCCAATTTGCATTTTGAAAGAATTTTCTGAGTTTCTCAAAATCCATTTTGTTGTACATTAGTCTTCCTTTTCTATGTTTCTCATTTCTTCTCAAATCCATTTGTTCTTTTAGTTCAAACTATTAGTAAGTGGTCACTTTTTCCCAAATGGGGTTTTGTAATCAATTCTGTCCACAATTTCAGGCTCTGACAAATATTAAATCTAGTCTTGATGATTCCTCATTGTTTCTGTATAAGGTATTTTCATTTACCCATTGAGTCATTGTGTATTCAATGGTCATAACCAGTAGTATGTTTCCCCAGAGGTCTTCTCCACCCTTCACCGTCATTTCTTCCCAACATATTTCTTTCGAGTTAAAGTCACCTATAATTACTATATTTCCTCCTTTCAGTAAATCCGTTAGTACATTCTTTGTGTCTTCCAACAGTTTGGAGCGATCACTTTCTGTCCAAGACTGTGTTTTGGGGCATACATACATTACTACATATTTTCTACTTTTCATGTCACTGTTTTCAACTTTCATCATAATCAATTCCACACAGTTTTTTCCTTCTGTTATCTTGGTCACATTTAAGCCTTAGTCAAAAATATTACTCCACCTTGTTTCTCCTTTCTATTTTTTATCCAATGATTGTATAGACCTTGTCCCAGTGTTTGGTGATAGAGGACTTTTTGTTTCAACAATTCTCATTACGTCTGGTTTTTCTGAAGCCAGGTAGTCATTTAATTCATTCAATCCTGAAATCATGCCATCTATGTTGGTATAAGCTATTTTTCATTTTTTCTTTTCTTGTCCTTTTCTGTCTATTACATTTCCTTTTTTTTTTTTTTTTTTTTTATTATTATATATTTTTTTTAATAAACAATTTTCTCAGCCTCAGGTCCAGCACTCAAAAAAAGTCTTCAGTCTCCATTCTTTTTTATGTTTACTTCATTTCTAAGTTCCTTTTCTTTCTCTTTTACTTAATTTCTTTTTTATACATACATTTTTGTAATGTTCACTATTTACTAGCTTTGTTGTTTTAGATAGTACTTCTGCTATAATTTGAGACCTAAGTTTTATTTTCAATGGCCTACATTGTTTTTGTTTAGAGTATTCTCCCATTCTATGCACTTCCTTGATTTCTTTGCCCATATCCTGTCCCTCTTCTTGAATCTCCTTCAGAATTGCTTTAGGAATCTTTTTCTCTTCGATATCTAGGTACATCATTGTTTCTCTTTAATACCATTTTTTTTATCCACTGTGTACCTGACCAAATTTCCTTTTCTCTTAATTACTTTACTGTTTCCTTGGCATTTTCCTTCACTTGTTGTTCTACTATTTCTTTGAAAGATAATTTTTTATTTTCGTGTTCCATTTTCCATTGTTTCTTTATCTCTTGGAGATCAGTCTCATTGTCTCTTCCACTTTCTTGGTCACTGCCTGTATTTGCTCCTTCACTTCTTTTTTAAGGCCCCGTTCTTGTTTATATCCTCATTTATCATTCATTCTCACCCTTGATCATATTCAGTTCCTTTTTCAGTTTGTCATGCTCCCAGTTGTCTCTTCATTAGCTTTTTTTAGTTGAGCTATTTCTCTGTACATCGCCCTGTGTTCACTTTTCAGTTCAGTTATTTCATCTAATAAATCATTAATTTCCCCACTTCTAAAAATATTTTTGTACCTAGGCTCTCTATCCCTTTCTACCCCTCTACCCAAAATTCCACCTCTTGCAAAACTGGAAAAAGCGTAGTTTTCAAACCTTTGGTACAATTTGGGGGTTTTGTTCAAACATGTTCGTTTGGGAATTACCCCCAGTGGCAATTCCACCCTACTCACACCCTCTTTACCAGTTCATTTTTCCTTGTTTCACTATTTTCTTCCATTTTTAAGTAATCAGCACTAAACTGTACAAAGATTACTCCATTTCAGTCACTCAAGATTCACAACTCCCTTCTCATTTGTAAACACAACCAGTGCAATTCCAAAATTTTCTAGTGACAAAGCCCTGCCTAGTACAGCAGAGCTCTTTCCAGATGTCTGACTCTGACCACTGCATGTGTATGTGTGATCCATCTCTTCTGCTCACTTTTTTTTCTTTCTTTCTTTAACCTCTTCCATCAAAGATACCTGCATAGGCATCATAAGGAGCAATTATATGAGGATGCTGGCATTGGCATCCTGATTATATTTATTTTGTACTTGTAGGCGAGTTACCTCCAAATTCTCTGAACTGGATTGTGTCTTCTGTGCTTATTATTACTCAGAGTGAAAGAAAATGAGTAAATCAGCATTGACTTTATATTTCATAACACAAGTATTGTGATGCATCATCGTGCATCAGGCATTCGATGCTCCACACAAGAATCTGACTTGTATTGAAGGGGTTAAGGAAGATACCAAAATAATTGCAACATGTTGTTTAACTTTAATTGGCATTTCACTTGAAAGTTCTGTGGTGTGGAGATGGAAAGGGTGAAAAATAGTTTTGGACAGGCATACGATTTGACTTGGCCATCCCCTTTATGTGGGGCTAAAGGCCTTTTGGTATGCATGAACAAATGAATTCATGTATTTGAAAGTACTAAGACCCACCATGCAATGTCTGCACATTGGGTTACTGACAGTTATACCAACACTGTAATGTGTTGACAGTATTTAAAACCAAAAATGTTAGTACTGATACTAGTAATACCAAATACATGTGCCTTGCTATAGTATATGATGGGAAAGTTGAAATCATGGAGAGAAATTTTGAAAAGACAAGATGCTTAATCCCTTCCATACGATGATGCTGACTTTGGAGTCATGAGGTGCGAGTATAAGAGGATGTCTTGATTATATTTTGTAGCTGAGTGACCCCTGTATTCTGTGAAGGTTTGATTGTGTTTTCTGTGGTTATCAACATTCAGGGTGAAAGATAATGGGTAATACAACTGTAACTTTATGTTTCACAACATGCGTATTGTGATGCATCATCAAATCATTGTACATCAGGCAGCCGATGCTGTGCGCTAGAATTCAACTCATATTGAAGAGGTTAAAGGACATCAAGAAACACAATTTTCCATAATGATTAATTAATTTCTGGAATAATAAGCATAAGGAAACAAGTCAAAATAATAGAAATGAATATGAAGGCAAATTTGACCTGTGATAAAAATAAGAAGGGGTCCTCATAATTATAGCTCTTTTCATGTACAGTGTATCAAACAATTTGTTATACATTCAGATTTATGTAACACAGACACCAGTCAACATTCTTTTCACAGAATTCCATAGAAATATCTAAGAATTGCTTCCAGCTGTCATGGGACTTCTGTCAAAGAAACTAGAGACAAGAACTGATGGTGTCTTGTCAGTCATTTCCTAAATTTTTTTAAAACACTTAGGATATGACAGGAAATTGTATAAACTAAATTTGATCTAAAAAAATGCCTAAATCTCACCTCAATCTGTGCTGTATTATCACGGTAGTGTTTGAGGGCTTTTCTGAGCTTGGGATTGCTGTCATTAGGATTGTCTGGAGCTTGTAGATATGCAGCCATTTCTTTATTATGTTTGGCCAGTTGATGACATAAGATATATATATTATGGCCTACCTGTAATGTAGAAGGGAAGATACAAACATATAACCCTGATAATTATTAAAGTTTATTGTTGTTTAACTTAGGACAAAAGGCCAACAACAGGTACCTGCATGAGATGGTCCTGTGCAATGGGTATCAGAAAATCATCTCCATGCTGTCTGTCTTCAAAACTTTAAACTCTCACCTGCATCTGGCAGTGCAGCCCTAAGGGGTTTACATTCAAGTCTCCACACCATATCAAAGATCTATTTCTATGAATTCTGTATTTCTTTCACCTTTCATTTGTGGAATTCTGACAAATGGAGATGGTTCTCCTCCTAATATGCTTGTGAGAGAAACAGTCCTATACTAGTTAATAATTGCTACCTCAAGCTTCAAATCTACCTGACTGGAAACCCACAACCCTACAGCAGCTGGCAATGGTATTTAGGTCCTCTCACAGATCTCTCCAGTAAAAAAACAACTGAACTGTTGTCTGTGTTGTATTACTGTGGGACATTATGTTATTGGCTGAAAGTAGCCCAAGGGATTCAGTTGAAGGTTGCAAAAGGGTAAAGAAATAAAATTGAAGCCGACAGAGAAATCTTAAGCTCAGCCTAGAGACCAAATGTGTACCACCAGATGGAAGTGAGGGAGTTGGTGGCAGTAGGGAAATGTTTCTATCTTGCAGGAGGACTTATCATTGGTTTTTACTATACTAGTATATCACAGAGAACAATCTACTGTTTCTTCCCAAAGATCTTTGAAAGAGCTCAAGGATGCCAGTCACTATGTAACTGTAGGTTCCAGTTTAACTCAAAGCAACAATTATTATTATCATCAACTCAAACAATAAAGTTCATGAAGCCTCCCCAGTACTATCTCTACATCAATGGCCTCTTCACCCCACCCCCCAAAAAAAATTATATATATGTGTGTATTTACTTAGTTGTAATATATGGGAGGGGAGCTATCCTCGTGGTGACCCGTCTTTGTATCTCTCCGCATCAAGTTTTATCTAAAAATCATGTATAGTGTGTGTGTGTATTTACCTAGTTGTATTTTACGGGAAGGGGAGCTATGCTCGTGGTGTCCCGTCTTCATCTCATTTTATCTAAACTATTTTTAAATTCGTGTATTGTTTTTGCACACTACTTTCTCATCTAACTTGTTTCAACTGTCTATTACTCTGTGAGGAAAGCTGTTCTTTTTCAGATCTCTTCTATAGCTGTCTTTCTTGATTTTCTTTCCGTGTCCTCTTGTATTTCTATCATCCCATTTTATTAGATCCTCTCTATCAATAATTTCTATGCCTTTCATGATTCTGTAAACAGCTATCAAATCTCCTCTCTTCTTTGCTCTAGTGTCTGTAGCTCAAGTTTTGCTAGTCTCTCTTCATATGATAGTTTTGAGTGTGTTGGTGCCAATTTTGTAATTGCCCTTTGTATTTTTTCAATTTTTTTTATACATTTTTTTGTACTTGGTGACCACATCGTTGCTGCATAATCTTGGTCTTATCAGAGTGATTAGTATTTTCTTCATCCAGGTATGTAAATGCCACTTTGATTGTTCTTATTAAATTATAAGTTTCACCAAAAATCTTATTTGTTTCTCAGGTGACATATTATTCATAACAATGACTCCGAGGTCCTTCTTATTTTCAACTTTTTTTTATACTTTCTTCTCCCAATTTATATGATCCTGTTATTCTGTTTTTGCTTTTTCCAAATTCCATTATACTACACTTTTTAGTATTGAACTCCATCTTCCACTTCCTACTCCATTCCCATACTTAATTGAGATCACTGTAGTGATTCACAATCTTCTGCTGTGTTCACTTTTTTTTTAATAGTTTTGCATCATCTGCAAAGAAGCTCATATAACTTTCAATTTCTTCATCCATATCATTAATATATATAGCAAATATTATTGGGGTCAAAACTGTTCCTTGTGGAACACCACTTATTACTTCATCCCAATTTGAGTGTTTGTCTCTTATCACTACTCTCATTTTTCTTTCTTGCAAAAAGTCTTCCATCCATTTAAGCAGTTTGCCCTGTATTCCTCCAGTTTCTAATTTCTTAAGCAACTTCTTTGTGGTACTTTGTCAAAAGATTTTTTTTTAGGTCTAGAAATGCACAACCAGCCCATCCATCTCTTTCTTGTATTATATCTATTAGCCTTGAATAGAAACATATTAAATTGGTGACGCATGATTGTCCTTGTCTGAATCCAAATTGCCTTGGATTTAGCACTTTTTTTTTTCTATTTTACCCATCTACTTTTGACAATTCTTTCACAATATTTTTGCAATTGTACTTGTTAGAGAGACTGGTCTATAGTTGGTAGGGCCTTCTTTATTTCCCCCTTTATATATAGGTACTATATTTGCTTTTTTCCAATCTTTTGGAACTTTTCCTTCTTTCAAGGAGCTGTTTATTATGCTATGTATTTTGTCTGCCAGTTCATTCCTGCATTCTTTCAAAATCCAGTTTACTATTTCATCTGGTCCATGCGATTTTCTGACATCAAGATTACTCAAGTGTTTCATTATTTCATTCTTTGTTACTTCTATTTCTTTCATAGGGGGGACTTTCTCTTTCCATTCGATCTCCCCAGGTTGTATGTTCTCCCTTGTAAACTCTGATTTAAAATGCTTGTTCATAATTTCCGCCATTTCTATTTCCTCTGTGTATTCAACTCCTTGTCTTAATTTCTCCAAATCTTGTTTGTTTTTCAGTTTGTTGTTTATAAATCTGTAAAATAATTTTGGTTGATCTTTACATTTTTCTATGACACCTTTTTCATATTTTCTCTTTTCCTCTCTGCACACTTGTACATATTCATTTCTATAACAAGTATATATTTTCCATTTTTCAGGTCTTTTGTCTTTCTTCAATTTGGTCCAAGCTTTATCTCTTTTGTCTTTTAACTCCCTACAACTTTTGTTGTACCACCACTTTACATATTCTTTTTCTCATTTTTGTCTTTGGACATACTTTTCCACTCCTTTTTTATAAATTTTTGTCAAAATATTCCATTTCTCTTCCACTGTTGTTTCTTCTTTGTATATTCCTTCCCAGTTTTCTTTTTGAAAGAATTCTCTTATTTGATCAAAGTTTGTTTTTTCATACATCATTCTTCCTTTTCTATATTGTTCATTTCTTTTCATGTATTTTTCCTAATTTAGTTCCAGTTCAATCAATATGTGGTCACTTTTACTTATTGGTGTTTTATATTCAATCTTTTCCACTATTCTAGGTTCAGATGTGATTATTAGGTCTAGTCTCGATGGTTCTTTTTCCTTTCTATACCTAGTGTTCTCCTGTATCCACTGTGTCATTGTATGGTCAATAATCATCTCGAGTAGAACATTTCCCCATGAATCGTCTCCACCCTTTACTGTCATCTCTTCCCAGCAGACTTCTTTGCAATTAAAGTCGCCCATCACAACTATTCTTCCTCCATCTTCCATTATCTTATTTAATGTTATCCTTGTGTCTTCTAACATACTTTTATGTTAGAAGACACAATTAAATCCCTGGAAATTATTATCTTCACCTTCCATTGTGCTGCTCTTATCTATATTCTTAGTCTTTACATTTTTGTTAATCCCTTCTTCAAAATCCTCAGTCCTTCGTTTGTTTACCAACCGCCTGGCCTCCTGGACCAAGTCCTCCCCTTCCTCATTTCCTTCCATTTCCCTCAGTAATCCCTCCCCTTCTTTTTTATCACCTTCCCACTACACCACGAGCTTTCCCCTCCCCTATAAATACAATAAGGTACTTCCTTGACGTGGAGATCCGCGTAGCTTTGGCCTTTTCTTCGGAACTCCAATTCTCGCCGTCCATCCGACGAAAGTGTGTGTATTTACCTAGTTGTAATATACGTGGTGACCCGTCTTTGTATCTCTCCGCATCAAGTTTTATCTTAAAATCTTATATAGTGTTTGCACATACTGTTTTGTTGTCTAATTTGTTCCATGTATTAATCGCTCTGTGTGGGAAACTGTTCCTTTTCAAGTTTTTTCTATAACTATCTTTTTTCAGTTTTTTTCCGTGTCCTCTCGTTTTACTGTTGTCCCACACTAACAGGTCGTTCCTGTCTAAAACTTCCATTCCTTTCATTATTCTGTAGATAGTCAGCAAATCTCCTCTTTCTCTTCTTTGTTCCAGAGTTGGTAGGTTCAGTTTGGATAGTCTTTGCTCATATGTTAGTTCGGCGAGAGTCAGTGCTAGTTTGGTTGTCGCTCTTTGTAATCTTTCTAGTTTCTTAATATTCTTTTTGGTACTGGGTGTCCAAAGTGATGCTGCGTACTCAAGTTTTGGTTTTATTAGTGTAGTTAGTATTTTGTTTATCATTTCTTCATCCATATAAGTAAATGCCACTTTGATTGACCTCAATAAATTGTAGGTTTCTCCGAATATTCTATTTATATTCTTATCAGGTTTCATGTCCTTTCCAATCATCACTCCAAGATCTTTTTCAGAGTTTGCTTTTTTATTTTTTCTTCTCCAATTCTGTAATCTTTTGATATTCTGTTTTTACTCTTTCCAAATTCCATTAGACTGCATTTCTTTATATTAAATTTCACTTCCCACTAAGTCCAATTCCATATTGTGTCCAATCTTGTTGCAATGAGTTGCAGTCTTCTGTTTTTACTTTAAGTAATTTTGCATCATCTGCAAAAAAATTCATATAGCACTCCACGCCTTCATTCATGTCATTAATGTATACGGCGAACATGATCGGGGCCAGTACCAATCCTAGCGGGACACCGCTTTTCACTTCTTCCCAGTTGGAGAATTGTTCTCTATTTACAACTCTCATTTTCCTCCCAATCAGGAAGTCTTTCATCCATTCCAATAATTTTCCTCTGATGCCACCCTTTGATTTTGTGTGTGTGTGTGTGTTGGGGGGGGGGTAGGAAACACAGGGGTCTTAGTCTGAGTTTATTCCTGACTAGTTTTGCGAAATTAGTCAGGAATAAACTCTGACTAAGACTCCTGTATTTCCTACTCCCACTTACGTCGACCTGTCAATGCCTTAATATATATATATATATATATATATATATAGATATATATATATATATATATATATATATATATATATATCAAAGACTATAGTTCACTATGGGTTCCATACTTATATTGCTATTGATAACATTATCGTACCAATACAATAAAGTATAAAATGATATTAAATTATTCCTAAATTCAATGAGATTATAAAAGAAATTAAGATAACTACATCCTGTTAGCTCATCTTCACAATACTGCAAAAAATGCTCATCATATATCAAGGCATGATATATACATCTCAAAAATATATTCAACAAGGGTTATTGCACTACAAAACTTACTTCTTTTGGGGAAACTCCATCATCATCTGCAATTTCATCATCATACACTTCTTCATCATCCAGACTCTCCTGGTGATAGGCTTTACACACCACTTCCAGCTGCAAGGGGGCAGAGAAGAGCTCAAGCTTTAAGCAGCTGCACAGCAAGAAGAGCATTGTGTGGCCAAAAGTGGTACAAGCAAGGTTCCTGTCTGCCTAACTACCTAGCCCTGCCTCATGTCAACATATCCATCTTTGTAATATAAATAATTTTCTATTGCTAACATCCTTGGCTGCTAATTAGCTGCATGATACAAGCATTGCCCATGTCGGTGTTGTTTAAAAATTCAGGTCTTACAGTACTCCATGTATGCTTACATACATATACCAAGGCTTTTTCCCCCTTCCAAGGGAGGTAGCCAAAAAGGGAAAGGCATAAAAACACTCCCACCCATTTCATCCCTAAATACACTCCACACCCCTCCCACCCTTCCTCTCATCTGAGCACCTCCTGGATGACGGGTCATCCCTGCACCCTGCCCACCGCCCTGGGTCAGAAGCAGTGTCGCAGGACACAGCACATCCACAGCAAGGCCGCTTCATTTAATCGGCGACCCCCCCTCTCCGTCCCCCCTTGCATATAAGGAGAGGACGGGGAGAAATCTCTTCGGGCTGCGTCAAAACTCACTCACACACACTACCCCACCCCCCACCCCCCCGCCCATTTCTCCCCATGCAGTCACATCATCATCCATATACAACCATTCTCCACTCACCTCTGTCTTCCGTCCTCTCCCTTCCTTCCTTCCTCAACAGACATTCCCCTCTTCCCCAAAGCCCCCTTCACCCCATCCATGTATGCTTACTCTTGCTTATTCTTTTCAAGTATGCAAGACCCTGATTCCAGTCATATGAAGCCCTGCTTACCCTAAACATGTCTGTCCATATGCAATGATGACATGCACCCAAGACCATTTACGACATGTCAACTCCTAAACAGAACAGCATATTTGTTATAACTTAATGTCCAAATGATAGCTACCTAGTGCTAATACATAACATTTACTGGATGTTGACACATACACCATGAGCTATTTCATATGTTCCTAATACCAATAACCCAGGCTCTACCACAGATTGTTTTATAAACTATTTCCAATTCTGAAAATACCATATTTATGAGAAATGTTTTTTGTTCATTGCAATACTTAACTTCAATATACATTCTGAAGTTTTCATGAACTGTTATACATTGATTTTAAGAGGAATATACTTTACACAATTACATTAAAAAATTCTAGCTGTAATGTGAAGGAAAAATATTGAATATGAAAAAATAAAATAAAATTCCTCTGAACAGTATGTTAGCTTTTGTCTACTAATCCACATAATTAAAGCATTATAAATATCCTTAAGTTATTTCAAATTCTTTCTCATAATGAAACATGATGTACAGAATCTGTTATACAAACAGGAAATGCAGCTAATATAAAGAGACTTGATGGGTTTTTTTTAATTACTTTAAAATTTTAATTCAGAAAATCCTCAATTCTCATAAAACGTATTAACTTTATGTCCTCCCCACCCTTGATCTATATAAAATCTACACAGTTGTAAAAGAAATGTACAGGTATTTAGGAAGATTGTAAACATTCTGGTCAACACTAATATCTTTTATGTGGCAGACATTAAGAGAAGTTATTAATGTATTATTATGAGACATTCTTACTATTCATATTCTGCATACACAATCTGTTACAGAAGCCTTTGAAATGGGCCATACACCTGATATGGAAATGGAGGAAAACTCAATCTGACTCGCATTTGGTGTTACAAAAGTTGAGGAAACATCTTTGAAAATGAACAGGAGGTTCTGAAGAAACATTGTGTATGCACTGGTTTCTGGTTAAGACTGGAAAAATACATGTATGACAAACTAATACATAATAAGTTGAAGAAATCTTGAAATTATCACTAACACATTTCCTTCTTAAAAAGTCATGCACAATATTAAATTCTATGACAATGTGTAAAAACTAAGTCACAAGTAAATCTGTATCAAATTAGTCACAAAGTTTAAGCTCAATGCTCAATGTACATATCAAATAAATATGGCAGCACAAATACCAATCCAACAATATACAGTATACAAAGGGTTATATGTATAACAGTAATTTTACTTGCCAAAACCATAAAAAGAATAAATAAATTCAGCTACATAAGAATGCATCTTCCTCTAATCTACACCTCACCTTTGATTCAAAGAGTACATATACAGAACAAAGAGATTCCATCTATCCATTGCATTGTATTAAATAAAGGACAATAGACAGTGATCAGTGCAACATAAAGCATTTTAGGCAAATGAAAGATACAGCCAGCGTTTAAAAGCAAAGCAGAAATAATCAGGATTAACCTCAGAAATCATAAAAGTACAAGGGGGAAGGGTGGTATAAAAATAATTTGTTTACCATTTCATATTTTACAAAGTTAACTTGAAACTGGAATATAGTGGAACACTATAATATTGAACAGGAACACAAATTTGTGTGTTTACTTAACCACCTTTCCCCTTTATGTCTTACCCTACAGGAATATAAAAAAGGCCTACACAATGTTCCCATGAATAGAATATAGAGCTTATAAACTCAATCTCAATTATCAATTTACTGGAGGAATAAATATGAACATGAGAAAGTATACTCATATATACAGTATATAATCACCCAGAAGTACATACATACATACATATACCAAGGCTTTTTCCCCCTTCCAAGGGAGGTAGCCAAAAAGGGAAAGGCATAAAAACACTCCCACCCATTTCATCCCTAAATACCCTCCACACCCCTCCCACCCTTCCTCTCATCTGAGCACCTCCTGGATGACGGGTCATCCCTGCACCCTGCCCACCGCCCTGGGTCAGAAGCAGTGTCGCAAGACACAGCACATCCACAGCAAGGCCGCTTCATTTAATCGGCGACCCCCCCTCTCCGTCCCCCTTTGCATATAAGGCGAGGACGGGGAGAAATCCCTTCGGGCTGCATCAAAATTTACTCACACATACTACCCCACCCCCCACCCCCCCACCCATTCCTCCTCATGCAGTCACAACATCATCCATATACAACCATTCTCCACTCACCTCTGTCTTCCGTCCTCTCCCTTCCTTCCTCAACAGACATTCCCCTCTTCCCCAAAGCCCCCTTCACCCCATCCATCCACCTCATCCTAGGACGTCCCCTCGTGTTCACTCCCTCCACATCTGCCTTCCATACCTCTTTTACTAGTCTTTCTTCACTCATTCTTTCCATGTGTCCAAACCATCCTAATATTCTTTCATCAACCCTATCTCCCAAATCCTTTTTTACCCCTGTTCTCCTCCTCACCTCCTCATTTCTCACTCTATCCAGCCTAGTAACCCCCACCATACTTCTCAGACACCTCATCTCAAACACATTCAAACTCCTTTTCTCTTCTTCTCTTATGTTCCACGTTTCTGCCCCATACAGTGCTGTTGGCACAATCACTCCTTCATACAGTCTCCTCTTCGCATCCATTCCCAAATGTCTATTCCTCATTACACCCAGAAGTGAATTGAAAAAAATCACCACAAAGAAAAGCAAAACTTGAAAAATGGCAAAATTAAACAGAGACAGTCATGGAGATGAAATAATAACAAAAGCAAGGGAAGAAAATAATTTGGGCATGTTAATTAGAGATGATCTGTTAGCACAAAATCATATAAATAGAATAACTGGAGAGATAAATTGGTAATGAACGTAAGAGTAGCATTTCAAAATATGGATAAGAATATGACGGACACTGGTTGCTTTAAAGATGTTAGGAAGCTTAACTCTCCATATACTTACAGACAAATACCAGAAGACCCTGTTCCCATTTTAAGAGTGGGTGGTCAAATCAAAGCATGCACCCACCCTACACCTATACCACACACGTCCAACAATCCATGCGTTGCCCCTCCCATCTTAGTATCTCATGAATGAGGGGTCATCACTATCCCCCACCACACTACTCCATAGTAGGGCCTGAGTGCTAAAACTAGTTTATCTCCACTACTTTATTGCATGGCAACCCCTCCCCTCATCCACTGGAGAAATATACAAAGCAGACAAGAAAAAAACTTTTGAACTACATTGTTTCCTTGTCCATTTAAAACCATTTTCCATTTACACACACACACACACATATATATATATATATATATATATATATATATTACCTTTTTCCTTCCTTTCTCAGTAGACATTGTGCCCTCTTCACCCCATCTATCCACCTCATTCTTGATCTTCCTTTCAAGTTCTCTCCATCCACTTCTGTTTTCCACATTTTTACTAATCTTCCATTTCTTATTCTTTCCATATGCTTAAAGCATCCCAGCATTCTTTAGTCAACCAATCTGCAAGCTTCCTTTCCTCCCTGACTCTGTCTCACCTCCATTTTTCAGTCTATCCATCCTTGTAAATACCACCATACATAATTATTAAACATTTTGCCTGAAACATGTTTAGGATCTTCCTTTCTGCCTCATTTAAATCCCAACTTCCTGCTCCATACAGTGCTGTGGCTACAATCACTCTGTTCTACAGTTTTCTCATCCCCATATACCTATTTCTCATGACACTTTTCATTCCACCCAGACATTTAATTGCTTTCCTTACTCTGTAATTCACCTCTTCCCCTATTCCTCCATTCCACATTCATGCATCAATCTGTGGAACATATAATAAGAAATAATCCATGCCAAAACAGAAATGAATTAAAGGTAAAGTTTGATAACAGGAGATAAGGGAACAAAACCTCATAAGCATAGCTCCAACCCTGTATACTACAATTTGGTAAATACAAGAATGACAGCACTGAACAAATTATTCATGACAGTTGTGGAAGACTTGACAAGAACAAAGATGGAGTACATTTAATAAACAGTTTACAGTCCAGGGAGCAAGAACAAAACATTTAGAATGCCAATTAGGTGATATGACTAATTTGGAGAGAGAGAAAAAAAAAAGACTACTAAATTCAAAGGTGGTTGCTACAAGTTAAATAGGAAAAGAGTGACAAATTGAAAGAAAATGTGAAACTCAAACAGTGAGAATACCAAGGGGAACAAAAATGAAAGATGATCCATGAAAAGGAAAAAGTCCAATTTAATAAGACTACACAACACCATGGGCTCTTCCCCCCTTATGAGGGAGGTAGCCAAGTAAAACGCATACACCCACTCCCACCCATCTCACTCCCATCCAGCTCCCTTGTTTCCCTCTCATCTTAGCTCCTTGTGGATGAAGGGTCATCCCTGTATCCTGCCCAGTGCCTGGGACAAAAGCAATGTACTAAGAAGTAGCACATCCACAACAAGGCCTTTTCACTTATTGTGAACCCCACTTTCCATCCAGTCATGTGGAAAATAGAGAAAATGGGGAGAAATCCCTTTGGGATGAGTCAAAATATCCACACACAAGCACTTTCCCCCCACCCCTGCCCTATCCCTTCCTTGCTCAACAGACACAGAAAAGATAGACAGGAAGAAAATCCCAAGCCTGTACAAAAATATAATTAATATACAGCCATTCTCCACTCATCCCTATCCCCTTCCTTGCTCAACAGACACCCTTTTGCTCAACATTCCTTTCACTCCATCCATCCATTTCATCCTCTGTTGTCCCCTCAAGTTCACTCCATCCACCTCTGCCTTCCACACCTCACCAACATCAGACAGAAAAGGTAATTAAGAGTGGAGAAATGCTGGTAAGAGAGGTAGCAGACAAATACAAATGTATTATTGTGGTAGGATGGACAGAGAATCATTTACCAGCAAGAACAGAAAGAAAAAAGAAAGGAAACTGCACAAGTAATTAGGGACAATGAGGAAAACACATAATGAAATACAAAAAGTATTTAGTTTAGGCACATGCATACAAGAAATTAAATGGTCAATGAATATAAAGTTTTCACATGGTTAATGAGATAATTAATAGGACATGGAAACTAGCAAGAAAAGACAAGCTGAAGAATGTCTGGGGGGTATGAGGGGTGCAAAAGAGGATGAGAAAGAGAAAAAGAACACTGTTAGAAGAAATTAAGGAAAATGGGACGACAGCCTAGCAGATCACAATTTCACTGGACTCAGACCAGAATATGAGAAGTTGTTAATAGAGAAAAAATCCAGGAGGAGGAGGAAAGTGAAGCAACAAATTGAGGTAGCTTACACTAACAGAGACAGATTAACTTTAGTATAATTAGAGATGGGATGGTTTGGGCACATGGAAAGAATGAGTGAAGATTAATAAAAGAGGTATGGAAGGAAGAAGTGGATGAAGTGAACTTGAGCAAATGGCCGTAGATGAGATAGAAAGGGGCTTTGAGTAAAAGGGGAATGTCTATTGAGCAAGGAAGGGAGAAGGCAGGAAATGGGGATGAGTGGAGAATGGCTGTGTATAGATGATACTGTGATGCAAGGATGGGAGAGGCAGGGGAGGGAGGAGTAGGGTATGCTTATGTGGGAATATTTTGATGCAGCCCAAATAAATTTCTCCGCAACTTCTCTTTTTTCTGCATGGAGGGGATGGAGAGGGGGGATGTACTGTGGATGTACTGTGTCTTGCTACATTGCTTTTGACCCAGGGCAGTGGGTGGAATACAGGGATGACCTGTTATCCATGAGATGCCAAGATGAGAGGGAGGAAAGGGTGGTGGATGGGAGTGAATATGTGCCTTTTGACTTGGCTACCTCCCTTATGAAGGAGAAAAGAGCCTTTGGTGTATAGATAGAAAATTAGAGATGCATAAGTAGTTAAAGGAGAAAGAATCAGACAATTTGTTTGAACAACTTCAATGGAAATAATTATATTCAGGTGAGTGGAGAAAATTATATGGTGGAGAGATAGAATGGGAAAATGGGAGGCATGATGATAGGGAGGAGGAGAGAGAGAGAAATAATTTCTGCCTCCCTTAACTTTCAAGTCTCTAATATAAATTGCGAGCACAAGCCTTGGATAACAGAGGGAAACTTCAATTACTATCTACAAACAATTCATAAGAACCTAACCTGACTATACTTTCATAACTTGGTTCCCAATGATTAACAAAATGTAAACAATTAAAAGAAAAGAAAGAAAAAATATATATGCATGCATACCATCTGGGGTACTGGCTGCATGTTATTGTGTGGTTAAAAGCTGCTCATTAGCATCCAGCTGATACTCTAGGGTCTATATAGGGTGCCCCTATGGACCAGAGCCACACATCATTTTGTCTGTGATAGAGGAATCTCTATTCATAGAGAAATAGAACATAAGAGAGGAAGAGTTTGAATGTGTTTGAGATGAAATACCTGAGAAGTACAGTAGGGGTTACTATGCTGGATAGAGTGAGAAACGAGGTGGTGAGGAGAGTGGGGGTGGAAAGGGAGTTGGGAGATAGGGTCAATGAAAGAGTATTGTGATGACTTGGGACATATGGAAAGAATGAGTGAAGAAAGATTAGTAAAAGGGGTGTGGAAGGCACAGGTAGAAGGAGTGAACATGAGGGGGTGACCAAGGATGAGATGAATGGATGTGGGTAAAAGGGGCATTGGGAGAGAGGAATGTCTGTTGAGGAAGAAAGGGAAAAGACAGAAGACGGGGTTGAGTGGAGAATGGTTGTGTATGGATGATGCTGTGATGCATGGAAGAGAGTGGGTAGGGAATAGGGGGTGGTGAGGGAGTATGTGTGAATGATATTTTGACTCAACCCAAAGGGATTTCTCCCAGTCTTCTCTCTTTCTGCATGAGGGGACAGAGAGGGGGGGGGGGTTGCTGATTTAATGAAGTGGCCTTGATGTGGATGTGCTGTGTCTTGCTACAGTGCTTCTGAGGGCAGTGGATGAGATGCAAGGATGACCCATCATCCAGGAGCCAAGATAAGAGGGAGGGTGGGGGGTGAATGGGAGTGGAGTATGTGGAGACTGAATGGGTGGGGGTGGATATTATGCCTTTGTTTTTGGTTACCTCCCTTGTAAGGTGGGAAAAATCTATTGATATATGTATGTATGTGTATACATATATATATATATAAAAGAGAAATATTTGGGTGTATCAGTAAAAGAACCTGTCACCTGACAAATTAATACAACAGAGATGACAGTCTTATGTTTCTTCCTAGAGAGATCTAAGGGAGGGCCTGTGGATTATTACTAACCACTGTGGGTCTGCAGGTTTCCTATGAAACTTGAGGAAACAATTATCATTAGCTATTTTTTTTATACAAATCTATGTTCCTGCTTTAAACAAAGGGTGTCCAAATTACAATAAATGAGAACTATGCCAATGAAGTCATAAAAAGGAGCCAGAGATGCTTTAATCTTAGAGTTTTATTGACTGGAAACCTACAACTCCACAACAGATGACAACAGTCCTTGGGTGCTCCCATGGATCTCTCCAGGAAGAAATATTGGACTCTTGTCCATGCTGCCTTAATATGGGACTGCTTCTATATCAATAACTTGCAGTAGTAATAGGAAGGGAGCAGTTGTCAATTGTCAGCTTATGTAAAAAGGTGGATGAAATCTAGTCAAAGTTGATAGAGATCTTGGGCCAAGTCCTATGAGAGAGCATCAGCACCTCAGGACTGCATCGCTCGGTAGCAGTGAGAATGTTGAATAGTATTGAAGATGCCCATCATTGGCCCCATGGTACAGTCATGTAACAAGGTCTGAAGTCAACTGTACAAAGAAAACATATAGGGGTATAGATCATGAGACCTAAAGAATGAAGAAGGCTACCAAAAACATTTGGATATCATTCAGCAGCCAACATGGATCTGCTGCTGCTAGCAAGATTCATTAAATGGGGTTGGTGGCAATGAGCCATGGAGTGTACATGGGTCACTAAGCAAGGGACTGGCCTATGTAGCTAATAAAATCTATGCTTCTACTCACCAAACCTCAATGAGAAAAAATGTCAAGCTCTATTTACCAGTTGCTCAGGATTCATGTTTTGTAGAATGCGTTCTGCATTCTCAGAATCTGCCCTGGACTCCATGATTGCAAGAAGCAACTTGGATGCATTGTTCTTTAATTCTAGTACAAGGTCCATTCTAGCTTTGGCCAGTGGATTGATGTCATTCAAGATCAAGGCTGTGATGATGTGAAGACCATTGGACTCGTGTGTTGCTGTTGGGTTAGAGATTTGTAGGTTTAAAAACAAGATACTGGTAACAATAACAATTGTTGAAGTTATAAATAGATTAAAAATTCTTCATGACAGTATCAGACGCTTATCAATACAAGCCTTATAGGTGAGAGCAATCCCTACATAGGCCTTACATACAAAAAAACAATCTCTATGCAGGCATAATATGAGAAAATCATAAATTGGTGTGGATTTATACTGAATTGATTTGCAATAATTTACTACAGTATCAAATGTACATTTCCCCTAAGTCATATAAAATATGCACATATGACTTGATTCATTAACTTTTCAGTGCAGAGATACACTGTGTAATCTCTGTTCCAAATAATGCCACACAATTTCAATCAACTGAGACAACTTGGGGAAAAAAAAAAAAAAAAAAAAAAAAAAAAAAAAAAAATCTTATTCACTCCCCTTAATGACATACTTTAGAATTTTGTTCAATGCCTGACAGTTTCACTCACTAAATAAATGTCCCTTGGCTGACGGGTATGAGCTTCAAGCCAACTGGAAAATTTGCATTTAAAAAGACAATACATGAAACAGAATCTTGTCTCACTTACCTATACAATTCTGGTTATCATGACAGGGCCCCTGGCAGTACTCAGTCAGAGTTTCAAGGTTCTGATTGATAAGGGCAACATTGTGTTCATTTATATAGAGCCCGAGAAGTCCTAGACCACCTGTAGTGGAGCCACATATGCAATCCAGAAACTTCAAGGTTTCACCTACTAAGTTGTAATGGGTTTTGTTGTTTTGATATCTTAAGAAGTTCTGCATTAAAAAAAAAAAAGAAAATAAATAAATGGTTAAAGTATGGAAAAATGGAACTACTGCATAAAAAATGTCATGGAATAAAAACTACTTCATTTTGTGTATGAACATCCAACACAACTCTTAAAAAGATCATTTTCTCTCACCTGCAGATCTCTATTGTGATTCTCACAGAGAAGCTGAAGAAAACGTAACACTGGCGTCATGGCTGCAATCTTTGGTGACAGTTTACTAGAGTCTTCAACTTCGTTGCTTGGACGATTTGAATCTGGTGATTCTCCTATAACGCCTACACCAATGACATTGTTGGTCTCCTCTTCTGAATGAAAGAAATTCTGAAAACTATCTTACACTGCCAAGTAGTAATACATGAAAGATATTTCAATTTGCACCATATATATATATATATACAGTATATATATATATATATACACCATATATTATATATATATATATATATATATATATCAGCCCTGAAATTAAAACCTAGTTAGGAGTAACAATGATGCCTTAATCAGTAATTGTGGTTGGAATTTTTGTTTCCATGCATAAATATTTCTTATTATATATTTACTTGTATTTTAAAATATAAAATACTACAAGATTGGTTTTATGAAATTACAAATGTAATAATGAAAAAAAAAAAATATATATATATATATATATATATACACAAACATGAACTGTACACAGCAAGTGTATTTGAAGACCTTGTCTGACTATAACAGTATAACTATGTGTGTGCATAATTTAGTATTCCTTTCACAATTTATGCATTATGATTATTCTATATACCAAGGGTTTTTCCTCCTTACCAGGGAGGTAGCCAAAGTCAATAGGCATAAACCCATCCCCACCCATTCCACTCCCATCTGCCACCCTCTCCTCCTCCTCATCTTAGCTCCTCATGGATGACGGGTCATCTCTGTATCCCACTCGCTGCCCAGGGTCAGAAGCAATGCAACAAGAGAGAGCATCCATAGCAAGGCTGCTATACTTAATTGGTAACCCCACTTCACCACCTCATCCAGAAAAAGAGAAGACAGGGAGAAATCCCTTCATGCTGTGTCAAAATATCATTCACACACAACCACTCCCTCATCCCCCCATCCCTTCCTTGTATCACAGTATCATCTATACACAACCAATCTCCACTCATCCCTATCTCCTGCTTTCTCCCTTCCCAGCTCAACAGGCATCCTCTTGCTGATCGACAGCCCTTTCATGCCATCAATCCATCTCATCCTCAGTTGCTCCCTCACATTCACTCTATCCACCTTGGTTTTCCACACCTCTTTTATTAATGTTTCTGTGCTCATTCTTTCCATGTGTCCAAACCTTCCCCATAATCCTTCATCAGTCCTACCTCACATCTCCTTTTCCATCCCTGCTTTTCTCCTCACCTCCTTGTTTCTCACTCTCTCCAGTCTTGTAACCCCCTACCACACTTCTCAGATATTTCATCTCAAAAACATTTTCCTCTCTGGCCCTTAACAGCTTTCCCCCAATCCCATATATCAGCAAAACCCCCTATAGTGTCTTCCTGTCTACCCTGTCATAAGCCTTTCCCAAATACATAAAGGCCCAAAAAATGTAATTTTCGCAGGAAAATTAATTTTTCCCTGATACAAACCTGAGGTACTCCTTACAATAGGATACTTTCACGTAGTGCAAATATTTCTACCGCTAAATTAAAATCCTCACTCTGTGGGTCTGGGCAACGCTTATCCTCAGTAAGGGGCCCTACTGGAGTAAGGGGCCCTATTGGGGCAAGGGGGGGGGGGCCTTGCCCTCCACCCCAAGTCTCGCACACTATAACCATTCTCTGAGCCAGGTATGAAATTAAGCACAAGGTTTGTCAGGCAAGGAGAAGGAACTGTTTAGAGGGGTGGTTGAGGAGGGCCATTAACCACTTCAGTACGGAACTTAAATCTCGCGGGCAGCAGCCAATGCCAGCCATATGACGTAACGTAATAATATTCGCATCATAAAATATAGTCGCCGCTTATATCGATCGTTCTCTCTTTCACCCGCGAATTTTGAAAACCGCAGAGAATGGGATTCAGGGCGCATTTGGGAGAATGTAAAAACACAGGGGCGACTACAATAAATATAATCAAGACGCCGATATGGCAGCGTCGCGAATCCACTTGCTCCTCATGACGCCTACGTGTGCGGCACCGTATGGAAGGGGTTAAAGGTAAGGAGTACATCAGGTTTGTATCAGGGAAAAATTAATTTTCCTGCGAAAATTACATTTGTTCCGAAGAATACAAACTCTTCGGTACTCCTTACAATAGGAGACTCGGACTTAGGAGGGAAGGAAGTTGTTATCTAGCCTGGAAAACCGCAGTAAGGAAAATCTAGTGTGCTAAGACTATGTTGACCAGACCCCTATACATTCCCCTCACTTTGAAGTGCACCCCTTTCTGTTCCCTGGAGTGGAGACAGACAGGTTATAATCACTTTTGTACCACTGAAGGGCTTGAATTGATTCCCTTGGAATGCTTGAGAGCCCGCAGTTGAGGTAAGGGAATGTAGGAGTATGAGAACGACTTTGGAAAGTTATCCCTGCGGTTGCCGAGCCAGAACCTGGATGAGTTGTCAGGGTCGGCTGTGTGCTCTTGAGGAGGGGTATATCATTTCAGGACTTCTTGGGCGGCCACTATGGGGCCCAAAGATAAGTTCCCTAAAGATTCCCACATAACTTCTTTGAGCTAAAAGGAAGTGAACGTATTCTGGCTCTTCCATATACCTGCTTGAAGAACCTGGTTGACTGACAGATTCTTTCTGAAGACTAGGGAGGTCCCTACTGCCCTAAGGTCATGGGCAATCTGTGTGGTTCATGTCGTAGGCTCTGCGGATGACTTCCTTTGTCCAGTAAGAAATGGAATTCTTAGTGATGGGCTTCGGTCTACCTTTAGTAGAAATGAACAACCTCTTTAATTCTGGTCGAAGATGTTCGGTTCTCTTGAGGTAGGTCCGGATGGCTCGTACCGGGCATAGTACTGTTTCAGTCTGTTCTCCCCCTGCAAATTCGTCTAAGGACGGAACACTAAAGGACCAGAATCTAGGGTCGGATTTGGCAGGATCTTGGTTTTTGGCAATGAATTGAGGCATGAAAGTGAAGGAGACCTCTTTCCATCCTTTGGAATGGGCGACTCTATAAGAGATGGCGTGTAATTCCCCTACTCTCTTGGAAGATGCCAGGGCTAGCAGAAAAATCTGTCCTCAAGGTGAGGTCCTTCAGATGTGCCTCTCGGAGGGGTTCGTAAGGGGGACCCCGCAGAGAGTTCTGGACTAATGCCACATCCCGCGGAGGAGAACTGATTTCCCTTGGGGGGGGGGGGCATGATCTTTGAAGTGCCTGAAGAGCATGGAAATTTCCGGTGAAAGGGCTAGGACCATGCCCTTCAGAGAAAACACCTAATTTAGAGCTGACCTATAGCCTTGTACTGCTGAGAGGGAGATCTTCTTGGACTTCCTGAGGAAGTGGAAGGAGGCGATCTCAGGAATGGTGGCTCGATCTGGGACTATCTTCCTGGAGTGGCACCATTTTGCAAAGGCATTTCATTTCCCTTGATAAAGGTTAGCTGAGGAAGAGCAAATAGGAGCGGACACGTCCTCCGCCACTTCTCTGGGAAAACCCTTCTTTAGGAGGATCTGGACCATAGTCTGAACGCGTGAAGATTGAGTGCTGAAGGGTTCTTGTGCTAAGCCCCGTTGATGGGTGGATGCAGAAGATCTGGTCTTCCCTGAAGGGCCAGAGGCTCTTCTACTGCTAGCTCGAGGGCGTCTGGAAACCATGGGGCTTCGGGCCACCAGGGAGCGATCAAAGTCATCTGAAGGTAGGATGCGTGTCTTGCTCTCAGGAGTACCATCTGGAGCAAGGGAAATGGTGGGAAAGCGTAGGAGTCTGGGTTGTCCCAACTTTGCAGAAGAGCATCTTCTCCTGCTGCCAGAGGGTCCAGGAGAGGGCTGAAATATATTGGGAGTTGGTGATTCCATCTAATTGCAAAAAGGTCCACTAGAGGGGAGCCCCATTTGCTGAGGATGAAGTTCGCTACCTCTCGATAGAGGGACCATTCTGTGCTGATTATCCGATTCTTCCTGCCGAGGTGGTCCGCCCAGACATTCCTCTTCCCCGGGATGTAGCGGGCTTTGAGTGACACTTGGAGATTCTTGGCTAGGTTGAGGATGTCCATCGTCAGAAGGCATAGTTCCTGGGAGACTGTTCCCCTTGCTCATTCAGGTAGGCTACTATTGAGGAATTGTCTGACATTATGCCCACTACTTTTCCCAAGACTTGATCCTTGAAGTGACGGAGAGCCAGGAGTACTGCTTTCAACTCAAGCCCATTGATATGGGCTGTCCGCTCGACTGTGGACCAGGAACCGCTGATGTGATCGTTGTTGAGGTGGGCTCCCCAGCCCTCCTTGGAGGCATCTGAGAACAGGAGGACTTCGGGGGGAGATGGGCCGAGGGGCATCCCCATGAGCAGGTTGCACGGGCCTTCCACCAGAGAAGAGAATCCTTGACTTCTTCATTGAGGGAGATGTGTTGTAGGGGTTCTCCCTCTTGCGGGGCCCACTGAGACTTGAGGAGCCACTGTAGCGGTCGCATTCTTTGTCTACTCCTGGGGATTAATCTCTGAAATCTGACTTTTCCGGGTTGACTACTGTGCCCAATTTCAGGACAAAGGTTAGGACCATTCTCAGGTGTTCTTGGCATAGCTGGGCAGAATGTGCAAGGATCAGCCAGTCATCCAAGTAACGGAGTAGGTGAATTCCCCTGGAGTGGGACCACGCTGAAACGAGGTTGAACACACTGGAGAAGACTTGGGGTGCTGTGGAAAGTCCGAAGCAGAGGCAAGGGAACTGGAAGGTGTTGCCCCTGTGGACGATTCTGAGGAATTTCCTGGAGGAGGGATGCACTGGTATGTGGAAATAGGCATCTTGGAGGTCCAGTGACACCATGAAGTCCCCTTCCCTGATAGATGCCCTTAAGGACTCTGGGGTGTCCATTCGGAACTTCGTCAGGGAAAGGAACTTGTTGAGTGGAGACAAATCGATGACTGGTCTCCACACATCTGTTGTCTTTTCTACTAGGAATAGCCTTGAGTAGAACCCTGGGTCCGGAGTCGAGACTTCCTCTAAAGCTCCTTTCTGGAGCAGAACGGAGATTTCCTCCGCTAGGGCCCGCCCGCGAGCCGAGTCCGGGTGGTAGCTGCTGACTTGGATGGGATAGGGGGAGAGGTTTGGGACAGTGTGAAAGGGAAGACAATATCATGTCTTGATGACTTGGAGGGTCCAGTCTTCTGCCCCGGCCTCTTCCCATGCTCTCCAGTAGAGGGAGAGGCAACCCCCTATCTTGTACGGAGGGGCTGGCGAATTCCTAGGATTCCTGTGAGGGAGTCCGGAGCCTCTATAATGTTTGTGTCTAGGATCTCTAGTCGTAAAGGGACGGGGCTTTTCTGTCTGCCTTTTCGACTTGGAGTGGAGGGGTGGCCTTTCTTCATTCTTTGAGTGAGGAAACAGCTGCCTTTGCGTCTGAGGGGTCCTCGGGGCTGATGGGGGGGTTGGCCTTGGCCTCGAGGTAGGGACGGCTACTCTCTCGATGGCTCTGTTATGGCTCAGTTGGTTTTTGCTAGTGCTTGCTGAATCCACCTTGTCCGGGGGAATCAGCATGCGGGTTAGAAGGGGGGCCCTCTTCAATGGAGCATAAATTTCTCTGAGGAGGGGATCACTGGGGTCTCCTAGGAAGGTGTCTCTCCTGCGGGACCCAATGTTGGCCCAAGACATTAAGAGGCAGGCCGCTTGATGCTTCAGAGCTCTGCTCGAGCTTTCCCATAGAGATTGGAGGTTGCATTCCTCTTGGGGTTGCAGCTCGGGTAAAAACTCCCTTACTGAAGCCAAGACGCGTTCCAGCCAGAAGTGCACAGTGAGAGAGAGAGCCAGGCCCTGAACGAGGTCCCTGGATTCTCTGCCGGAAAGGATGACGTTTCTTCTGAGCAGTGAATCCACGTCCGCTTTGACAAGCTCTGGTAACCGAGCCGGGATCAAGGCTTCTTAAGGTTTGTCCCTGATGGGAAGTAGAAGCATTTTTGCTGTTCCACTGGAACAGAGCGCCAGCGCGGTTTTTCGGTTGCCCGGGTGGTGAGTGCGTCAGAGGCCTGGTTCATGGCTCGTACCGTCTGTGTACTCCATGGGAGTTGGATTGGAGGTGGTTTCGTTGTTTGAGAATTGCCCGTCCTGAAGATTTCAGACTCGAACGTGACTTCCTCTTCTTGTGGAAGGCTCAGTTGATTAGCTCTCCTAACTTTAGAGAGGATCTCTGAGCAGGAGGGTGTAACAACCATTGGGGATTCCGACTGGGAATCCTGCGAATTTTGGCAACTTGCCCTCTCATCCTCGGTGCTGTGGACGTCGTCGCCGTCGTAGCTGGCGTCTGTCCGGTCAACGAGAAACACCGCGTCTGCAACCTCGTCCCCGATCTCTGTCCTCGTGATCAAAGGGCATGGAAAGGTCACTGTTGATCACCCGGCTCTTCCTAGGGTGGGTATTATGCGTACTGCAGGATTCCTGAGTAGAAGAGACTAAGGGGCTCTTTGTCTTCGAACCCGGGTTCTTTGTCCATGCCGGCGTCGAGTTTCCGGGATGGGTCGGGGGCAAGCCGCAAGCGACCTCATCCGGGAAAAATCTCGTACAGGAGCGGTAGCTAGAGGTGGCCTGAGGCGCATGTCCGTCTACGCTAACCGTCCTGGTTGAAGGAATAGAGGACAACTTGGCTTGAGAATGACTCGAAGTGGACGTTGTACCACTTTCCTGTCTACTACGCGTTGGAAGAGGGACAGTCGAGTTTCCGGGATGGGTCGAGGTCAAGCTGCAAGCGACCTCATCCGGAAAAAATATCGTACAGGAGCGGTAGCTAGAGGTGGCCTGAGGCGCAAGTCCGTCTACGCTAACCGTCCTGGTCAAAGGAATAGAGGACACTTGGCCTGAGAATGACTCGAGGTGGACGTTGTACCACTTTCCTGTCTACTACGCTTTGGAGGAGGGAGAGAATTGCTCGTCTCCTCTGAAGCCGTAGTCTGCCTTCTCTTGTTTTTGGGGGGTGAAGAGGGAAGCCATTGTCTATGCTTGTGCACCTGTTTCCCTGTATGTGCATTCCTGTGAACATGAAAGTACACGGACCACTGACTACCATCCCACTGAATGCACGTCTCACACGGGGATGAAGGTGAACACTTGAGAGCTATACACTTGATACACAAAATGTGAGGATCCACTTGGGCTGGCAGTAAGGGGGTTAGACAAAGGTATCTCCCTTCGGCGTAGGCACACAACCCATCTTGAACAACAACAATACTGGAACCAGATTCCATACTTACAGTGAAGGGTAGGATACCCGGTGGCGGTTAAGGGAATAATACAGGAAAGGGAGATGGCACTCAATAAATTCCAGGACACAGGATGGCGTAGGGAAACCCCGATGAAATTGAAAGAAGACGAACTCCTTAGCGTCCTGGGAGTGAGCTGGCGACAATCGAAGCGGGTTGCTTGATTTTCGGCACATACGTAAATATTAAACCGTTGATTAATTAACGGTTCGCTGCCGTGCTAATAATGGATTTTGACTGAGAATCGGCCCATTAAGGGGGAAACTGATAAAAACTAAACATGTATAGTTGAGAGATGTTAACTCGTTCACTACCGCGAAGAGAATGGTTATACTGTGCGAGACTTGGGGTGGAGGGCAAGGCCCCCCCCCCTTGCCCCAATAGGGCCCCTTACTGAGGATAAGCGTTGCCCAGACCCACAGAGTGAGGATTTTAATTTAGCGGTAGAAATATTTGCGCTACGTGAAAGTATCCTATTGTAAGGAGTACCGAAGAGTTTGTATTCTTTGGAACAAACATCCCTACCTTTTCCTAAAGCTTTCTCATATATCTATCTTACCACAAAAATCTGATCCACGCAACCCCTACCTTTCCTAAACCCACACTGTTCCTCACCTATTACTCCCTCTGTTCCTCTCCTAATCCTCTCAATTAAAACCCTCCCATAAGCCTTACCAAATACACTCAGTAAACTGATCCCTCTGAAACTACTACACTTACATTTGTCCCCTATTCCTTTGTAAAGTGGAACTTTATAGGCAGTTCTCCAGCACTCTATCCTCCCTTAGACACATATCATTAGCCAGTCCACTATTTCTGTATCTCCATTCTTCAGACACTCTGCATGACACCCATCTAACCCAGGTACCTTACCTGCTCTTATCATTTTAATAATTACTTGCACATCATTTTTTTCTTATTTCACCTCCATTTTCCTCATCCATCGCCATCATTTTCTTAGCGCCACCCAATGCTACCACCACTCCCTATCCTCCATCACATTTAGCAGCTCCTAAAAATACTCTGCCCATCTTCCCCTTACCACCACTTCGTATGTTATCCTCTCTCCATCTGCACCTTTTATCTTTCCTTCTCTACTTGATTTGCCTCCCCTTCCTCTCTTAACTTCCTTCCAAAATATATTTTTATTACTTTCAATATTTTCTGTCATACTTCTCCCCATTTTACATCTGCTCTCCTTTTTGCCTACTTTATCTTATGTTTTGCTTTTCTCCTTTTTTCTTTGTACCTCTCGTACATTTCTGTCGTCCTACTTTATAACCACTCTGTTGGGGTTACTGGGTTGGATAGAGTGAGAAGTATGGAGGTGAGGAGGAGACCAGGAGTAGAAAAGAAGATGACAGATAGGGCTGATGAAAGAGGGGATGGTTTGGACACTTTGAAAGAATGAGTAAAGAAAGATTAGTGAAAGAGGTGTGGAAGGCAGAGGTAGAGGGAGTGATTTTGAGGGGACAACAGAGGACGAGATGGATGGATGGGATAATAGGGAATTGAGAAAGAGGGGAATGTCTTTTGAGTAAAGGAGAAGGCAGGAGATAGGGATAAGTGGAGAGTGACTATGTATAGATGATACTGTTATGCAAGGGTGCAAGGGAGGGAGGGGTGGGGAATGGGGGATAGGGGGTACTTATGTGTGAATGGTATTTTGATGTAGCCTGAAGGGATTTCTCCCAGTCTTCTCTTTTTCTGCATGAGGGGATGGAGAGGAGGGTCACTAATTAAGTGATGCTGCCTTGCTGTGGATGTACTGTGTCTTGTTACATTGCTTCTAACCCAGGGCAGTGGGTGAAATACAGGGATGACCTATCATCCATGAGCAACTAAGATGGGAGGGAAGAAGGGGTGCTGGAGGGGAGTGGAATGGGTGGGAGTAGGTTTATGCCTTTGATTTGGCAACCTCCCTTATAAGGGTATATAGATAGATATTTGAATGCATGCAGCAGTGATGTAGCATTCATTTACATTATTGCATCCAAACCACTTATGTTAATAACATTAAGTCACACAATTTTGTTGAGGGTATTGACCACAAAGTTTACTTTCCCATGACTCAGTGTTTCATGATTTGGAATAAAAGCTTGAACAATAAAAGGCCACCAAACTGGCTCAGAAAGCAGAAGCTGTTGTATCTAAAAGGGGAAACAAGACTTTGCTGAATGAGATTAATCTTTTTAATACTGTGCAGGCAAGTGATGCTTGAAGGTGAGGAGCATGTACCATAAGGGGCATAGCTGTAAGTAATGTCATCATCTTTGCCCTACACACTAACTATTGGGGCTGGGAACAGTCACTGCTAGAAATTAGAAGAGCAAGACTTATGCTTTCAACCAAGATGAAAGTCCCGCATGCTTGTGATTATACTACCAGCTCACAAGTGATGCTGGGATCAAATGAAATGAAGAACAAAGTAATGAACTGATGGATACTTTGGGGGGAGGGGGGATAGTGAGAGAATCTCTTGTCAGGGATGTAGACAAGACTAGATGTGCCATAATTGCTTTGAAGATCATATTACTTCCTGGAAGGTATGCCAGGTACATGAGATGCAAAATGCTGAATCAAGTACCTTAAGTTAGGTCAGTAAAAGAAGAATGACTCGCATTCAATGAAAATAAAGTTTAAGTTGCAAAACATAGCAAATAAATCAATCATTAAGACTTGGAAGTACATACATACCAAGGGCTTTTTCCCCCTTACAAGGGAGGTAGCCAAAGTCAAAAGACATAATTCCACTCCCACCCATTTCATCCCCACCCACTCCACTCCCATTCATCAACCCTCCCTCCCTCCCTCTTTTCTTGGCTCCTCCTGGATGATGGGTCATCCCTGCATTTTGCCCAATGACCTGGGCAATGAAACACTGCAAGGAAATTAAAAGTATTCAATGTTGGTTGTGGAGGAGGAGGAGAAGAGAAGAAGAGAAAAGGAGAAGAGTACAGAAGAGTGGAGAGGAGAAGAGGTGTCACTGGTTGTAGGCTCCCTTATGTGAAGATGTGGTGGGAAGATAGTACATACATATACCAAGGCTTTTTCCCCCTTACAAGGGAGGTAGCCAAAAAGGGGAAGGCATAAAATCATTTCCACCCATTCCATCCCTGAATACACTCCACACCCCTCCACCCTCCCTCTTATCTGTGCACCTCCTGGATGACAGGTCATCCCTGCACCTTGTCCACTGCCCTGGGTCAGAAACAGTGTCGCAAGACACAGCACATCCACAGCAAGGCCACTTCATTAAATCGGCGACCCCCCATCTCCGTCCCCCCATTGCATACAAGGAGAGGACGGAGAAGGGAAGGGAAGATAGTAAAAGATTATAAAAACTTTGGGTCCAGTCTGTGGTCAAGTGTTTGTTTCACAAAACTGCACCTCCAGACAGAGGTAACAGTGTTAATGGGATTTGAAGACAAGTGGGATGAAGATTATTCTCTCCAAAATCCATCACACAGGACTACAACAAGCAGGTACTCATTGTTGGTCCCTCTTGTGATTATCAGAACCAATATCATTCATTCATGAGTAAAGATTGAGGTCCTCAGTCCCTTGTCATAATTTATATTCACTCTGAAAATACTTTTTCTGTTATAATATTCACTTCCATGTATCCATGATTCTGCTAAGTAAACTGTGTGAAAAATGAACCTGTGAACATTTATTCAATATCTGTTGAAAGATGTAATGGTAGCTTACCTGCATTACCAGCTCGGATGCTATTGTATGCCTGCTGTGTCACACTTGCTGCTGCATTCAATTCTTCCCGTATTTCTTCTGTCATCACTAGACCATTGGGCTTCATGGCTGAATAGTTGGATTCACAGGACCCAGCAGAGAGGCAGGGTGGTTGAAGGGTTGCAGCAGTTGTGGGTAAGGTGTGTGCAATGGAAAATGAAGAAGGGCAAGTGGTGGTACTGGTGCCATCAGACATAATGGAGATGGACGGTGCAAAAGAGGTGTCAGAAGGGGAGGTTAATACACTACTACGACTACTGTGGATACAATCCGTTTGAGAAAAGTTGCTACTATCACTGGGACAACTCTTCCTAATGGACACATTACCTTCTACTAGATCTGGGTTAGAGTTTGACATATCATCATCAGATAACTCATCATAAGCATAACCCATTTGCATCCCTACTCTACGTCTACCCAGGAAAATAGTGCTAGTTTTCAATTTGTTAAATAAATCTGGCATACTGTATCTACGCTTTGTTCTTTGATAGCTACTTAACACTGCCTGATCTAATTCATCATCAAAAGAGTTAGATTGCGAGGTACTCCAATCCAGATGTTTATCATCTTTCTCATCTTGTGAGTTAGACTTTCCCAGATCGGAAAAAGATATGTATTTGCTCTTCCTCTTGCCTTGCATCCTTTCACTGTAACTGCCTCCCTTGCTTTTCCTATATAGCTTTCTGGCTAGGGCCCCAAGAGCTGTCCCATTTGAGGGGTCAGGGATAAAACACATTAAAGTAAGAAACAATTTATAGAGTTTCAATCAAGATTTATAATAATACTGCTAATCATCCCAGAATGTCTACAATGACATAGAATATGAGCAATATAAAAAGTGTAATAACTACTCTAATGTTAAAGAGATCAAACATGAAAATAAAACATGTAAAGAATATATTGTTGTTAATATATATAAGCATGCCTGATCTTTACAACAAAAAGACATGTTAACATCCATTAAATTAAAGTTTAAATGTTCAGAGCTCTCAGAGGTAGCTAGGTAGCTGTCAGCACCAGCAAAATGTTACCTTTCTTTCGATTTGACTTTTCACTGTCCTTGGTCTGGTCCTTCTCATCCCCAGCTTTGGTACTAATATCTGATGTATTCACAGTCACTGTTGCCTTGATCTCTTGTTGTGCCTCATGAATTTTGTCATAAAACACCTGTGCAGAGAAAGAGGATCAAATATACTTTAACTGTTGTAAATATAAAGCAAACATTATTCATGCTTATTTTCTTTTTCTTTTCAACAAGCTAGAACTATGGTAGATTACAGAGTGCCAAAAGGATCTGGGTATAAGGTAAGAATGAACGAGGAAAGAGTGGCAAAAAACTAAAAAAAAAAAAAAAAAAAAATCGGATAGAGAAATTTAAAGGAAAACCAAAAATAAGATAGATGGATGGGGTAAAGGAGGCATTTGATGCAAGAAAAACCTCTGTTGGGCAAGATAGAGACAATGTATAAGATAGGAGTGAATGCAGAGTGGTTGTCAATAGATGAGGAAATCACTCAGCCCAAGGTAGCAATTCCTAAAGAAGGAACAACCCCCTGCCAAATATTTACTTGGTTTAAAGAAAGCCCTAATTCACTGGTGGTTAAGATCTTTGTGAACTGGTGATGACAATGATGACATTGGTGATTTTGAGAGTGAAAAAGGGAGGGAAGGGAATTCAAAAGTTCAGAACACATCACAAACAAAAATACTATGGGTAGGTGAGGTAGTTATACAGCTGTGTTTAGAGTACTCACCTTGAAGAAATGTTGAGTTTTATCACTTTCTTTTAATTTGTTAAACAGCGTTCTTTGGATTTTAGGATTACCACCCTCTAAGAGTGCTATTCCCAATTCTACAGCCTCTACAAAAATGTGCTGGCAACGTTTCTCTTGACTCTTCATGACTAACTCTACTACCAGGTCTGCTGCACCTTCATCAGCTAGATGGCACTGTACATCAGACAGCTTCTTCTGAGACCGCTTCAGGTATACATCTGCAAGGGTGTGCTTCCATTATTTCCAGTAAATGAATACATTACTGATGATTAGTTCTTTTATTACTTTACATACATACATATACCAAAGGATTTTTCCCCCTTACAAGGGAGGTAGCCAAAAAATGGAGGTATAAAAACCACTCCCACCCATTCCATCCTCACAGACACCTAATAAACAACATAACAGATATCTACTATAGAAAATAACCAAATATTCAAACTGCCTCAGTACTTTCTAATTTACCCTATCTGACAGCTCCCTTCCCACCCGTTCTCTGCCTCACCCTCATCATCTTTAGAACTTCAAATATATAAAACATTAATGTAAAGAAAACAAGAGCTGAACAACCTGTTGTAAAATATACACGAAAAATAATCAAACAATCTGTTGCCCCATGTATCTTCTGATGAAGAACCACCATTTCCAGGAAACTGCCAACAGCTACTTGATCTGCCCACAAGTCACTCAATAAAAAATTTGTCCTGTTGTCTGGGTAGAATGATAGAAGTGGTGTACAACAAGGTGTGCTGTGTTTTCTGTGTGGTGATTACATCTGTTCTTAGTATGGTTAATTTCTTATTGATCTTCACTGTCAGGTCTTCCATTTGTGGACCTGAAGGTCACATGTATCAAAGGCAAGGTTCTAATATTTTAGGACCTTTGATCAGTGGGGGAAATGACTAAAGTGAATTTTAAGTGTTTTGATACATGGTAGTTCATGGGTAAACTATAAAGACGGTAAGAAGGTGAGAAGAGTATTTCAGAGAATTGTTGAATGTGGAGGAGGTCAGGGAGGGATTGATTGTGACAGGTGGAGTTACTTGGACAATCTGTTAAGGGAGAAGAAAATGTCAAGGCTACAGAAAAAGATAAGATATAAAGTGCAATGCATGTGAGAAAAACTGGTAAGGTACCTGGGTTGGATGAGTGCCATGTGGAGTGTCTGACAAAGGAAGGAACTGTTTCTTTTTAGCAGACTGACTTTTGAGGTTGTTTCATGTGTCTCTAAGGGGGGGGGGGATGAACCAGAGGATTGGAGTGTTTGCATAGTTCCCCCATTACAAAGGAAAAGGAGCCAAACATAATTGTAGTATAATTGGAAAAATACAAGGTTGTTAATTGAGAGGATTATGAAGGGAACTGAAGTGGTAATTGGGGAGGAACAGTGTATTAATATTGTGAGTCCATTTTTGTGATAAGTGATGTCTTCAATAACTGCAGCACATTCGGTGAATATTACTAGTATGAATTGTGGTGTTGTTTTAGTTTTCTCTGTTGGTGCTGTGTGCCAATATGCTAGTTTGTGATACCACTGATATTTATTTGTAGTATATGTAGATCCCCATCCTCTCTCCTGGATTTTTTTGGATGTGTTTGGTTGGTGTGTGGTGGTTGCAGTTCCCACTATGTGCTGGTTTGTGTTGGCCAGTGTGATGCTTGTGTGGTGTATCCATGTGTAGTATGTGTTGTACTTCATGGATGTGTGTAATTGTGCATGTGGGCCTGGGTTGGTTTTGGTGCTTTCAACTAGGAGGTATGGGAGGGAGGTGCTAGATGGAATGATATGATAGAAGGTAATAGAGAGAACATAGTGAGCTTTATGGTCCAATCTGGAGACCAGGTACTGGCCCCACCAGGTTCCACCTCTTTGCAGTGGTGGGGGTTGTATGATGTCTTTGTGATTGGGAAGCACCTGGATTTTCTCCATCAGATTCTCTGTCTTCTCTTGACCAGTGGAGCTACCATTTACAGCTGTCCATATAGTGAAATGCCACTCTTAATTTTCTGGATGGATGTGTTGTGAGGAACTATAACCATAATTGCTTATGGTTGAGTGATGTGTTGCTGGGATCAGTACCATAAAGAATAAATAATTCAGCCAGATTAACAAGAAAAATAATATAAATAAATAAAATAATAAAACTTAATAATAGATTGCATTCATAACTAAAATGTACAAACCTCCAGGATGTGAAAACATCTTGTTTCTCTCAGTGAAATCTATTCTGCCTTGCCGGGAACTCTCAAAGTATCGTTTGAGAAGTGTTTCTCGTAGTACATCACCCTGGAAGAGAACATTCACTTGTCTTTACATGCAATGTTAAGCAAATAATGGGTGCTATATGAGGCACAAAGTGAAATGTGCTTCTATATCATGAAAGACTGGGTAATCTAATAGCTTCAAGAGATTCCACATTTGCGGATACATGAAGCAAAAACCAGAGGCAAAGTATCAAGTAGTACAGATCATGCTACATAGGAAGTCATAGTACACCAATAAATCATAACATACTTTGCAAAATAAGAATAAGAGTAATAATAATAACAATAATCAATAATAATAATAATATAGAAAAAATTATAAACTGGGATTACTCCATTTCTTTTGTTGACATCTAGGATAAATGTTTCACAATGGTGTACACTTTGGCAAAACAAATTGAGGACAAATCATAATCTGAAACCATATGATGTACAACATAATAAAAAGTGACATTCTCTTTGGTGTGGAGCTGAATGTGTGATGGGGCCTGATAACAATGGTGTGAATTTTTACTTTTACAGGAGGAAAACCAGTGGAGCACACATGTTTGGGGATAGAGTAGGATCATCCTGACACGGAGAAGAACGGTGAAAACATTGACAACTGAACAAGTGGTCAAGGCACCTCTTACCCTTTTTAGATCATCACGGTCATAACCAGCTTCCCCCTACAAAATTGATACTTAATAAGATTACAGGACAAAAACAATCTGATACAGTGCCAATGCACGGTTTGCTATTTAATATAACTATTTATTCCCATCACTAAAGGGTTAGATGACTGTTAAAATCTTATAGTTTATATAGTGGTAAACATTAATCATAAGAGATTTATTTAACACATCTAGAAGATAAACAATTGGATAAATTATGTAAATATTAAGGTAAAAGTTCAATTATTTTTATGTCATTAAATTGTGCATTGTATTATTTTCAAGCCACCAAGACCAAACCAATCCTGGACAGATCTATGCAGTAAAGTGCATCACTGCAAAGACCTAGGTGACTGTCTTCCTAAAAATAACATACACATTAGTTAAGAAATAAATGGCTTTTTCATATTTTTGGGAGGAAACAATTTTAAATATCATCTCTCACTTTATCATCAATCACAACTACCCATAGTTTCACATAAAAGAAAGGAAAATAAGAGAAAAGAAAAAAAGAGAAACAAAAGAAAAAAGTATTCTAGAACTGTTTTCCAACATTCAACACTTTAGGTATGAAACTTGTTTTAATGTTGACAGACTAGAGAAAAGTGAATTAGTTGGCCAGTACTCTCACCTTAAACATTCAATGACATACATACTGCAGTCATCATTCCCATTCTATTTGTTAAGTTAGTTTAAAGGATAAAGAGTTACATTTAACTTTCCAAGGTACTGCATGATACTTCTGCCTTCAAACTGTTCTACTGGAGTTTTATTCTATACACAATCAAATCCCCTACTATTCACCAAAAATTGACTAATGACTGTGTTTGAGAATAATGATGTACATAAATATACCTGGCCCAGTGATTGGTGGGAATGTAGTCAAAAGAGAATTAATGGATTATTGTACTGTATTATTATACTGTGACTGTCTTTCTGTTATGCTGTCCCCCCACTCTTGTTACTGTCCTGTACCATTTCTCTGAATATTCATTTTCTCATTTCGCTGAACCCTGTGGTGGAGGTAAAGAATACTGCCACCAAGTCTTTCCACTAGAGTTGTATGAGGCGACAAAAACGGGATGGGGATAGGACAAGGCATCCTTCTCCCTATAGCTCCAAAAGGGACATTCTTGAAAAAAGGGCATAAGAGGGTATGGGAGCTTTCCAACCAGTAACCTAAGGTTTAGTTCTTTTAATGTGTGTAAATGTGGCACAGATGAGAGTAAAAGAGAAGAGATAGGCAGTATGTTTGTGAGAAGAAAGATGAATGTGTTGGCATTGAGTGAAACTAAGTTGAGAGGGAGGGGTGATTTTGAGTTTGGGAGGGTCTCAGGAGTGAAGAGAGGACGAGGGAGAGACGGGGTGGCTATGCTAGTAAGTATTTACCTAGTTGTATTATACTGGAAGGGAGCTATGCTCGTGGTGACCCATCTTTGTATCTTTCAGCATCAATTTTTTTCTTTATCTAAGTTATTCCATATACCCAGCACTCTGTGTGGGAAGCTATTCTTTTTCCAATTTCTTCTGTAGTTGTCCTTTTTGAGTTTCTTTTCATGACCTCTTGTTGTCATTTTTTTGTAAATCTTTTCTGTCAAGGATTTCCATTCCTTTCATGATTCTAAATATAGTCAGCAGATCACCTCTCTCTCTTCTTTGCTCTTGTGTTGGTAGTTCTAGTTTCAATAATATTTGTTCATATGTTAATTTGGAAAGAGCTGGTGCCAACTTTGTTGTTGCTCTTAGTATTCTTTCTAGTTTCCTTATATTCTTTTTAGTACTGGGTGTCCATAGTGAAGAGATAGGTAAGTGTGTGGAGTGAAAGGAGGTTTGTTCAAGGTTACTGTGGATGAAGGTGAAACTGGGAAGGGAGATGTGGGTTTTTGTAAGTGCCTATGGCCTGGTGGTGCGAAGAGTGTAGTAGGAGAGGGAGCCTTTTTGAATAGATTTAAATTAGGGCATAGAGGGATCTCAATGTTGTGGTATTGGGAGACCTCAATGCTAGGGTAGGAGATGAACCAATAGACGAAGTGTTTGGTAAGTGTGGAATTCCAGGAAAAAATTGTAGTGGAGAGATGATGGTGGAGAACTGATGATAGCAAATACAGTGTTTAGGAAGAAAGTCAAGTATAAGTATACAGGGGAAAGGGTGGTGGATGGAAGGGTGGTAAATAGGGCATTAATGGACTATATAGTGGAGCCTTTTTGAATAGATTTAAATTAGGGCATAGAGGGATCTCAATGTTGTGGTATTGGGAGACCTCAATGCTAGGGTAGGAGATGAACCAATAGACGAAGTGTTTGGTAAGTGTGGAATTCCAGGAAAAAATTGTAGGGGAGAGATGATGGTGGAGAACTGATGATAGCAAATACAGTGTTTAGGAAGAAAGTCAAGTATAAGTATACAGGGGAAAGGGTGGTGGATGGAAGGGTGGTAAATAGGGCGTTAATGGACTATATAGTGGTAACCAGGAGTATAGTAGGAAGAGTTAAGGATGTACATGTTCTAAGGGAAGAGTGGAGGAATATCAGATAATTTTTTTGTTGGAAGGTAAGTTGAGAGTGGAGGACAGATGGAGAGAGAAGAAAAGGACAGAAGGTAAGGAGGTGCTTAAAGTGAACTGCTTAAATAAGAAAGGAAAGGAGTATAAGAAGAACCCAAGAGAAGAGATGAAAGGGAGTGAAGGATAGAGTAGAACTAGGAGTGGAGGAAGAATGGGGATGGTTCAAGGAGGGAGTCCCAAGATGTGCAAAGATGGTGTGTAGAACAATGAGGATGGGAGGAAATAGAAGGAAGGGTAGTGAGTGATGGGATGAGGAAGCAAATAATGCTGTAGAAGAGAAGTGAGCTTTCACAGACTGGTTACAAATTAGGATGAAAAAATCATATGAGAGGTACAAAGAAAAGAGAAGTAAAGCATGAAATAAAGGAGGCAGAGGAGCTGATGTGAAATGGGGTAAAAGTATGACAGCACTGTATAGGGCAGAAACATGGAACATAAGGAAGAGGTGGAGGAGTTTGAATGTATTTACCTAGTTGTAATATACGGGAGGGGAGCTATGCTCGTGGTGACCCGTCTTTGTATCTCTCCGCATCAAGTTTTATCTTAAAATCTTGTATAGTGTTAGCACATACTGTTTTGTTGTCTAATTTGTTCCATGTATTTATCGCTCTGTGTGGGAAACTGTTCCTTTTCAAGTTTTTTCTATAACTATTCTTTTTCAATTTTTTTATTCCATGTCCTCTTGTTTTACCGTTGTCCCACATTAATAGGTCGTTCCTGTCTAAAACTTCCATTCCTTTCATTATTCTGTAGTTAGCAAATCTCCTCTTTCTCTTCTTTGTTCCAGAGTTGGTAGGTTCAATTTGGATAGTCTTTGCTCATATGTTAGTTCGGCAAGTGTCGGTGCTAGTTTTGTTGTCGCTCTGTAATCTTTCTAGTTTCTTAATATTCTTTTTGGTACTGGGTGTCCAAAGTGATGCTGCGTACTCGAGTTTTGGTCTTATTAGTGTGTTTGAGATGAGGTGCCTGAGAAGTATGAAAGGGGTTACTAGGCTAGATGGAGTGAGAAATGAGGTGAGGAGGAGAACAGGGGTGAAAAGGGAGTTGGGAGATAGAGTGGATGAAAGAGTATTGGGATGGTTTGGACACATGGAAAGAATGAGTGAAGAGAGACTAGTAAAAGAGGTATGGAAGGCAGAGGTGGAAGGAGTGAACATAAGGGGGTCAACCTGGGATGAGATGGATGGATGGGGGCATTGGGAAAGAGGGGAATGCCTGTTGAGGAAGGACAGGAGAGGACAGAAGACATGGGTGAATGGAGAATGGTTGTGTATGGATGATACTGTGATGCATGATGGGGAGCAGGTGGGGGATGGAGGGTGAGGGAGTATGTACAAGAAATAGATTGACACAGCCTGAAGGGATTTCTCCCAGTTTTCTCCTTTTCTGCACGAGGGGATGGAGAGGGGGGGGTTCACCAATTTAATGAAGTGGCCTTGCTGTGGATATGCTGTGTCTTGTGGCCCTGCTTCTGACCCAGGGGAGTGGACAAGATGCAGGGATGACCTGTCATTGAGGAGATACCAAGATGGGAGGGAGGAAAGAGGGGAGTGGAGTATGTAGGGGATGGAATGGGTGGGTGTGTTTCTATGCCTTTGTTTTTTGGCCCACTCTCTCCCCCTAGTTCATGTACATCCAAAACTCTTCCTACTCTTCTCCTGGTTACCATTATATAGTCCATTAAAAGCCTTATCTACCACCATTTCTTCCACCACCCTCTCCCATGTGTACTTACGCTTGACTTTCTTCCTAAACACTGTATTTGCTATGACCAACTCTCTAGACATATCTCCACCATCATTTCTCTACTAAGATTTTTTCCTGAGGCTCTACTTCCATCTATTTGTTCATCCCCTACCTTAGAACCGAGATCTCCCAATACAGTGAGTCCTCCTTTATACGGTAATTCTATATCTGGTAAATTCCTAGTTATGGTATATGGTAATTACTACCCTCGATTCTATTTACGGTAAGAAAAATTCACAGATACGGTATCCGCTAGATATTTTGAAGAGGAAAGAGCAGGGAGAAGGTACATCTGCCATATCCTATTATTACATATTATAACAAGTTCGGTATATGGTAATTTCAATTTGCGTTAAGGTTTTCAGGAACACATATGTACCATATAACAAGGACTTACTGTACCACTACATTGACATTTCTCCCACCCCTTCTCTCCCACATCCTCTCTTCAGTCCTGACACCCTCCGAACTGCACTCCCAAACTCAAACTTGCCCCTCCCTTTCAACTTATTTTCACTCAGTGTCAATACATCTATCTTTCCTCTCACAACCATACTGCTTGTCTCTTCCCTTTTACTATATATATATATACATTATACATACACCACCTGACTTATGAACATTTGAGTTACAGACATTCAGAGTTACAAAAAAAAAAAAAATTGTTTGGGCATGAAAGCTGAAAATTTGAGTAGAGTGCCTCCAACAATTTTGTGGTTATGCCAGGGATAGAGAAGATGCTGGTAGATAATGTTGATGAAAGATTATTGGGATGGTTTAGATTCATGGAAAGAATAAGTGAAAAAATATTAGTAAAGAGGTATGGAAGGCAAAGTTGGATGGAATTAACTTGAGGGGACATCCAAGGATGAGATGGATGCATGGGGTGAAAGGGCTTTCAGCAAGGAGGAATGTTGAGGAAAGAAGGTGGAAGGCAGGAGATAAAGGTGTGGAAAATGGCTGTATATGGACAATCTTTTGATGTAAAAAGCCTCAAGGTAGTTTTTTTCCTGTCTTTTCTCATTTCTGTGTCTGTCAAGTAAGGGAGAGGGCAGGGGATGGGGGGGAGTGGGGATTGAGGAGTGGTTGTGTGTGAATGATATTTTGATGCAGTCCAAAAGGACTGTTGTCTCTAATTTCTGCATGAGGGGACAGAGAAAGGATAGCCATGTAAGTGAAGCAGTCTTGCTCTGGATGTGCTGTGTCCTGCTGCATTGCTTCGGAAATGGGCATGAGGCAAGAGATAGGGATGACCCTTCATCCTTGTGGAGCCAAGATGAGCGGAAAACAGGTGTGGTGGATGAGAGTGGAATGGGTTGGAGTGTGTGTGTGCCTTTGACTTGGCTACCTCCCTTATAAGGGGGAAGAAGCCCTAAGTATATAGACAGACACATAGGTAGCACCTCCTGAAGCATACCCATTCTTCCCCCATTTCTGTTTCTCTTTTATCTTTCACTACCTCCTATACTTTTCTCAGATTCATCTGGTTTTCCTTTTTTCCCTTTCATTTGCTTATGTTCAATACTTCTCTGACAGAGGAAAAGAAAGTGATAGAGGGTCTCTTTGTAAAGGATGAAACAATATCAAAATGACATAGCAAAAAAGTTACAGTGGAATGTTTGAGGGCTTCTAAATAGTTTTCCACATAGATGCATTTATTTGCATATATTAAACTATCCAAGAGACAGTATAAATGAATCCAAAGCAAAGGTCTGAAGAAACAGACAAATCATCACGAGGATCAGCTCTAATCCTGTATATTAAATTTTGGTAGATACACATATACACATACCAATATACAAATCAAAACCAGAACCAATGACACATACCCATTTTCTCAACCGTATATGATCCAGCCTGACATGCTTACTCCCTAATAAATGCTCATACCACATAGGAAAAACATCCATACACTTAAGGACATAATAAACATGTACATGGCAAAATATCTCACACTGCACAATAACAACAGACTTGCAACACAAAATTATTGGCAGTCCCAAGGTACATAAGCAAATTAAATAAATTTATGTGGATTTATTTAAAAAGATAAAGAATCTTTTTTTTAAACCATTCACACTATATTTCCATCATTCTTGCCAAATCACCCTTAGTTTCTCTGATACCATCTCTAACTGAAAATAACCAAAGTTTTACTGTCACGTTGATGGCTACAAAAACAATTCTAATTACTAAAGAGGTATAAAAAAAAAAATTTAATTTTCGCAGGAAAATTAATTTTTCCCAGGAAAATTAATTTTTCCCTGATACAAACCTGAGGTACTCCTTACAATAGGATACTTTCGCGTAGCGCGAATATTTCTACTGCAAAATTAAAATCCTCACTCTGTGGGTCTGGGCAACGCTTATCCTCAGTAAGGGGCCCTCCACCACAAGTCTCGCACACTATAACCATTCTCTGAGCCAGGTATGAATTAAGCACAAGGTTTGTCAGGCAAGGAGAAGGAACTGTTTAGAGGGGTGGTTGAGGAGGGCCATTAAAGGTAAGGAGTACCTCAGGTTTGTATCAGGGAAAAATTAATTTTCCTGCAAAAATTACATTTGTTCCGAAGAATACAAACTCTTCGGTACTCCTTACAATAGGAGACTCGGATTTAGGAGGGAAGGAAGTTGTTATCTAGCCTGGGAAACTGCTGTAAGGAAAATCTAGTGTGCTAAGACTATGTTGACCAGACCCCTATACATTCCCCTCACTTTGAAGTGCACCCCTTTCTGTTCCCTGGAGTGGAGACAGACAGGTTATAATCACTTTGTACCACTGAAGGGCTTGAATTGATTCCCTTGGAATGCTTGAGAGCCCGCGGGTGAGGTAAGGGAATGTAGGAGTATGAGAAGGACTTTGGAAAGTTATCCCTGCAGTTGCCGAGCCAGAACCTGGATGAGTTGTCAGGGTCGGCTGTGTGCTCTTGAGGAGGGGTATATCATTTTCAGGACTTCTTGGGCGGCCACTATGGGGCCCAAAGATAAGTTCCCTAAAGATTCCCGCATAACTTCTTTGAGGTAAAAGGAAGTGAACGTATTCTGGCTCTTCCATATACCTGCTTGAAGAACCTGGTTGACTGACAGATTCTTTCTGATGACTAGGGAGGTCCCTACTGCCCTCAGGTCATGGGCAATCTGTGTGGTTCATGTCGCAGGCTCTGCGGATGACTTCCATTGTCCAGTAAGAAATGGAATTCTTAGTGATGGGCTACCTTTAGTAGAGATGAACAACCTCTTTAATTCTGGTCAAAGATGTTCGGTTCTCTTGAGGTAGGTCCGGATGGCTCGTACCGGGCATAGAACTGTTTCAGTCTATTCTCCCCCTGCAAATTCGTTTAAGGACGGAACACTAAAGGACCAGAATCTAGGGTCGGATTTGGCAGGATCTTGGTTTTTGGCAATGAATTGAGGCATGAAAGTGAAGGAGACCTCTTTCCATCCTTTGGAATGGGCGACTCTATAAGAGATGGCATGTAACTCCCCTACTCTCTTGGAAGATGCCAGGGCTAGCAGAAAAAACTGTCCTCTAGGAGAGGTCCTTCAGATGTGCCTCTCGGAGAGGTTCGTAAGGGGGACCCCTCAGAGAGTTCAGGACTAATGCCACATCCCGCAGAGGAGAACTGATTTCCCTGGGGGGGGCATGATCTTTGAAGTGCCTGAAGAGCATGGAAATTTCCAGTGAAAGGGCTAGGACCATGCCCTTCAGAGAAAACACCTGATTTAGAGCTGACCTATAGCCTTGTACTGCCGAGAGGGAGATCTTCTTGGACTTCCTGAGGAAGTGGAAGGAGGCGATCTCAGGAATGGTGGCTTGATCTGGGACTAACTTCCTGGAGTGGCACCATTTTGCAAAGGCATTGCATTTCCCTTGATAAAGGTTAGCTGAGGAAGAGCGAATAGGAGCGGACATGTCCTCTGCCACTTCTCTGGGAAAACCCTTCTTTAGGAGGATCCGGACCATAGTCTGAACGCGTGAAGATGGAGTGCTGAAGGGTTCTTGTGCCAAGGCCCGTTGATGGGTGGATACAGAAGATCTGGTCTTCCCTGAAGGGCCAGAGGCTCTTCTACTGCTAGCTCGAGGGCATCCGGAAACCATGGGGCTTCGGGCCACCAAGGAGTGATCATAGTCATCCGAAGGTAGGATGTGTGTCTTGCTCTCAGGAGTACCTTCTGGAGCGAGGGAAATGGTGGGAAAGCGTAGGAGTCCAGGTTGTCCCAACTTTGCAGAAGAGCATCTTCTCCTGCTGCCAGAGGATCCGGGAAAGGGCTGAAACATATTGGGAGTTGGTGATTCCATCTCATTGCAAAAAGGTCCACTAGAGGGGAGCCCCATTTGCTGAGGATGAAGTTCGCTACCTCTCGATAGAGGGACCATTCTGTGTTGATTATCTGATTCTTCCTGCTGAGGTGGTCCGCCCAGACATTCCTCTTCCCCGGGATGTAGCGGGCTTTGAGTGACACCTGGAGATTCTTGGCTAGGTTGAGGATGTCCATCATCAGAAGGCATAGTTCCTGGGAGACTGTGCCCCCCTTGCTCGTTCAGGTAGGCTACTACCGAGGAATTGTCCGACATTATGCCCACTACTTTTCCTGAGACTTGATCCTTGAAGTAACAGAGAGCCAGGAGTACTGCTTTCAACTCAAGCCAATTGATATGGGCTGTCCGCTCGACTGTGGACCAGGAACCGCTGATGTGATCGTCGTTGAGGTGGGCTCCCCAGCCCTCCTTGGAGGCATCGGAGAACAGGAGGACTTCGGGGGGAGATGGGCCGAGGGGCATCCCCATGAGAAGGTTGCATGGGCCTTCCACCAGAGAAGAGAATCCTTGACTTCTTCGGTGAGGGAGATGTGTTGTAGGGGTTCTCCCTCTTGCGGGGCCCACTGAGACTTGAGGAGCCACTGTAGCGGTCGCATTCTTTGTCTACTCCTGGGGATTAATTTCTCTATGGAGGCCATATGGCCCAGGAGGATTTGGCATTGTGTCGCCGTCAGGAACCTGGTCGATAGTGCCTGTGCAACTAGAGAAGCGAGATTCGGGATCCCCTTTTCTACTGGGAAGGACTCCATTAGGGAGGAGTCCAGGACCATACCCAGGTATGTGACTCTCTGTCTTGGTAAGAAATCTGACTTTTCCGGGTTGACTACTGTGCCCAATTTCAGGACAAAGGTTAGGACCATTCTCAGGTGTTCTTGGCATAGCTGGGCGGAATGTGCAAGGATCAGCCAGTTATCCAAGTAACGGAATAGTTGAATTCCCCTGGAGTGGGACCACGCTGAAACGAGGTTGAACACACTGGAGAAGACTTGGGGTGCTGTGGAAAGTCCGAAGCAGAGGCAGGGGAAGTGGAAGGTGTTGCCCCTGTGGATGATTCTGAGGAATTTCCTGGAGGAGGGATGCACTGGTATGTGGAAATAGGCATCTTGGAGGTCCAGCAACACCATGAAGTCCCCTTCCCTGATAGACGCCCTTACGGACTCTGGGGTGTCCATTCGGAACTTCGTCAGGGAAAGGAACTTGTTGAGTGGAGACAAATAGATGACTGGTCTCCACACCCCTGTTGTCTTTTCTACTAGGAATAGCCTTGAGTAGAACCCTGGGTCCGGAGTCGAGACTTCCTCTAAAGCTCCTTTCTGGAGCAGAACGGAGGATTCCTCCGCTAGGGCCCGCCCGCGAGCCGAGTCCGGGTGGAAGCTGCTGACTTGGATGGGATAGGGGGAGAGGTTTGGGACAGTGGGAAAGGGAAGACAATAGCCTGTCTTAATGACTTAGTAGGTCCAGTCTTCCGCCCCGGCCTCTTCCCATGCTCTCCAGTAGAGGGAGAGGCAACCCCCTATCTTGTGCGGAGGGGCTGGCGAATTCCTAGGATTCCTGTGGGGGAGTCCGGAGCCTCTATAATGTTTGCGTCTAGGATCTCTAGTCGTAAAGGGACAGGGCTTTCCTGTCTGCCTTTTCGACTTGGAGTGGAGGGGTAGGGAATCAGCATGCGGGTTAGAAGGGGGGCCCTCTTCAATGGAGCATAAATTTCTCTGAGGAGGGGATCACTGGGGTCTCCTAAGACGGTGTCTCTCCTGCGGGACTCAATGTTGGCCCAAGATGTTAAGAGGCAGGCCGCTTGATGCTTCAGAGCTCTGCTCGAGGTTTCCCATAGAGCCTGGAGGTTGCATTCCCCTTGGGGTTGCAGCCCGGGTAAAAACTCCCTTACTGAAGCCAAGACGCGTTCCAGCCAGGAGTGCACCGCGAGAGAGAGAGCCAGGCCCTGAACGAGGTCCCTGGATTCCCTGCCGGAAAGGATGACGTTTCTTCTGAGCAGTGAATCCACGTCCGCTTTGACAAGCTCTGGTAACCGAGCCGGGATCAAGGCTGCTTAAGGTTTGTCCCTGATGGGAAGTAGAAGCGTTTTTGCTGTTCCAGAGCGCCAGCGCGGTTTTTAGTGCGCCGGAGGCCTGGTTCATGGCTCGTACCATCTGTGTACTCCATGGGAGTTGGTTTTGTTGTTTGAGAATTGCCCGTCCCGAAGATTTCAGACTCGAACGTGACTTCCACTTCTTGTGGAAGGCTCAGTTGATTAGCTCTCCTAACTTTAGAGAGGATCTCTGAGCAGGAGGGTGTAACAACCATCGGGGATTCCGACTGGGAATCCTGCGAAGGTTGGTAACTTGCCCTCTCATCCTCGGCGCTGTGGACGTCGTCGCCGTCGTAGCTGGCGCCTGTCCGGTCAGCGAGAAACACCGCGTCTGCAACCTCGTCCCTGATCTCTGTCCTCGTGAGCATAGGGCATGGAAAGGTCACCGTTGATCACCCGGCTCGTCCTACGGTGGGTGTTATGCGTACTGCGGGATTCCTGAGTAGAAGAGACTAAGGGGCTCTTTGTCTTTGAACCCGGGGTCTCTGTCCGTACCGGCGTCGAGTTTCCGGGATGGGTCGGGGGCAAGCCGCAAGCGACCACATCCGGGAAATATGTCATACAGGAGCGGTAGCTAGAGGTGGCCTGAGGCGCATGTCCATCTACGCTAACCGTCCTGGTTGAAGGAAGAGAGGACAGCTTGGCCTGAGAATGACTCGAAGTGGACGTTGTACCACCTTCCTGGCTACTACGCTTTGGAGGAGGGACCGTCGAGTATCCGGGATTGGTCGAGGGCAAGCCGCAAGCGACCTCAGCCAGGAAAAATCTCGTACAGGAACGGTAGCTAGAGGTGGCCTGAGGCGCATGTCCATCTACGCTAACCGTCCTGGTTGAAGGAATAGAGGACAACTTAGCCTGAGAATGACTCGAGGTGGACGTTGTACCACTTTCCTGGCTACTACGCTTTGGAGGAGGGACCGTCGAGTTTCCGGGATGGGTCGAGGGCAAGCCGCAAGCAACCTCATCCGGGAAAAATCTCGTACAGGAACGGTAGCTAGAGGTGGCCTGAGGCGCATGTCCGTCTACGCTAACCGTCCTGGTTAAAGGAATAAAGACAACTTCCTGTCTACTACGCCGTGGAGGAGGGAGAGAATTGCTCGTCTCCTCTGAAGCCGTAGTCTGCCTTCTCTTGTTTTTGGGGGGTGAAGAGGGAAGCCATTTTCTATGCTTGCGCACCTTTTCCCCTGCATGTGCTTTCCTGTGAACATGAAAGTACACGGAACACTGACTATCATCTCACTGAATGCACGTCTCACACGGGGATGAAGGTGAACACTTAAGAGCTATACACTTGAAACACCAAATGGGAGGATCCACTTGGGCTGGTGGTAAGGGGGTGAGACAAAGGTATCTCCCTTCGGCGAAGGCATACAACCCATCTTGATCAACAACAATACTGGAACCAGATTCCATACTTGCAGTGAAGAGTAGGATACCCGGTGGCGGTTAAGGGAATAATACAGGAAAGGGAGAAACACTTAATAAACCCCACGACACAGGATGGCGTAGGGAAACCCCAATGAAATTGAAGGACGACGAACTCCTTAGCGTCCTGGGAGTGAGCTGGCGACAATCGAAGCGGGTTGCTTGATTTTCGGCACAGACGTAAACATAGAACCGTTGATTAATTAACAGTTCGCTGCCGTGCTAATAATGGAGTTTGACTGAGAATCGGCCCATTAAGGGGGAAACCGATAAAAATGTAATTTTCGCAGGAAAATTAATTTTTCCCTGATACAAACCTGAGGTACTCCTTACACTAGGATACTCTCGCGTAGCGCGAATATTTCTACTGCGAAATTAAAATCCTCACTCTGTGGGTCTGGGCAACGCTTATCCTCAGTAAGGGGCCCCATTGGGGCAAGGGGGGGGCCCTTGCCCTCCACCACAAGTCTCGCACACTATAACCATTCTCTGAGCCAGGTATGATTTAAGCACAAGGTTGTCAGGCAAGGAGAAGGAACTGTTTAGAGGGGTGGTTGAGGAGGGCCATTAAAGGTAAGGAGTACCTCAGGTTTGTATCAGGGAAAAATTAATTTTCCTGCGAAAATTACATTTGTTCCGAAGAATACAAACTCTTCGGTACTCCTTACACTAGGAGACTCGGACTTAGGAGGGAAGGAAGTTGTTATCTAGCCTGGGAAACCGCTGTAAGGAAAATCTAGTGTGCTAAGACTATGTTGACCAGACCCCTATACATTCCCCTCACTTTGAAGTGCACCCCTTTCTGTTCCCTGGAGTGGAGACAGACAGGTTATAATCACTTTTGTACCACTGAAGGGCTTGAATTGATTCCCTTGGAATGCTAGAGAGCCCGCAGGTGAGGTAAGGGAATGTAAGAGTATGAGAAGGACTTTAGAAAGTTATCCCTGCAGTTGCCGAGCCAGAACCTGGATGAGTTGTCAGGGTCGGCTGTGTGCTCTTGAGGAGGGGTATATCATTTTCAGGACTTCTTGGGTGGCCACTATGGGGCCCAAAGATAAGTTCCCTAAAGATTCCCGCATAACTTCTTTGAGGTAAAAGGAAGTGAACGTATTCTGGCTTTTCCATATACCTGCTTGAAGAACCTGGTTGACTGACCGATTCTTTCTGATGACTAGGGAGGTCCCTACTGCCCTCAGGTCATGGGCAATCTGTGTGGTCCATGTCGCAGGCTCTGCGGATGACTTCCATTGTCCAGTAAGAAAAGGAATTCTTAGTGATGGGCTACCTTTAGTAGAGATGAACAACCTCTTTAATTCTGGTCGAAGATGTTCGGTTCTCTTGAGGTAGGTCCGGATGGCTTGTACCGGGCATAGAACTGTTTCAGTCTATTCTCCCCCTGCAAATTCGTCTAAGGATGGAACACTAAAGGACCAGAATCTAGGGTCGGATTTGGCAGGATCTTTGTTTTGGCAATGAATTGAGGCATGAAAGTGAAGGAGACCTCTTTCCATCCTTTGGAATGGGCGACTCTATAAGAGATGGCATGTAACTCCCCTACTCTCTTGGAAGATGCCAGGGCTAGCAGAAAAAACTGTCCTCTAGGAGAGGTCCTTCAGATGTGCCTCTCGGAGAGGTTCGTAAGGGGGACCCCTCAGAGAGTTCAGGACTAATGCCACATCCCGCGGAGGAGAACTGATTTCCCTGGGGGGGGGGGGCATGATCTTTGAAGTGCCTGAAGAGCATGGAAATTTCCTGTGAAAGGGTTAGGACCATGCCCTTCAGAGAAAACACCTGATTTAGAGCTGCCCTATAGCTTTGTACTGCCGAGAGGGAGATCTTCCTGGACTTCCTGAGGACGTGGAAGGAGGCGATCTCAGGAATGGTGGCTCGAACTGGGACTAACTTCCTGGAGTGGCACCATTTGCAAAGGCGCATTTCCCTTGATAAAGGTTAGCTGAGGAAGAGCAAATAGGAGCGGACATGTCCTCAACCACTTCTCTGGGAAAACCCTTCTTTAGGAGGATCTGGACCATAGTCTGAACGCGTGAAGATTGAGTGCTGAAGGGTTCTTGTGTCAAGGCCCGTTGATGGGTGGATACAGAAGATCTCGTCTTCCCTGAAGGGCCAGAGGCTCTTCTACTGCTAGCTCGAGGGTGTCCGGAAACCATGGGGCTTCGGGCCACCAAGGAGCGATCAAAGTCATCCGAAGGTAGGATGCGTGTCTTGCTCTGAGGTACCTTCTGGAGCAAGGGAAATGGTGGGAAAGCGTAGGAGTCCAGGTTGTCCCAACTGTGCAGAAGAGCGTCTTCTCCTGCTGTCAGAGGATCCAGGAAAGGGCTGAAATATTGGGAGTTGGTGATTCCATCTCATTGCAAAAAAGGTCCACTAGAGGGGAGCCCCATTTGCTGAGGATGAAGTTCGCTACCTCTCGATAGAGGGACCATTCTGTGTTGATTATCTGATTCTTCCTGCCGAGGTGGTCCGCCCAGACATTCCTCTTCCCCGGGATGTAACGGGCTTTGAGTGACACCTGGAGATTCTTGGCTAGGTTGAGGATGTCCATCATCAGAAGGCATAGTTCCTGGGAGACTGTGCCCCCCTTGCTCGTTCAGGTAGGCTACTACCGAGGAATTGTCCGACATTATGCCCACTACTTTTCCTGAGACTTGATCCTTGAAGTGACGGAGAGCCAGGAGTACTGCTTTCAACTCAAGCCAATTGATATGGGCTGTCCGCTCGACTGTGGACCAGGAACCGCTGATGTGATCGTCGTTGAGGTGGGCTCCCCAGCCCTCCTTGGAGGCATCGGAGAACAGGAGGACTTCGGGGGGAGATGGGCCGAGGGGCATCCCCATGAGAAGGTTGCATGGGCCTTCCACCAGAGAAGAGAATCCTTGACTTCTTCGGTGAGGGAGATGTGTTGTAGGGGTTCTCCCTCTTGCGGGGCCCACTGAGACTTGAGGAGCCACTGTAGTGGTCGCATTCTTTGTCTACTCCAGGGGATTAATTTCTCTATGGAGGCCATATGGCCCAGGAGGATTTGGCATTGTGTCGCCGTAAGGAACCTGGTCGATAGTGCCTGTGCAACTAGAGAAGCGAGATTCGGGATCCCCTTTCCTACTAGGAAGGATTCCATTAGGGAGGAGTCCAGGACCATACCCAGGTACGTGACTCTCTGTTCTGGTAAGAAATCTGACTTTTCCCGGGTTGACTACTGTGCCCAATTTCAGGACAAAGGTTAGGACCATTCTGAGGTGTTCTGGCATAGCTGGGCGGAATGCATCTTGGAGGTCCAGCGACACCATGAAGTTCCCTTCCCTGATAGACGCCCTTACGGACTCTGGGGTGGCCATTCGGAACTTCGTCAAGGAAAAGGAACTTGTTGAGTGGAGACAAATAGATGACTGGTCTCCACACCCCTGTTGTCTTTTCTACTAGGAATAGCCGTAAGAAGAACCCTGGGTCCGGAGTCGAGACTTCCACTAAAGTTCCTGTCTGGAGCAGAACGGAGGATTCCTCCGCTAGGGCCCGCCTGCGAGCCGAGTCCGGGTGGAAGCTGCTGACTTGGATGGGATAGAGGGAGAGGTTTGGGACAGTGGAAAAGGGAAGACAATAGCCCGTCTTAATGACTCAGTAGGTCCAGTCTTCCGCCCTGGCCTCTTCCCATGCTCTCCAGTAGAGGGAGAGGCAACCCCCTATCTTGTGCGGAGGGGCTGGCGAATTCCTAGGAGTCCTGTGGGGGAGTCCAGAGCCTCTATAATGTTTGCGTCTAGGATCTCGGAGTCCACCATATCCGGGGGAATCAGCGTGTGGGTGAGCATAAATCTCCCTGAGGAGGGGGTCACTGGGGTCCCCGAGGATGGTGTCTCTCCTGCGGGACTCGAAGTTGGCCCAGGACGTTGAGAGACAGGAAACCTGATGCTTCAGGGCTCTGCTCGCGCTTGCCAAAAAGCCTGGAGGTCGCATTCTTCCTGGGGTTGTAGTGCGGGTAAGAACTCCCACGCCGAGGCAAGGAGGCGTTCTAGCCAGGAGTTCACCGCCAGGGACAGAGCCAGTGATTGAAGGTGGGAGCTGACTTCCCTGCCAGAGAGGAGGACGTTTCGCCTGCGCAGCGACTCGGCGTCCGCCTAACCAGCTCTGGTAACCTCGCCTGGATCGAGGCTGCTCCGAGGGTTGACCCCGATGGGGTGTAGAAGCGCTTCTGGTGTTCCAATGGGACCGGAAGCCAACGCGTCTTCTCGGTCGTCCTTGTTGCGAGAGCGTCGGAGGCCTGGGCCATGGCTCTCGCCGTCTGCGTACTCCATGGAAGGTGGAGGGGAGGAGGCTGGGCTTTCTGAGAGTTGGCCGTCATGAAGATGTCAGACTCGAATGTGGCCCAGTCGATTCGCCCTCCGAACCCTCGCGAGGACGTCCGAGAAGGAAGGTGGGACCACCATCGAGGATTCCGACTGGGAAACGGGAGGGGAAAGGGAGCGTGCCCCCCCCCCCCTACGGAGCTGTGGACATCGTCGTCGGCGTAGGAGGGGTCGGCACGGGCAGAGAGGAACCTCACGCTACCATCCCGGTCACTGATGGGTACAGAGGGGGGCCGAGCAAGTGGAAGATGGTCGAGGGGGGCCCTTGGGGGCGGTGACTCCTCACGAGCTTCCGTGCGGTGCACGAACCGCGCTTGAGAAGCGCGGAACGGGGCCGGCGGACGCATCCGGGAAAAATCTCGTACCCGGGGGGGTTCGCGGGGGCTAGCGCGTGCCCGTCGGAGCTAACCACCCTGTGGGCAGGAACAGGAGACAAGTGGCCTGAGACTGACTCGGGGCGGCTATTGTACAACCTTTCCGTTTACTACGCTTAGGAGGGGGGAGACAACTGCCCTCGTCCTCCGCCGACGTAGCATGCCTTCTCCTTGTGTCGGGTGAGGGGGGAAGCCATCTAGAAACACCGCATCTGCAACCTCGTCCCTGATCTCTGTCCCTGTGAGCAAAGGGCATGGGAAGGGCACCGTTGATCACCCGGCTCTTCCTACGGTGGGTGTTGTGCGTACTGCGGGATTCCTGAGTAGAAGAGACTAAGGGGCTCTTTGCCCCCCCCCCCTTTGTCCGTGCCGGCGTCGAGTTTCGGGGGCAGCCGCAAGCGACCACATCCGGGAAAAATGTCATACAGGAACGGTAGCTAGCGGTGGCTTGACGCGCATGTCCGACTACGCTAACCGTCCTTTGTTGAAGGAAGAGGACAACTTGGCCTGAGAATGACTCGAAGTGGCGTTGTACCACCTTCCTGGCGACTGTTGAGGTTCTGGGATGGGCGAGGGCAAGCCGCAAGCGACCTCATCCGGGAAAAGCTCGTACAGGAACGGTAGCTAGAGGTGGCCTGAGGCGCATGTCCATCTACGCTAACCGTCCAGGTTTAAAGGAATAAAGGACAACTTGGCTTCCTGTCTACTACGCCGTGGAGGAGGGAGAGAATTGCTCGTCTCCTCCGAAGCCGTAGGCCGCCTTCCCTTGTTTTTGGGGGGGTGAAGAGGGAAGCCATTTTCTATGCATGCGCACCTTCCCCCTTATCTCCCTTCGGCGAAACCACAACAATACTGGAACCAGATTCCATACTTACAGTGAAGGGTAGGATACCCGGTGGCGGTTAAGGGAATAATACAGGGAATGGAGAAGCACTTAATAATTCCAGGACACAGGATGGCGTAGGGAAAACCCCGATGAAATTGAAGGACGACGAACTCCTTAGCGTCCTTAGAGTGAGCTGGCGACAATCGAAGCGGATTGCTTGATTTTCGGCACCGACGTAAACATAGAACCGCTGAGTAAGTAACGGTTCGCTGCCGCGCCAATAAAGGAATTTGACTGAGAATCGGCCCATTAAGGGGGAAACCGATAAAAACTAAACATGCAGTAGAGAGATGTTAACGCGGTCACTACTGCGAAGAGAATGGTTATAGTGTGCGAGACTTGTGGTGGAGGGCAAGGGCCCCCCCCCCTTGCCCCAATGGGGCCCCTTACTGAGGATAAGTGTTGCCCAGACCCACAGAGTGAGGATTTTAATTTCGCAGTAGAAATATTCGCGCTACGCGAGAGTATCCTAGTGTAAGGAGTACCGAAGAGTTTGTATTCTTCGGAACAAACTAAACATGTATAGCAGAGAGATGTTAACGCGGTCACTACTGCGAAGAGAATGGTTATAGTGTGCGAGAGTTGTGGTGGAGGGCAAGGCCCCCCCCCCCTTGTCCCAATGGGGCCCCTTACTGAGGATAAGCGTTGCCCAGACCCACAGAGTGAGGATTTTAATTTCGCAGTAGAAATATTCGCGCTACGTGAAAGTATCCTATTGTAAGGAGTACCGAAGAGTTTGTATTCTTCGGAACAAAAAGGATTTCTGTAAATGATCAAGCAAAACGAACAGAAGAAAAAATAATCTTCCTGCCACTAATCTTCAAAACCCATCAACATCCTTACCTCCATCTGGGAAGCTGACAAGCTACTAAAAAGGTTGCGACAAAGAAACCTTCCCACACTAATTCAACATAAACAACAGCCTAATGTTTTTTCCAGAAATGTCTATGGGAGAGCCCAAGGACCACTGACAGCCACTGTGGAACTGCAGATTTCTAGTAAGTGAAACTGTAGTTAAGAATTATATATACAAACGTATACCAAGGTCTTTTTTCCCTTTACAAGGGAGGTAGCTAAAGTCAAAAGGCATAAATCCACTCCCACCCATTTCATCCCCATATACTCAATTCCCATTCACCACCCCTCCCTCCTTTTCTTGGCTTCTCCTAGATGATGGGTCATCCCTGCATCTTGCCCACTGCCCTGGGTCAGAAGCAATACAGTAAGATTCAGCACATTCATAGCAAGGCCACTTCGTCTAATTGGTGACCCCCCCCCCTTTCCATCCCATCATGCAGAAAAAAGTCATGATGGGGAGAAATTCCTTCAGGCTGCATCAGAGTATCATTCACTCATATTCCCTCCCCCCCCTCCCCCCACACACTCCCTTCCATGCATCACAGTATCATCCACATACAACCATTCTCCACTCACTCCTATCTTCTGTCTTCTTCCTTCCTCAACAGACATCTCCCCCTTTCCCAATGTCCCTTTTACCCCATCCACTCATCTTATCCTTGGTCACCCCCTCATGTTCACTCCATCCACCTCTGCCTTCCACACTTCTTTTATTAATCTTTCTTCACTCATTCTTTCCATGTGTCCAAACCATCCCAATATGCTTTCATCAAACCTATCTCCAAGCACCTTTTCCATCCCCACTCTCCTCCTTACCTCTTCATTTCTTATTTCTCACTCTATCCAGCCTAGTAACCCCTACAATACTTCTCAGATATTTCATCTCAAACATATTTAAACTCTCTCTTCCTCCCTTATGTTCCATGTTTTTTAAAACTTATTAACAACTCAAGAATTTCTGATTAATTGAGGTTCAGGAATCTAAGCATTGTCATTCAAGATTAATCGAAGTTCAGGATGGCATTGCTATTTGTGAGGGGAGAGAGAGATAGAGAGAGCAATGTTCTTCTTTATATTGTTTGTGTCATTCACAAGTATCTTCATTCATTTTTGCCATGCTTGTCATTAATTGCTGGTTCTCATTTATCTTACTAATTTCTAAATAAATTTCCTGACTATATATATATATATATATATATATATATATATATATATATATATATATATATATTATATATAATTATTTTATCAGCCTTGTCCATACTATATATATATATATATATATATATATATATATATATATATATATATATATATATATATATATATATATAGTATGGACAAGGCTGACAAAATAATTATATATATGTATAATATATATATATATATATATATATATATATATATATATGTATATAATATATATATATATATATATATATATATTATATATATATATAATTATTTTGTCAGCCTTGTCCATACTACAATTGCTGCCCCCCTAAATGTGCTGCCCCAGGCCATATGCTTCCTCCCCTCCATGTGAGGGCCCTGGCTTTGGCTCTTGAAGGAATGGCTTATTCATCCAGATCTTAGCAAAGCAAATTAAATGAATGATTCATGTGAAAAATGTTCAAGTTCACACTTCAGGCAAAGGAGAGAATGTAAATGACAACATTACTAAAAATTAACCCCCTTAGGAAAAGCATAATCCAAGTAGGAAAAAAAAGTCAACCCCATCACTTTCATCAAGAGATGCAGCCCTGAGGGGCTGACATTCACTCTCTGGATTGGGCCCAAGATATCTCTATTAAATTCTACTATATTCATTACACTTTTCACATATGGGGAGCTGACAACTGGCAACTACTCTCCTCTTCCTACCACTTTCAGCTAGCAATACAGAAACAGTCCCACACGAATGCAACACACACAACAGTCACAAGTTTCTTCACAGAGAAATCTGGGAGGTTCAAGGGACTACTGCCAGCCATTGTGGGACTGCAGGTTTTCCACTTGGTGAAACTTCAGGTAACAATTGATTGATCGACTTCCAAATTTAGTTTTATTCCAAACATTCAAGGAATATGAAAAATGTAAAAAAACTGATTTGTACACAAAACATGTTAAAATCTTGCACATACAACCCATCATTCATAGATGGTAATTCATTTAGTTCTGTTTTAGTCAATTCAAATGACATGCACAATTTTCAAGTTTTCCTAAAACCCATGCTTTACAAAACAAAAAATATAAAAATAAAATAAATATATGAATAAATATATAAACAAAAGGAAACTGGTACATATAAAAATAAAAGCACAGCTGGCCCATGTCATAAAATCATGGGTATTTTAAATCTCAAATGCTGACATTTTTCCTCTTCCCATACACAAAATAACTTAAAAAATTATCACATATTTTATTATTTGGAACAAAGGTGTTTACACACTGCCATATTAGTTAAGAGTTACAAAGTAATGAAAAAAAAAAATCTTTTCTATGTATCCTGACTTTGAATACTACCACATCAGTATTAACACATTCACATATATTCAAGTTAACATAAATACAAAATTTCCATCCACAACATGACAAAGATAACTCAGCACAAACTCATGCAGTCTCATACATTTGTAGTCACACTCACTCACTAGAGGTCAGCAGTGACAAAGAAAAAGGGTGGCCAGCTGTCATAATAACATGGCATGGAGTTATTGGAAGAAATCATGGGGTCCCATCACATACAGAAAAGGAAAGTGAAACAAGTAAAACAACTGAAAAGTTTAATGAAAAATTTGGGCAGCAGGTGAAGAGGCCATGACTCAAAAAACATGGCAGTTATTAATGAAAGCTTGGGAAGGGTTTTGAATGAATGAATGAATGAATGATAAATTGATGCATCCTGAAGGGAATTATTCTTGTTAGCTTTCTTCCACTGCCCTGTCATGGGATGGAAACTGGTCTTCAAATTATTTTCTATTTCCTCTATGTATTCTTACCAATTTGCTTTTTTTATTGTTTGTTTATAGTTTTTAGTGTTTTTTGTTTTTATTGGAGAAAGAGGAAAAGGACAAAAGGTAGGGAGGTGCTTAAAGTGAACTGCTTAAATGAGAAAGAAAAAGGGAAGTACAAAAAGAAGCTGAGAGACAAGTGGGAGGGAGTGAAGGATACAGTAGAACTAGGAGTGCAGGAGGAATGGGAATGTTTCAAGGAGGGAGTCACAAGGTGTGCAAAGATGGTGTGTGGAACAATGAGGACGGGAGGAAATAGAAGAAAGGGTAGCAAGTGGTGGGATGTGGAAACAAAGAAGGTTGTAGAAGAGAAGAAGCAAGTATTCATAGATTGGTTTCAAAATAGGATGAGAGAATCATATGAGAGGTATGAAGAAAAGAGAAGTAAAGCATAAGATAAAGGAGGCAAAGAGGAGAGCAGATGTGAAATGAGGTAAGAGTATGAGAGGAAAATTTGGAAGTAATAAAAAGATGTTTTGGAAAGAAATTAAGAGAAGAAGAGGAGGCAAATCAATTAGAGAAAAGGTAAAAGGTGCAGATGGAGAGATGATAATGGAAGACGGCAGTAAGAGGAAGATGGTCAGAGTATTTTAGGGAGTTGCTAAATGTGAAGGAGGATAGGGAGGGAAAGGTAGTTGCAGTGGAAACTGCTAAGAAAATGAAAGTGATGAGTGAGAAAAATGGAGGAGAAATAAGGAAAGATGAAGTGAAGGCAGTTGTTAAGAAGGTGAGAGCAGGTAAGGCACCTAGGTTGGATGGGTGTCATGCAAAAAGTCTAAAAAAAAAAAAAAAGGGAAGGAGGAATAGTGATGGTGGACTGGCTGGTGAGGTTATTTAATGTTTGTTAACCACTTCCATATGGTGATGCCTACGTTGGCGTCATGAGGAGCAAGTGGGTACGCGATGATGCCGACGTCGGCGTCTTGATTATATTTATTGTAGTCATACCTACGTAACCTCCATTCTCTCTAAACTGGCTTCATCATATTTTCTATGGTTATCAAAATTCACGGGTGAAAGAGAACGAACGATTGAGCACTGACTTTATTTTTTATGCGATTATTATGACGCAACATCGCACGTCGGGCAGCTAATGCTGCCAGACGTGCGATGTGCCCCGGAGTGAAGAGGTTAAGAGAGGATAGAGTGCTGGAGGAGTGCCTGTATAGTTTCACTTTACAAGGGAAAAGGGGACAAATGTGAGTGTAGTAGTTTCAGAGGGATCAGTTTAAGTGTAGTTGGGAAGGCTTACGGAAGGGTCTTGATTGAGAGGATTAGGAAAGGGACAGAGGGAGTAATTGGTGTGGAACAGTGTAGATCAGATTTTTGTGGTAAGACAGATATGTGAGAAAGCTCTAGGAAAATGAAAGGATGTTTTTTGGGCCTTTGTGGATTTGGAAAAGGCTTATGACAGGGTAGAGAGGAAGGCACTGTGGAAGGTATTGCAGATATATGGGATAGGAAGAAAGCCTTTAAGAGCAGTCAAGAGTTTTTATAAGAGTAGTAGAGCTTGTGTCAGAATCAGAAATGGAGAGAGTGAGTGGTGCGAGGTAAAGGTGGGACTTTGCCAGAGATGTTTTATGTTGCCTTGGCTGTTCAATTTATACATTGATGGTGCAAGAGGTAAATGCAATGGTAATGGGTCCGGGATTGGAGATGGTTAAACAAAATGGAGAAAAGTGGGAGATAGGCCAGTTGTTTGCTGATAACACTGTTTGTAGCAGGATCAAAGGAGGGAATGAGGAAGTTAGTGACAGCTTGAGGTGTGCGAAAGAAGGAAGTTGAAGATAAATGTGGGTAAAAAATAAGGTGATGAGATGTACAAGGGGAGAAAGTGGCAGCAGACTGGAAGTAGTATTAAGGGAGAGAGACTGAAGGAAGTGGATAGTTTTAGATACTTGGGTGTGAATGTGGCAGGAAAGGGAGGAGTGAAGGTGGAGGTTAAATGTAGATCAAAAGAAGCAAGTAAATGCCTTGGGGGATTAAAAAGTATAATGAGAAATAGACAGTTGGGAATGGATGCTATGAGGAATTGTATGAAAGAATGATTGTGCTGACAGCAATGTATGGGGCAGAAACATGAAACATAAGAGGAGTTTGAATGTTTTAGAGATGAGGTGCCTGGGAAGTATGGTAGGGGTTACTAGGCTGGATAGAGTGAGAAACGAGGAGAACTGGGGGTGGAAAGAAAGTTGGGAGATAGGGTTAATGAAAGAGTATTGGGATGGTTTAGACACATGGAAAGAACAAGTGAAGAAAGATAAGTAAAAGAGGTGTGGAAGGCAGAGGTAGGAGTGAACATGAAGGGGCGACCAAGGATGAGATGGATGGATGGGGTAAAAGGGGCATTGGGAAAGAGGGGAATGTCTGTTGAGGAAGGCTCAGGAGAAGACAGAAGATAGGGGTGAATGGAGAATGGTTGTGTATTGATGATGCTGTGATGAATGAAAGGGAGTGGGTGGGGAATGAGGGAAAGAGAGTATGTGTGAAAAATAAATTGACACAGCCCAAAGGGATTTCTCCCTGTCTTCTCCATTTCTGCATGAGGGGACAGAGGGAGGGGGGGGTCATTGATTTAATGAAGCAGCCTTGCTGTGGTTGTGCTGTGTCTTGTGACACTCTTTCTGACCCACAGCAATGGGTGAGATGCAGGATGATCCATCATCCAGGAGGAGCCAAGATAAGAGGGAGGGAGGGGGGTGGATGGGAGTGGAGTATGTGGGGATAGAATGGATGGGAGTGGAGTATGTGGAGATAGAATGGGTGGGAATGAATTTTATGCCCTTGTTTTTTGGCTACCTCCCTTGTAATAGGGAAAAGGCCTTTGGTATATGTATGTATGTATCACTGAAATATTTCCTTGTGTGTAGGTTTTATTTTTCCTTCTGGTTCTATTAATCTTTATGGGGAAATGTTATCTATGTCTGGAGGGAGGGTGAACACATTTGAGTCAGAAGTTGCCTGTTGGTTGTGTAGAGGTGGTTGTGTAGTAGGTGGTTGCTGGAATTTAATACATCTAGATTAGGGAGATGTGTCAATATTCTATTTCCTCTTTGGTGTACTTTTTGAGTGTTTAACCAAATTATGTGGTGTGCATTCATGTCACCTGCCAGTATGTGATTTGTATACAAGGTGAGTGGCTAGAGTTGAGGGATGTAGCTGCTAGGGGGTGATGTGGCTGAGAGTATATAGATATTTATGATGTTGTAAATAGTGTTCTTTTTGCAGGGATGACCCGTCATTCAGGAGGTGCTAAGATAAGAGGGAGAGTGGAGGGGTGTGGAGTGTATTCAGGGATGGAATGGGTGGGAATGATTTTATGCCTTTTTCTTTTTGGCTACCCCCCTTGTAAGGGGGAAAAAGCCTTGGTATATGTATGTATGTAAATAGTGTTCTTTAACTGTGTTTGGATTGTAATTATTTTAATTGTGATGTCTGTTAATGTTTGTTGAAGAGGGGCATGCTCTTGTGTACCAATGTTGAATCCACCTGTGTATTGTGTGTTGTCTTCCCTAACAGGAGCCCCCAAGGTAACTGGCAATGGCAAGACAAGGTTTGATAGATATACAAAGACAGAACCCCATGAGCCAAACTTGTATATTACAATTAGTTATATTCACACATACAAACACTCGCATACAAAAAAAAAGTAGTTGCCAAGGTTAAACAAAATTTATGGTCCTGTTTAAATTTCCAGGGATAAAGGTAAAAACATTAATAGTAAACAAAATGTAACTTGATTAATTATGGTAGAGCTCACCTTTTCTCCATGGTCAGAGTCTTTCATCATATCTTTTAGAGTCTTCAAAACTTTTATACATAATTTTTCATCCTCTTCCTCCAGTAGTTTCTCACAATGTCGTATTAACCTAAGAACAAAACAACAGATTTAAAAAAGAACTATACTTCTGAAGTTGTAATGCTACAAGTGTATCATAACTGCAGCCCTTCATAGTGATAAATTTTCTGCAACCTAAATGCTTTCATATAAATATACAATTTCATAGGAATCCTTGATTATACTAACAAGTATACATATACCAATAGGCCTTTTCCCCATTATATGGGGGTGGCTTAGTCAAAGTATACACCTACTCTACACCAATCCCATATTCATTTAAAAACTCGCATTTATTGTGTTTCTCTCATCTTAGCACCTCATGGATGGTGGGATATCTCTGTCCTCCATCACACTGCTCAGGTCAAAGGCAACAAAGCAAGACAGCACTTCCACAGAACGGCTTAACAGCCAGAGCTGGTTTATCCCTACTTCATTATATGATTGACAACCCCACTCCAACTCATCCCTATGAGAAATTTATAGAGTAGACAAAACATCCCTTCATGCCACATTATTTCTTCATCCATTTACAACCACTCTCCATTAACTCTTATCTTTTACACTCTCTCTTCTTTGCTCAACAGACATTCCTCTTGCATCCAATGCCCCCTTTACCCTATCTATCCACCCCATTCTTGGTCTTCCCTTCAAGTTCACTCCAGTCACTTCCCTTTCCACACTCTCGTAACTGGTCTTCCCTCACCCATTCTTTACACATGCCCAAAACCATTCTGGACACACAGAAAGAACGACTGAGGAATGACTAGCAAGAAGAGTGTGAAAGGCCAAGGTGGATGGAAGTGAGTTGAGGGGAAGACTGAGAATGAGATGGATGGTGTGAAGGGGGTCTTGAGTAAAAGGATAATGTGTGTTGAGCAGAGAAGAGAGAAGTAACAAGATAAAAATGCCAAGATAAGAGGGAGAGAAGAGGGTGGAGGAGAGTGGAGTATATTAGGGATGGAATGGGTGGGAGCATTTTTTTATGCCTTTGTTTTTTTGGCTACTTCCCTTATAAGGGGGAAAAAGCCTTTGGTATATGTATGTACTCTTAACATTTTGCTCTCCCTCAATAAATCTAATTTGTCCAAATACATATGTACATACATCAAACATTGCAAGCCTCAATGGCCTTATGTCCTAACCTGGAAATGAAACCACCATTCTGACATTTCTTTCTCTCCTCACTGCCTGGCTTGAAGAGTTGGTGGGGCTGGTAGAGGATGTCTACTAATACTGACAGTTCTGCTGCCTCCAAAGGACGTAACTCAGCCGCCAGAACCGAAACCACTGAATTGAAGTCTTGTTCAATGACAAGGTGGTCATTCCTTGCAGTGAGCTGAAGGATCAAATTCCAATTATTTTCAGTAAATCTGTAAAAAATAGGTGCTGTATTGACAGCAAATAGCATACAGAAAATTTACTTTAAATAACCAATGTCACTGTTTTCATTTTTCACTTACCAGCAAGTTCTTTGAAACAACTACTAAGGGTCATCACACATTTAGTTAAATAAATACATTAATTACAGATCATAATATCATATATTACTTCCAATACATTGGCTGTTGTTGCATTTATTCAATAAATACTATATATATATATATATGATACTTCAGTTATTTAAATCTCCCAAAATACAAGGATTTAGCTATATTTAAAGGTTATGTAGTATATGTCTAGGTCTAAAATACATATAGTAGAAATTTTTCACATATGTGCATACACAATATCTCTTCATTTCCTGACTCTTCTACTATGATAGTAGCCTGACTTTGATTCATATAATACTGAGCTCCTTTATTTGTTAATATTTTATAGATAGGAGTGGGAATTTACTGTGGCATACCAAAAATGTAATTTTCGCAGGAAAATTAATTTTTCCCTGGTACAAACCTGAGGTACTCCTTACCCAAGGATACGCGGCGCGTTTCTACCGCTAACACTGTGTGTGCTTGAAAACACCTCACTCCGAGGGTCTGGGCAACCATTATCCTCAGTAAGGGGCCCTCCTGGGGCAAGGGGGGCCCCCCCTCCCCCCACAAGGGTAGGAGGGTAGAAGCTCCATTGTCTGAGCCAGGTATGAAATTAGTCACGAGGGTTGACAGGCCAGGGAGAAGGAACTACTAGCGGGGTGGATGAGGAGGGCCATTAGAGGTAAGGAGTACCTCAGGTTTGTATCAGGGAAAAATTAATTTTCCTGCGAAAATTACATTTGTTCCGAAGAATACAAACTCTTCGGTACTCCTTACCCAAGGAGACTTGGACTTAGGGGGGAAGGAAGTATTTGTCTAGCCTGGGAAACCCTCGTAAGGAGAAAATGTAGAGTGCTAAGATCTACGTTGACCAGACCCTTATACATTCCCCGAAACTGTGAAGGGCACCTGGATCTGTTCCCAGAGTGGAGACAGACAGGGCATACTCACTTTGTACCCCTTGTAGGGCTCGAACTGATTCCCTTGGAATGCTTGAGAGCCCTCAGTGAGGTAAGGGAATGTAGGAGTATGAGAAGGACTTGAGATAGGTATCCCCGTGGTTGCCGATCCAGAACTTGGATGAGGCTTCAGGGTTGGCTGTGTGCCATTGGTACGGGGTATGTTATCTCAGGACTTCTTGGGCGGCCACTATGGGGCCTAGAGAGAAGGTCCCTAAGGATTCCCACATGACATCTTTGAGGTAAAAGGAAGTGAACGTAGTCTGGGACTTCCATATACCTGCTTGAAGGACCTGGTTGACTGACCGATTCTTTCGGAAGACTAGGGAGGGTCCTATTGCCCTGAGGTCATGAGCTTTTGCTCCAGGGTAATCCGTGGGGCTCGAGGCGTAGGCCCTGCGGATGACTTCCTTGATCCAGTAAGAAATGGAAGTCTTAGTGACGGGCTTGGGTGTACCCCTGGTAGAGACGAACAGTCTTGGCAAGTCTGGTCTAAGATGCTTCGTCCTCTTGAGGTAGGTCCGGATAGCACGTACCGGGCATAGGACCATTTCTGCATGTTCGCCCCCTACAAAGTCGTCCAAGGAAGGAATACTAAAGGACCAGAATCTAGGGTCGGCTTTGGCCGGATCCTGGTTTTTGGCAATGAATTGGGGCAGAAAAGTGGAGACCTCTTGCCATCCTTTCGAGTGGGCGACTCGATAAGAGATGGCATGCAACTCCCCAACCCTCTTGGAAGACGCCAGGGCCAAGAGAAAGACTGTTTTCAAGGTGAGGTCCTTGAAATTAGCATCTCGGAGGGGTTCGTAAGGGGGGCCCCGCAGAGCGTTGAGGACTAATGCCACATCCCATGGAGGAGAAGTGATCTCCCTGGGGGGGCATGATTTTCTAAAATGTCTGAAGAGCATGGAAATTTCTGGAGACAGGGCTAGATCCATGCCCTTCAGAGAAAACACCTGATTAAGAGCTGCCCTATAGCCCTGCACTGCCGAGAGGGAGATCTTCTTGGACTTCCGGAGGAAGTGGAAGAAGGAGGCAATCAGAGGAATGGTGGCTTGCTCTGGGGCTATTGCTCGGGAGTGGCACCATTCTGCAAAAGCATTCCACTTCCCTTGATAAAGGGCAGCTGAGGAAGAGCGAATAGGGGAGGACATGTCTTCTGCCACTTCTTTGGGGAAACCCTTCTCTAGGAGGATCCGGACCATAGTCTGAACGCGTGAAGTGCCAGGGCTGACGGGTTCTTGTGCCAGGCCCCGTTGACTGGTTGATGTAGAAGGTCGGGTCTTCCCTGAAGGGCCAGGGGCTCCTCCACTGCTAGCTCGAGGGCGTCTGGAAACCATGGGGCTTCCGGCCACCAGGGAGCGATCAAAGTCATCCGAAGGTTGGATGCGGTTCGTACTCTCTGGAGCACCTTCTGGAGCAAGGGAAACGGTGGGAAAGCGTAGGTGTCGAGGTTGTCCCAGCTTTGCAGAAGAGCATCCTCTCCCGCTGCCAGCGGATCCGGGAGAGGGCTGAAATACACCGGGAGCTGGTGGTTCCATCTGGTGGCGAAAGGGTCCACCAGAGGGGAGCCCCATTTGTTGATGAGGAAGGTCGCCACTTCCGGATGGAGGGACCACTCCGTGCTGATTACCTGACTCCTTCTGCTGAGGTGGTCCGCCCAGACATTCTTCTTCCCTGGGATGTAGCGAGCTCTGAGTGCCACTTGGAGGTTCTCGGCTAATAGGAGGATCTCCATAGTGAGATGGCAGAGGTCCTGGGAGACTGTGCCCCCCTGCTTGTTCAGGTAGGCTACTACTGAGGAATTGTCCGACATGATGCCCACAACTTTCCCCGAGATTTGACCCGAGAAGTGACGGAGAGCCAGCAGTACCGCTTTCAATTCTAGCCAGTTGATATGGGCTGTCCGCTCGACCGTGGACCAGGAACCGCTGACGTGATCGTCGTTGAGGTGGGCCCCCCAGCCCTCCTTGGAGGCATCGGAGAAGAGGAGGACTTCGGGGGGAGATGGGCCGAGGGGCATCCCCACGAGCAGGTTGCACGGGTCCTCCCACCAGAGAAGAGAATGCTTGACCTCTCCGGTAAGGGTGATGTGTTGACGGGTGGTTCCCCTTAGCGGGGACCACTGGGACTTGAGGAGCCACTGTAGGGGTCGCATTCTCAGTCTGCTCCTGGGTATTAACCTCTCGACGGAGGCCATGTGGCCCAGAAGGACTTGGCACTGTTTGGCCATGAGGAACCCGGTCGATAGTGCCTGCACGATGAGGGAAGAGAGATTCTGGATTCGCTTCTCTACTGGGAATGCCTGCATGAGGGAAGAGTCCAGAACCATACCCAGGTACGTGACTCTCTGTCTTGGAATGAAATCTGACTTCGTCTGGTTGACCGTGGAGCCCAATTTGCGGATGAAAGCTAGGACCGTCCCCAGGTGGTCGCGGCATAGCTGGGCGGAGTGTGCCAGGATCAGCCAATCGTCCAGGTAACGGAGTAGGCGAATCCCTCTGGAGTGGGACCACGCTGAGACGAGTTTGAACACTCTGGTGAAGACTTGGGGTGCTGTGGAGAGGCCGAAGCATAGGCAGGTGAATTGAAAAGTGGTGCCCTTGTGGACGAAGCGGAGGAATTTTCGGGATGAGGGATGGACAGGTATTTGGAAATAGGCGTCCTGGAGGTCCAGGGACACCATGAAGTCCCCTTCCCTGATAGACGCCCTCACGGCCTCTGGGGTGTCCATCCGGAACTTCGTCAGGGAAAGGAACTTGTTGAGAGGAGACAGATCGATGACAGGTCTCCACCCCCCTGTAGCCTTTGGTACTAGGAATAGCCTCGAGTAGAACCCCGGGTCCGGAGTTGAGACTTCCTCGAGTGCTCCTTTCTGGAGCAGAGTGGAGATTTCCTCCACTAGGGCCCGCCCGCGATCCGAGTCCGGATGGTAGTTGCTGACTTGGATGGGATAGGGGGAGAGGCTGGGGATGGTGTGAAAAGGAAGACGATAGCCTGCCTTGATAACCTGGATGGTCCAGTCCTCCGCCCCGGCAGCCTCCCATTCTCTCCAGTAGAGAGAGAGGCAACCTCCTATCCTGTGCGGGAGGGCAGGCGAGTTCCTAGAATTTCCTGCGTGGGGGTCCAGAGCCTCTATGATGTTTGCGCCCCTGTTCTCTATTGGGGAAGGGGCGGGGCTTTCCTGTCTGGGCTTTGGACTTCGAATGGGGAGGGGGCCCGTCTTCCCGCTTAGGGAGACGAAAAGGCTGCCTCTGCGTCTGAAAGGACCGAGGGGTCGATGGGGGGGTGGTCCTTGGCCTCGAGCTAGAGACGGCTGTTCTCTCGATGGCTCTGTTGTGTAGCAACTGGTTGGTGCTAGTGATTGCCGAGTCCACCACATCCGGGGGAATCAGCGTGTGGGTGAGCAGGGGGGGCCCTCCTCAAAGGAGCATAAATCTCCCTGAGGAGGGGGTCACTGGGGTCCCCGAGGATGGTGTCTCTCCTGCGGGACTCGAAGTTGGCCCAGGACGTTGAGAGACAGGAAGCCTGATGCTTCAGGGCTCTGCTCGCGCTTGCCAAAAAAGCCTGGAGGTCGCATTCTTCCTGGGGTTGTAGTTCGGGTAAGAACTCCCTCGCCGAGGCAAGGAGGCGTTCTAGCCAGGAGTTCACCGCCAGGGACAGAGCCAGTGAATGAATGTGGTCGCTGACTTCCCTGCCGGAGAGGAGGACGTTTCGTCTGCGCAGCGACTCGGCGTCCGCCTAAACCAGCTCTGGTAACCTCGCCGGGATCGAGGCTGCTCTGAGGGTTGACCCCGATGGGGTGTAGAAGCGCTTCTGGTGTTCCAATGGGACCGGAAGCCAACGCGCCTTCTCGGTCGTCCTTGTTGCGAGAGCGTCGGAGGCCTGGGCCATGGCTCTCGCCGTCTGCGTACTCCATGGAAGGTGGAGGGGAGTAGGCTGGGCTTTCTGAGAGTTGGCCGTCATGAAGATGTCAGACTCGAATGTGGCTTCCTCTTCTTTCGGGGGGCCCAGTCGATTCGCCCTCCGAACCCTCGCGAGGACGTCCGAGAAGGAAGGTGGGACCACCATCGAGGATTCCGACTGGGAAACGGGAGGGGAAAGGGAGCGTGGCCCCCCCCCTACGGCGCTGTGGACATCGTCGTCGGCGTAGGAGGGGTCGGCACGGGCAGAGAGGAACCGCACGCTACCATCCTCGTCACTGATGGGTTCAGGGGGGGGGCTGAGCAAGTGGAAGCTGGTCGAGGGGGGCCCTTGGGGGCGGAGACTCCTCACGAGCTTCCGTGCGGTGCACGAACCGCGCTTGAGAAGCGCGGAAAAATTCCCGTTGGGCCTCCATCTGTTCCTTCAACGTAGTGACGAGTGAACAGAGAGTGGGGAGGAGGTCCGGGGAATGTCCTCTTGGAGGGTCCCGCCTGGGTGCGGATGGTCCGGGAGACGCCAGGGGGAGACTGCCTCCTCTGGACGAAGCTGAGTCACCTACGACGAACGCGCGTGTGGGTACACCTCGGGCTTCCTGCCCACCGGGCATAGAAAGGGTTCCGGTGATGACCCGGCTCGTCTGACGAGAGGTGGAAGGGGTGGGACTGGGGGTCACCCGAGAAGGAGAAGAGGCTGACGCGCTCCGAATCTCCGAACTCGGTTCCTTTGTCCGTGGGGGGGGTGGAGCTGCCGGGTAGCATCGCGGGGCCGGCGGACGCATCCGGGAAAAAGCTCGTACCCGGGGGGTAGTTCGCGGGGGCCAGAAGCGCGTGCCCGTCGAAACTAGCCCCCCTTTGGGCAGGAACAGGAGACAATTTAGCCTGAGACTGACTCGGGGCGGCTATTGTACAACCTTTCCGTTTACTACGCTTAGGAGGGGGGAGACAACTGCCCGCGTCCTCCGCCGACGTAGCATGCCTTCTCTTTGTGTCGGGTGAGGGGGGAAGCCATCTTCCTTGCCCGCGTATCTTGACCCGTGGCTGCACCTTCCGGTGAGCATGAAAATACGCGGACCACTGCTTATCACCCCATTGAGCGCACGTAGTACACGGGGATGAAGGGGAACATTCCAGATTCCGACAATGGATACACCAAGAGTGTGGGTCCACAGTTGTCGGTGGGAGAAGAGCCCGGCAGCGAAATTCACCACGGGCGAAGGCACACATGCTATCGCGAACAACAACACTAGGACCAGATTCCATACTTACAGAGAAGCGGAGAATACCCGGTGGAGATTAAAGAGAGGGATAAAGGGAGGAACAGGTCTCCAGCGCTTCCAAGCAGGGGGAAGGCGGCGATGCAGGACGTTCCACACAAAGGACGCCGTTGGAAGGGTGTAGAAGGCCGATGCCGATTGCGTGCCTTGCGTTCGAGATAATCGAACGATGTCGGGATTGGCGCAGGAAATTAATTTCCTGATACAAGCACGGGAGCGGGGAAACGGTCCCCGAACTTCTTTGTTAGCCGGACTGTGAGAGATGTTGACTCGATCGCTACCGCTTAGACAATGGAGCTTCTACCCTCCTACCCTTGTGGGGGGAGGGGGGGCCCCCCTTGCCCCAGGAGGGCCCCTTACTGAGGATAATGGTTGCCCAGACCCTCGGAGTGAGGTGTTTTCAAGCACACACAGTGTTAGCGGTAGAAACGCGCCGCGTATCCTTGGGTAAGGAGTACCGAAGAGTTTGTATTCTTCGGAACAAACCTTTGAGTGGTACCCTGGTTGTATAGCACTGTATTAAACCATGGAGACCATGCACTACTCTATTTACTCCTATTCTACAGCCTACTATGTCTAATGCATACATGCATGTATTTTTTTCCAACATATAATTCCCCATGCTCCAACAGTCATTTGTACCACTTAGCCACCTCCCACAATGGATTAACAAAACATCTCCAATTCACTTCCTTATAATCCTTTTCTGTATCTACAAATGCCACATACACTTCAACATTTTCTACAAGAATTCTAATCATGTGTTTTGATGCAGATATTTCATCTATTTCAAAGTATAATCCTGATCTACAAAACCTCTTCCCCTCTTAAGTCCTCTTGTTCCATGACTTGCATTATTCTTAACCCTCATTTTCAATACCTTTCCATGCACACTTGAAGAACATGCAGCTTAATTATTCTTCCAATCTTTATCTGCCATTTAACCCCTTCCATACGGTGCCGCACACGTAGGCGTCATGGGGAGCGAGTGTATTCGCGAGGCTGCCATATCGGCGTCTTGATTATATTTATTGTAGTCGCCCCTCCATAATGACATTCTTTCTAATTCTTTTGTAATCGCATTTTCTATGGTTATCTAAATTCACGGGTGAAGAGAGAACGATCGATATAAGCGGTGACTATATTTTATGATGCGAGTATTATTACGACACGTCGTACGGCTGGCATTGGCTGCTGCCACTGAGATCTAAGTCCATGACGCCTACGTGTGCGGCACCGTATGGAAGGGGTTAAACAGAAATAATTATCATGCTCTTTCTCAATATTTTAAGTCCTCTTTTCCTCCTTCACTCAAAAGTTCAAAATTCTTTGTACTGACTTCATCACATAGTTCTCACTAGGGAAATGACCTGTTGTGCCATCCATCACTAGCACTGCCTTATTCTCATACACGTATCCACAATCCTCTGCTCCTCTCTATCACACACCTAGATTCCCTACCTTCCCTCCCCTACCTTACATTCAACTTAGATTTTAATCACATACAATTACAAACTTATCCATATTTCTAATACTGAAGTAGTTCATATCTCAGGTGAGAATCACTATCTCTAATACAAGTTTCTTTCAACTATATTCTTAATTCTTTATACACAAAAGAATTCAATTTGGTTTGTTTGCTTCATACATTTGTTAAAATGCAAAATTATTTTCCATTTGAGAGTCATCTTGTATACCTTACATACTATCGCTTGTCCATTGTTTAGAAGAAAATTCTAGTCATATCTTGTTACACCCATAAGCCTGTTTGTGGAGTTTTAATTTTATTAATCCTACAGCACTAAGAATCTCTCAAACAAATAATCCCCCCCAATGCTTTTTCATTACTCTATGCCATATTTACTTTATCCATCTCACCTGTTCCTCTTCCTTTGGAGAAATATCAATCTCCTGATCAGGCTAAATGAGAAGTAGGAAGAATAGTATGACTAACACTTTATATAAAAAATGTTAAATAAAGTAATCTCAATTATGAAAAACCAACCTTTTGTCACTTTCCATGAAAGGTATAAAAATCACAATATCTACTAAACACAATGTTAACCTTTTAAGATTCTACTGACATAAATCATACTGCTTCCTTACCATAAAGATTCTGTCAACATCATTGTACATCATCTAACAAAATAAATATATAAAAAAAATTAAATGCTTCTATACATCCATGAGGAGCCAAGATGAGAGGGAGGAAAGGGTGGTGGATGGGAGCAGAATGTGTGGGAGTGGGTATGTGCCTTTTGATTTGGCTACCTCCATTGTTAGGGGAAAAAAGCCCCTAGTATATAGATTGATATACATCACTTACAAATGATACAGCCAAAGTATTTAGGAGCAGTTAAAGTGTTGAACTGGTCCCCTTCTTCTGGGGACCAGTTCATACATTCTTGTGAATGAAAGTGTGCATTTATCTATTGGTTTATCTAATTGTCCTATCTGAAAGTTGATACCTTGATGCCTGGCCACAGAAACAAACTATCCCAGATGCAATCATCACACAGATACTAAACACCATATCATGCACATTGCCCCCATCCTGGCCATAACCTGACAACAGAAATGTTCTTCCTTGAGTGATTTATGGGCCAATCTAGTGTCTTTTGCCAATTACCTGAAAGCTGTGCATCTCCTGCAAGAGATATGTGTGGCAATGGACTGATTGATCCATGTAGTGAAAAGCTATGTTCATCAACAGTCTATATGTTTCACCCATCATTTTGACGTTTGTCAGGTGACAAGGTATCCATGACTAGCACTCCTAGACCTTTCCTTTCATTTGCTTTTGTAACCAATTCATTTCCCATTGAGTAATTCATTGATTGTCTTTTAAGTCTTTATCCACTACCAGTGCTTACATAACCTATCCAACTCCCTCTTTTATATTCCATGACTAGCACTCCCAGACCTTTCCCTTCATTTGTTTTTGTAACCGATTCATTTCCCATTGAGTAATTCGTTGATTGTCTTTTAAGGCTTTACCCACTACCAGTGCTTACATAACCAATTTAACTCTCTATTTTGTCTTGCATATGAACAGCTCTCAAATAAAATGACACCAGATTTATTATACTACACCTTACTTTTCTGAATCATAAGTAATTCTCCACCAGAACTACCTTCTGCAAATATTTCACCCCAACATCTTTCAGTTGCTTTACAGTTTATGGATACTATGCTAATCAAGGATATCTATCTATAACTCCCTACTTCCTCCCGTACAGATTGGTACCATGTTTGCCACTTTCCTGCAGCATCCTTTCACTCTTCCAAGGTACATATAATCAGTGGATTTATCTTGTCCACTCTGCATTCTCTTAGTATCTAATCTGGGATTGCAACTGGCCCCCATGGAATTTTTCACATCCCAGTTCTCAAGTATCTTCATACTAGGTGTATTAAGTACATGGTAACATGCAGCATACTTTGGAATTCATTTTACAGGCACCTACAGAGTTGAGCCATGCATCATTTGGATGGGAGGGTGGTTGAGAGGATATTAATGAACCATGTATTGATACCCAAAAGGAGGATTGGAAAGGTTCTAGATGTAAACATATTTAGGGGAGAGAGCAGAGGACTGTCAGGTTATTATCTGATAAAATGAAACTTAGAAGGGGTAAAGTGGAGGGGGAGGACAAGGGAGGAGGGCAGAAAAGTGCTCAAGGTGAGCACCCCTACATTGAAAGTTTTCAAGAAATTTCCATTTTTTTCTTCGTCTGAGGAGCTGAGATGGGATGGGTGGAAAGGGTGCTGGAGGGGAGTAAAATGGATGGGAATACATTTGTACCTTTAACTTAGCTACCTCCCTTATAAGGGGTAAAAAAGCTTGGTAGATAGAATAGATAGATTTTTTGTATTAAATCTTTCCAATCCCTTTCTTTAAAGTACTTTTCAGTTTCGTACAGTTTGATTGTGTAAAGTTGCATCTTTCTTGTCTGTACAACTCTTTTCTTTCCTACTTTCCAAAATAAAGTCAAGGACTATGATCACTTTTACCTGAAGTGCATTAGTACTTAGAGCTATTCATTTGCAGCAAGCTGTTTTGTAAGGATGAAGTACAGTCTTGCTGGTTTTTCTATACCTTTATATATTGTTAGCTCTAAACCTGTTGGTTCATTAGGTTATTCAGTGCAAAATTCAACAGCCTATTGCCACATGATTCCTTAATATTAAAATACCACTGTATATAACAAAACCTAAACCAATAATCCTAATATAATACCATTCCAAAGGTGTACTCCCTTGCAAAATTACCAACATGGATCATACTTTAACCCTATTGTGATCCAATTCCCTCTGCATTCTTTCCATCACATATCTTAATTTTTAAATGAATCTAACAAAAGTGCATATACATACAGAGGTGGAGGAAGTGCGGGTGCTTCGCTTCCACTGTGATGCACTCCGAGACAGCAAGTTGTTGGTCCGAGTGGTCATAGACTGCACTTGGGTCTCCAAGTCACTGGGTATGGAGATGTTGTGCTTGCGGGCTGTGAGGGGAAAAAAATAAAAATAAAAATAAATAAATAAATAACTAATTAAATAAATGAATAAATAAGTAAAATATAAATAAATAAATAAAAATATATACTATAATAATATATACATACATACACCAATGGTTTTTTCCCCCTTACAAGGGAGGTAGGCAGTCAAAAGGTATTATTTCACTCCCACCCATTTCATCTGACCCCATTCCACCCCCATTTACCACTCCTCCTTTCCTCCCTCTCATCTTGACTCCTCCTGGATGACGGGTCATCCTGCATCTTGTCCATTGCCCTGAGTCAGAAGCAATACAGCAAGACACAGCACATTCACAGCAAGGCCCCATCATTTAACAGGCAACCACCCCTCTCCATCACCTCATGCAGTAACATTGAAGATGGGGAGAAATCCCAGGCTGTCAAAATATTCACAAGCAACCACTCCCCAACACTCCCTCTATCACTCCACTAACTCCCTTCCATACATCACAGTATCAACCATACACAGCCATTCTCCACTCACCCCTATCTTCTGCCTTCTTCCTTCCTAAACAGACATCCCCTCCTGCTCAATGCCCCTTTTACCCCATCTATCCATCTCATAATAATACATACATATACCAATGGCTATTTCTCCCTTACAAGGCATAAAACCCACTCCCACCCATTCCATCCCCACATACTTCACTCCCACCCTCCTATCTTGGCTCCTCCTGGATGATGGGTTATCCTTGCCATTGCCCTAGGTCAGGGGCAGTAATCACATTTTACATCAAATTAAAAAAAAAATTCAGTGACTTTAACAAGCACATCAGTGGAGGCCATCCATACAAACACTGTACCCAAAAGACTTCTTCCCCCTTACAAGATAGGTGGAACCAAGGCATACATCCACCCTTCACCCCAGCCATCCACCTCATTCTTGGTCTGCCCCTGAAGTTCACTTCATCCATCTCTGCTTTCCACTCTTTTTGCTAATCTTTTTTCACCCATTCTTTCCATATGCCCAAATCACCACTCATTCCCAACATTTCCAAACCTTACAGAAGCTTTACTAATCATGTAAAAACTCTTGACTGCTCGACAACTTTCTCCCTTATGTCATACATCTGCAAAACCTCCCACAAAGCCTTCCTGTCAACCCTGTCATAAGCCTTCTCCAAATCCACAAAATCTCAGACATCATTAGCTTTTACCAAAAGCTTCTCACATTTCTGCCTTACTACAAAAATATGATCCATGAATCCTCTACCTTTACTTAACCAACATTGTTCCTCTCCAATTATTCCTTCTGTTCCACTCCTAATCCTTTCAACTGATACCCTCCTGTGTGCCTTTCCAACTACACTCAACACACTAATCCCCCTAAAACTACCACATTCATATTTGTCCCTTTTTCCATTACAAAGTGGAACTGTGCAAGCACTCCTCCAATCCTCCAGCACATTCACCTCCCTTAGGCACACATTAAACAACCTCAGTATCCCATCCACTGTAACCATTTCTCCCTTTGTCAGACATTCTACATGACACTTATCTAATCCAGGTGCCTTATCAGCTTTCATTACTTTCAAAGCTCTTTGTATCTCATCTTTTCCTATAGTCATATTACCTTCTACCATCACAGCCATTCTCCTCACAACTTCCACTACCACAATAAATCTCTCCCTATCTTCCTCCCCATTCAGCCATTCTGACATACTTTACCCATATTCCCCTTACTGCTTTTACTTCCATTAACATCTCTCCGTCTGCACCCTTTACCTTTTCCTCTCTACCTGACTCAACCCCTCACTCTATTCACTTCCTTCCAAAACATTATTTTTTTTAATTCTCTGTCAAACTCCTACCTTCTCTATGTCTCCCTCATCTTGCATTTTGCTTCTCTCTTCTTGTGCCTTTCATATCCTTCCCTAGTTCTACTTTGCAACCAATCCTAATATGCTCAATTCTTCCCACCATTCACTGCTTACCCTATTCCCTCCCATCCTTGTTGTCTCTCATATCATCTTTGTACACTTTATCACTTCCTAGTTGAATCATACCCATCTATCTTCTACTCCAGTTTCCCTATTTTCCTTCGCTATGTCCCACACTAGACACTGCGAGATACAAAGGTGGGACTCCATGAGCGTAGCTCCCCTTCCCGCAAAATACAACTAGGTAAATACTTCTCTCAGCTTTTAGTATAGTTTCTTTCTAGCCTTCGTTTTTAACATGTTTACTCTCACCACTTGTCTACTTCCCTTTTCATTCTTTCTCATTTTCCTTTCTAAAAAATGATCTGGTAGTCCCTATCTCTCTCCCCAAAAAACATACATGTCTAAAACTCTTCCAGTCTTTCCTCTAAACACCACTACTTAACCCATTACTGCCCTATTAACCACCCTTCCCTCCACCACCCTTTCCTACGTGTACTTATGCTTGGCTATTTTCAACACTCTTTGCTATCATCACCTCCCCTTCTAAACACATCTCCAGTATAATCTCTCCACCAAAATTCTTATCTGACACCTCATCCATATAAAAAAACTAAAGCTTTAATAAAATTATCTCAACTTACCAACATCTGTAAGTGTTTTGATACAAGTTTCAATGTTGACCCGATTGTCTGTTTTGACCCATGATGCTTGACCAACTCTGAAGACTGCATATAGTAGCTGTACAAACACTGGTTGTCGTGTCTGTGGGTAGTAGAGAAATTTAGTATTCCTATTCTTAAGAGTTGAGGAATCAAAGTCTAATGTGAAACTATGAGGAGAAACCAAGGGGAAAAAAAAGGAGCCAGAAAGTAAGAACAAGGAAAAAAATCTTTCCACCACTGTTACTTGTAAACAAATACTTAGCAATTGAATTAAGTGAATTCATGGTAGTGATATTCACATTTTACTTAGTATTCTCAATTTATGGTTTTGCATGGTTTCTAAAGCTATTTACATTTGTTTGCTATAATTATGAAGCATTTGTTGAACCATTTTGGGGTTATAGATATACTAGAAGAAACCATAAAAACAAGCAACAAAATACATAAGCACAAAGAAAGCATAAGCAATGTATATAATGCCAGAGTTAATTCTGAAGTTATTAACATAAAAAAATGACGACTTTGTTATATAATAAAAAATAACAATTTACAGGCAGTGTATTAAAAAAGTAACAGGATTTTAAGATAAAAAATATGTATTAAACATCTTGAAAAAAAGAATACTGACGATAATCCAGTTTTGGTTTGTTTCTTTTTTGTATTTTAGGATGGTCTCGGTAATACGTCTCTAAACAATAAGGCCGCCTAAGGCTCTCTAAAGGCTGAAGCTGAAACCATTATCACAATCAATGGGGTCATTACCAAACTTGGATTATTTCTGTCTATATATAGGCCCTAATCAACAATTAAATTTATCATTCACTTTTTTATAATTTACTATTATTGTTGCAAAATAAAAAAAAAATAAAAAGTAAAAAGTCATACTAATGACACTTATTTAAGAGCCTAAGATTTCTGTTTCATAATGAAACACTTAATCCTTTACTGAAACTGAAGGCTTCAATTATAAATAAAGCCAGTTAAATAAGAAGCTGTAATATAAAAAAAGTCTATAAGCAAAAATTATCTTATGATAAAAATGTATATCAGAAAAAAACAAAAATAAATAAATAACACTGATAGACCCTAACTGCAGACACATAGCAAACCCAAGTGGGAAGGAAAAAGGTGCAATGTGCGTGCATACTTCCGTTTTGTACTGGTGGACATAGGGCTGACTCCAATACTCTCGAGCTTCTTCCATGTATCTCTGGAAGCAGGTAACAAGACATGCCTTGCCATCAACCACCACCAAAGTAAGGGCGACTGCACTCAGCTGCTTGGCATCAGCCCAGCCCAGCCCAGCGCTTCTCACTATGACATTGAGTTGTAATTGAGAAGCACAAAAGGGAGTGTGCGATAAACATCAACAACAAGGGTGAGGTGGCCTGACCTCAATTATGAGAGGTGTAAAGGAACCCTCTTTTGAGATTCATATGTAAAAGAGTTGGTATCTATACAACAGGTGTGAGCGAGTAGTGAAGGCATGAAATATCCACATCAATTTGTTAATCATTTCAGGATAACACCGAAATCCTGAAAGTCCACAATTTCATCTTTAAACAAAATTTAATCAAAATCAATCTCTTGGCATTATACATAACTTGAAAGGTCATCAATTATTTTCTATTTGTGTGTTAAGCCAAACTCAAATGTGCTGCTGCTGCTGTTGCTGCTCCTGCTGCCGCTGCTGCTGTTGATGCTACTACTACATCTACTACTAACAATACTACCACCACCTCCACCATCACCAAAGTTGATATCTATTGCAAACTCCCTAAGAGCTGAAGAAATGAAATGAGGAGAGCCTGGACAAAGACCAAGCATGACTGCAGGCGTGATGGACTGGACCATGCAAGCACAGTCATGCATCAACTACCCACTCCTGCACAGTTGATCAAGCCTCACCATTTCTCATAACTGGGATAACTACATATCAATTGGTTAATACAAATTTCAATCATACAGACTTTACAATGTTAATATTGAACTCTCCAACTCTGCATGAGAACACAGTACAAATAGTAACAACAACAAAATAAAGGACACAGGAGAGTACAAATTGAAACAAATCTATGAACATGATTTTGACTTGCACACTGGATGGTTCAACAGAAAGAACGTAAAATAGGGCAAAGCTTTGTGATTAGGAACAACCTGAAGTATGAGAATAATATCACACAAAAACAACAAATAATGAAAATAAATTAGGCCTTCAAAGGCCTGCATTACTTGCTATGTAAGTCATCAGTTTTATCTCAACCAAAAATAAAACTTTATCACTTGGTCAATGTCATATGGGTATTTACACTTGTTAAAAGAGTGAAGCCAAATGTTAATTATTTTCACTTTCACTCTTTATATAGGAACAAATAGGACAATTTCAAGTTATCATAAGATCTTCTTTAACAATCTATTAAACGAGATCAAAAACCAAAAGCAAAATCATAACAAATCATGAACTTTGGTATCACAAATAACCTTGAAAAAACAAGGTCAATGATATATCTATATTACATTTTGATTCCTTGATTATTCATCAGCAACTGATATCAAAAGAATTTCAAAAGCTGTACCTGAATAGTCTGACTCTGGTCTGAGAAGGGACTATTGAAGAAGGTGTTGATAATGTTCATTAGTGAATTAATCACATAGTGCTCCAGGGCCCTGCAAATGAGACAAAGAATAGAACTTTTATAAAATACAATTTGGTTACCTCCCTGTTAAGGTGGAAGAAGCCTTTTGTGTATGTGTATGTATATGCTTTGGGGAAGAGGGGAATGTCTGTTGAGGAAGGACGGGAGAGGACAGAAGACAGTGGTGAATGGAGAATGGTTGTATATGGATGATGTTGTGATTGCATGAGGTGGAATGGGCGGGGGGATGGGGGTGAGGTAGTATGTCTGAGCGAAATTTGACGCAGCCCGAAGGGATTTCTCCCCGTCCTCTCCTTTTATGCAATGGGGGGACGGAGGGGGGGGGGGGTCGCCGATTTAATGAAGCCTTGCTAAGGATGTGCTGTGTCTTGCGACACTGCTTCTGACCCAGGGCAGTGGACAAGGTGCAGGGATGACCCATCATCCAGGAGGTGCTCAGATAAGAGGGAAGGTGGAGGGGTGTGGAGTGTATTCAGGGATGGAATGGGTGGAAATGATTTTATGCCTTTCCCTTTTTGGCTACCTCCCTTGTAAGGGGGAAAAAGCCTTGGTATGTATGTGTGTATATATATATATATATATATATATATATATATACAGACGCTCCTCTACTTACGTTCATTCGTTTGACGTTTTTTCAATTTTACGTTTGAACTGACTGTAAAAAAAATTGTAAAAATTGAGTGAATTTTTTAGTTTAGCGCGCTCTCTGTAGTTCAACCGATACTTGCGCATGACGCTGCATCCATTGTTTACATTGCACAAACGACAAACTGAATATGCCTTGCCTCCTCCTCCTCCACCATCTCAATTTATGTTGCTTGAATTTAATTTATTTGAAATTAATGTTATTATTTTACAATGTTATGTGTATAATTAATGATTTAGGGGTGTTTTATAAGATACGGTAATAGAATTTACGGATGTATAGTACAGTAACAACTTACGTTCATTTTCAACTTACGTTCGGCCATTCGGAACGTAACTAAAACGTAAGTTGAGGAGCGTCTGTATATATATATATATATATATATATATATATATATATATATATATATATATATATATATATATATATATATATATATATATACATACATACATATAGACAAAAACTATGCAATCCAATTCTATTGCAGATAAAAAAAAATTCTATACAATGGTTACATTAAGTTAGGTTAGGATATATCATGTTACGAGCTATTAGACAATATACAGTAGTCCCTCGAATAACGCGGGGGTTAGGTTCCTGAAATTACCGCGTATAACCAAATCCGCATATGCTGATATTTCATATTAAATACCGGGGTAAATCTTTAGTTTCGACCATGGGAGTAATATACATACATACATATACCAAGGCTTTTTCCCCTTCCAAGGGAGGTAGCCACAAAGGGAAAGGCATAAAAACACTCCCACCCATTTCATCCCTAAATACACTCCACACCCCTCCCACCCCTCCTCTCATCTGAGCACCTCCTGGATGACGGGTCATCCCTGCACCCTGCCCACCGCCCTGGGTCAGAAGCAGTGTCGCAACACAGTACATCCACAGCAAGGCCGCCTCATTTAATCGGCGACCCCCCCCTCTCCGTCCCCCTTTGCATATAAGGAGAGGACGGGGAGAAATCCCTTCGGGCTGCGTCAAAATTTACTCACACATACTACCCCACCCCCCCGCCATTCCTCCTCATGCAGTCACAACATCATTCATATACAACCATTCTCCACTCACCTCTGTCTTCCGTCCTCTCCCTTCCTTCCTCAACAGACATTCCCCTCTTCCCCAAAGCCCCCTTCACCCCATCCATCCACCTCATCCTAGGACATCCCCTCATGTTCACTCCCTCCACATCTGCCTTCCATACCTCTTTTACTAGTCTTTCTTCACTCATTCTTTCCATGTGTCCAAACCATCCTAATATTCTTTCATCAACCCTCTCTCCCAAATCCTTTTTCACCCCTGTTCTCCTCCTCACCTCCTCATTTCTCACTCTATCTAGCCTAGTAACCCCCACCATACTTCTCAGACACCTCATCTCAAACACATTCAAACTCCTTCTCTCTTCTTCTCTTATGTTCCACGTTTCTGCCCCATACAGTGCTGTTGGCACAATCACTCCTTCATACAGTCTCCTCTTCGCATCCATTCCCAAATGTCTATTTCTCATTACACTCTTTAAACCACCAAGGCATTTACTCGCTTCTCTCAATCTACATTCTACCTCCACCTTCACTCCACCTTTTCCTGCTACACTTGCACCCAAGTATCTAAAACTATCCACTTCCTCCAGTCGCTCTCCCTTAATGTTCACTTCCAGTCTACTGCCACTTTCACCCCTTGTACATCTCATCACCTTACTTTTACCCACATTTATCTTTAGCTTTCTTCTATCACATACTCTCCCAAACTCTGCCACCAGCTTCCTCAATCCCTCCTCTGACCCTGCCACAAGCGCAGTGTCGTCCGCAAACAACAGCTGGCTCACCTCCCACTTTTCTCCATTTTCTTTAACCATCTCCAATCCCTGACTCACTACCCTAGCATTCACCTCTCGCACCACCCCATCCATGTATAAGTTGAACAGCCAGGGCGACATAACGCATCCTTGACGAAGTCCCACCTTTACTTCAAACCACTCACTCTCTCCATTTCCAATCCTAACACATGCTCTACTACTCACATAAAAACTCTTGACAGCTCCCAAAAGCTTTCCTCCTATCCCATAAATCTGCATAACCTCCCACAGTGCCTTTCTGTCTACCCTATCATAAGCCTTTTCTAGATCCATAAAAGCCCAAAAAACATCCTTCCCCTTTCCTATAGCTTTCTCACATATCTGTCTTACCACAAAGATCTGATCTACACAACCTCTACCCGTCCTAAATCCACACTGTTCCTCACCAATTACTCCTTCTGTTCCTCTCCTAATCCTCTCAATTAAGATTCTCCCATAAGCCTTCCCTACTACACTCAACAGGCTAATCCCTCTGAAATTACTACATTCACACTTGTCCCCTTATAGCAATAGAAAATTAAATATTAATTTTGTAAATTAAAATGTATCACCGTAATATGCAATTTTGTGTGCGGAAATGAAAAGCAAAAAAAGGTGCTAAAACAGATTTTTTAAGTAATGAAGTCGTGTACGACGAATGGTACGCCATGTTTGTTATGGTAGATGCCGACGTCGAAGATATGAAAGGATGATAAATTCGTCTGATGTGATGCGCCACTTTAGCAGAAACAGGAGCACAATGTGTCATGGTATGTAATTTTCCCATTTTTTATGGTTCGCACAGAAGATTCATTAAGTCTGTATTCTCTGGTACATGATGCATAGGACATACCACTTCTCAGTTTGTCCAAAATGATGATTTTTTCTGATAACGTCATACACTTCCTTTCTCGCTTAGCAATTTTTCCAGCCTTTCCTTGAATCTTTGTCTTTGTTGGCTTAGAGGAGTGTATCGGTGCCATGTGAAGAACACGTGAAGGGGTAATGAACACGACTTCCAGAGCAATTGACCAGCACTACGAATGGTGAGAGACTGAGGAATGGGTCACCGCACAAGTCGCGGGAACAGGTAGAATCAAGCGCACCGCTAATGGATTGCAACCAACAAACAACCTTAACCAGCGGCGGCGCCAGGAATTTTTAGTTGGGGAGGTTAAGGTGGTGCTGGGCAAATTTTTGGGGGGGCTAATAGTAATATGATAATACACATATATGATCCTCATTTTAGAAGGGGAGGGGGTTAATGGTTGGGCTAGCACTGATGGCTGACAAATCTTTAGCCCTGGCAATTAAAAATTCCACTTAATAAAATTATTCCAATGAGTGTTTTAAATTTTTAATTCGCTCATTTCAGTTGGGGGGCTAATGGGGGGGCTGGCCAAGCCCCCCCCTGGCGCCGCCACTGACCTTAATTTTACGAGTACATAAATGATCAAAGTGAGACAAAACAGCAATAATGAAATATTGGAAAGTGGAATATAATCTAATAAATGAAAGCGGTTTTGTGTCTGTCAGACTTTTTTCTCGATTCGATCGATCGACTAATTTCGACTTCGACGACTCGACCTTACTTTGTAAATTTTTCAGATTAAATTTGGCTCCAACTCATGAGTAGCATTCAAAGTAATTGAGCTTTTCAAACAAACGCGGTTTCGTGTCTGTCTGTCAGACTTTTTTCTCGATTCGATCGATCGACTAATTTCGATTTCGAGGACTCAACCTTACTTTGTAAATGTTTCAGATTAAATTTGGCTCCAATTCATGAGTAGCATTCAAAGTAATTGAGCTTTTCGAACAAATATTGGCTAATTTAAAAAAGAAAAAGAAAAATAAGAAGAAAAAATATATATAAGAAAAATAATAAAATACACTTGCCATACATATCTTTGATAAGTTATTAAAATTGAGAATAAATTCGATAAAAAAAAAAAATTAAACGAGCTAATATCAATTTCATCTCTATATTATACAATTTATTCTTTTAAAAAAAAAATAATTTTTTCGATCGATCCAAGTGACGCGATTCGAACTGCCCGATTTGTTGTTCGTCGAATCGCACTTTAGGTTAGTAATAAATGAGGTCGTCACCTCATTCGCTCAATAAAATGTAATTTTCGCAGGAAAATTAATTTTTCCCTGATACAAACCTGAGGTACTCCTTACAATAGGATACCTTCGCGTAGCGCGAATATTTCTACTGCGAAATTAAAATCCTCACTCTGTGGGTCTGGGCAACGCTTATCCTCAGTAAGGGGCCCCATTGGGGCAGGGGGGCCCTTGCCCTCCACCACAAGTCTCACACACTATAACCATTCTCTGAGCCAGGTATGAATTAAGCACAAGGTTTGTCAGGCAAGGAGAAGGAACTGTTTAGAGGGGTGGTTGAGGAGGGCCATTAAAGGTAAGGAGTACCTCAGGTTTGTATCAGGGAAAAATTAATTTTCCTGCGAAAATTACATTTGTTCCGAAGAATACAAACTCTTCGGTACTCCTTACAATAGGAGACTCGGACTTAGGAGGGAAGGAAGTAGTTATCTAGCCTGGGAAATCGCTGTAAGGAAAATCTAGTGTGCTAAGACTATGTTGACCAGACCCCTATACATTCCCCTCACTTTGAAGTGCACCCCTTTCTGTTCCCTGGAGTGGAGACAGACAGGTTATAATCACTTTTGTACCACTGAAGGGCTTGAATTGATTCCCTTGGAATGCTTGAGAGCCCGCGGGTGAAGTAAGGGAATGTAAGAGTATGAGAAGGACTTTGGAAAGTTATCCCTGCAGTTGCCGAGCCAGAACCTGGATGAGTTGTCAGGGTCGGCTGTGTGCTCTTGAGGAGGGGTATATCATTTTCAGGACTTCTTGGGCGGCCACTATGGGGCCCAAAGATAAGTTCCCTAAAGATTCCCGCATAACTTCTTTGAGGTAAAAGGAAGTGAACGTATTCTGGCTCTTCCATATACCTGCTTGAAGAACCTGGTTGACTGACAGATTCTTTCTGATGACTAGGGAGGACCCTACTGCCCTCAGGTCATGGACAATCTGTGTGGTTCATGTCGCAGGCTCTGCGGATGACTTCCATTGTCCAGTAAGAAATGGAATTCTTAGTGATGGGCTACCTTTAGTAGAGATGAACAACCTCTTTAATTCTGGTCGAAGATGTTCGGTTCTCTTGAGGTAGGTCCGGATGGCTCGTACCGGGCATAGAACTGTTTCAGTCTATTCTACCCCTGCAAATTCGTCTAAGGACGGAACACTAAAGGACCAGAATCTAGGGTCGGATTTGGCAGGATCTTGGTTTTTGGCAATGAATTGAGGCATGAAAGTGAAGGAGACCTCTTTCCATCCTTTGGAATGGGCGACTCTATAAGAGATGGCATGTAACTCCCCTAATCTCTTGGAAGATGCCAGGGCTAGCAGAAAAAACTGTCCTCTAGGTGAGGTCCTTCAGATGTGCCTCTCGGAGAGGTTCGTAAGGGGGACCCTCAGAGAGTTCAGGACTAATGCCACATCCCGCGGAGGAGAACTGATTTCCCTGGGGGGGGCAGGACCTTTGAAGTGCCTGAAGAGCATGGAAATTTCCGGTGAAAGGGCTAGGACCATGCCCTTCAGAGAAAACACCTGATTTAGAGCTGACCTATAGCCTTGTACTGCCGAGAGGGAGATCTTCTTGGACTTCCTGAGGACGTGGAAGGAGGCAATCTCAGGAATGGTGGCTCGATCTGGGACTAACTTCCTGGAGTGGCACCATTTTGCAAAGGCATTGCATTTCCCTTGATAAAGGTTAGCTGAGGAAGAGCGAATAGGAGTGGGCATGTCCTCTGCCACTTCTCTGGGAAAACCCTTCTTTATGAGGATCCGGACCATAGTCTGAATGCGTGAAGATTGAGTGCTGAAGGGTTCTTGTGCCAAGGCCCGTTGATGGGTGGATACAGAAGATCTGGTCTTCCCTGAAGGGCCAGAGGCTCTTCTACTGCTAGCTCGAGGGCGTCTGGAAACCATGGGGCTTCGGGCCACCAAGGAGCGATCAAAGTCATCCGAAGTTAGGATGCGTGTCTTGCTCTCAGGAGTACCTTCTGGAGCGAGGGAAATGGTGGGAAAGCGTAGGAGTCCAGGTTGTCCCAACTTTGCAGAAGAGCGACTTCTCCTGCTGCCAGAGGATCCGGGAAAGGGCTGAAATATATTGGGAGTTGGTGATTCCATCTCATTGCAAAAAGGTCCACTAGAGGGGAGCCCCATTTGCTGAGGATGAAGTTCGCTACCTCTCGATAGAGGGACCATTCTGTGTTGATTATCTGATTCTTCCTGCCGAGGTGGTCCGCCCAGACATTCCTCTTCCCCGGGATGTAGCGGGCTTTGAGTGACACCTGGAGATTCTTGGCTAGGTTGAGGATGTCCATCATCAGAAGGCACAGTTCCTGGGAGACTGTGCCCCCCTTGCTCGTTCAGGTAGGCTACTACCGAGGAATTGTCCGACATTATGCCCACTACTTTTCCTGAGACTTGATCCTTGAAGTGACGGAGAGCCAGGAGTACTGCTTTCAACTCAAGCCAATTGATATGGGCTGTCCGCTCGACTGTGGACCAGGAACCGCTGATGTGATCGTCGTTGAGGTGGGCTCCCCAGCCCTCCTTGGAGGCATCGGAAAACAGGAGGACTTCGGGGGGAGATGGGCCGAGGGGCATCCCCATGAGAAGGTTGCATGGGCCTTCCACCAGAGAAGAGAATCCTTGACTTCTTCGGTGAGGGAGATGTGTTGTAGGGGTTCTCCCTCTTGCGGGGCCCACTGAGACTTGAGGAGCCACTGTAGCGGTCGCATTCTTTGTCTACTCCTGGGGATTAATTTCTCTATGGAGGCCATATGGCCCAGGAGGATTTGGCATTGTGTCGCCGTCAGGAACCTGGTCGATAGTGCCTGTGCAACTAGAGAAGCGAGATTCGGGATCCCCTTTTCTACTGGGAAGGACTCCATTAGGGAGGAGTCCAGGACCATACCCAGGTACGTGAATCTCTGTCTTGGTAAGAAATCTGACTTTTCCGGGTTGACTACTGTGCCCAATTTCAGGACAAAGGTTAGGACCATTCTCAGGTGTTCTTGGCATAGCTGGGCGGAATGTGCAAGGATCAGCCATTTATCCAAGTAACGTAGTAGTTGAATTCCCCTGGAGTGGGACCACGCTGAAACGAGGTTGAACACACTGGAGAAGACTTGGGGTGCTGTGGAAAGTCCGAAGCAGAGGCAGGGGAAGTGGAAGGTGTTGCCCCTGTGGATGATTCTGAGGAATTTCCTGGAGGAGGGATGCACTGGTATGTGGAAATAGGCATCTTGGAGGTCCAGCGACACCATGAAGTCCCCTTCCCTGATAGACGCCCTTACGGACTCTGGGGTGTCCATTCGGAACTTCGTCAGGGAAAGGAACTTGTTGAGTGGAGACAAATAGATGACTGGTCTCCACACCCCTGTTGTCTTTTCTACTAGGAATAGCCTTGAGTAGAACCCTGGGTCCGGAGTCGAGACTTCCTCTAAAGCTCCTGTCTGGAGCAGAACGGAGGATTCCTCCGCTAGGGCCCGCCCGCGAGCCGAGTCCGGGTGGAAGCTGCTGACTTGGATGGGATAGGGGGAGAGGTTTGGGACAGTGGGAAAGGGAAGACAATAGCCTGTCTTAATGACTTAGTAGGTCCAGTCTTCCGCCCCGGCCTCTTTCCATGCTCTCCAGTAGAGGGAGAGGCAACCCCCTATCTTGTGCGGAGGGGCTGGCGAATTCCTAGGATTCCTGTGGGGGAGTCCGGAGCCTCTATAATGTTTGCGTCTAGGATCTCTAGTCGTAAAGGGACGGGGCTTTCCTGTCTGCCTTTTCGACTTGGAGTGGAGGGGTAGGGAATCAGCATGCGGGTTAGAAGGAGGGCCCTCTTCAATGGAGCATAAATTTCTCTGAGGAGGGGATCACTGGGGTCTCCTAAGACGGTGGGTCTCCTAAGACGGTGTCTCTCCTGCGGGACTCAATTTTGGCCCAAGACGTTAAGAGGCAGGCCGCTTGATGCTTCAGAGCTCTGCTCGAGCTTTCCCATAGAGCCTGGAGGTTGCATTCCCCTTGGGGTTGCAGCTCGGGTAAAAACTCCCTTACTGAAGCCAAGACGCGTTCCAGCCAGGAGTGCACCGCGAGAGAGAGAGCCAGGCCCTGAACGAGGTCCCTGGATTCTCTGCCGGAAAGGATGATGTTTCTTCTGAGCAGTGAATCCAAGTCCGCTTTGACAAGCTCTGGTAACCGAGCCGGGATCAAGGCTGCTTAAGGTTTGTCCCTGATGGGAAGTATTAGCGTTTTTACTGTTCCACTGGAACAGAGCGCCAGCGCGGTTTTTCGGTTGCCCGCTTTGTGAGTGCGTCGGAGGCCTGGTTCATGGCTCGTACCGCTGTGTACTCCATGGGAGTTGGTTTTGTTGTTTGAGAATTGCCCGTCCTGAAGATTTCAGACTCGAACGTGACTTCCACTTCTTGTGGAAGGCTCAGTTGATTAGCTCTCCTAACTTTAGAGAGGATCTCTGAGCAGTCCGGTCAGCGAGAAACACCGCGTCTGCAACCTAGTCCCTGACCTCTGTCCTCGTGAGCAAAGGGCATGGAAAGGTCACCGTTGATCACCCGGCTCTTCCTTCGGTTGGTGTTGTGCGTACTGCGGGATTCCTGAGTAGAAGAGACTAAGGGGCTCTTTGTCTTTGAACCCGGGGTCTTTGTCCGTGCCGGCGTCGAGGGCAAGCCGCAAGCGACCACATCCGGGAAAAATGTCATACAGGAGCGGTAGCTAGAGGTGGCCTGAGGCGCATGTCCGTCTACGCTAACCGTCCTGGTTGAGGGAAGAGAGGACAACTTGGCCTGAGAATGACTCGAAGTGGACGTTGTACCACCTTCCTGGCTACTACGCTTTGGAAGAGGGACCGTCGAGTATCCGGGATGGGTCGAGGGCAAGCCGCAAGCGACCTCATCCGGGAAATCTCGTACAGGAACGGTAGCTAGAGGTGGCCTGAGGCGCATGTCCGTCTACGCTAACCGTCCTGGTTGAAGGAATAGAGGACAACTTAGCCTGAGAATGACTTGAGGTGGACGTTGTACCACTTTCCTGGCTACTACGCTTTGGAGGAGGGACCGTCGAGTTTCCGGGATGGGTCGAGGGCAAGCCGCAAGCGACCTCATCCGGGAAAAATCTCGTACAGGAACGGTAGCTAGAGGTGGCCTGAGGCGCATGTCCGTCTACGCTAACCGTCCTGGTTAAAGGAATAAAGGACAACTTGGCTTCCTGTCTACTACGCCGTGGAGGAGGGAGAGAATTGCTTGTCTCCTCTGAAGCCGTAGTCTGCCTTCTCTTGTTTTTGGGGGGTGAAGAGGGAAGCCATTTTCTATGCTTGCGCACCTTTTCCCCTGCATGTACTTTCCTGTGAACATGAAAGTACACGGAACACTGACTATCATCTCACTGAATGCACGTCTCACACGGAGATGAAGGTGAACACTTAAGAGCTATACACTTGAAACACCAAATGTGAGGATCCACTTGGGCTGGCGGTAAGGGGGGTGAGACAAAGGTATCTCCCTTCGGCGAAGGCACACAGCCCATCTTGAACAACAACAATACTGGAACGAGATTCCATACTTACAGTGAAGGGTAGGATACCCGGTGGCGGTTAAGGGAATAATACAGGAAAGGGAGAAGCACTTAATAATTCCAGGACACAGGATGGCGTAGGGAAAACCCCAATGAAATTGAAGGATGACGAACTCCTTAGCGTCCTGGGAGTGAGCTGGCGACAATCGAAGCGGGTTGCTTGATTTTCGGCACAGACGTAAACATAGAACCGTTGAGTAATTAACGGTTCGCTGCCGCGCTAATAATGGAGTTTGACTGAGAATCAGCCCATTAAGGGGGAAACCGATAAAAACTAAACATGTATAGTAGAGAGATGTTAACGCGGTCACTACTGCGAAGAGAATGGTTATAGTGTGCGAGACTTGTGGTGGAGGGCAAGGGCCCCCCCCCCCACTTGCCCCAATGGGGCCCCTTACTGAGGATAAGCGTTGCCCAGACCCACAGAGTGAGGATTTTAATTTCGCAGTAGAAATATTCGTGCTACGCGAAGGTATCCTATTGTAAGGAGTACCGAAGAGTTTGTATTCTTCGGAACAAACTGGTAATTATAGCGGTAGTGTTTCAGACTTGAATCCTTTTAGTATGGATTCTAATATCATCATTAACACTGTTAACAGTAGAAGTAGAAAAAGAAAAATAAGTGAAAATTGTAATAGTAAAAAAAAAAAAAAAGCAAGATGGATGAAGAAGAAAAAGAGAATTAGGAAGGGAATTAGGGAATATCAAAATTTTAAATTAAGAGTTTATCGAATTCATCAACATGCTGAGATCTCAGGGGCGAAGCCCCTTTCTAACGAAATCTAGTAATAAAATAAAATGAAATGAATATAAGTAAAATACAATATATATACAGTCGTTCCTCAGATAACGCGATTTATTGTAACGCCCCGGAGGTTGACACGTGACCTCAGGCAGCCACCCACGGCTTTCCCCTCACCCCACACCCTTGTTTGAGCAGTTCCCAGTGTACATAATGACCGCATTATATGAGGATCGACTGTATATGGTAAAATTGAAAGCAGTCACCACAAATGTTTACAATGTTGCTGCGTGTGTGCGTATGCGTGCCCAACTCGACGCGAATTTTAAAACAATTCTCTACATTTGAGATGGTCTTGAAATAAAATCCGCGTATGATTGAATCCGCGTTATTTGAGGGACTACTGTAATTTCATGTTAAATATGTGCATTTGCCCGATTCTGGAATTTTACCCTAACTGCAGTAACCATTCTATAGAAAAAAAAAATCTTTGAAATGAGGGAGGGGGGATGAAAGAAGTGAAAAATTTAATTTTCGCAGGAAAATTAATTTTTCCCTGATACAAACCTGAGGTACTCCTTACCCAAGGATACTTCCATAAGCGGCGGAAGTTTCTACCGCTAACACTGTGTGTGCTTGAAAACACCTCACTCCGAGGGTCTGGGCAACCATTATCCTCAGTAAGGGGCCCTCCTGGGGCAAGGGGGCCCCCCCTCCCCCCACAAGGGTAGGAGGGTAGAAGCTCCATTGTCTGAGCCAGGTATGAAATTAGTCACGAGGGTTGACAGGCCAGGGAGAAGGAACTACTAGCGGGGTGCATGAGGAGGGCCATTAGAGGTAAGGAGTACCTCAGGTTTGTATCAGGGAAAAATTAATTTTCCTGCGAAAATTACATTTGTTCCGAAGAATACAAACTCTTCGGTACTCCTTACCCAATGAGACTTGGACTTAGGGGGGGAAGGAAGTATTTATCTAGCCTGGGAAACCCTCGTAAGGAGAAAATGTAGAGTGCTAAGATCTACGTTGACCAGACCCTTATACATTCCCCGAAACTGTGAAGGGCACCTGGATCTGTTCCCAGAGTGGAGACAGACAGGGCATACTCGCTTTGTACCCCTTGAAGGGCTCGAACTGATTCCCTTGGAATGCTTGAGAGCCCTCGGTGAGGTAAGGGAATGTAGGAGTATGAGAAGGACTTGGGATAGGTATCCCCGTGGTTGCTGATCCAGAACTTGGATGAGGCTTCAGGGTTGGCTGTGTGCCATTGGTAAGGGGTATGTTATCTCAGGACTTCTTGGGCGGCCACTATGGGGCCCAGAGAGAAGGTCCCTAAGGATTCCCACATGACATCTTTGAGGTAAAAGGAAGTGAACGTAGTCTGGGACTTCCATATACCTGCTTGAAGGACCTGGTTGACTGACCGATTCTTTCGGAAGACTAGGGAGGGCCCTATTGCCCTGAGGTCATGAGCTTTTGCTCCAGGGTAATCCGTGGGGCTCGAGGCGTAGGCCCTGCGGATGACTTCCTTGATCCAGTAAGAAATGGAAGTCTTAGTGACGGGCTTGGGTGTACCCCTGGTAGAGACGAACAGTCTTGGCAAGTCTGGTCTAAGATGCTTCGTCCTCTTGAGGTAGGTCCGGATAGCACGTACCGGGCAGAGGACCATTTCCGCATGTTCGCCCCCTACAAAGTCGTCCAAGGAAGGAATACTAAAGGACCAGAATCTAGGGTCGGCTTTGGCCGGATCCTGGTTTTTGGCAATGAATTGGGGCAGAAAAGTGGAGACCTCTTGCCATCCTTTTGAGTGGGCGACTCGATAAGAGATGGCATGCAACTCCCCGACCCTCTTGGAAGACGCCAGGGCCAAGAGAAAAACTGTCTTCAAGGTGAGGTCCTTGAAATTAGCATCTCGGAGGGGTTCGTAAGGGGGGCCCCGCAGAGCGTTGAGGACTAATGCCACATCCCATGGAGGAGAAGTGATCTCCCTGGGGGGCATGATTTTCTGAAATGTCTGAAGAGCATGGAAATTTCTGGAGACAGGGCTAGATCCATGCCCTTCAGAGAAAACACCTGATTAAGAGCTGCCCTATAGCCCTGCACTGCCGAGAGGGAGATCTTCTTGGACTTCCGGAGGAAGTGGAAGGAGGAGGCAATCAGAGGAATGGTGGCTTGCTCTGGGGCTATTGCTCGGGAGTGGCACCATTCTGCAAAAGCATTCCACTTCCCTTGATAAAGCTGTGGAAGAGCGAATAGGGGAGGACATGTCTTCTGCCACTTCTTTGGGGAAACCCTTCTCTAGGAGGATCCGGACCATAGTCTGAATGCGTGAAGCGCCAGGGCTGACGGGTTCTTGTGCCAGGCCCCGTTGACTGGTTGATGTAGAAGGTCGGGTCTTCCCTGAAGGGCCAGGAGCTCCTCCACTGCTAGCTCGAGGGCGTCTGGAAACCATGGGGCTTCCGGCCACCAGGGAGCGATCAAAGTCATCCGAAGGTTGGATGCGGTTCGTACTCTCTGGAGCACCTTCTGGAGCAAGGGAAACGGTGGGAAAGCGTAGGTGTCGAGGTTGTCCCAGCTTTGCAGAGGAGCATCCTCTCCCGCTGCCAGCGGATCCGGGAGAGGGCTGAAATACACCGGGAGCTGGTGGTTCCATCTGGTGGCGAAAAGGTCCACCAGAGGGGAGCCCCATTTGTTGATGAGGAAGGTCGCCACTTCCGGATGGAGGGACCACTCCGTGCTGATTACCTGACTCCTTCTGCTGAGGTGGTCCGCCCAGACATTCTTCTTCCCTGGGATGTAGCGAGCTCTGAGTGCCACTTGGAGGTTCTCGGCTAATAGGAGGATCTCCATAGTGAGATGGCAGAGGTCCTGGGAGACTGTGCCCCCCTGCTTGTTCAGGTAGGCTACTACCGAGGCATTGTCCGACATGATGCCCAAAACTTTCCCCGAGATTTAACCCGAGAAGTGACGGAGAGCCAGCAGTACCGCTTCAATTCTAGCCAGTTGATATGGGCTGTCCGCTCGACTGTGGACCAGGAACCGCTGACGTGATCGTCGTTGAGGTGGGGCCCCCAGCCCTCCTTGGAGGCGTCGGAGAAGAGGAGGACTTTGGGGGGAGATGGGCCGAGGGGCATCCCCAAGAGCAGGTTGCACGGGTCCTTCCACCAGAGAAGAGAATGCTTGACCTCTCCGGTAAGGGTGATGTGTTGACGGGTGTTTCCCCTTAGCGGGGACCACTGGGACTTGAGGAGCCACTGTAGGGGTCGCATTCTCAGTCTGCTCCTGGGTATTAACCTCTCGACGGAGGCCATGTGGCCCAGGAGGACTTGGCACTGTTTGGCCGTGAGGAACCCGGTCGATAGTGCCTGCACGACGAGAGAAGAGAGATTCTGGATTCGCTTCTCTACTGGGAATGCCTGCATGAGGGAAGAGTCCAGAACCATACCCAGGTACGTGACTCTCTGTCTTGGAATGAAATCTGACTTCGTCTGGTTGACCATGGAGCCCAATTTGCGGATGAAGGCTAGGACCGTCCCCAGGTGGTCGCGGCATAGCTGGGCGGAGTGTGCCAGGATCAGCCAATCGTCCAGGTAACGGAGTAGGCGAATTCCTCTGGAGTGGGACCACGCTGAGACGAGTTTGAACACTCTGGTGAAGACTTGGGGTGCTGTGGAGAGGCCGAAGCATAGGCAGGTGAATTGAAAGGTGGTGCCCTTGTGGACGAAGCGGAGGAATTTTCGGGATGAGGGATGCACAGGTATTTGGAAATAGGCGTCCTGGAGGTCCAGTGACACCATGAAGTCCCCTTCCCTGATAGACGCCCTCACGGCCTCTGGGGTGTCCATCCGGAACTTCGTCAGGGAAAGGAACTTGTTGAGAGGAGACAGATCGATGACAGGTCTCCACCCCCCTGTAGACTTTGGTACTAGGAATAGCCTCGAGTAGAACCCCGGGTCCGGAGTTGAGACTTCCTCGAGCGCTCCTTTCTGAAGCAGAGTGGAGATTTCCTCCACTAGGGCCCGCCCGCGATCCGAGTCCGGATGGTAGTTGCTGACTTGGATGGGATAGGGGGAGAGGCTGGGGATGGTGTGAAAAGGAAGACCATAGCCCGCCTTGATGACCTGGATGGTCCAGTCCTCCGCCCCGGCAGCCTCCCATTCTCTCCAGTAGAGAGAGAGGCAACCTCCTATCCTGTGCGGGAGGGCAGGCGAGTTCCTAGAATTTCCTGCGTTGGGGTCCAGAGCCTCTATGATGTTTGCGCCCCTGTTCTCTATTGGGGAAGGGGCGGGGCTTTCCTGTCTGGGCTTTGGACTTCGAATGGGGTGGGGGCCCGTCTTCCCGCTTAGGGAGACGAAAAGGCCGCCTCTGCGTCTGAAAGGACCGAGGGGTCGATGGGGGGGTGGTTCTTGGCCTCGAGCTAGAGACGGCTGTTCTCTCGATGGCTCTGTTGTGCAGCAACTGGTTGGCGCTAGTGATTGCCGAGTCCACCATATCCGGGGGAATCAGCGTGTGGGTGAGCAGGGGGGCCCTCCTCAAAGGAGCATAAATCTCCCTGAGGAGGGGGTCACTGGGGTCCCCGAGGATGGTGTCTTTCCTGCGGGACTCAAAGTTGGCCCAGGACGTTGAGAGACAGGAAGCCTGATGCTTCAGGGCTCTGCTCGCGCTTGCCAAAAAAGCCTGGAGGTCGCATTCTTCCTGGGGTTGTAGTTCGGGTAAGAACTCCCTCGCCGAGGCAAGGAGGCGTTCTAGCCAGGAGTTCACCGCCAGGGACAGAGCCAGTGATTGAATGTGGTCGCTGACTTCCCTGCCGGAGAGGAGGACGTTTCGTCTGCGCAGCGACTAGGCGTCCGCCTTAACCAGCTCTGGTAACCTCGCCGGGATCGAGGCTGCTCTGAGGGTTGACCCCGATGGGGTGTAGAAGCGCTTCTGGTGTTCCAATGGGACCGGAAGCCAACGCGCCTTCTCGGTCGTCCTTGTTGCGAGAGCGTCGGAGGCCTGGGCCATGGCTCTCGCCGTCTGCGTACTCCATGGAAGGTGGAGGGGAGTAGGCTGGGCTTTCTGAGAGTTAGCCATCATGAAGATGTCAGACTCGAATGTGGCTTCCTCTTCTTTCGGGGGGCCCAGTCGATTCGCCCTCCGAACCCTCGCGAGGACGTCCGAGAAGGAAGGTGGGACCACCATCGAGGATTCCGACTGGGAAACGGGAGGGGAAAGGGAGCGTGCCCCCCCCCCTACGGCGCTGTGGACATCGTCGTCGGCGTAGGAGGGGTCGGCACGGGCAGAGAGGAACCTCACGCTACCATCGTCGTCACTGATGGGTTCAGGGGGGGGGGGGCTGAGCAAGTGGAAGATGGTCGAGGGGGGCCCTTGGGAGGGGTGACTCCTCACGAGCTTCCGTGCGGTGCACGAACCGCGCTTGAGAAGCGCGGAAAAATTCCCGTTGGGCCTCCATCTGTTCCTTCAACGTAGTGACGAGTGAACAGAGAGTGGGGAGGAGGTACGGGGAATGTCCGCTTGGTGAGTCCCGCCTGGGTGCGGATGGTCCGGGAGACGCCAAGGGGAGACTGCCTCCTCTGGACGAAGCTGAGTCACCTACGACGAACGCGCGTGTGGGTACACCTCGGGCTTCCTGCCCACCGGGCATAGAAAGGGTTCCGGTGATGACCCGGCTCGTCTGACGATGGGTGGAAGGGGGACTGGGGGTTTCCCGAGGAGGAGAAGAGGCTGACGCGCTCCGAATCTCCGAACTCGGTTCCTTTGTCCGTGGGGGGGGTAGAGCTGCCGGGTAGCGTCGCGGGGCCGGCGGACGCATCCGGGAAAAAGCTCGTACCCGGGGGGTAGTTCTCGGGGGCCAGAGGCGCGTGCCCGTCGAAGCTAACCACCCTGTGGGAAGGAACAGGAGACAATTTGGCCTGAGACTGACTCGGGGCGGCTATTGTACCTTTCCGTTTACTATGCTTAGGAGGGGGGAGACAACTGCCCGCGTCCTCCGCCGACGTAGCATGCCTTCTCTTTGTGTCGGGTGAGGGGGGAAGCCATCTTCCCTGCCCGCGTACTTTGTTCCGTGGCTGCACCTTCCGGTGAGCATGAAAATACGCGGACCACTGCTTATCTTCCCATTGAGCGCACGTAGTACACGGGGATGAAGGGGAACACTCCAAATTCCTACAATGGATACACCAAGAGTGTGGGTCCACGGTTGTCGGTGGGAGAATAGCCCGGCAGCGAAATTCACCGCGGGCGAAGGTACACATGCTATCGCGAACAACAACACTATGACCAGATTCCATACTTACAGAGAAGCGTAGAATACCCGGTGGAGATTAAGGAGAGGGAAGGGGTAGGAAAAGGGTGCTCAAGCACTTCCAAGCGGCGGGATGGCGGCGATGCAGGACGCTCCAACACAAAGGAAGCCGTTGGAAGGGTGTAGAAGGCCGAAGCAGAGTGCCTTCTTTCGTCACAATCGAACGAGGCCGGGTTTGGGGCCGACCGAAAACGTGAAAATATGTAATTTGCGCAGGAAATTAATTTTTCCCTGATACAAACAAAGCCAAGCACTTGCACAAGCACGGGAGCGGGGAATACTGTCCCCCAACTGAACTTCAGTGTTAGCCGGACTGTGAGAGATGTTGACTCGATCGCTACCGCTTAGACAATGGAGCTTCTACCCTCCTACCCTTGTGGGGGGAGGGGGGGGCCCCCCTTGCCCCAGGAGGGCCCCTTACTGAGGATAATGGTTGCCCAGACCCTCGGAGTGAGGTGTTTTCAAGCACACACAGTGTTAGCAGTAGAAACTTCCGCCGCTTACGGAAGTATCCTTGGGTAAGGAGTACCGAAGAGTTTGTATTCTTCGGAACAAATGTGTTTGAGTGATACTGGAATTATACAGATATCTCAAGTCCGCCCTGTGTGGTGGCAGCTCTTGGTCAGTAAGTTCGTAGCTGTGGCTGGTTTATTGTGAGGCCAAAATCTTAACTTCTCATGAACCAAATGATATGAAAACTTACAGATCTGAAAGAAATAATTTTAAACTATGTAGATGTTGGTCAAATAATGTTTCAAACTGCAAAGGCCAACATTTAAAAGATTTATCTTTTATATGGAATGGTTACCTTAGATTAGGTTATGGTAAAATTTCAGAATCAAGCAAGCACACATTTCATATGAAATTTACCTTGTCCAATAGTTACAACATAATATATCCTAACCTAACATAACCATTCCATAATAAAATTGATCTTTGAAATGGGGTGTGTGTGAAAAAAGTGTTCAACTTATTGTGAGGCTAAAATCTTAACTTCTCACTAGTCATATGATATAAAACTTAGATTTGAAAGACAAATGTTCAAACAATGTAAATATTGGTCAAAGAACACTTCAAACTGCATATTTGTGTCATATCTGACCCTAGGTTATTTCTGATCTATTTTGGGAATATTAATAAATTTACTGCATAAGAATGTATATTGAGAATGAAGACAGAACCTATATAAATATCATATATTATGGTATGAGACATATATAGCTAATGTGATTATGTATAATTTGTGTGAATACCACCACAGAATCTTATTGAATTTATTGCACACGAATAAATATTGAGACTGAAGACAATTATACATACATATACCAAAGGCTTTTTCCCCCTTACACCGGGGGTAGCCAAAAAGAAAAAGGCATATAAATCACTCCTACCCATTTCATTTCCCATATATTCCACTCCCCTCCACCCTCCTCCCTCCCTCCTATCTTGGCATCTCCTGGATGACTTCGTGTCTTCAAGATCACAAAGACAATTATACAATACAGGGTGCAGGGATGACCCGTCATCTAGGAGGTGCTAAGATGGGAGGGAGGGTGGAGGGGTGTGGAGTGTTTTCGGGGATGAAATGTGTGGGAATGTTTTTGTGCCTTGTCCTTTTTGGCTACCCCCCTGGTAAGGGGGAAAAAAGCCTTGGTATATGTATGTATGTATGTAAATATACTTTATGCAATATAAAGTGTAGCTTGCATGCCAAAGTAGCTTCATGACACATAGATTGCTAACATTTGTGAATATTTGTTGGCGAACCCCTCACTTTACATGAAATGGTATAAACACTGGATTTTTTTTTCCTAGCTGTAAAAGCCATACCTTCCAGCCACAATTTACATACTTTTTATTCATGTATTTCTAATATTTTCATAGAAGTCCATCTATTTTTTTCTTTTTTGTAAAATTCTATCATTCTTTAACACACATATAAAGAAAGGCCTTTTCCCCTTTTTAAGGAGGGGCCTAGCCAAAACAGGCATCCATCATTCGCAACACCCATTTGTTGCCCTTTCCAGCTTTGCTTTTTGTGGGTGAAGGGTCATCTCTGTCCCATTGCTCACTACTTGGGTTAAAACCAATACAGCAAGACATCATCCCCAAAGCAGGGCCGCACAGCTAAAGCTGGTTTGTTTACCCCTACTGCTTCATTACATGGTGGTCCTCGTCTCACATCCATTCAAGAATTTAGAATTCACAGATTTAGAACACATCTACATACAGAAACCAATCTTCCGTATAGCACAGCACCTCAAAATAACTGGCATACAGCTCTCACATTACATAACCCTAAGCACAACGGAGGTGAAGGAGAGAAGAAGAAGGATGGAGAGAGAAAAAAAAAAAAAAAAAAAAACACACACACACATACATACATACATATATATATACCAAGGCTTTTTCCCCCTTACAAGGGAGGTAGCCAAAAAGTAAAAGGCATAAAATCATTCCCACCCATTCCATCCCTAAATACACTCCACTCCCCTCCACCCTCCCTCCCACCTTAGCACCAACCTATCAACTGCACCATGCAACACATCTATACAAATACAAAATATCACTCAAGAGTACAAATCAAGCACTCCAAAGCCAACCACGAAGTTCCTCCAAACATCAACCCCACAAAGAAATCCCACCCACAAGAGCCACACTAGCATGACTGCCTTCAAGTCACTATACATGAATCTGAGGGTTGGTATGACAAATTGGAGAGTAGGAAATGGATCCCCACAAGTATTACTCCTTTCCTATACACTACAATTAGATAAATATATCTTTTGAAGAAAACCAACAGAATGGCCTGGCCACAGAAGCAAATTGCACAAGATCCTCACCATGCAGAAGACACTAAACAACTCATCCTACATTGTCCCACGCTAGCCTTACCCAGAAAACAAAATATATTTTCCTTGAGTGACTTACAGGCCAATCAGTTGGCTGTTGCCAATTACCTGAATGCCACAAGTCTCCTGCAAGAAAGACCTAGGGCAACCCTCTGATCAGTCAGTAAGACTAATCTTCTACTCTTACTATTACTCACAGTAACCCCTCCCTCTTTCTTTTGTCCTACCCTGTTTTCTTATCTTCCATGTCTTGCCCTACACTTCTGTTCTATATTTCCCTCTCTCCCTTCCCTTCTCATTACATTTTGAAGATAAAACTTTCTCTATTCCTTCATGCTTGTGAATCAGGCAAACAGTACTGGGGATGCATGATGATAAGGTTAACTCCTTCTATGTGTATTTACCTAGTTGTATTTTGCGGGAAGGGGAGCTATGCTCGTGTTGTCCCGCCATTGTATCTCTCAGTGTCTAGTTTGCTTTTAAACTCGTGAATGGTTTTTGCGCTTACCATATTTTTCGGACTATAGCCCGCACCGTTATATGACCCGCACCCCCTTACACCTTAGTGCAAATCCACACAAGACCCGCACCGCTGTATGACCCGCAGTCATATGGCGTGCGCGGCAGTGTAGATCCGACCCATCCATGGGTGGCCACAGGCACAGCTCACGGCGGTTGTTGTTACGGCCGGCCGTTGACGTGGTGATCAAAGTAATTTCAAAGCTGAGGCTTTCTAAATTTTCTGTCTCATCAATGCTTATGTGATTTATAAAAAAAAAATATATGTTTTCCGATATTAGCAGGTTTCTTGGTGATATCTTGCTTTTCAGGATTCATCACAATTTGGTTTCTGAAGCTGCCACTAGATGTAGTGGTAGCTTCGATGAAAGAGGGGTGATCCCGAAAATGTGCAACTGATCTTACGATGCCTTTGGGATGGGTCGAAGACGCGGCATTGCGATTCATGATCATGATACTAGTATTCCTCCAGTCCTATTTATTTCTGATTGTGATGAAGATGAAGAATAACCAACAAATTAATTTCAATATATTTTATTGCACTTATATATATATATATATATGTATATATATATATATATATATATATATTACAAAGAACCTTAAAGGTCAGATATCAACAGATATACCATTCGCTAAAAATCATCATATTGCTCGAAAAAGTACTTTTTAAAAGCATACAAATAAAGTTTTTACCTATTACAGAAGAATTTATTCAGAAAATTCATTTTTAATTGCGCCTCACATACCACTTTTCCGAAGTCTAGTTATTCAGAATAACAATATTGTTTGTTTGGCAACTGTGACGTCACGAACGCGGAATTCCCCGAACCTTTCCCGAAGCGCACGGGCGGAATGTTTCGAGTAGCAGACGACGCAGTGAAATGAAGACAAAACTGTTTTTTGCCAAATTTGATAAGATGTAGATGGTGGAATTATATAGAATACTGTCAGTATGTTTTTTTTATGTACATTAAACTGTAAATACAAAAAGTTATTGAAGTCTTGATATCTGACCTTTAAAGGTCAGAAATCAAGACTTCAATAACTTTTTGTATTTACAGTTTAATTTACATAAAAAAAACATACTGACAGTATTCTATATAATTCCACCATCTACATCTTATCAAATTTGGCAAAAATCAGTTTTATCTTCATTTCATTGCGTCGTCTGCTATTCGAAACATTCCGCCCGTGCGCTTCGGGGAATTCCGCGTTCGTGACGTCACAGTTGCCAAACAAACAATATTGTTATTCTGAATATCTAGACTTCGGAAAAGTGGTATGCGAGGCGCAATTAAAAATGAATTTTCTGAATAAATTCTTCTGTAATAGGTAAAAACTTTATTTGTATGCTTTTAAAAAGTACTTTTTCGATGATTTTTAGTGAATGGTATATCTGTTGATATCTGACCTTTAATAAATTTGTGTAAATAATGCCATAAAACCCTGTTTGATTGTTTACCAGTAATTAATCAATTGGTTTATAAATGCCATACAAACACTGGTAATTAATTTTTAAACCAAACAATTTCCAATGGTTAGTTTTCAATAGAATAGAACAATAATAGAGCACATTACTGAACTGTTATGAACAGAGTCAATGGAGCACATCGTTATTACAAAAAAAAATAGTGATCACAGACGACAGTCAATGTTTATGAAGGCGTATCATCGCTCACGAAGCCATCGAATTCCTCATCCTCTGTATCGTCATGGAAGAGGTTGTGGTATAAATCGGCCAATTCTAATGCAGTGACCTCATCCGTTTCCATTTCGATTTCGGATTCGTCCGATTCCTTTTCCGAGTCGTAGCATGCATCGAACATTGCAGAATGGCACGTTTCTGATTTACGGAAACCGTTCTGAATAGTCGATTCTTTAATTTTCTTCCATGCTTGAACGACCCACATGTAATAAACAAATTTAGCATTAAGGAATCAGGTACAGTTTGTAATTTGTAATTGCGAAAATGGCTGCCCGCTTGTTTTTGTTTGATCGCGACACAAGAGCATGTAAAGCGGGTAAGACAAATCCTACCTTCTCTTTGTCGTTTGTCTCGATCGTACGCGCTGTATTATGACTTTAATCAACTTTCATACGACGAATCCGGTCGGTCGCCCCCGCAAATCCCCGATCCGAGAGGGCACCCAGCTAAACTAATCGTTCATATTTTTTTTTCACTGCGTAAGAGGGCAATTTCTAACCAGAATCCACAGATGACCCGCACCTTTATATCACCCGCACCCCCGAAATTTGGCCCTTTTCTGAGGCAAAAAGCCGCGTCTAAAACTCTATGTGGAAAACTGTTTTTCTTCAGTGTGTGTGTAAGTATGTATGTGTATATATATATATATATATATATATATATATATTTCAGACTTTCTTCTAGCTAATATACCTCATTCATATACAGGATGATGAAAGATTTGTGTCTAAAGATGTTAAAATATCTTAGTTATCTTATATATATATATATATATATATTTTTTCCTTATTAGAATGAAGATGTTAAAGCCCTAGATGGGGATTGTTGCTATTGCTGTTTAGATATTTGAGGACATACCTATCTGGATGTTTGCGATCTGGTGGAGCAGAAGCCACCCGTCCAATATCCACTAGGAAGGACTTTTCAAATAAACTCCAAATATGATGAGAGTTGTAGATTTCCTTCATCTCCACCTCTGTATCGATGTAACAGTGGTTGAGGAAGTTAATGTAGGCCTCCTTCACCTGTGATTAATTCTGCATCAGTCAATCATCCACCTAAAACAACTCATTTGTCCTAGTGACATGGGCTAGTTTACAAAATTAAACAAGACAATTTTTAACTAAAAATCTGGGTTAGTGATATTTCTGCATTTTATTTCTAATCATTTGTTCTTAATCAGTCTTTATTAACATTGAACAATTAAAACCAGTTTGTGAATTACATCCAACATGATCTAAATATTGTGACAACTTGAAAGAAATTCTTGATAAGAGTCACCTAAAAGTATCCAAAATGAACAGCTCAGGTATCACCAATTTGATTATGATAACTTATATTTGATATACATATATCTAAGCCACAAAGGTGCCAAAAAAAGAAGAAGAAAAAAAATATATATATATATTAACTGCATGAAGGAGGGACTTCGACTATTAGACAGTTCAAGCAATGAAAGAGGAACCAAAGTAGGTTACTCAATAAGGTCTTCAAGAAGCTATAACATAATATATAATTTCATGTGCCCCCCCCTTTTCAAGTGAACCACAGTATACAAATCCTGCAGAGAAATGTTCTTTATAAAGCATACCTATAATAAAAATAGAAGCAACTTTGTGGCAAAGAGGCTGGGAGAAATTATAAATATACTAAGAAATTTATATAATAAAGCAGGTTAGAAGAGGACATGAAATGTTATGTTGCAAGGGTTGCACCTCAGGGTTGGGTTTTTTTTTTTTGTAAACAGAGCAAAATACAAAAATGAATGAAATCATTCAATCTTGTTATAGGTAAACCCAAACCCTGTAACTTTAGCTAACCACTACATCATGCACCTGAACAACTACTCAGGGAGACCAGATCTTCAAGTGCACCATCCAATGGGATCTAAGAGGGACTCAACAACTTTTCATTTTCTCACGACTTTAAATGGGTTCAGGGGAAGGGGTCTGTGTACACATTCAGAAAAGAACTCTTTCTGATTACACTGACAGTGTTCTGGAGGATTTGGGAATAATGATATTTCTCAACTGTGTGGGTACTCAGTGAAGGAAGAATATACGATACGAGTACTTTGTGGGAGAAAAAAAAAAAAGTGATAAGAATATTCATTCCTGGATAAATATGTGACAAGTACTCAGTGCAGGAAAATGCGTGATACTAGGTTTTACAAAAAACATTTAATGTATGGGTAGACTTGTAAGAGTTCTAGGTATACTGAGATGTGTTCCAATTCTAGTGCCAATGAAAAGCATTAGTGTGGAAGGGTTTAGTCAATCAAGTTGTCCCGCCAAAGGACAGAACTTCCTACACAAAGACAACCACGTGTGAGTGGTGCTACCATTCCATGACCCCTTACGCATACCTACATAAGGGATAAAATAACATCAATTACAAAGAATCAATAACAAAAAAATGTGACAACAGTTAACATGAGCAAACGTTCCTAAACAGTCCACATGATAAGAAGCAATGCATAGAAATCCAATCAAATGAAGAACTTGAGTACTACAAGCCATGAAGAGTGTCAGGCTGGGAGATTCCCCTTCCCCCCATACAGGTGGAGGAGGGGTGATACATTGCCAGTAACACCACCTAGCAGTTCAGTTCTTAAGGAGAAGGCCTGCAGTGTGTCACTGGAGAAGTAAGTGATTAGAGAGCAGAGAATGCACAAAATGGGAATGCAACTTGGGGGAGGGGGGGGAGGGGGATTCATTAAGACATATGGGAGGCAGAGCAAGCCATACACTATGCCTGGACACACCACACTACCTCAATGATACAATCAGGGTGAGTGACAACAGATACAATGTCATCAAGCGTAAGTAAACTGTGGCATTTAATTTCGGTGAACACGTTCTTTCCCTCCGTCAGATCGGCAAGGAGGCTGACCAACTCTATGTGGTACCTAGAGGAATGAAACAGGACGAGGCTTGAAGAATTGCACAGGGGATGGCGCAAGGCAAGATTAACACCTGCATTAGTCTTTATTTTTATTTTTATTTTTTGTCCTTTGCGATATATGTTGGAAAAACTGGCGAGACCCACTGGCAGCTAAGAGGGTGTCAATTTCTTCATATTGCTTCATCACTCCATACATCCTCCTTTGTCAACTTTTAAAGATTTTGGGGGGAAATTACCTCGGGAAACCACTTCTCTTACACAATTTTTGGCGTTTGTGCTACAAGCATGGAAGAAACCTAGGAAAGACCCATCACCAAGACAACAAAGGGAGCCACAACAAGCCCAACACATGGAAGACCAGGAACCTCCTTTAAGATTCTGCAAACTCTTTACGTTATCTTTCTTTCTTGTGAACACCCTGGTATGGGCAAATTACTCAATTAATGGGTTTATTACATCCAAGATATATCTTTCATTTATAAAAGAAAATTAGATTTATTCATCATATGACATGAGTTGCCAGAGAAAGTTGGAGATCCCTGTCTTTTCAACTTAAAAGACCACATGAACCAGCAGACCCTTTTACCATCAACACTCCATAGTGGAAGGCAGGCAATCCACAGACCTACATAAAAGATAGCACAAGTTAGGTAATGGTGATGGATGGCAGCTACATGTTTTACCTCCGGGATACAATCTTTATGCTCCACCATGGCCACTATGTCATCAAGAGGAAGTAGACTATGGCACTTGATCTCTGTTGATGCATTCTTACCCTCCGTGCAACAGGCGAGCAGTTTGACTAATTCTATGTGATACCTGCAATAGGGCTTGTCTGGTCAATGCTGCTGCACACAGATGGGGGCAACCCTGTCTGCTGAACTAGCAAGTCTTGGGCAATGAGTTCGCAACAGAAATATTAACCTAGGCTTCCTTCATCACAAAAAATACATGAAAAAAATGTTTCTATTATCATAAAAAAAAGTAAATGAAAGTGTCACCTACTGTGCTATTATTATAAACAAAGAATATATTTGTCTCAAATGTAAAAACAAAAACAATTATATAAACCATAATCAGAATTCTGCACTAGGTGTGTCCCCTCCCCTAACACAGGTTACCTTAGCTGACTACTGTCATCAAAGTCCATGCGGTTCCGGTCATTCTTCATCATCTCCACAAAAAGGTTGAAGGAAGCTTTGTCGTTGTAGAAGACTAGTACATCTTCTCCTGCAGTCACCAGCTATCATTTTAATGGAGAAAATGATCATGTCAGCCACATATTAACCCTTGAGATCAATGATGGGTACCTACTAGTAGTAGTCCAGCTAGATGGATCGTAGAGAGAGAGAATCACCTCCTTCTCACCCATCTTTAAAACCTATCAATTTCTTCACCTCAATCTGGATGTGTAGCCCCAAGAAAATAACAATCGGTCTTTGAACCAGGCCCAAGACGTCTCTCTCTCAACTTCAAGTATATTTCCTCCATCTTTTCATGTAAGGAAAGCTAACAGCCAGTAATTACTCCTCCCCTACTACTATAAGCTGGTGATATAGAAATGATCCCATACTAATACAACAGACATACCAAGGTTACTTCTTAGGGAGAGAAATGGGCCTAAAGACCATTGCCAGCCAATGTGGAGCTGCAGTTCTCCAGTCAGTAAAACTTGAGGCAACAGTTATCATCATCATTATTACATTAACCCCTTCTTTACAAACAAATACTTATGTTTTACTTGAGCTCTCACCGGGCAATTTTTCTTTCACTTATAGGAAACCTACATTGAGGTTATTAAAAACTTTCTTAACCCTTTCAGTTTGGAAAGTGACATGTTTTAATATGAATTTTATTTTACAAGGTGGTTTTATATGGCTATGGAAAATTTCCTACCACCTTTGGGTCAAGGTATTTACAGTGTTTGGAAACTTATCCATTTTAATTGGAGCTTAGCATCAAATTACAACCCTTGCATATGTATGCTTTAACAGCTGTCACTGGCTGACACCAGATAATCAAATTCAGTGAAGAGGCAGACCCTGAATTGAAAGGTTTCTTGATTCAGTGAGCATTCCTTTCTCATTGGGTCACCCCATTAATGGCATAACAATAACAATAATGATGGAGAGAAAGAAAAAAAAATAGTAATAAAATAAATCTGATATTCATTAGAACAATACACAAGAGGTAAGCCATCATCAGGAGTTAAACATACACTCTCCATTTCATGTTGGCTATGAGGTTATTCTTATTACATAAACTACAGTCATAGACATATGCTAGAACTTTTGTGAATACAGGTAAACGTCGACTTACGATGGCCGCGACTTACGATTGTTCGACTTTACGATGACGACGACGACGACGACGATATGATAATGTAACCCCTTCCATGCGGTGCCGCACACGTAGGCGTCATGAGGAGCAAGTGGATTCGCGACGCTGCCATATCGGCGTCTTGATTATATTTATTGTAGTCGCCCCTGTGTTTTTACATTCTCTCAAATGTGCCCTAAATCCCATTCTCTGTGGTTTTCAAAATTCGCGGGTGAAAGAGAGAACGATCGATATAAGCGGTGACTATATTTTATGATGCGAGTATTATTACGTCACGTCGTACGGCTGGCATTGGCTGCTGCCCGCGAGATTTAAGCTCCGTACTGAAAATACATATTATAGTGTTTGAATATGGTAAAAAGGATAAAAATAATTAAATAAACTACTGTACATGTTTAATAGGCTATATTCAGTATCTCTGGTGGTTAATATACAGGTAGGCTAGGTACAGTGACCACGGAACAGAGTGGGGATCGACTTACGATGAGATCGTCTTACGATGGCTCTATCGAAACCTAATGCCATCGTAAGTCGACGTTTACCTGTATATGAAATATTATGATGAATAAAATTAAAATAATGGACACTTACTTCCTGCATAACAAGGTCCTGACACCTTCGGATGAACTGGCTTTCTGCCTTAACAATAGTCTGCAGGAACTTGAGGTACTGCACATGACGGCCATGGGTCTCTATGCAGTGAATAAAATGCTGGACCACTCGTTCTGATACTTCACTGCACAAAGCCAGGTTGTCTTTGAAGATGGCACAAATAGTCTTTGCCTCCAGGATCTGTGTTTTGAACATTCATAGGTACAATCACTTTATTCAATAAAAATACTATCATTAATTCTCAATCTTTAGAAAATATGAGTTATATGCATATTAAGAATTGAGTAGTTCAAGAAAATATATTAGAAGAATGGAATGATGAAATGATTTCAGGCATAGTAAAAAAGGAATACAAAATGTAGTTAGTAAAGGCATGACATTATCAAGGTTTTGAATAGATGAGGAATTTAATTATGATAATTTAAGTAATTAATGTCCATGATTATACATTTATTTAGTCTTGAGTTTACCATCTTACCCTATTATCAGACTAAGTAGGCAGAAAGAAAGAGAGAGAGAGAATTTGTGATTATAAGTAGTCAGGTTTCATATAATTACATCAATGAGGAAATATCATATTTAAGAGACTTAGTAAAGAGGAAACAAGATTTTAGGTTTGCTTAGTGCCAGGTCTCTCTTAGTGCTAAGAAAAGCATTATGTCTTAAGAGAAGTTCCTTATTTGCTAAGTTTTCCCTACAATTTAGCACAAAATTTAAAAACTAAAATATTTACATTGCTGCACACATTGTGCAAATTGAAAATATCTAAAATCTTACCCCAGGGTTAAGAAAAAGGTCAATATTTTTGTGAAGGAGGACTTGATTTTGACGATCTTGAAGACAGAAATTTTGAAGAAACTGATGAGCTAGTACAATAAGTTCATTCATGCGCCGGTCCTCTTTTTTATCATATGGTATCTGTAAACCCAGAAACATCAATATCATGTAAAAGAAATACAAACCAAAATGCTCCAGATGAAAATACAACCCAGATTTTACACCTGAGATATCCTCCTTAATACAAGAGAAACATAAGAACAAGAAAGCATTTGCTACAGCAAATGCATAATGAAATTACAAAGATTATTCTAAACAATGATAGGACATGGAAACAAATGGATGATGAATGGAAGTGAAATGGGTGGAAACCCTTGTAAGCAGGAAGGAGCCTTTGGTATATAGATAGATAATACATGCATATACCAAGGGCTTTTTCCCCCTTACAGGGGAGGGAGCCAAAGTCAAAAGGCATAATCCCATTCCACTCCTCCCTCCCTCCCTTCCTCTCATCTGGGCTCCTCCTTGACCAGAGTGAGGTGGGGAGTGATCATTTTTTACCTCCAACATGCTGACAGCTCTGCACACACATTCAATTCTACTGGGGTCTGCAGCACATCAACACTGTGAACAAAATAATTGTACCATCCTTGTGGTTCATACCCACAAAACTATGGTCCTCGGTCAGGCCACAAGTCATATTGAGTCACTTGATAGTCCCTATCCATGTTGGCTATGATGACATTTGACAAGTTGACCACTTAGTGTATTTTGGCAGTGCCTTCTCTAGTTCAAACAGTCTAGATGAAGAGATCCTAAGTAGTATTAACTGAGCTACTGTCTCTTTTGGAAGACTTTCCAGCCATATTTTTCTGAACAAGGACCTCTCTACAAATACCAAAGTTTCAGTCAACTCTGCCATATGGCTCTTCCTCTTGCTCCATGACTGTGAGGCTTGGAACATCTACAAGGCCCACACATGAAAATTAGAAGCTTTCCATATCCACTCCCTGTAATGCACCCTTGGTAGATCATGTACATCATTTTAATATATACCACTAACTGTTGCAGTACAGAGGTGATACTCATACAGCATCAACTGTGACAGATTGGCCATGTCATCAGGTCCCTAAAAAATAATCTTCCATGACAATTTCTGTACATAGACCTTTTCAACAGTTTTCACTCAGCTGTAGGCCATAACAGAAGTACAAGGACCACATACATAGTTCCTTTACATTGTTTAATATTCCTCCTGACCATCTTGAGACTTAGTTAACCTTGTGCAGCTGTAGACAACTTTAAGATTGCCTACACATATGCCCATGAGGTACATAGTCAGTCCCAACACAAGTGATGAGTGTGGCCCTCCCTTGCCTAGTGATGGGATCCCATACCTAGCCTGTGGAAGATACTGTGCTTCTGTAATCATTTAGTCTGTTCAACTATACACAGAGCCATGACCAATGCAACAACTTGTAGCATTACATCACCATTTACTTGGGAAAGGATTAGAGGACATTGCCATTGTCTTGATGGTATGTAAACAGGGGTTGTCCTTTATTACACTTAGTTGTGCTTATATGATGTGATGTGAAGATGGGTGCATTTGAGGGTTCTTGTTTACAATAATGTGCCAATCATTTTCCTCTGTGGTTTTTCTTTCTGTCTGTTAAGCAGTAGTTTTGGCTCGAGGGGCATCATTCACAAAACAATTGCAGGGTTCAGGGAAAAAAAAATCATAGGTGTTTAAGACCATCATGTTCAATGACTTCTGTCATGGAATCATGGACAAAATGTTGGGACCACTGCACATGTGCCTAAGGGGGCTACTTCAAAGGAAACAGTGGAAACTATAAAGAAGGATAAATCATTTCCTCGATTGATGACTCAGTTTAACATCATCAACTCCCCTTATCAGGAAGCTTGGACAGTGCCCCTTACAGAGGACTTTGTAACATGAAACTTAATGAACCGTGCCCTTGGTCTAATTTGCTGGCTAAGGCATGGTTCATTAAATTTCACCCTACAAAATCCTCTGTAAGCAATAGTTATATTACTGGAACTTTTGGGTAGCTATTGCCACACCATTTAATTATATTGATGTGACAATAGCAAGAAAAAATACTAAGAATGACTACAATCATATATGGGTTAATTGTGATGATGCCTATGTAGATGTCATGAAGTGCGAGTGGGTATACGAGGATGCCGGTGTTGGCATCTTGTTTATATTTATTTTGTAGTTGTAGTTGAGTGATCCTCCCCCACCCTCCCCTGAGTTCAATGAACTGGTTTAATCACGTTTTCTGTTTATTGTTACTCTGAGTGAAAGAGAAATAGTAATACAGCAGTGACTTTATATTGTGAGTCATGTGATGCATGGTATATTAGGCATCCGATGCTGCACGTGATAATTTGACTCGTATTGAAGAGGTTAAATGGCATCACATCTCCCTATTCTCAATAAAGTTTAGCAATATTGTTAAAAGAAAATAAATGAGAACAATTGTCTTTATGGGCTAATACGAAACAATGTCACAACTAAACACAGAAAGAAGAGGTTACCTGAAGGAGATCCAAGACAACACTGTGTACACCCATATTACGAAGAAGTCGTTGCTCATTCTTCTTGGGCACTAAAATGCCTGTAGGTGTTTGATTGACACACAACTTCTGCATACGAACTAGAATCTGTGCGATGAAAAAATATATAAATAATGCAATAAATAAATTAAAAACTTTTACCATTTTCCAGGTAATGGCTAATGCAATGAGGCAACTAATAGGCCTTTAGGTCTACCAGGAGGGTGACCAAGTATGTGCTTGTGTATGTGTGCATTTACCATGTTGTACCAAGAAGGATAAGAGCTATGCTTATAGGATCCCATCTCCGTGGTGCCAAAGGTCAATTCTAACTATAAACTGTCACATTGTTTCACTTCACTATTTCTTCCTCCAAACTATTCTATAAATCAATAATTCTGCATGTAAAACTATATTTTCTTGTGTACTTTATATATCTAGTCTTTTATAATTTCATCTCATGGCCTCTGGTTTTCCTTTATTCCCACATTATTACCGTATTTTCCGGCGTATAGTGCGCGACTTTTTTCCGTTGGAAGGGCCTAAAAATGGGGGGTGCGCGTTATCTACGGCCTACGATAAAAATTCTGCGGCTGTGTGTGTAATTTTTTTTCACAACAACGTGACGATGTTAGCCGTCACAAAGTCGGGACGGCACACTTCTCCGTGACGTTCCGTGAGAACAAGAAGAACAGCCATGGTGACATGAAAGAATACGCCAGCATGGGCTACCGTATATAAATATTTGGTATATGTAGGTATCTATCGAATCTTATTTTTCATGTTTAAATAGGCCTAAACACCATGAAACATGATCAATATTCATGATATTTGCCCATGTTCACAGCATCCTAGTTTGAATTTTTATGTTGGCTTTGTTGCTTCACGTTAGGTATGGTACAAATTCCGTTGCGGCCGTTCATAAACTCGTGTCAAACACCTGACTACAACACCCTCTTTCGGGAGTTATATTAACTAAACGTCACCTCGATGAGAGACTGTCCTATTTCACCACTGTCATTGCAGGTTCAAAGCTAAAACGAAACAGTCTGTAGTTTGTTTCAGTATTAAATAAAAAATTGTAAAAATGAATTATTTCCTCAAGATATAAAATGAAAATTTTCTGTAAAAATCCCAAAATTTTTCTGTATATTTTACTTCCAATAAACTTTTTTAGATCATATTTCCTACAAACTATTTAAGCTACAAAGTAATAAGGGACCAACGCACAACATGGGTCATATACCGGTACATGTAGTTCCGACTTTTTCTTAGTTGTGTCCTGATTGATGTCTAAACTGACAATTTAGTGACAAATCAACAGATTTCCCAGCGGTGGCTCTAGCCAATGAAAAATACTTCTCCATGTAACCTCGTTCACATGATATAAATACCGAGGTAAAACTGAGTTATAGACAAATCCGATCGGGCATGCGCGTTATACGTCGGTGCGCGCTATCTGTGTACTGAGATAACGAAGTGCATGGGTGCGCATTATAACCCGATGCGCATTTTAAGCCGGAAAATACGGTAGGTCATTATTATCAAGCATGTCCACACCTTTCATAACTGGACACTCATTAGATCACTTCTTTTGTCTATCAACTTACACTGGCAGCCCCAGAATATTCAGTTTTGCTTCATGTGATTTAACTATAATGAACATCTGCAGGCACTGAATATGGATCCTAAATCTGATCTCTACTTCACACTAACTTGATTATGCAACCCATAAAAGTTTGCTTGCTCAATTCATCTACGGAAAATGTGTCATGATAAATTACCTGCTGGATTGTTTTGTAATTGACCAAATGGTCAAAATCCAGAGGTGGGCCAATGCCAAGGTCAATTGCAGATCCTTGTTTATCCTGAGCAGTTAGTTTCTGTGGAGGTTTTTTCTTTTCCTTTTGTTCTCCTGTTTGTAAAGAATACAAAATATTGTTTTCATATTTCAAATTTGTGATGAATTATTCTACTTTGCACAGTGGTGTATTCTTGTATCTTATCTATTGCCAACCATCATGTTTGACTTTTTTTTTTTTTCTCACCCTTACCTCCACCATCATCATCATCATCTCCCTTTTTGCTAGACTTCTTTTTGGATCCTCCACCCTCCTCCTCCAGATGCTTTGCCTTGTATACCCACAATTCAGATTTTTCCACAAGATTCCTTAAATCATCCAGATCCTCTTTGATTTGCTTGTAGGACTCCACGTCACCATCCGTAACCAGCAGTTGAACCTGTTAACATCATGAAAAGATACATGAATACTAATACATACATATTCAAATACCTAGATATCAGGAACTTCTAATACAAAGTGGCTGAAGCAACATCTTATTTGTTAAAAAAAATGGCTATAAGATTTGTAAGATTTGTTTTTAAGAAGATCAATCAATGGATACATTGCTCCAGGTCTCTCTTGCAGGTAATTGGGAACAATCTTTGGGCAGGTCCACAAATCACTCAGGGAAGATGTATTGTTTTGTTCTTCTAGGGATTATTAGTGTGGGGCATTGCAGAATGAGGTGTGAATCTATGACCAGGCCTATTCTAAGCCAGTGTACTTTCAATGCTGGATGGTGTTTTGAACACAGAAACAACCACAATGTACTAATTTTTCATGCTATTGCAATGCAGTTTTACATTCTGAAAACTTGAATGCCATTGCCTACTACTTAAGTTTAGATTAAAAAACACAAAAACCTTTTCCCACATGTAACCTATCCCTCTTTCTATGCAAGTCCTTTGTAAACCATTCTTCTTGGGGATTACCAACATTCTCTTCATCTATGTATGCATGGATGAACAATACATTCCATAATATGGATTCATATAATTAAAATCTTAAAGTTTACAATAAATTTCTGAACTTGAAAGAAGTTTAACTTGTTCACTACCTGCTTGAAATTCTGCAAGACTTCTTGCCGTTGTGAAAAATGTCTGAAGAGTAGCTGAAGGGCACCTGACACAAGAGGCTGGTATTCGTGCATTGTTAGGTGTAGAAGGACACGCAGGAACTTCTGGCCACCTTCACCATCTAAGTCCAACTCTTCACTTTCAGCACTGCCAAACAACAATAGACATGGTCTTGCAAATAACAGATCATAAAAAAAAAAAAAATGCCATTAAAGGTTTTGCTAAACCCAGATAGACACACACATGGGATAGACTACAATAACTGAAGAGATCTCTTGATCTGTGATGGGAGGGCTTGAAGAGGTCACATGACCAACTTGAGGAAGACTAATGTCCAAAAGATGTGAAGTAATTTTTCATAAAGATGCATAACAGCACACAGCTGGAACAATACATATATTTAAAACCAAGTATAATCATTAACATACATACATATATATTTATATATAATATATATATATTCATATATTTTCATATATATATATATATATATATTCATATATATATATATATATATATTTATATTTATATATTTATATATATGTATATTTATATATATATATATATATATATATATATATATATATATATATATGTATATTTCTTGGGCACAGGTTTTCTCTCAAACAATTCTGGTTAAAATCAACTGCACTGGATGCTTTGATGATTAAAATCATCAAAGCATCCAGTGCAGTTGATTTTAACCAGAATATATATATATATATATATATATATATATATATATATATATATATATATATATATATATTAAATATTTATATATATATATACTGTATATACATATATATATATATACATATATATATATATATAGATACATATATATGTATATATACTGTACATAAATACATATATAAATACATATATATATATTACATATATATATATATATATATATATATATAAATTATATATATATATATAAATACATATATATATATATAAATACATATATATATATTACATATATATATATATATATATATATATATTAAATTATATATATATGTAAATAAATACATATATAAATTATATATATATATGTATATATAAATAAATATATATATATATATATATATATATAAATATATTATATATATATAAAAATATATATATATATATATCATATGAATTATATATATAAATATATATATATATCATATAAATATTATATATATATATTATATATATATATATAAATATTTTATATATATATATATATATATATATGTATATATATATATATATAAATATATCTATCTATATATATAAATATATATAAATATATATATCTATAAATTATATATACAGTATATATATCTATAAATTATATATACATATACATATATATATATATACATATATATATTTATAAATTATATATATATATACTATATATATATATATAAATATATATATATATATATGTAATTTTTGCAGGAAAATTAATTTTTCCCTGATACAAACCTGAGGTACTCCTTACAATAGGATACTTTCGCGTAGCGCGAATATTTCTACTGCGAAATTAAAATCCTCACTCTGTGGGTCTGGGCAACGCTTATCCTCAGTAAGGGGCCCTATTGGGGCAAGGGGGGGGGGCCTTGCCCTCCACCACAAGTCTCGCACACTATAACCATTCTCTGAGCCAGGTATGAATTAAGCACAAGGTTTGTCAGGCAAGGAGAAGGAACTGTTTAGAGGGGTGGTTGAGGAGGGCCATTAAAGGTAAGGAGTACCTCAGGTTTGTATCAGGGAAAAATTAATTTTCCTGCAAAAATTACATTTGTTCCGAAGAATACAAACTCTTTGGTACTCCTTACAATAGGAGACTCGGGCTTAGGAGGGAAGGAAGTTGTTATCTAGCCTGGGAAAACGCTGTAAGGAAAATCTAGTGTGCTAAGACTATGTTGATCAGACCCCTATACATTCCCCTCACTTTGAAGTGCACCCCTTTCTGTTCCCTGGAGTGGAGACAGACAGGTTATAATCACTTTTGTACCACTGAAGGGCTTGAATTGATTCCCTTGGAATGCTTGAGAGCCCGCGGGTGAGGTAAGGGAATGTAGGAGTATGAGAAGGACTTTGGAAAGTTATCCCTGCAGTTGCCGAGCCAGAACCTGGATGAGTTGTCAGGGTCGGCTGTGTGCTCTTGAGGAGGGGTATATCATTTTCAGGACTTCTTGGGCGGCCACTATGGGGCCCAAAGATAAGTTCCCTAAAGATTCCCGCATAACTTCTTTGAGGTAAAAGGAAGTGAACGTATTCTGGCTCTTCCATATACCTGCTTGAAGAACCTGGTTGACTGACAGATTCTTTCTGATGACTAGGGAGGTCCCTACTGCCCTCAGGTCATGGGCAATCTGTGTGGTTCATGTCGCAGGCTCTGCGGATGACTTCCATTGTCCAGTAAGAAATGGAATTCTTAGTGATGGGCTACCTTTAGTAGAGATGAACAACCTCTTTAATTCTGGTCAAAGATGTTCGGTTCTCTTGAGGTAGGTCCGGATGGCTCGTACTGGGCATAGAACTGTTTCAGTCTATTCTCCCCCTGCAAATTCGTCTAAGGACGGAACACTAAAGGACCAGAATCTAGGGTCGGATTTGGCAGGATCTTGGTTTTTGGCAATGAATTGAGGCATGAAAGTGAAGGAGACCTCTTTCCATCCTTTGGAATGGGCGACTCTATAAGAGATGGCATGTAACTCCCCTACTCTCTTGGAAGATGCCAGGGCTAGCAGAAAAAACTGTCCTCTAGGAGAGGTCCTTCAGATGTGCCTCTCGGAGAGGTTCGTAAGGGGGACCCCTCAGAGAGTTCAGGACTAATGCCACATCCCGCGGAGGAGAACTGATTTCCCTGGGGGGGCATGATCTTTGAAGTGCCTGAAGAGCATGGAAATTTCCGGTGAAAGGGCTAGGACCATGCCCTTCAGAGAAAACACCTGATTTAGAGCTGACCTATAGCCTTGTACTGCCGAGAGGGAGATCTTCTTGGACTTCCTGAGGAAGTGGAAGGAGGCGATCTCAGGAATGGTGGCTCGATCTGGGACTAACTTCCTGGAGTGGCACCATTTTGCAAAGGCATTGCATTTCCCTTGATAAAGGTTAGCTGAGGAAGAGCGAATAGGAGCGGGCATGTCCTCTGCCACTTCTCTGGGAAAACCCTTCTTTAGGAGGATCCGGACCATAGTCTGAATGCGTGAAGATTGAGTGCTGAAGGGTTCTTGTGCCATGGCCCGTTGATGGGTGGATACAGAAGATCTGGTCTTCCCTGGAGGGCCAGAGGTTCTTCTACTGCTAGCTCAAGGGCATCCGGAAACCATGGGGCTTTGGGCCACCAAGGAGCGATCAAAGTCATCCGAAGGTAGGATGCGTGTCTTGCTCTCAGGAGTACCTTCTGGAGCGAGGGAAATGGTGGGAAAGCGTAGGAGTCCAGGTTGTCCCAACTTTGCAGAAGAGCGTCTTCTCCTGCTGCCAGAGGATCCGGGAAAGGGCTGAAATATATTGGGAGTTGGTGATTCCATCTCATTGCAAAAAGGTCCACTAGAGGGGAGCCCCATTTGCTGAGGATGAAAAGTTGAGGATGTCCATCATCAGAAGGCATAGTTCCTGGGAGACTGTGCCCCCCTTGCTCGTTCAGGTAGGCTACTACCGAGGAATTGTCCGACATTATACCCACTACTTTTCCTGAGACTTGAGACTTGATCCTTGAAGTGACGGAGAGCCAGGAGTACTGCTTTCAACTCAAGCCAATTGATATGGGCTGTCCGCTTGACTGTGGACCAGGAACCGCTGATGTGATCGTTGTTGAGGTGGGCTCCCCAGCCCTCCTTGGAGGCATCGGAGAACAGGAGGACTTCGGGGGGAGATGGGCCGAGGGGCATCCCCATGAGAAGGTTGCATGGGCCTTCCACCAGAGAAGAGAATCCTCGACTTCTTCGGTGAGGGAGATGTGTTGTAGGGGTTCTCCCTCTTGCGGGGCCCACTGAGACTTGAGGAGCCACTGTAGTGGTTGCATTCTTTGTCTACTCCTGGGGATTAATTTCTCTATGGAGGCCATATGGCCCAGGAGGATTTGGCATTGTGTCGCCGTCAGGAACCTGGTCGATAGTGCCTGTGCAACTAGAGAAGCGAGATTCGGGATCCCCTTTTCTACTGGGAAGGACTCCATTAGGGAGGAGTCCAGGACCATACCCAGGTACGTGACTCTCTGTCTTGGTAAGAAATCTGACTTTTCCGGGTTGTTGTTGTTGTTGTTGTCGTTCCCTAGACTGTCTGTCCGAGCAGTCCCGTCTCCCCAAGGAAGGCCACAGCCGAAACTGGGTTTTCCCACAAATCCTTTATAGAGTGTATGTTGTGTTGTTTGCGTGCATGATTGTGTATAATGCAGTCTTCCATTATGTGTTGTATGGTATGGGGTGAAGTGTTACATCCTGGGCAGCTGTTCACAACACGGTCGTCCAGCCTCTTCTGGTAGCTTAGAAGTGCTGGGTGGTGACCGCATCGCAGTCTGGCCAAGTGGACTCTGTCCTTTCGTGGGAGAGAGGATTCAGAAGGGTGGATATCAAGGGGTCTGGCATGCAGCAGTGTGTTGTCTTTCAGTGTGTTAATGGAGCGGTGAGTGATATGATTATGAATATGTTTCCGGAGGCTGGTATTTGGTGGTTGTGGAGGAAGAGAAGAGAGTATCTGTGCGTAATAAAGGTCTTTGGGTGTAGTTTTAATGTTTCTTGGTGTGTGTGGGTGTTCTGCTATGTAGTGTAGCGGGTGTGATGTGTTTGTGGTGGCTGCAGCAAGTGTTTGTGTGCCTCTCATGTCGAGGTGGTCCTTGACTTTGAGGACTTTTGTTTCATGGTGTAAATGGTCTGTAGGTGATATATTTGTGCAACCTGTAATTGTTTTTAGGGCTTTGTTTTGTATGATTTGAAGGGTGTTGTGGTGTGTCTCACTGAGATTAGGAGCCCATGCAGGACTCGCATAATTCATCACTGAGCGTATGCATTGTTTGTATATTGTTATATTAGTTTCTTTGTTTTGTCCAAATGTTGTTCCAGTGATTGACTTAAGTGCGTTAAGTCTAGGTGTGCATTTGTTTTTTATGTTTGTGAGGTGTTGTTTGAAAGACATGGATGTATCGTATGTTACACCAAGAATTTTCGGTGTGTTTGTGTGTGGTATTAGAGTGTTGTTGATGTAGAGATGAGGTATGTATTTGTGTTCTTTTGTCCAGTTGGTGAGAAGTGTTGCTGTAGATTTGGTTGGAGCTATTTTGAGTCTGTTTGTGATGAACCATGTGTTGAGTGTGTCAAGGTAAGGCTGGATTATTTCTGCAGCTTTGTCTGTGTTACGATGTGTGCATGTGATTGTTATGTCGTCTGCGTAGGAAGAGATTTGTATTTCTGAGGTGTCTGGCGTGGGTAAGTCATGCATGTATAGATTAAATAATGTGGGGGATAGAACTGAGCCCTGTGGTACTCCGTTCTTAATGTTTCTGATGTGCGATGATTGGCCATTATATGACACATGAGCATTCCTGCCTGCCAGATAATTGGCCAGCCATCTTTTGGTGTTATTGTGCATGTCTGTGTTATATATTTTATTTGTTAGGTTGTGGCGGGGGATAGCATCAAAAGCTTTACTAATGTCCAATGTTATAAGAAGTGTTCTGTGGTGGGGCCTATCTGAATTGATGCCATCTAAAATTCTTTGTGTGAGGTTTGTCAGAAGAGTGTTTGTGGAGTGTAGTGGCCTAAAACCGTGTTGTGAGTCAGCAAGGGGAATATATGGTGTGACAAGTTTAAGTATTAGGCGTTCAATGACTTTAGAGGGGGTGCAGAGAAGTGTGATTGGGCGGTGCGATGTTGGGATTGTTGGGTCTTTGTTCGGTTTTGGAATGGTGATTATTTTACCATGCTTCCAGATGTCGGGTATAGTGTTGTGTGAATAGCTGTAGTTTGCAATGTTTGTGAGTGCATGTATACCTTGTGGTCCAATGTGTTTTAGGTGGATGTTGCTTATGTTATCAGGGCCACAGGCAGATGAGTGCTTGAGATTATGCATTATGAGTTTTGTCTGACTGTCTATGAAGGGTGTATAGTCTGAGTCTGTGGGGAAGTCTTTCTTACGTCGAATGGTGCGTCGGTCGTCAGGGTGAGATGTAAGATGGCTCGTCTGTGCAAAATGACGTATGAGTGCGTTTGCTTGTTGTCTGTTTGAGGGTAGATTATCTGTTGTTGTGATTATTGCTGCGTGAGAGCGTGTAGTGTTAGTGTTGGATAGTGTGATGCTGTTGAGTGTTTTGTACAATTTGCTGGTGTTTGTTTTGTGATCAAGTGTATTGATAAAGTTTTGCCAATTTTGTGTTTTTTGTTCATGTATTTTATTGGCAATCACAGTGTTTAGTGTTTGTATTTGGTCTGCTATGTTTTGAGGGATAGGTGTGGGGGTATCGTGTTTAAGTGTGTCACGTTGTCTGATGAGGCCTTGGATTTCTGGTGTGAAGTTGGGGTTGTGTGATTTTCTGTTGCCTCTAGGGATGTATCTCTTGTCTGCGTTTTGTATGATTGTATTAAAAGCGTGCACAGCATTGTTTATGTTTGTGATTGGTGTACTGTTAAGTGTTTCAAAATGTTGTTCTGTCTCTTCAGTAAAGGCTTCCCAGTTAGCTCTCTTGTAATTGGTGTAAGTGTGTCTGTGGCCAGCTGGGGTGCATCTTGTTTTGGTGGTGATGATGATTGGAAGGTGGTCAGAGCCAAGGGCTCCGACCACTCTCCATGATGTTGTTGGGGTTAGGCAGGGGGAGCAAAAGGTGATATCAGGAGAGGAGGGAGTGTAGAGGGCTTGGTATGGGATATGTGTATGATTATGCGTGTTGTTCATGATAGTCAATGAGTCGAATTGAGTCTGTATATCAAGCCCTCTGTCTGTGTCAGGGTTGTCGACAAACCAGGCAGACGACTTGGCGTTGAAGTCACCACCCATGATCAGGTTGGGGATTGAGGTTAGTTGGCTGAGTTGAGGTCTGAAGGTGTTTGGAACTGTGGGGGATGATTGGGGGGGAATGTACATGTTAACTATTGTTAGTGTTGAATTGTTGCCTGTACGGATATGAATGGATTGGGTTTCTGTTGTGTTATCTGTGGTAGGGAGGAGAATTTTGGTTGTGGCACTTGTGTCCACAAAACAGATGGAATGGTGGATCAGGGTAATGAGTCCACCGCCATTGCCCAATTTCAGGACAAAGGTTAGGACCATTCTCAGGTGTTCTTGGCATAGCTGGGCGGAATGTGCAAGGATCAGCCAGTTATCCAAGTAACGGAGGAGTTGAATTCCCCTGGAGTGGGACCACGCTGAAATGAGGTTGAACACACTGAAGAAGACTTGGGGTGCTGTGGAAAGTCCGAAGCAGAGGCAGGGGAAGTGGAAGTGGAAGGTGGTGCCCCTGTGGATGATGCTGAGGAATTTCCTGGAGGAGGGATGCACTGGTATGTGGAAATATGCATCTTGGAGGTCCAGCGACACCATGAAGTCCCCTTCCCTGATAGACGCCCTTACGGACTCTGGGGTGGCCATTCGGAACTTCGTCAGGGAAAGGAACTTGTTGAGTGGAGACAAATAGATGACTGGTCTCCACACCCCTGTTGTCTTTTCTACTAGGAATAGCCTTGAGTAGAACCCTGGGTCCGGAGTCGAGACTTCCTCTAAAGCTCCTGTCTGGAGCAGAACGGAGGATTCCTCCGCTAGGGCCCGCCCGCGAGCCGAGTCCGGGTGGAAGCTGCTGACTTGGATGGGATAGGGGGAGAGGTTTGGGACAGTGGGAAAGGGAAGACAATAGCCTGTCTTAATGACTTAGTAGGTCCAGTCTTCCGCCCCGGCCTCTTCCCATGCTCTCCAGTAGAGGGAGAGGCAACCCCCTATCTTGTGCGGAGGGGCTGGCGAATTCCTAGGAGTCCTGTGGGGGAGTCCGGAGCCTCTATAATGTTTGCATTTCTCTGAGGAGAGGATCACTGGGGTCTCCTAAGACGGTGTCTCTCCTGCGGGACTCAATGTTGGCCCAAGACGTTAAGAGGCAGGCCGCTTGATGCTTCAGAGCTCTGCTCGAGGTTTCCCATAGAGCCTGGAGGTTGCATTCCCCTTGGGGTTGCAGCCCGGGTAAAAACTCCCTTACTGAAGCCAAGACGCGTTCCAGCCAGAAGTGCACCGCGAGAGAGAGAGCCAGGCCCTGAACGAGGTCCCTGGATTCTCTGCCGGAAAGGATGACGTTTCTTCTGAGCAGTGAATCCACGTCCGCTTTGACAAGCTCTGGTAACCGAGCCGGGATCAAGGCTGCTTAAGGTTTGTACCTGATGGGAAGTAGAAGCGTTTTTGCTGTTCCACTGGAACAGAGCGCCAGCGCGGTTTGATTAGCTCTCCTAACTTTAGAGA
>NC_134787.1:48818803-48888803 GCF_046742065.1 Oratosquilla oratoria
TGCAATTATTGACAACATATACCAAGTACTATATTTCCTATCATGTATGATGCACCTGTGTATAAGACACACTGGCATATAAGATGCACCTATGATTCACATGAAATATTAAAGAAAAAACTAAAAACCCACACTTTTCCTGAACTTCATTGCATTCTCAATACAGTTATGGTCAAAGATTGTAGGCTACTGGATAGTCTCCTATTAAACTTTAGCAAAATATGTAAGCTAAGGCATTGCCAACACCACATTTCTTATGGATGTCGGTCCACTTCCGACATATTTTTTTTTTCCCCTAATTGAGTTTAGATTTTTTTTTTTTTTGCTCATCATTGTAATCATTTTAAGTTTCAATGACGTCTGTCAATAGATACTATACTGCACAATAAAAACCTTATTGTGCAAAAATTATCAATATTTAAACCATTACTAGTTCCCAACTATTTGGACTTATGCTTTTTTTTTTATAAGGAAAGTATTAGGCATGGTTATTTTTTGCTTTACTGATATATTTACCCCCACAGAATTTTTCAACTCTTTATAACATAAAATCCTTCTAGAAATGTCAATATTCAACAAATCATAATAAATGTCATTCAGAATGTAAAACCAAGTGCCTCATCATAACCTCAGCAATGGGGATTGCTCACCTGCCCCAACCTCATAAGGGCATCACCCATGGTAAACATCTTTGTTGTACTGGTAACCCATAACAGACTTGGATGACCATTGACTCATAGGTTGTTCATCTGCCCCTTAAAAAAATAGTTCTATTTTTTCAAGAGGTGAGGTAGAGCAGGGTTGGAAAGAGCTGGCTGATAGGTGGTTACCAGGTAATGAAGCAATGTGGATAAACCAGCTTAGGTTGCTGATCCTTGCTGTGGAGGTGCTCTGTCTTACAGCACTGCCTCTGACCCAAGTAGTGGGCAAAGGACAGGGAAGACCCTTCATCCATGAAAAGCTAAGATGGGAGAGACTTCAAATGGATTTTTGGATGGGGTGAAGGTGGGTGTATGCTTTGATTTGGCCACCCCCTTGCATGGGGAACAGGCATTTGGGTATATGTAACTTTTTATAATGTACCATTAAGTTTACTTATAATTCCGACCACTTTGATGATGCTAAGGGTTTGGGGTTAGCTGTATTCATTTTTCCCCAGAATATGCCTGCCAAAACTAGGGTGCATCTTATATGCTTGTGCCTTACATGCCCAAAAATATGGTAAACATTATTTGTATTTTACAGTTAGATTAGGAACAAATATTGGTAGTCTAAGGTGTCTGAACTAACATAGCATACCAGATACCTCAGCTTTTCATACACGACTCTGGAGATATGTTTTAAGGTATTATTCTTGGGTTGAGGGGTTGGTGTTGGGTGGGGGGTCCGTGTCCAGGTCTAGGTTAAGATCAGAGCAAGGGTAAGGGTGAGGACTGGGATCTGGGTTCAGATTAGGGTTGGGATTAGGATTGGGGTCTGGGTTTGGATCTGGGGTTTGTGTTGAGGGTTGGATTAATGAGCATGTTAACAGGTTGGGTTGAGGGTTGGTGTGAGGGTGGGAGTGAGGGTTGGGGGTGAGGGGCTGGAGGGGGGGGACCTGGAATGGAGGGTTGGGGTGGAGGTCAAGGCGGGTATAGGGGTTGAGGTGAGGAAAATAAAAACTAAAATAATAATAATGATGATGATGATGATGATAATAATAATAATAATAACGAGTGTCTTACATCAAATATGGTACAGCATTTTATTCTTAATTATAAATACTTTAACAGAAAAAATCTAGAAATTGTTATTCATTACTGGTAATTTTATGAACTCTTGCAATATTCTGGAAGATATATGGCAACTAAAATTGTGGAAACTGATATACTACTGAATATTTCACAAAGGTTTTTTTTCATACAAAAAATAAATTTCTGAATCATAAAGATTAAAAATACATTAATTAGGCTATATCTAAACTTCCAACCTTTGAAATCTGTCATTACCTCCAAAATTTCGATGATCTTCAGTTTGGTGTCCATGATGAGACTGTCTTCCTTCTTACTGGGTCCCTTCTTCTTGGGGCTTGGGTGATGTGTAGCAGTGATGCGAGACCCCATGCTGGTTGTGCCTAGGGTTAGGGAGGTCATAACCGCGCCCATGTTTCCTAAGCTTACTAGAACACCCCCTTGGGCTGTCAACATTAGGATGTGGGACAGAACATGGGAGAGGATATAGGATGGAATGTGGAAAAGAGGACATGGGATGGATGTTGGGAAGGAGGTGGATATTGGAAAGGAGGTTGGGGGTAAGATTTTGTTGGCACAGGATGGAAGCCACATGGAATTGTGATAATCCCAAAAGATTGAGAAAGATGGGGGGACCATGATGGGAAATTTCGGCAGGAGGAATGGTTGGGTGAAGTGAAATGATATGTGGGGGAAATGTGTTTGATTGTTTTGATGGGGGGGAGGGAATGAAGCAAAGTTAAGGTTGATTTGTGATGAAAGAATGTTGGGTTTGTTTTGAAAATAATGTGAATAATTGAATTGAAGATTTTTTCAGGGGAACATGAATGTATTTTGTTCCAAATGGGAAGAATGGCAAGGCATTCACATGCCAACATGAATAATGGAAACCAATCAATATTGAAAGTATTCATATAAGGAAAAAATTGGTTAAATAGGATGCAATGTTCCAAATTTTCATTGACGTGTGCATAATTTTGAAAGGTAAAGGGTTTTTAGGAAAGTGAGGTAGATCAGGAGATCAAAGGAACATGAAAAATAAGTAGTATGGGATAATTGATTGTATATGTATATATAACATATAGAGTATGGTATATATATGTTTTATATTCATAAACACACACATGCATAAACACGTATACACACATGTACATACAAACACACACACACACACACACACATATATATATATATATATATATATACATATATACATACACATATACAGATATCAAACATACCCCAAGGGAGAAAATTATATGTGATGAATGTGGAGGATTGAAAGGTGAAGGGATAGAGGTGGTGGTGGATGCCATGTGCAAAGGATTAAGGGTGTTGCACATAAATGATAGATGGATTGAGAAGGATGGAAGGATGTTGGATGTATCAACAGATGGGAAACAGGAAGCACCAGTTGACAAATATGACAACAGATGAGAAGTTGGTGAAAGGAGGAAAGAACATCAAATGAAGAAAACATAAGATCATAAACAGAAAGACAGATGGTGTCAGAGTACCGTCAAAAGCAATATCACCAATTTGCCAAAGCAAGCAGGGAGCAAATAGCAAACCAAACATACAATTACAAAAGCATTTTGCAGGTTAGTTTTAAGGATTTTTTTTTAGTGTTTTGATTTTTTTTTTTCACATTCAGGATTGTTTAGTGCAAACCAACAGATAATAGATCTCATAAAAGAGGAAGGTATTTATTTAGTGATAAAATTAGAATGTGCATATGTTGACATAAAAATGTAGTTAGTTGTGGCATGAAATGATGGTGATACAATGAATTACAGTTTAGAAGATATTGATCATTTGATTGATGTAAGCACAGTTGGTGGTAGGGGAGGAAGAGGAAGGAAGGATTGGGAAGAAAGAAAAGCTACAATTAGTTTACACCAATGCAAGTTACGAGTTGCAAGTTAGCTTTAGTGGTCCAATACAGAACCAAACTATCACCTAAAGGAAAATACAGCCTCTGTACCTCACCATGGTAAGGTTGTATGTATTGTGAGAGATGCATGTTGAGTTTGGGTGTATCGAAGTGGTGGTGGTTCAGAATGTAGTATAAAGCCAGTGTGATCAGTTTCACCATACTGATTACGTGCCAGGAGCACTGAAATGCAACACTTGTATGTTGCACCTCTAATGTATGTCACTGTGGAATGGGGCTGGAAGGCCGTGTATGAGGCTTATTTTGCTCAACACTGACCAGGGGTCAAACCTGGGTCTCCCACATCTCAGGGATGACAGCCCTTGATCCACTGGTCTTTTAAAAATAGCACTAAATAATATCTACAAGTTTTTTAAGCATCATTACATCAACAAAAAAATAATAACAATAGAAAACAACTTTATACACATAAAAACAGGCAAAAACATGTCCTAAAAAGTGCACTACAAAATTATAATATATGCAAGGGTTAATTACATAAAAAAAAAGGACAAACTGTCTACAAACACTAATAACAAGTAAACACAAAGAATTCAAGTAAATCTTCTTGGTCCCTTTTTTCACCCAACACTGCAAATATTTGTAGCTCAATACATAGTATATTCATTCCACATATCAATTTCTTTTTAAGTGCCATTATTCTGCAAAACAAGGTAACTCAACATGGAAGAGAAAAATATTTCACCCCTTTTCATTTCTATCTCATATGCTTCACCCTTAGGGTTTACCCCAAGATTCTCCACTAAAGTGGGGGCTGCCAAAGTAAAGAATGACCAGCTGCAACTAACATTACTTTCTTTTCTCCCTGCTTTAACCATGGGGGAAAAAAATCACATTACTTCCTCCAACAATATTACCAGTTTATCCATGGTAAACCTCCATCATAGAACATGTCACTGCTTTAGTTTATACAACTTATGACATCACAAATATCTACTGTACATACCACCCACCACATCAGGTTCTAGAGTTGCATCCCTTAACTCCAACCTCTCAATTCGCTAATAAATTATATATTGGCAGCTGATATGAATGCACACCATTCAGTTTGGTTTAACACATACAGCAGAGCAATGAGGGAACAAAATACTAGAACAAATCCCAACACAAACTCATCAGATTTCAGCAACCACAAATACTAGACAACCCCCCACTACATAACTAACAATTTCTATAGGTATAATGTGCTCACCCTCCCTCCTAACACACTACAGAAACTATGCAACTTCCCCCTCAGACCACTTCCCAGTAAAGATCACCATAGTATATATATATATATATATATATATACATATATAAAAGAACTTTAGCAGTGACCAATCATAAGCCCAGCAAGAGATATTTTCTAAGAAGCTAGTGGGGAAAAATACAACCCCAACTATACACCCATGATAACCACCCTTAGAAAATAGAAAAAATAAAAAATAAACAAAAATGTAATTTTCGCAGGAAAATTAATTTTTCCCTGATACAAACCTGAGGTACTCCTTACCCAAGGATACGCGGCGCGTTTCTACCGCTAACACTGTGTGTGCTTGAAAACACCTCACTCCGAGGGTCTGGGCAACCATTATCCTCAGTAAGGGGCCCTCCTGGGGCAAGGGGGCCCCCCCTCCCCCCACAAGGGTAGGAGGGTAGAAGCTCCATTGTCTGAGCCAGGTATGAAATTAGTCACGAGGGTTGACAGGCCAGGGAGAAGGAACTACTAGCGGGGTGGATGAGGAGGGCCATTAGAGGTAAGGAGTACCTCAGGTTTGTATCAGGGAAAAATTAATTTTCCTGCGAAAATTACATTTGTTCCTAAAAAACTAAAACTAAACTAAACAGAGAGGCAAGAAGTTTAAATGTGTTTGAGATAGTGCCTGAGAAGTATGGTGGGGGTTAAAAGGTTGGATAGAGTGAGAAAAGAGGAGAGTGGGGGTGGAAAGGGAGCTGGCAGATAGGGGTGTTGAAAGATTATTGGGACAGTTTGGGGACATGGAAAGAATAAGTGAAGAAAAATTAGCAAAAAGAGTGTGAAAGCAGAGTTGGATGGGGTGAACTTATGGGGATGACCACTGATGAGATGGATGGATGGATGGATGGATGGGGTGACAGGGGCTTTGGGCAAGAGGGGAGTGTCTGTTGAGCAGAGAGGGGCAAAGGCAGGGGATAGATGGAAAATGATTGTGTATGGATGATATTTTGACACAGCCCGAAGAGATTTCTGTCTTCTCTATTTTTCACATGAGATCATGAGGAGGGGGAGGTCATCGTGTAAGTGAAGTTGCTCTGCTGTGGATGTATTGTGTCTTGCTGCAGTGGGCATGAGACAGGTATGACCCTTCATCCACAATGAGCTAAGATGTGAGGAAAACAATGGGTGGTGGATGGGAGTGGAATAGGTGGTAGTGGGTGCTTGCCTTGACTGGCTACCTCCCTTAGATGGACAACAAAGACATCACAAAATAATCAATTAATCTATTCTCTCTTTGCCATCTTGAAATATAGTGCAGCTCCTCGTAAGCTGGACACTGCAGTACTCATCACAAAATAAGAAAAACACTGGATGAGCCACACAAATAAAATAGATGGAAAGACAAATAAACAAACAGGGAGAACTACAAATATGTACCTACTCCCTACCCATGAAGCAGTTGAAGCAATCTAAGGGCAAATACATTCACCAAAACAGCAATGTGATATCATAAACAAACTTCTCCAAAACTAAGTTTCAAACCCATAAATCCAGAATATAGAATAATAACTAACGAGATGCAGAAAATCCAACTGGATACACATGCCACCACCCCATTCGCCAACAAAGATGTGGAATGGGGAATAAAAAAAAAATTGAACAATTCCCTTAATGAAGGTCCAGATGAGATGTCAAATATTCATCTAAAACTTCTTGGCCCAAATACAATAAAGACCCTGGCTGATACTTTCAACTAAAATAAAGACCACTCCTGGCTGTTCAACAAATTTCCAGAGATCTGGAAGAAAGCGAAGAGAAGAGAGAGAGAAAGAGGGAGTGTGTGTGTGTGTGTGAGGAAGAAAAAAATATATAAATACCCTTATTAAAACCAAAGTACCAGATATCCAAGCATCATAGAGACCATCTCATTACAAAGGTGCATCAAGAGGAGGAGGAGGGGGGTGGGGGGACTTCAGTAACCCCCCCCCCATTTATTTTTTCATTACCTCTTTGCACACCTTGTGACTCCCTCCTTGAACCCTCCCCATTCCTCCTTCACTCTTAGTTCTGCTCTATCCTTCACTCCCGCCCACTCTTCTCTCAGCTTCTTGTACTCCTTCTCCCTTTCTTTCTCATTTAAACAGTTCACTTTAAGCACCTCCCTACCTTCTGTCCTTTTCCTCTTTCTCCATCATCCTCCACTTTCAACTTACCTTCCACCAAAAAATGATCTGATATTCCCCCACTCTCCCCCTTTAGAACATGTACATCCTTAACTTTTCCTACTATTCTCTTGGTTACCACTATATTGTCCATTAAAGCCCTATCTACCACCCTTCCATCCACCACCCTCTCCCATGTGTATTTATGCTCGACTTTCTTCCTAAACACTGTATTTACTATCATCATCTCTCTAGACATATCTCCACCATCAACTCTCCACTATGATTCTTTTCTGGAACTCTACATTTCCCAACCACTCTATTGGTTCCTTTCCTACCATAGCATTAAGGTCTCCCAATACCACTACAATGACATTTCTCCCTAAATCCTCTATGTACTCATCTATCATAGAATCCTCCCTTTCCTCTACACTCTTCTCACTACCAGGCCTATATGCACTTACAAAGACCCATATCTCCCGTCCCAATTTCACCTTCATCCACATTAACCTTGAGGAAACTTCCTTCCATTCCACCACACACACACACCTATCTCTTCACTTACTAGTATAGCCACCCCCTCTCTCCCTCATCTTCTCTTCACTCCTGAGACCCTCCCAACTACACTCCCAAACTCAAATTCGCCCCTCCCTTTCAACTTTGTTTCATTCAACATCAACACATCCATATTTCTTCTTACAAACGTACTGCCTATCTCTTCCCACTTACTCTCATCTGTACCACATCCATACACATTAAAAGACCCAAACTTTAGGTTTCTGATGGGAAAACTCCTCCCAGACCCCCTTATGCTTTTTTTTTTTTTTTTTTTCTAAGAATTTCCCCTTTGGGGCTACAGAGAGAAGGATGCCTAGTCCTATATCTTTCCCATTTTTGTCACCTTTTACGACTCAAATGGGAACACTCGGCGGCAGTATTCTTTTCCCCCACCACGGGATTAAGTGAAATGAGAAATGAATATTCAGAGAAGTGGTACAGGACAGTAATAAGAGTGGGGGGACATCATAATGGGGGGACAGTTGCAATATCATCATTTCTCTATGAACAGAGATTTCCTCTACCACAGACAAAATGATGTGTGGCTCTGGTCCATAGGGGTGCCCCATATAGACCCTAAAGTATCAGCTGCATGCTAATAAGCAGCTTTCAACTCCCACAATAACATTAAGCCAATACTCAGGATGGGGGTATATATTAATAAATAAAATACCAGGTGAAAAAAACAGTTATGGTGACAAAGACATAAACAAGGCTTTTGATAAAGTTTCCAGACATCCACTATAAAGAAAAACAACAGAAACATAACCACGACAATGACAAGAAATGGATAATAAACTTTTGAGCTAGTAGACACTGCAGAGTAACCTAATACAACAAATTTCTAAGACTAAAAGACTGTTCAACAGAGTCCTTTGAGGAGCAATGTTCTCACCTGCATCATTCAACCTTTTCACACCAGATCCAGAGTATAAAACTGAAGTGCTCACCTATGCAGACAACTTGACAATAATAAAACATTACAGCAACTACAGAATAGCAGCTAACACCCAATCATATTTTGACAAACTGGAGCAATAGTTTTGGAAATATGGAATGAAAGTACCCCTCTAATAACAGTAAAACTGCTCACTCTGGACGAACTAACGATTTATATAGCTTGTTAATGAGTGATGGACTTTTGAAATCAAAAGATCGCGCAATCAGTCCTAGAATCTTATTTGCTTTCTCAGAGGCTGAAATACACTGCTTGGATGATTTGAGGTCGTTACTAATAATTACGCCGAGATCTTTTTCACTATCCACTTTTGTTAACGAATTTCCAAATAACTTGTAATCGTACTTACTGTTATTTTTACCTATGTGCATTACCTTGCATTTACTTGTGTTAAATTTCATTAGCCACTTTTCAGACCATTGCTGTAATTTATCTAAATCTTCTTGAATATCTAATTGGTTTGAGTGATCATTTGCCACTCCGCACAGTTTTGTATCATCAACAAATTTGGAAACAGTAGATTTTAGTCCATGGTCTATATCATTTATATATACTATGAATAGAAGTGGCCCAAGAACGGAACCCTGAGGAACTCCACTTGCAACACTTTTCCATCCAGAAGTTTTTCCATTTAAAACAACTCTCTGTTTTCGATCATTCAACCAATTACTAGTCCAACCTAATAGGCTACCACTTATTCCATGCAAAGCTAATTTAGTAAGTAGTCTTTCGTGTGGGACGGTATCAAAAGCTTTTGCAAAGTCTAGATATACTAAATCTATATTGTTTCTTTTGTCATAATTCGAGATAACTGTATTGTAGAATTCGAGTAAGTTAGTCACGCAAGAACGTTTCTGTCTGAAACCATGCTGGCTATCATTTATCAAACGGTTACTTTCTAAATGATGTTCGATAGCATCTCTGATGATAGTTTCCATTATTTTTCCTACGATTGAAGTCAAACTTATAGGCCTATAGTTATTTGGTTTCTTTTTGTCAACAAAATAATCTTCAGCTGTAGAATATGCCCACACCTGAAGACCTCAAATAATTCACCATTAGCTCTTTCTGCATAAAATTATTTGACACTAGCTAAAAATAAAAATTGAAATAAATAAATAAAATAAAATAAAGCTTCTATATAATCATGCTGACAGAGCAAAAAATATAATTTCTGCCTTAATATTTTATATGATTACTTTGCCAAGACTAGTGAACAATAACTTTTCTTCCATGTTGTTCCTTCAAATACATTATCTTTTAGTCTTCCTATGTCTCCCAGTTAAAAAAAATTCTGTCTAACAGTAATAAGTTCTTTTTTATGTCAACTCAATAGTTCTCAGAATGCAATCATATAATTTCCCTTCTTTCTTTTAATGTTGGCAGTTCCTATATCTATCTATATATCAAGGGCTTTTCCCCTTTACCAGGTAGGTAACCAAGTCAAAAGCAATATACCTACTCCCATTCATTCCACTCCCATCCACCACCCTTTAACCCCCTCTAATCTTAGTTCCTTATGGACGAAAGATCATCCCTGTATCCTGCCCACTGCCCTGGGTTAAAAGCAATGTAGATGGACAGCACATCCACAGCAAAGCCACTTTACTGAATTGGTGACCTCCCCGCTCTCTGTCCCCTTGTGCATGAAATGAAAAGACATCTCTTAATGTTGGTAGTTTCAGTTTATCTATTTTCTTTTTATATGCTTTCAAACAAGACTGGGGACCACATTTGCAATGCACTCCAATTTGGTGTGAATTAAATTTCTATTTATCTTTTTTTTTTTTTTATCTCCTGTACACTGTAAAATGCTACTCTTACTTTCATCAATAATTTTTATTTCCCTGGTAATATCCCTAACATGTCATGGCACTGAAATTCACCTTCTACTTCAGGCCCCATTCATACATCCTATATACATTTTCCTGTAATAACTCTCTTCATTATCTTATCATCAACAAAAGGATTGGTTTAAGTACTTGTTTCAACACTGAGCCCTTTGTTATCTCACAATTTACTTCCCTCCAATCTGATATGCTGTTCTTCATAACCATTTTCATGAATCTGCCTCAAGATATCCTCCATCCACTCAGGCAGAATCCCTTTGTATCTTCCTATATACTCCAATTCCAAATGTAATCTTTTGTAAGGAACCTTATCATTAACTTTCTCCCGATACAAGTATACATAGTCCATCTCTTAAGTATTTCTATTGTCTCTCCAAAGTCCTTCAATAATATTTCTTACAAAAAACCATCTCACAATCTAAGTATTATGCTGGTGAAAGATACCAGTCCATAATTTAGTTTCTCCTTCCTCCTTTATGTACTGGCACCGCATTAGCCCTCTCCCAAAATTGGGACAGTTTCCTTTCTTCTAACAAACACATATTTGACTTATGAATTTTATCCACAAGTGGTTCTCTGCATTTCTATTCCATCAGACCCTGGCGCTTTCCTTACAACTAGTGTCCCCTATAGTTTACAGACTTCACAGTAATTGCATCACAGCAATGAAATGAATGATTACCTTGTCTCTATCTGACTTCCACAATACTAAGGTCCTCTGCTAATTCTAGTGTCAGGCCTTGTGCAACAAAGAAATATATGATAACACCAACTGCTCTGGTTTTCATGAGGACCAACAGCTGATAACCAAGCTTTATGGCATCCTGGCCATTTTAGACTAAATATCTATACCTTAGATAATTTTTATGGCTGTCGTGTATAGGACTTGAAGCTATCGCTCTGACACCAAAAGGCTCCCAAGAGGTGAAGGCACCGTCTCGGGAGCCTCTTGGCATCAGAGTGGTAGGTTTGAGTCCTATATGCGACAGCCATAAAAATGATCTGATTGATGTCGCTGTTCACTAGCGAATTTCTCTCTTCCCTATCAATCACTAACTTGACTAATCATTACCCACATTACAAGGCAATGCAATGGTCTTTGACCTGAATTGTGTGTTGGGGAAAAAGGAAGACCCTTCCTTCACTAGCTCTGATGAGAGGTGCAATGAATATTTGATGGGTATGAGATAGGTGTGGGTGTGTGGGTGTATACTTTGGTTTAGCCATCCCCTTATGTATGCATGAATGTATGTATATATACATGAGCTTTGCTTTCTTTATGGATATGCAGATCTATGCTTGGTCTATCAATGGAGAGAATACATTAGGACATGGTGTAATTTCACTCACAAGCGAACAACATTCCCCATGTTTCCCCAAGCAAGGTCCCCCCATGCACCCATCCTCCCCATTACAAACAACTCTTAGCAAGCTTAGCTAACTTCTCCCAGCCATGAGTTCTGTGTACATACACTTCACCTCCTATACTAAGGGTTGTCTTTTGTGGAGATAACCCATATGGGATCAAGATCAGAGAAGCATACGACATGCCAATGTAGCAAGAGCTGACATTCACAAATTATGCTGGTAACAGGCTTCTAATGACTAAGAGAGTAGTCGTTAGATTCATACAAAATCAGAACAACAATACCCTATCTGGTATTAAAGTCACTGAGATGCCCCTTTAAGCCAGCATTTAGTGTTCAGGTCTCAAAGCCATACAGCAAGACAGGGAACACAAGCAACTTGAAGATTTGGATCTTAGTTCTCTTGCATTTATGAATGCTGAAATCCTTACTCATAAGGATGTTACTACATAGCTGGGACAATCTTAACTTGAACTGCCTTGCAAAAACTATACAAAAGTAATAAAATCTTCACTTTCTACATTATATTAAAAAAAATAACTCATACACAAATCATTCACAATTCAAGCAAAAATTAAAACAATTACAGCATGAAGAAGAGAATGAGAATATAAGAACACTGATCTTGTTATAGTTTAAGATGGTACTGAATAGCAAAATGATGCAACATTTTCATGCACAACTGGGTCAGAATTTGCTTAACTGGCTTTGATGAAATTGCAACCACCAATATTATAGTCTAAGTCAGGGGTTCTCAAGCAGGTTCCTGTCAGATCCCCTATAATTATGAATCCGTTTCTCATCCTCCTGGAAATATGGCTTCCAGCAAAACTACTTTCCAATTTCAAACCCTCTGACAAACCTCAAAGGCCCAATAGGGGGTTCTTCGACTCCAGTTTGAGAAGCACTGTTCTAAGTAAGATTTTTACATTGGAACATCTTAAAGAATTAAGAAGTAATGGGTTTATGTGCATTAACAGCACCATTTTATACTAGGTGAAGAGGGTCTCGTACAATTATTTATATATTCTAGTAAATATATACATCCACGTTTAGCTACAATAAAAAATATTTACATCTGTTGGCTATTTCAGGTTAAGTTTCAAAATAAACTAAGCAACAAAAACTTGTACCTATTTGGAGATGCACACACACGCTCACAAAACACTAAGTTCTCGTAAAAAGTCATTGAAATTCAATCTTTATGATCAAAGCATCTGTGTATTGAGGAGAAATTCATTATGATTCAATATATCTTCTACAGTAAACAGTAGCAATGTGGTAGTCCCAAGAAAATTTTCCAAACCATTTTATTTACAATACACTCCCATCTATGTGACTTGTATATTAATGCTATTCTACAACCTGAGTTCACTACATTATATGCCATTCAGTATAAACCCAAGACACTCATGAAGTATGTATCTTTCTGCAAATAAGAAAATCTCTCAAATGCTTAATTTCTTTTTTTGCAACCATTCCTTATATGAACATCTCTTTTCTGCCATTATTACCCTTGCCATTTCATCACATTATTTCTTCCATTCTTGCATTTTCTGTTAATCTAACACATCACATCACTTTTGCATAATGGACACTTCTGCCTTGAGACATTTTTTTCTACTCCCACTTCTCCTTGCATCATTACATCTCACAACTCAATTTCACTGTACTTCCCTGGCATGGTTCCCTCAGTAGAGGAAACAAAGACACCCTACATACAATGCAAAACAAAGCATTTAGAGAAATAACCAGATATACTTAAACCACACCAATAGAATGTTTACATGCACAAACTAAAATTCTTCCCACAGAACATATGTATACAGTTCTATGCAAAAGCCCTCAACCATACCCACCTCACTCATATCACACAAGCACAACCAATTGAATGCAGCTAAATAACTAAACCAGCAGCATACTACTCAAACATCTACAAACTACCACCTGCAACACACAACAAATCCATACTAAAATACATTCACACTTGGGTCACTAAACAAGCACTTCAGTACTGATCACCAAACTCCTTACTTCATCAAACACCTTCAGGCATAGACTCCATTGAAAAAATTCTCCAAAGAGAAGCAAGATTCTGTCTAGTATGACTACATTGAGGTCATTATTCAGCACTGAAATAATACCAACAAAGCTTCTCATGCTCTAAATAATTCTAAAACTTTCCATCCTCCTCATGTCTTTCTTTAATAGAGCCATATGTCTCACAAACACCCACACCTCCCACAATATTCTAAATTTTACCCACATCATTAAGCCTGATGACACCTTGTACCATTTGACTATACTGCAGTAAGGACTACCTGTAGAAATGTTCAGAATTATGTGCATTCAACGAAAATGAAACAGTAGAAAATGGAGTATTCATCATCATTTTGCTTTGCACTGTAATTTCACAAAATGTAACTGATGACATTAAACGAGAACTTAGAGCCTAAATATAATTACAAGCAAAAAACTGACTGAAAAAAACAAAAATGACAAAACAAGGAGTACACATACAAATACATACAAAAAAGTCACACACATACTGGCATAGATGCATACCAAGAAAATACCTTTAAAGAAATGCACATAAAAAACACATTGACATACACATCACAAATGTTTAGAACAAGGAAACATGATAAAAGAGTTTATGCTGTTGTCATATTACAGTGAACATTCAAACGCAAGAACTGGGGGATACACATACATCAAATGATGAGGTTATTCTTTCTCACTGGTTGAGTTTGACACTGTTGACATTTTCTGCTTGCCTCTCTCCTTCCCCTTCCAAAGGTAAAACTGGATAACAACTTAACAAAGAAAAGAGAAAAAGTAAAAGAAAAGGAAAGTGAAGAAGAGAAGCTGTATCTATATTTCAATAAGAAATGAAGCAAAATATCTAATTATAAATTCTGAAGGAACAAGATTCCATTTGCTGAAATGTACATCAAAATGCAATGCATTCCAATCAAGAAATCTGTAACATGGAATATATGCATTCTTATCTTAATCTGAATGTCTTTCCAAACTATATTGGTAGCTCTAGATGGTTGAGGAAACCTGTATTTCTGATAGCACACAATACACCACATCCTCCTGCCTCAGCACCTTCAAGATAATGGCTCACTTTGTCCTCTGCCACAATGCTTAGGTCAAAAGCAATATGAGGCACAGCTCTTCCACAAGAGGGCCCAAGAGACAGAGCAGGTTTACCCTCACCATACCACTAAAGGCACTGACCTGCAGAGCCTAATTGAGATGTTGCTGCATGGGAAGAAGCAAGATCAAGAAGCATCATCACAAGAGCAGCAAGATCAGATATCAACCTCCTGCAGAAAGTCCACACAACATTTTGTATCTCCACCTAGGCATACATCCTTGAGAGGCAAGTAACTGAACTCTGAAGTCACATGTGGGCCAATCTGGTAACCACTTCCAATTACTCAAGAACACTGGGTCTCTTGGGTGGAACTGATCAACTTCACATGGCAATGCCCTTCCTCATTCACTTCATAATTCATCTTGAATGGATGAGAAGGTTGCCAAAGAAAAAGTGACAGTATACTAGCTCCAGATGTTGGGCTCTACTATTGAACAGTTGTGCCTTACTGCACTGCTTTTGACCAAAGCAGTGTGGAGCATGGTGACCCTATATCCTTGAGGTGTCTTATTAAAAATGGGTAGTGAAATGGGATTGATTTGTTTATAATAAGAGTGTGTGATTTGATTTGGAACCCCTTCATATGGGATAAAGCGCATTTGACATTTAAACTTTACAAATGTGCTATAACATCAGAAATTAAATACAGCCCCACATCAGAAAAAGATTTTGAGAACTACAGTGGCCAACAATCAAAAATGGTATTTACCATACAATCTTTCAGAAAAATGCAATTTCTTACACAGATTATTCAGATGGCTTCAGTGAAATGGACCCTCTAAGTAGTTTTGATTTCCACCTCACTTCAAATTATTTCTGGTTTCAATTCTAAAATTTGTCAGTAACTGTTACCAGTTTGTTAGCTGTACAGCAGAAGTAATAGTTCAACCAATCCATTGCTCTTGAAGGAGACCTATGGCTCCCAGGTAACTGGCGATGGCCACTGGATTGGCCCATATGTCACTCAAGGAAAAAGACGTTGTGTCATCTAAGTAAGGCTACGGCAGATCAGTGTGGCATGAGATGTTCTGTCTTTAATACAGTGACTGGATCTGGGGCAATTTGATTCTGTGACCAACCCTATTCATTGGTCATAGGCAAAGAGGCTTTAGTATATACTGAAATTTTTTAGTTTTGAAAACCATGATCAGTTTTCAGTCTGACAAATTCTGGTATCAAATCTACAAAATACATTTACTATCAAAACATCTTCCCAGTATCAAAATATAGAAACAAACTAATAATCTTAAGTACATATGTAGATGGTCATCACATTTTAAAAGTTGACCACTGAGCTTAATAAAGGTTCAATTGAGACTGAACTATACTTGAGCCACCACTATATGCTATCAAATTTAAAATCAAAGATGTAGAGAATGCTAGTAAACATCTGATCTTTTTTACTTCCTTGAGGGCTTTCTGGAAACCAAGCAGTCTCAAACTCATGGATGAACACAAATGACAAAATTCAGATGAGGAAGTCAAAATGCCACATCTGGTGCTTTCAATAATTCAAGAGTTGGATGACAAAGGATAGAATCTTCAAGAGGTAAACAAACACAGCCATGTTGGGACAAAAGGAGTAAAGAACAATGGGGGAATATAAAATATCTTCAAAGTCAACATCTTATATTGGGTCTAAAAGAAAAAAGTGAATTGCACTCTATCAATGAACTAACAGCACAATATTGGGAACATATATAATTGAAAAATCTTTAAAAAAAGTTCTAGAACCTGGCCCTTTCACTGTAATAATATGAATTTCTACAAAATCATGCAAATCAGAATATAAAAGTAACTGCAGTTTAAAGTTAGCTTGTTAATTTCATGCTATTTGTAAACCATAACAATATGCATAATCATGAAAATGTGAATATAGAAATATTAATTCAATGGAATTCTATTACAGATACACAAATGTAATGTTTAATTCTGTACATATGTGAAAATGGGTTATGTGATTTGTATGTGGGATCCACGCGGTTGGTCACCTCCCTCATAAGAGGGAAGCTGTCTTTTGGTATATGTATGTGGGATTCATATTTATGAGAAGTGCTGTAGTCAAGAATGATGTGTGCGTGACGTGGAGTCCATATATAGTCTTGTCAGTTTAAACTGTACCCAAGTATCATCAAATGATAGACAGATATATAAAGCTACACATACACAGTCACACACACATGGATTATGACATTATGCAAGTAAGAGACAGGAACCCACAAGAGTAGCAAGACACACACATGGATTATGACATTATGCAAATAAGAGACAGGAACCCACAAGAGTAGCAAGAGAGAGAGAAAAAGAAAAAGATAAAGAGAGACAGATAAAAAGAGAGAAAGAGAGACAGATAAAAAGAGAGAAAGAGATATAAAAAGAGAGAAAGAGAGACAGATAAAGAGAGAAAGAAAGATAAAGAGAGAAAGACAGATAAAGTGAGGGAGAGAGAGAGAGAAATCTGGCAATGGTCCTAATCTCTCTGATAATAAAACACTAGATTGCTGTTTGTTTTCTATTGGTATTTCTCTGACTATAGATTATTTCTCTGTCACTGACATGGAGAAGGAATGGAGCAGTTGCCAATTCTCAGCTCTCTTTGTTTGGAAATGTGAGTGAAAATACAGAGATAGAATTTCTGAGTCTGGTCCAGTAAGAGTGCATAATCTCTTCAGGCTGCACCTCTTCATGGAGATTCTGTTGTTTATGGGTTCTGAAGATGCCAAATCACATCTGTCTCACAGAACTACCTCTTGCAGGTATTCAATGTTGGTCCCTATAATATGGTGTGTGTGTGTGTGTGTGTGTGTGTATATATATATATATATATATATATATATATATATATATATATATATATATATATATATATATATATATATATATAAAACAAGTTGAATTTTTTTCTCAACTTGTACAAGTGTACATGCTGAGAAAGCAGAATATGGTATTGTATTAAATATTTCTGCATTAGTACATGTTTTGTGTGTGTGCAATATAAAAGGGAAGAAGATATGGTCATGGGTGTGGTACCTGTGACAAGAATGTGTAGCTGGTCCTATTACTAATTCATAGCATTCTAAACCATTTCACTGTGATTCATAACTTGCTTGTGCATTTTTGTTCTGGCTGCCACTACATCATTTTACTTTGCTGAGGGACCCCCACCCCTTGTGCAATGAAAGGGTTAATCACGTCTTAACACTTTCACGGGAATTCACGACTTGTCCATTTGTTTTGGTTGCTGCCTGCCAATTCTGTTCAACTGAGGAAAATCCCTGTGTAGTGAAAGGGTTTAAAATTCATGCTCCAACTACACATGTTTGTTTGTTTGTTTGTTTTTGTTTGACCTTGTATATTCTGTACAAAACTCCATTGCTTAAGATGCTTCTTCATAAGTCTGATGCCTTATGCATAAATAGGATTACCTTCCTCTGTGCAAAAGACAGAGGGTGGGAGGACAGCTGCGGCAGCAGTTAATGTGGCAGTAGCTGAAGCAGCAGTGGCAGCAACAGCTGTGATGACATTTGTGGCTGGGGGAGCATCAGTCACCTCAGTTTTGCAAGAGTTACTCTCTGCTGTTGCTGGAGGTGGTGCTGCTGACACTACCCCTTCTGCCGTACTGGTTTGGTTTGCAACATCGCCACTACAAGTGTTGACCTGCACCGGTTGAGCTGGTGCCGTGTCCGCACTTGATATAGCTGGAGTTGTACTGGCAGAGGGATCAGCAGCAGAAGTAAGAGTGGGAGCAGAGGAAGTATGAGAGGGAGTGGGGGGAGTGGCAGCAATAACTGTAGCAGAGGTAGCAGAAGCTGCAGCATTAGCACTAGCAGCACTTGTAGCATCCGAGGGAGACTTTGATTCAGTGTCCCCCTCACTATTAGCTTCTACAGCAGCATTAAGAGAAGAATAACATCCGTTAGCATACTTACACACCATAGCCCTTTAATGGATTAACATATTTAGCCTACTAGGAAAGGTTCTTCACCATTTCTTTCATGAAAAATCAGCAAATTCATTGCAAGTGTACCCTTAAACATTGTCATTTGATGTCTCCAAACACACATCTTCCCAGATCTGTTCATACCCAAGTTAGAAAAAGACCTAACTTTGTATTAAATTCTTTTCTTGACCATATACAAACTTACTCAACTGCCTTAATAACCCTGTATTACACAATTAGCCTAATACACTACCTCCAACATCCCCAGTTGGAATGTTTCCATTGGTGGTAAAAATGGAAGTTTCACAGGAGTAGTCCAGAATGGAGAGCAAGGTCTTTGTGAGTCGTAAAAGGTCACTAAATCGGTAGAATCCAAAGTAGATGAGATGTCTAGCTAACTTCACCACCTGTAATAATTTGAATAAAACCCTGATATCAGCAACTGTGGCATATACAAACTACCAACACAAATAAAATCTCTGATAAAAATCTGATGGAAAAAAGATATTAACAGCATTAAAATACCATGCACAGTGTAACACTATAATGCAAGAACATAATAATTGTCTCAAGTTTAAATGACCAGAAATTTGTAGTTCCACACTAATGATCTTCCTGGGGACCCCTATATCACTTCAGAAACAACGGATTGCTGTCTGGGTTGCATTTTTATCTATCTCATGTGATACAGTGAGGAAGTAGGGATGATGCAGAGTGGGGACGGAAAGTGAGCTACTGGTACATGGAGTGAATTTGATAAGACCACAAATAATATAGATGGACGAAGTGAAGAAGACATTGAAAGCAACAGTAATGTCTACCAAGCACATAAGAGACAGTACAAAAGACAGGGCTGAGTGCAGAGTGGAGGAGATAAGGTGGGAAGTAGGGAAGGAAGGAGGGAATAAGGAGGAAAAGGAAGTAGGAAAGGAAGGAGGGATAGATGAGGAGACAAGGGGGGGAAGGACAGAAGGAAGGAGGAAAGGATGTAATTGCTAAGACAGGTTAGCTATCAACTGACCTCAAAAGTTAGCTTGTTTTGTTCATGGTCAGCAAAACTCCACATTTTATCCACAACATTACAAAGATATTCTTCCACAAACAAGATCACTGGTTCAAACTTCTTCTTGATAGTTTCATCCTCTTCATTTGGAGTTCCTCTGCTATCATAACTGTAAATGGAAGAGACCTTTACATTCTCTTGTCATACAAACTGATCTATGGGAATGAAAAAAAAAATGACAAAATGTCTTGTGCTTATAAAGTTCTTATAAGAACATAAATGTTTTTAAGGTAAGTATTTATCATGGTATGTTCATCAATACCCAATATTTGTAACTGCAGTTTTATCACCAGGAAAGTCAAAGATTTAAGTATAAGAGAAAATTTCAAAAGGCACTGAAGTTAAAATGCGAGTTATCAATAATAGCTGATATTACTGTGCAATTATTTAACAAAGTCTTATATCTATGTCAAGCAACTGCATGCTTTTCCTTAAATATTACTTGGTATGTCTCATTCTCCACTCGAATTGTTACATAGTTTTCTTTTCAACACACAGCCTGTGCCACAACAACTTATTTGACCTATAATTTTCAACAGGATACCAAGGCTATCCAAAGTTTTTAAACTTCTAAATCTACATCCATAAAACTGACCAGACCATTATGTTAAAACAAATACAAAATTTTTTATAATTCTAAAGCTAAAAGACTATTCTCTTATTCATCCTTCATAATAATATTTACATAATTGTAATATCCAGTGAAGATACTATGTTTGCAGGGTTCTATATCCATCTCTCTACCAATTAAACTAGCTTTAAATCAATTCCTTTGGGCAATCCCACGAGTTGGTGCATTTGTATGGAAAACTGTATTAAAATATTAAGATGTCCTAGGATATTAAGATATTCTAAGGTATGGGATGGGTGGGAGTGGTTTTTATGCCTTTGTTTTTTGGCTACCTCCCTTCTAAGGGGGAAAAAAAGCCCCTGGTATATGTATGTAGTTATTTTTTTCCACCATAATTTTTGTATATCCTTCTCGCATCAAATTAAGAGGCCTTCTGCCACTTTGATTGATTTTCATTTACCTGAACACTATGATTATGTCACATTTCTCTCCCTTTTCTTTTAATAAGTTCAATACTTTCTAATCTTTCCTCTTATAATTTGTGTGCTAGAGTGGGAATCAATCTGGTTGTTGCTGTTTGTATTATCTCAATCTTAATCATATCCTTCATATTGTGTGGAGATCACACCACTGCTGCATATTTCAATCTGAGGTGAATTAGGATGAGTTGTCAGGGTCGGCTGTGTGCTCTTGAGGAGGGGTATATCATTTTCAGGACTTCTTGGGCGGCCACTATGGGGCCCAAAGATAAGTTCCCTAAAGATTCCCGCATAACTTCTTTGAGGTAAAAGGAAATGAACGTATTCTGGCTCTTCCATATACCTGCTTGAAGAACCTGGTTGACTGACAGATTCTTTCTGATGACTAGGGAGGTCCCTACTGCCCTCAGGTCATGGACAATCTGTGTGGTTCATGTCGCAGGCTCTGCGGATGACTTCCATTGTCCAGTAAGAAATGGAATTCTTAGTGATGGGCTACCTTTAGTAGAGATGAACAACCTCTTTAATTCTGGTCAAAGATGTTCGGTTCTCTTCAGGTAGGTCCGGATGGCTCGTACCGGGCATAGAACTGTTTCAGTCTATTCTCCCCCTGCAAATTCGTCTAAGGACGGAACACTAAAGGACCAGAATCTAGGGTCGGATTTGGCAGGATCTTGGTTTTTGGCAATGAATTGAGGCATGAAAGTGAAGGAGACCTCTTTCCATCCTTTGGAATGGGCGACTCTACAAGAGATGGCATGTAACTCCCCTACTCTCTTGGAAGATGCCAGGGCTAGCAGAAAAAACTGTCCTTTAGGAGAGGTCCTTCAGATGTGCCTCTCGGAGAGGTTCGTAAGGGGGACCCCTCAGAGAGTTCAGGACTAATCCCACATCCCGCGGAGGAGAACTGATTTCCCTGGGGGGGCATGATCTTTGAAGTGCCTGAAGAGCATGGAAATTTCCGGTGAAAGGGTTAGGACCATGCCCTTCAGAGAAAACACCTGATTTAGAGCTGCCCTATAGCCTTGTACTGCCGAGAGGGAGATCTTCTTGGACTTCCTGAGGAAGTGGAAGGAGGCGATCTCAGGAATGGTGGCTCGATCTGGGACTAACTTCCTGGAGTGGCACCATTTTGCAAAGGCATTGCATTTCCCTTGATAAAGGTTAGCTGAGGAAGAGCGAATAGGAGCGGACATGTCCTCTGCCACTTCTCTGGGAAAATGTAATTTTCGCAGGAAAATTAATTTTTCCCTGATACAAACCTGAGGTACTCCTTACACTAGGATACTCTCGCGTAGCGCGAATATTTCTACTGCGAAATTAAAATCCTCACTCTGTGGGTCTGGGCAACGCTTATCCTCAGTAAGGGGCCCCATTGGGGCAAGGGGGGGGCCCTTGCCCTCCACCACAAGTCTCGCACACTATAACCATTCTCTGAGCCAGGTATGATTTAAGCACAAGGTTGTCAGGCAAGGAGAAGGAACTGTTTAGAGGGGTGGTTGAGGAGGGCCATTAAAGGTAAGGAGTACCTCAGGTTTGTATCAGGGAAAAATTAATTTTCCTGCGAAAATTACATTTGTTCCGAAGAATACAAACTCTTCGGTACTCCTTACACTAGGAGACTCGGACTTAGGAGGGAAGGAAGTTGTTATCTAGCCTGGGAAACCGCTGTAAGGAAAATCTAGTGTGCTAAGACTATGTTGACCAGACCCCTATACATTCCCCTCACTTTGAAGTGCACCCCTTTCTGTTCCCTGGAGTGGAGACAGAAAGGTTATAATCACTTTTGTACCACTGAAGGGCTTGAATTGATTCCCTTGGAATGCTAGAGAGCCCGCAGGTGAGGTAAGGGAATGTAAGAGTATGAGAAGGACTTTAGAAAGTTATCCCTGCAGTTGCCGAGCCAGAACCTGGATGAGTTGTCAGGGTCGGCTGTGTGCTCTTGAGGAGGGGTATATCATTTTCAGGACTTCTTGGGTGGCCACTATGGGGCCCAAAGATAAGTTCCCTAAAGATTCCCGCATAACTTCTTTGAGGTAAAAGGAAGTGAACGTATTCTGGCTTTTCCATATACCTGCTTGAAGAACCTGGTTGACTGACCGATTCTTTCTGATGACTAGGGAGGTCCCTACTGCCCTCAGGTCATGGGCAATCTGTGTGGTCCATGTCGCAGGCTCTGCGGATGACTTCCATTGTCCAGTAAGAAAAGGAATTCTTAGTGATGGGCTACCTTTAGTAGAGATGAACAACCACTTTAATTCTGGTCAAAGATGTTCGGTTCTCTTGAGGTAGGTCCGGATGGCTTGTACCGGGCATAGAACTGTTTCAGTCTATTCTCCCCCTGCAAATTCGTCTAAGGATGGAACACTAAAGGACCAGAATCTAGGGTCGGATTTGGCAGGATCTTTGTTTTGGCAATGAATTGAGGCATGAAAGTGAAGGAGACCTCTTTCCATCCTTTGGAATGGGCGACTCTATAAGAGATGGCATGTAACTCCCCTACTCTCTTGGAAGATGCCAGGGCTAGCAGAAAAAACTGTCCTCTAGGAGAGGTCCTTCAGATGTGCCTCTCGGAGAGGTTCGTAAGGGGGACCCCTCAGAGAGTTCAGGACTAATGCCACATCCCGCGGAGGAGAACTGATTTCCCTGGGGGGGGGGCATGATCTTTGAAGTGCCTGAAGAGCATGGAAATTTCCTGTGAAAGGGTTAGGACCATGCCCTTCAGAGAAAACACCTGATTTAGAGCTGCCCTATAGCTTTGTACTGCCGAGAGGGAGATCTTCCTGGACTTCCTGAGGACGTGGAAGGAGGCGATCTCAGGAATGGTGGCTCGAACTGGGACTAACTTCCTGGAGTGGCACCATTTGCAAAGGCGCATTTCCCTTGATAAAGGTTAGCTGAGGAAGAGCAAATAGGAGCGGACATGTCCTCAACCACTTCTCTGGGAAAACCCTTCTTTAGGAGGATCTGGACCATAGTCTGAACGCGTGAAGATTGAGTGCTGAAGGGTTCTTGTGTCAAGGCCCGTTGATGGGTGGATACAGAAGATCTGGTCTTCCCTGAAGGGCCAGAGGCTCTTCTACTGCTAGCTCGAGGGTGTCCGGAAACCATGGGGCTTCGGGCCACCAAGGAGCGATCAAAGTCATCCGAAGGTAGGATGCGTGTCTTGCTCTGAGGTACCTTCTGGAGCAAGGGAAATGGTGGGAAAGCGTAGGAGTCCAGGTTGTCCCAACTGTGCAGAAGAGCGTCTTCTCCTGCTGTCAGAGGATCCAGGAAAGGGCTGAAATATTGGGAGTTGGTGATTCCATCTCATTGCAAAAAGGTCCACTAGAGGGGAGCCCCATTTGCTGAGGATGAAGTTCGCTACCTCTCGATAGAGGGACCATTCTGTGTTGATTATCTGATTCTTCCTGCCGAGGTGGTCCGCCCAGACATTCCTCTTCCCCGGGATGTAACGGGCTTTGAGTGACACCTGGAGATTCTTGGCTAGGTTGAGGATGTCCATCATCAGAAGGCATAGTTCCTGGGAGACTGTGCCCCCCTTGCTCGTTCAGGTAGGCTACTACCGAGGAATTGTCCGACATTATGCCCACTACTTTTCCTGAGACTTGATCCTTGAAGTGACGGAGAGCCAGGAGTACTGCTTTCAACTCAAGCCAATTGATATGGGCTGTCCGCTCGACTGTGGACCAGGAACCGCTGATGTGATCGTCGTTGAGGTGGGCTCCCCAGCCCTCCTTGGAGGCATCGGAGAACAGGAGGACTTCGGGGGGAGATGGGCCGAGGGGCATCCCCATGAGAAGGTTGCATGGGCCTTCCACCAGAGAAGAGAATCCTTGACTTCTTCGGTGAGGGAGATGTGTTGTAGGGGTTCTCCCTCTTGCGGGGCCCACTGAGACTTGAGGAGCCACTGTAGTGGTCGCATTCTTTGTCTACTCCAGGGGATTAATTTCTCTATGGAGGCCATATGGCCCAGGAGGATTTGGCATTGTGTAGCCATCAGGAACCTGGTCGATAGTGCCTGTGCAACTAGAGAAGCGAGATTCGGGATCCCCTTTCCTACTAGGAAGGATTCCATTAGGGAGGAGTCCAGGACCATACCCAGGTACGTGACTCTCTGTTCTGGTAAGAAATCTGACTTTTCCCGGGTTGACTACTGTGCCCAATTTCAGGACAAAGGTTAGGACCATTCTGAGGTGTTCTGGCATAGCTGGGCGGAATGCATCTTGGAGGTCCAGCGACACCATGAAGTTCCCTTCCCTGATAGACGCCCTTACGGACTCTGGGGTGGCCATTCGGAACTTCGTCAAGGAAAAGGAACTTGTTGAGTGGAGACAAATAGATGACTGGTCTCCACACCCCTGTTGTCTTTTCTACTAGGAATAGCCGTAAGAAGAACCCTGGGTCCGGAGTCGAGACTTCCACTAAAGTTCCTGTCTGGAGCAGAACGGAGGATTCCTCCGCTAGGGCCCGCCTGCGAGCCGAGTCCGGGTGGAAGCTGCTGACTTGGATGGGATAGAGGGAGAGGTTTGGGACAGTGGAAAAGGGAAGACAATAGCCCGTCTTAATGACTCAGTAGGTCCAGTCTTCCGCCCTGGCCTCTTCCCATGCTCTCCAGTAGAGGGAGAGGCAACCCCCTATCTTGTGCGGAGGGGCTGGCGAATTCCTAGGAGTCCTGTGGGGGAGTCCAGAGCCTCTATAATGTTTGCGTCTAGGATCTCGGAGTCCACCATATCCGGGGGAATCAGCGTGTGGGTGAGCATAAATCTCCCTGAGGAGGGGGTCACTGGGGTCCCCGAGGATGGTGTCTCTCCTGCGGGACTCGAAGTTGGCCCAGGACGTTGAGAGACAGGAAACCTGATGCTTCAGGGCTCTGCTCGCGCTTGCCAAAAAGCCTGGAGGTCGCATTCTTCCTGGGGTTGTAGTGCGGGTAAGAACTCCCACGCCGAGGCAAGGAGGCGTTCTAGCCAGGAGTTCACCGCCAGGGACAGAGCCAGTGATTGAAGGTGGTCGCTGACTTCCCTGCCAGAGAGGAGGACGTTTCGCCTGCGCAGCGACTCGGCGTCCGCCTAACCAGCTCTGGTAACCTCGCCTGGATCGAGGCTGCTCCGAGGGTTGACCCCGATGGGGTGTAGAAGCGCTTCTGGTGTTCCAATGGGACCGGAAGCCAACGCGTCTTCTCGGTCGTCCTTGTTGCGAGAGCGTCGGAGGCCTGGGCCATGGCTCTCGCCGTCTGCGTACTCCATGGAAGGTGGAGGGGAGGAGGCTGGGCTTTCTGAGAGTTGGCCGTCATGAAGATGTCAGACTCGAATGTGGCTTCCTCTTCTTTCGGGTGGCCCAGTCGATTCGCCCTCCGAACCCTCGCGAGGACGTCCGAGAAGGAAGGTGGGACCACCATCGAGGATTCCGACTGGGAAACGGGAGGGGAAAGGGAGCGTGCCCCCCCCCCTACGGAGCTGTGGACATCGTCGTCGGCGTAGGAGGGGTCGGCACGGGCAGAGAGGAACCTCACGCTACCATCCCGGTCACTGATGGGTACAGAGGGGGGCCGAGCAAGTGGAAGATGGTCGAGGGGGGCCCTTGGGGGCGGTGACTCCTCACGAGCTTCCGTGCGGTGCACGAACCGCGCTTGAGAAGCGCGGAACGGGGCCGGCGGACGCATCCGGGAAAAATCTCGTACCCGGGGGGGTTCGCGGGGGCTAGCGCGTGCCCGTCGGAGCTAACCACCCTGTGGGCAGGAACAGGAGACAAGTGGCCTGAGACTGACTCGGGGCGGCTATTGTACAACCTTTCCGTTTACTACGCTTAGGAGGGGGGAGACAACTGCCCTCGTCCTCCGCCGACGTAGCATGCCTTCTCCTTGTGTCGGGTGAGGGGGGAAGCCATCTAGAAACACCGCATCTGCAACCTCGTCCCTGATCTCTGTCCCTGTGAGCAAAGGGCATGGGAAGGGCACCGTTGATCACCCGGCTCTTCCTACGGTGGGTGTTGTGCGTACTGCGGGATTCCTGAGTAGAAGAGACTAAGGGGCTCTTTGCCCCCCCCCCCCTTTGTCCGTGCCGGCGTCGAGTTTCGGGGGCAGCCGCAAGCGACCACATCCGGGAAAAATGTCATACAGGAACGGTAGCTAGCGGTGGCTTGACGCGCATGTCCGACTACGCTAACCGTCCTTTGTTGAAGGAAGAGGACAACTTGGCCTGAGAATGACTCGAAGTGGCGTTGTACCACCTTCCTGGCGACTGTTGAGGTTCTGGGATGGGCGAGGGCAAGCCGCAAGCGACCTCATCCGGGAAAAGCTCGTACAGGAACGGTAGCTAGAGGTGGCCTGAGGCGCATGTCCATCTACGCTAACCGTCCAGGTTTAAAGGAATAAAGGACAACTTGGCTTCCTGTCTACTACGCCGTGGAGGAGGGAGAGAATTGCTCGTCTCCTCCGAAGCCGTAGGCCGCCTTCCCTTGTTTTTGGGGGGGTGAAGAGGGAAGCCATTTTCTATGCATGCGCACCTTTCCCCTTATCTCCCTTCGGCGAAACCACAACAATACTGGAACCAGATTCCATACTTACAGTGAAGGGTAGGATACCCGGTGGCGGTTAAGGGAATAATACAGGGAATGGAGAAGCACTTAATAATTCCAGGACACAGGATGGCGTAGGGAAAACCCCGATGAAATTGAAGGACGACGAACTCCTTAGCGTCCTTAGAGTGAGCTGGCGACAATCGAAGCGGATTGCTTGATTTTCGGCACCGACGTAAACATAGAACCGCTGAGTAAGTAACGGTTCGCTGCCGCGCCAATAAAGGAATTTGACTGAGAATCGGCCCATTAAGGGGGAAACCGATAAAAACTAAACATGCAGTAGAGAGATGTTAACGCGGTCACTACTGCGAAGAGAATGGTTATAGTGTGCGAGACTTGTGGTGGAGGGCAAGGGCCCCCCCCTTGCCCCAATGGGGCCCCTTACTGAGGATAAGCGTTGCCCAGACCCACAGAGTGAGGATTTTAATTTCGCAGTAGAAATATTCGCGCTACGCGAGAGTATCCTAGTGTAAGGAGTACCGAAGAGTTTGTATTCTTCGGAACAAACCCTTCTTTAGGAGGATCCGGACCATAGTCTGAATGCATGAAGATTGAGTGCTGAAGGGTTCTTGTGCCAAGGCCCGTTGATGGGTGGATACAGAAGACCTGGTCTTCCCTGAAGGGCCAGAGGCTCTTCTACTGCTAGCTCGAGGGCGTCTGGAAACCATGGGGCTTCGGGCCACCAAGGAGCGATCAAAGTCATCCAAAGGTAGGATGCGTGTCTTGCTCTCAGGAGTACGGACTCTGGGGTGTCCATTCGGAACTTCGTCAGGGAAAGGAACTTGTTGAGTGGAGACAAATAGATGACTGGTCTCCACACCCCTGTTGTCTTTTCTACTAGGAATAGCCTTGAGTAGAACCCTGGGTCCGGAGTCGAGACTTCCTCTAAAGCTCCTTTCTGGAGCAGGTTTGACAGGCCAGGTAGAAGGAACTATTAGAGGGGTGGCCGAGGAGGGCCATTAGAGGTAAGGAGTACCTCAGGTTTGTATCAGGGAAAAATTAATTTTCCTGCGAAAATTACATTTGTTCCGAAGAATACAAACTCTTCGGTACTCCTTACCCAAGGAGACTCGGACTTAGGAGGGAAGGAAGTAGTTATCTAGCCTGGGAAACCTCCGTAAGGAAAATTTTTTTGTGCTAAGACCTACGTTGACCAGACCCTTATACATTTCCCTAAACTGTGAAGGGTACCTAGTTCTGTTCCCAGGAATGGAGACAGACAGGGTATACTCACTTTGTACCACTTGCAGGGCTTGAATTGATTCCCTTGGAATGCTTGAGAGCCCTCGGTGCGGTAAGGGAATGTAGGAGTATGAGAAGGACTTTGGATAGGGATCACGGTGGTTGCCGAACCAGAACCTAGATGAGGTCTCAGGGTTGGCTGTGTGCCATTGGTAAGGGGCATGTCATCTCAGGACTTCCTGGGCGGCCACTATGGGACCCAGAGAGAAGGTCCCTAAGGATTCCCACATGACTTCTTTGAGGTAAAAGGAAGTGAACGTAGTCTGGGACTTCCATATACCTGCTTGAAGGACCTGGTTGACCGACAGGTTCTTTCGGAAGGCTAGGGAGGTCCCTATTGCCCTGAGGTCATGAGCTTTTGCTCTAGGGCAATCCGTGGGGCTCATGGTGTAGGCCCTGTGGATGACTTCCTTGATCCAGTAAGAAATGGAAGTCTTAGTGATGGGCTTGGGCTTACCCCTGGAAGAGACGAACAATCTTGGCAAGTCTGGTCTAAGATGCTTAGTCCTCCTGAGGTAGGTACGGATAGCACGTACCGGGCATAGTACCATTTCTGCATGTTCACCCCCTACAAAGTCGTATAAGGGATACTAAAGGACCAGAATCTGGGGTTGGCTTTGGCCGGATCCTGGTTTTTGGCAATGAATTGGGGCAGAAAAGTGAAGGAGACCTCTTGCCATCCTTTCGAGTGGGCGACTCGATAAGAGATGGCATGTAACTCCCCGACCCTCTTGGAAGACGCAAGGGCCAAGAGAAAAACTGTCTTCAAGGTGAGGTCCTTCAAATGAGCATCTCGGAGGGGCTCGTAAGGGGGACCCCGCAGAGAGTTCAGGACTAATGCCACATCCCACGGGGGAGAAGTGATCTCCCTGGGGGAGCATGATTTTCTGAAATGTCTGAAGAGCATGGAAATCTCTGGGGACAGGGCCAGATCCATGTCCTTCAGAGAAAACACCTGATTAAGAGCTACCCTATAGCCCTGCACTGCCGAGAGGGAGATCTTCTTGGACTTCCGGAGGAAGTGGAAGGAGGCAATCTGAGGAATGGTGGCTTGATCTGGGATTATTGCCCGGGAGTGGCACCATTCTGCAAAGGCATTCCATTTCCCTTGATAAAGGGTAGCTGAGGAAGAGCGAATAGGGGAGGACATGTCTTCCGCCACTTCTTTGGGGAAACCCTTCTCTAGGAGGATCCGGACCATAGTCTGAATGCGTGAAGCGCCAGAGCTGATGGGGTCTTGTGCCAGGCCCCGTTGACTGGTTGATGTAGAAGGTCGGATCTTCCCTGAAGGGCCAGGGGCTCCTCCACTGCTAGCTCGAGGGCGTCTGGAAACCATGGGGCTTCCGGCCACCAGGGAGCGATCAAAGTCATCCGAAGGTTGGATGCATTTCGTACTCTCTGGAGCACCTTCTGGAGCAAGGGAAACGGTGGGAAAGCGTAGGTGTCGAGGTTGTCCCAACTTTGCAGAAGAGCATCCTCTCCTGCTGCCAGCGGATCTGGGAGAGGGCTGAAATATACTGGGAGCTGGTGATTCCATCTGGTGGCAAAAAGGTCTACCAGAGGGGAGCCCCATTTGTTGATGAGGAAGGTCGCCACTTCCGGATGGAGGGACCACTCCGTGCCGAGTACCTGATTCCTTCTGCTGAGGTGGTCCGCCCAGACATTCTTCTTCCCTGGGATGTAGCGAGCTCTGAGTGCCACTTGGAGATTCTCGGCTAAATGGAGGATGTCCATAGTGAGATGGCAGAGGTCCTGGGAGACTGTGCCACCCTGCTTGTTCAGGTAGGCTACTACCGAGGAATTGTCCGACATGATGCCCACAACTTTCCCCGAGATCTGATCCGAGAAGTGACGGAGAGCCAGCAGTACCGCTTTCAACTCTAGCCAGTTGATATGGGCCGTCCGCTCGACTGTGGACCAGGAACCGCTGACGTGATCGTCGTTGAGGTGGGCCCCCTAGCCCTCCTGGGAGGCGTCGGAGAAGAGGAGGACTTCGGGGGGAGATGGGCCGAGGGGCATCCCCACGAGAAGAGAGTCCTTGACTGCTCTGGTAAGGGTGATGTGTTGGCGGGTTTGACCCCTTAGCGGGGACCACTGGGACTTGAGGAGCCACTGTAGAGGTCGCATTCGTAGTCTGCTCCTGGGAATTAACCTCCCGACGGAGACCATATGGCCCAGGAGGACTTGGCACTGTTTGGCCGTGAGGAACCCGGTCGATAGTGCTTGTACGACAAGAGAAGTGAGATTCCGGATTCTCTTCTCTGCTGGGAAGGCCTTCATGAGGGAGGAGTCCAGAACCATACCCAGGTACGTGACTCTCTGTCGTGGGATGAAATCCGACTTCGTCTGGTTGACTATAGAGCCCAATTTGCGGATGAAAGCTAGGACCGTTCCCAGGTGGTCGCGGCATAGCTGGGCGGACTGTGCCAGGATCAGCCAATCGTCCAGGTAAAGGAGTAGGCGAATTCCTCTGGAGTGGGACCACGCTGAGATGAGTTTGAACATTCTGGTGAAGACTTGGGGTGCTGTGGAGAGGCCGAAGCATAGGCAGGTGAATTGAAAGGTGGTGCCCTTGTGGACGAAGCGGAGGAATTTTCGGGATGAGGGATGCACAGGTATTTGGAAATAGGCGTCCTGGAGGTCCAGCAACACCATGAAGTCCCCTTCCCTGATAGACGCCCTTACAGCCTCTGGGGTGTCCATCCGGAACTTCGTCAGGGAAAGGAACTTGTTGAGAGGAGACAGATCGATGACTGGTCTCCACCCCCCTGTTGCCTTTGCTACGAGGAATAGCCTTGAGTAGAACCCCGGGTCCGGAGTCGAGACTTCCTCGAGAGCTCCTTTCTGGAGCAGAGCGGAGATTTCCTCCGCTACCCGCCCGCGATCCGAGTCCGGATGGTAGTTGCTGACTTGGATGGGATAGGGGGAGAGGCTGGGGAAGGTGTGAAAAGGAAGGCGATAACCTGCCTTGATGACCAGGATGGTCCAGTCCTCTGCCCCGGCAACCTCCCATTCTCTCCAGTAGAGAGAGAGGCAACCTCCTATCCTGTGCGGGAGGGCAGGCGAGTTCCTAGAATTTCCTGCGTTGGGGTCCGGAGCCTCTATGGTGTTTGCGCCCCTGTTCTCTACTGGGAAAGGGGCGGGGCTTTCCTGTCTGGGCTTTCGACTTCGAATGGGGGTGGGGCCTGTCTTCCCGCTTAGGAAAATGAAAAGGCTGCCTCTGCGTCTGAGAGGACCGAGGTGTCGATGGGGGGGTGGTTCTTGGCCTCGAGCTAGGGACGGCTGTTCTCTCGATGGCTCTGTTGTGCAGCAACTGGTTTGCGCTAGTGATTGCCGAGTCCACCATATCCGGGGGAATCAGCGTGTGGGTGAGAAGGGGGGCCTTCCTCAAAGGAGCAAAAATCTCCCTGAGGAGGGGGTCACTGGGGTCCCCGAGGATGGTGTCTCTCCTGCGGGACTCGAAGTTGGCCCAGGACGTTGAGAGACAGGAAGCCTGATGCTTCAGGGCTCTGCTCGCGCTTGCCAATAGAGCCTGGAGGTCGCATTCTTCCTGGGGTTGGAGTTCGGGTAAGAACTCCCTTGCCGAGGCAAGGAGGCGTTCTCGCCAGGAGTTCACCGCCAGGGACAGCGCCAGTGATTGAATGTGGTCGCTGACTTCCCTGCCGGAGAGGAGGACGCTTCTTCTGTGCAGCGATTCCACGTCCGCTTTAACCAGCTCTGGTAACCTCGCCGGGATCGAGGCTTCTTTGAGGGTTGACCCCGATGGGGTGTAGAAGCGCTTCTGGTGTTCCACTGGAACCGAAAGCCAGCGCGCCTTCTCGGTTGTCCTTTTTGCGAGAGCGTCGGAGGCCTGGGCCATGGCTCTCGCTGTCTGCGTACTCCATGGAAGGTGGAGTGGAGGAGGCTGTGCTTTCTGAGAGTTGGCCGTCATAAAAATCTCAGACTCGAATGTGGCTTCCTCTTCTTTCAGGGGGCCCAGTCGATTCACCCTCCGAACTCTCGCGAGGATGTCCGAGAAGGAAGGTTGGACCACCATCGGGGATTCCGACTGGGAAACGGGAGGGGAAAGGGAGCGTGCCCCCCCCCCCTACGGCGCTGTGGACGTCGTCGTCGTAGGAGGGGTCTGCACGGTCTGAGAGGAACCTCGCGCTTCCATCATCGTCACTGATGGGTTCAGGGGGGTTCTGATCAAGTGGAAGATGGTCGAGGGGGGCCCTTGGGGGCGGTGACTCCTGACGAGCTTCCGAGCGGTGTACGCACCGTGCTTGAGAAGCGCGGAAAAATTCCCGTTGTTCCTCCTTCTGTTCCTTCAGCGTAGTGAAGAGTGAACAGAGAGTGGGGAGGAGGTCCGGGGAATGCTCGTTTGGCGAGTCCCGCCTGGGGCCGGATGGTCCGGGAGACACAAAGGGGAGACTGCCTTCTCTGGACGAGGAGGGGTCACCCGCGACTAACGCGCGCGTGGGTACACCTCGGGCCTCCTGCCCCCCGGGCATAGAAAGGGTTCCGTGGATGACCCGGCTCGTCTTACGATGGGAGGAAGGTGGACTGCGGGACTCCCGAGAAGGAGAGGCCGAAGCGCTCGTCGGCTCCAAAATCGGGTCCTTTGTCCGTGGGGGGGTGAGCTGCCGGGCCGCGTCGCGGGGGGGCCGCCTGCGGACGCATCCGGGAAAAGCTCGTACTCGGGGGATAGTTCGCGGGGGCCAGAGGCGCATGCCCGTCGAAGCTAACCGCCTTGCGTGATGGAATAGGAGGTAATTTGGCTTGAGACTGACTCGAGGTAGCCGTTGTACAACCTTTCCGATCTACTACGTTTTGGAGGAGGGGGAGAACTGCCCTTGTCCTCCGCCAGCACAGCATGCCTTCTCTTTGTTTCGGGTGAGCGGGGAAGGGATCTTCCCTGCGCGCGTACTTCGTTCTTTGCCTGCACTTTCTTGTGAGCATGAAAATACGCGGACCACTGCTTATCGTCCCAATGAGCGCACGTAGTACATGGGGATGAAGGGGAACACTCCATCTTCCTACAGTGGATACACCAAATGTGTGGATCTACGGGTGCTGGTGGGAGAGCAGCCCGGCAGAGAAAGTCGCCGTGGGCGAAGGCACACATCCTATTGCAAACAACAACACTATGACCAGATTCCATACTTACAGAGAAGCGTAGAATACTCGTGGAGGTTAAGGAGAGGAACGGTTATAGGAAGAGGGTGCTCAAGTACTTCCAGGCGGCGGGATGGCGTCGATGCAGGACGCTCAAACATAAAGGAAGCCGTTGGAAGGTTGGAGATGGCCGAAGCAGGGTGCCCTAATGTCACAATCTCAAGAGGCCGGGAATTGGGCCGATTGGGAAACGTGGAATACGCAAGGGCAAGCACCGCACTATAACTGGAGGGAATACCGTTCCCCGACCGCACTTCGAAATTGTTAGCTGGTAATGTGAGAGATGTTGACTCTATCCGTACCGCGAAGACAATGGTGCTTTGCGAACTATGCTTGTGGGGGAAGGGGGTGCCCCCTTGCCCCAGGAGGGCCCCTTACCGAGGATAATGGTTGCCCAGACCCATGGAGTGAGGTGTTTTTTCAAACAACACACAGTGTTAGCGGTATAAACTTCGGCTTCGCGAAGTAATCCTTGGGTAAGGAGTACCGAAGAGTTTGTATCAGGGAAAAATTAATTTTCCTGCGAAAATTACATTTTTCTACAAGATTTTTCATGAACTCTCCATCCATAGAGTCACTCTTTTGTGTCAACAATGGGGAAAGGCTGACAAAGTCTGAGCATACACCTATCCATCAAAATCCATTCACTGCCTCTTCTGTCTTAGCATCTCAATGTTTGGATAGACAAGGCAGTGAGAGACAGAACCATCACAGAAGAGCTCAATATGCAGTGGTGTGGTCTCTGCACAGAGTGAAGGATATAAACAAAAGCAGCACATCAAAAGTAAGAAAATGTGTTTAGGCAGTTGAAGGGAGTGGACAAAACTGACAAATCTCTTGGTGTGGGGTGGGAGGGCTTTACAAGGTTATGGGAACAATATGAAAAAGACCAGGTGTATGAAGGATATCACGAAACCTTTTTTCCGTACAGATACATCAATTTCTGGAGTTGTTTACATAATATAGCCCAAACTAAAACCATAAATAAATTTAAACCTGGATAATTATGATAGATGGAGAAAAAGAGAGAGGGGAGTGTAGCTCCTTCCCTGCATACTCCACAATCAGATAAATACAATTATGTTAAATGAATATGTCTAGGATGGAGGTCTGGTCTCTTTTGTTATTCTGGTGTTCTATCCTATTGAAATCATGGGCAAATCTACTACCACTATGACCACCACCACTACCACTACTGCAAAAATGGAAATTCAATTTATATAAGTTTGTGTTGCTTCACAAGCAGATTCCTTTAAAAATTTAATGTTTTCCAAGAAGAAAAATAACTTACAAAATTAAAAAACTATATTTCTTAATGTAAAACAATGAACTTAATATAAACATATATATATATAGACCAAAGGTGTTTTAGCTCTTATAAGTGATTCTTTGGCATACATTATATATTGAATCTATTGTTATCTAACTTTACTAATATTCTCCAAACTTTTTAAAAAGTCATCTTGTTCCTTCAAAAATATCAAAATTTTCAGAGTATCTATTCATGAAGCAACATAAGCTTGACTGAGGATAATAATACCATTCTCTGCAATATGAAATCAAACACTATATACATACACACCAAAGGCCTTTTTCCCCTTCATAAGTAGGGTGGCCAAGTAAAAGCATACACACAACCCACACCCATCCAAATCCATTCATCACCTCTCCATCTCAGCGCCTCATGAGTGAAAGATCATTTCTGTCCTCCACCACACTGCTCAGGTCAAAAACAATGCAGCACGACATAGCAGAGATTGACAGCTGAAGAACTATAACCCTCACCACTTCATTACCTAGCAACACTCCCCCTCTCATCCACACAAACTATCAAATACTATCATGATTAAATACAGTTATATAAAAATTTCAGGGAAATTTAGCTCCTACATTATCAATAAATGTTAATTTGAACAACTGTCAAATTAATCAATTTTAGGTCTTTGATTTAATTCACTTTATCATGCCACCATAGCAGATTTGAGCAGCATCTATAAGTGGACCAATATGGGTTCATTCATAAACCATAAAATCCAACTCTGGTCTCCCAGATAGTTTAAGGGATATCGAGACATTTACAAGCAATGCAGGACTGATTCTATGTTACTGATGAGGTAGCAAAGGTTTCAATAGTTGCAGGTGAAAGGTCCATCTGCTGGTATATGGATATAGAAGTGCATCACAAAGGCAGTGTTTGGATAAAGGCACATTACAAATTCCCTGCGACATCACACAAATCCAATGCTTTCTTGAAACACCATGCAAAGCATGCACAAAAATACCGTATTAAAGTTTAATATGCGCATTATAAAAAGTTTGGCAAGATTGCATAATAATACATGCTCCAAAGGGAATAGGAAAACATTTACACACAAACTACATCCACTACATGAACAAGCATAAATAATGCTGTGATCCTCCCAATAATAACATGCTGCCTACCTATGATCTTACACAAGGTGTCATGCTCATAAGAAACATGCTCTCTACCAATATTTGTCAAGCCACTGATGCTTCAAGGTATTAAGTTCATTTTATATCTACCAGGGTATGTTACAGATCTCATTACTAACATTCAATTGAGACTTTACACTGGTTGGATTTTGTAAGTATTCCTTTCTTTGCTTATTGACAAAATGCCAAGAAGGGAGTAAAATGTAGTTATAAAAGCTTGATTAAACATTATCTACACCATCAATGAGAAAAAATTCAAACCCAAAAACACTCATCACTCATTAAAAAAAAAAAAAAATTATGCCACCCCTAATTGAACATATACACCACTTATCAAATATATAACATCCCTCCACATACAAAGTCATCCATCTCCAAATATCTATTTCTAATCAAATTTTTCATTCTACCCAGACGTTTACTTGGCTCCTTTAATTCAGCTCCACATTCACTCCTCCACTCACTGCCAAATACTTAAAACCCTCCATTTCCTCTAGCCTTTCACCCATTACACTCGTATGCAACCTGTCACCATCATCACTCATAAATCATATCACTTTAATTCTACCCACCCACATTTACTCTCAACTTTCTTCTTTCAACCATCCTTCCAAACTTGGTCACCAACTGCTTCAGTCTCTCCTCAGAATCAGCAACAACAATGTCATCCCCAAATTACAACTGGCTCATCTGCTACATTCCTCCCTCACCTACTTACTCTAAACCTCTGTCTAGCAGTCATATTTACCTACCTTCCCATTCCACCCATAGAAGTATTGGAAAACTCTAATGCACCCTTCACAATCATTACCATAACAATAAACATAAATATGTAAGTAGAACCTCTTACAAACAGGAAGGTAGTCACAGAATATAATCACCTTACACCCATCCAAAATCCATAATAAATAGGGAGCAGTTACTGGATGTTGACCCTATTCACATAAAAAATGTATTTGTGTGAGGTGGAACAGTTTAAATTGATTCCGAGATCTTGGGGCCAGTCAAGAGACAGAGTGCCAGTCTCTGTGTTGCACCTCCAAATGGAGATTGATAAGTTTTGAAGATGAATAATGGGGAGTGGTTCTCTCTAATTTTTGCATAAAACCACCACTAGCAAGTATTTATCCTTAGATCCCAAAGTTATGATACCTACATACATCAAAATATGTAATCATATTCATTTTATAACTTTTGGGAAAAAAAAAAAAATTGTACTCTTATCACCTTAACTGACATCATGCAAATCTCCTTATTTTCCTGTAGCCTAACCCTTGCCACAACTGCCATTCCAGAAAGGTCATCATGCATTCAAGTTACTTGATGTGACTGACTACCAAACAAGAAGGACCACAACTTCAGCTCAAAGTAATTAGGTCAGGTGGCCACAAAGCAAACAGTAGTGAGTTACAAAGTGGTGAGTAGAAAGAAGAAAAAGATCAAGAACCTGAGAGAAAAAACTTGCTTCATAACAGGTTAAGACACTGTGTAGCTAAGCTTGAGTAGTTCCTGTGTGAGATGACATGGCTAAGAGGCAATACAATGTGATATGCACAAGAGAAAGCCACAGTATCTCATTCCTACCCTCATACCAACACGTCTGTCCAACAGTTAAAAAAAAAACAAAGCTGATCAATTAGCAGACACGAGAATATTCTCTGTACAAATGTTCTGCCTTGTTCTTTACGTCTATTATTGATCAGTAAAACATCAAGGCAATAAAGCTTTTATAACTTATGAGTGAATCCCTCAAATCAACAAATATTCCTAGCAATCAAGTTTCATTAATGCACAAGTATTTCAGTATAAGTCAACATCTTTATAGTATCAATGTATTTATACTCTACTTAAGAAATCATCAGATATCTTTAAGAATATTTATGCAAATTGACATCCACTACAAAAATAGTGCTACCACTTTAACACTGAGGTATGCTATGGATTATGTACTGATATTAATCAGCACATGATACCCTAAAGCAAACCAACATGATGAAGAGGCTAATAAGTTAGAAAATACATCTTTTGCTTCATTAGATAACAAAAAACTACAGCAGACTTACTCCATGATGGACATCTGTATTGGAATCTCAGACCACAGCCTGGCATACTTGACAGGCTTGACTAGCTCCTGAGGTTCACAGTCCACATGCATATGGAGCATCAAACGGCAGAAGGATGCACGCAGATCGTATGGCAGAATGTCTTCCTCCATACACCTAAAGAAAATGAGAGATAGCCATATCATTAACTTCTTCACAATGATGTCACATTACAGCAGATTTTATTCAGCTTTGCATTGATGGGTCATGTTATGAGAATCATAAAAACAGAAATCCTTAGAGAATTCATGAATTAGTGGTGTCAGGTGTGAAAGCAAAGGGAAAGACCATGAAAAAGGTAAGTAGATGATGTAAATAAAACTGGGAGTTCATGGTCACAATGTCAAACAAGCTAAAATATACATGGGAGATGGAGTGACTTTAAGAAAAAAAAGTGTAAAAAGACTAAGGCAATGACCTTCCCTATCAGAGAAGTGGTCTGTTCTCTCTTGCAAAAAGACCCACAGCCCTAAGGTAACCAGCCACGGCTCCCCAGTTTGATCCACATGTTACTCAAAGTCATTCTGTGCTGCTGTCTGGATAGGGTGAGAGCAAGGCAATGAAGTATGAGGAGTCCAGTGTCTTCTGTGTGGTGAAAGCATCTAGGGCAATTTGAATCTATTACCAGTCCAATCCTGTGTTGGTACTGCTTCAGCATTGGGTGGTGAGCTGAATGCAATTGTGCCAATATATTTTTGCATGTCTGGCGAATTATTTCTTGGTAGAGCTAATCTCTAGGGGAGTTTGGCATAGATCCTCTGGATCTGTCCCAGAGGATTAGAAGAGGAAGTGTTTGGGTAAGAGCAGTGTGGGTTTAAGAGAGTATGCATAGATTAAGTGTTTGTGATAAAACATGTACATGTCAAGAATTTTGCAAAAAGTAAGGACTCTTTTGGGCTTTCAAGGACTAGGAGAAGGTATATGATAAGGACAGAACATCTTCATGCCACATGTTACAAATACAAGTTAAGAATTCTTTATATATAATGCTTGAAACTAAGTGTGGCTGAGGGTCTCCTGTCAGTGAAACTCTGGGTAATAACCCAAAGCTACCAATACATAATATAAGCCCTTTTTCCCTTCCATTGGAGTGGTTGAATCAAATCACATACAAAAAAACATTCTTCCCAAAATAAATGGGGTGGCCCACCACATATAGAATTAAAATCCATTTCATGCCTCTTTCATCTCAGCACCTCATCAATAAAAGGTCATCTCTGTCCCCCTACTGCAATGCTTGGGTTATGGCAATGATGCAAATCACTGCTTCCACAGTAAGGCCTGACAGCAGGAACGTGCTTACCACCCCTGCTTTATCATATGAAGATCCCTTTTCTCGTCCACTCAAAACTTTTACAGAATAAATGGGAACATCCCTTCAGGCTGCTTTATCCTTTCATCTATTCAGAGCTTCTTTCATTCATTCCTATTTTTTGCACTCTCTACCCTCCTCTGAAGACATTCTTTGCATATCCAAGGCCCCATTTATTCCATCCATCTATCTCATTCTTGGCCTTCCTCTCAAGTTTTCTTCATCCAAATCTGCTTTCCACTCTTTTTACTAGTCTCTCCACATTCATTCTTTCCATATCCCCAAACTGCTTAATGCAACAGCTATTTCCCCCCTATTCTCCCCCTCACTTCCACATTTCTCATTCTATCCATCCTAGAAATACCTACCATATTGGTCACACACTTCATCTTGAAGACATTCAGACTTTGCCTTTCTGCTCCCCTTAAATTTGAAGTCTACCCTGTAAGGTACTCTGGGTATTATCACTCCATACAGCCTTCTCTTTGCACTCATCCCCAAATATCTCTCTTGTTACACTTTTCACTCCACCGAGATATCTACTTGCTTTCTTTACAATTACACCTCAAGATCCACTCTCCCATTCACTGTCACATGCAACCCCAAATACTTCAATTCCCACTTCCTCCATCCTCTCACCCTTCATGCTGACATCCAACCTGTCACCCTCATCACTTCTTGTACGTCTCATCCCTTTACTTTTACCCACATTCACTAATTTTTTTCCTCTCGCATAACAATTATTATAAAATAATGTACATCAAAGAACTGGAGACTAGTTTTCAAGAATTACCACAGAAATATGGTCATACTCAATCTAGCTAATACAAGTCTTACTTGAGCATAAGATCTATCTTCAGATCTGGCGTCAAGTGGTTAATAGCAAGGTACTGGCGGTCAAGACACATGCGTGAAAAGAGATCAAGCTGGTGGCGATAATACTCTAGAATCTTCTTGTCTTCTGCTCCCTCACTGTCTCCCCACTCTCGAGCACGGTTGGCTAGTTCCACTATGGTCTTAGAGCACTGCAAAGAGAAAAGTTTTATCACACATCGAAACTGGCCAAGTCTACAAGAAAATACAGAGAATCTTATGGATCTTACATACAATGCTCCTCCCTACCCATACCTAGGATATTTCTTCCTTGAGTGACATGTGGCCAATCTAGTGGCTGTTGTTGATTACCTGGGATATGTGGGTCTCCAAGAGAGATCTGGGTCAACAGATTGATGGATTCAACAGTACAGTAATTTTCCTCTCCAAGTAACAGAAGAGATCAATCAATCAACTGCCCCTGGTCTCTCCTGGAGAGAACCTGCAGCCTTCAGGTAACCAGCAATGGCCTCCAAACCTATACTAACAAGTTACCAGACAATCTACTAAATCTATGTATACATTTAAGAAGATCCATCCTTGCCCAATAGTGAAAAATATACCATATTTGAAAGTAAGTTTGATAAGAGTAGATTTACTACTTACCTCTCCATTTCTCCACGTCAACACCACCTCTGCATCTGGCTCTATGGTGTACAAGGGCCCAACATCTTCTAATACCATCTCTACTTCATTATCCTCTTCCACTAACCTGTACACACATATATTTTGATAAATGTGGTTTCCAATTGAGGATTTCAATAGTTCAGTATGTACAATATGATATAATGACTATCAATATAAAAAACAATATACTGTACTATTAATGATCATAAAAATATATATACAATAAACAGCTACACATTGTTCCGAGATTAAACCACAGATTTCAAGACTTAAAGCATGCTTTACCTTGTTTCTATCAAAATATCTTTGTTCTTTTCACTTAGCACACTTTTGCAGATAAGCTCTTGTGTTGCAGGAATAGCTTGGTCATGAGAAATACACAAATCCTTTGGGGAAAAGAATTATGCATTAGTTATAGGTTGGCAACAATGTGGTGATATAACAAGTTTGTGGTACAGAACCTTTCCAAAAACATAAGATATATCTTTAATATACATATATCAAGAGCTTTTTCCCCCTTAAAAGGGAGATAGCTGAAGTCAAAAAACATAATTCCACTCCCACCCAGTCCACTCCCATTCACCACCCCTCCCTCACTCACTCTTTTCTTTTTTTAACACCTTGAAATAAATACCTACAACAATGTGAATGTTTACCATAAATTTAATTTACTAATTGTAGAGATGACCAGTATCCACTTCACATTGAACACAAGCAAATTTCCAAAATCTAAACTGGGGCAGACTAGTTTTCATGCCGTCATAATGAAATACAAATAAACATTTATATAGAACTTGTCATACCATTTTCACACATTAAAAAGTACAAGAAGTTGTAAAGCAACTAGTCACAGCATCAAATACACATAATGGCTATAAACATTGACAGTGCTTCTCTCCTTGTTGTGGAAATTATGCGACTTGGCACACTGATTAAAACAGCCTGGAAGCATGTCCAACTTTAACAAATTTACTGCATAACAGAAACTGAAGCAAGGGATAGAATAAAATGTTAAAAATTAAAGCAACTCTGATAATGTGGGGTTCAAAATCTAGAAAGTTTCCTGTAAATACGAATAGATCTAGCTTACACTTTTTTTTTTTTACACAAAGAGTAGGAAGGTGAAGTAACAAAAATATCGGATATAGTGTTCACTAACAATGATGGATTGATTTTAAAATTTAAGATGAATGATTGTTAAACAAAAAATTGAGACTAAACTAATAGGAAATAATGTGAAAGGGAGAGATGAAAAACCAGAGAGAAATGGGAAGGATATATGATAGCAATTAAAAATAAATTAAATCAAATCATAAAGGTGGATGCAGTGGAAAAGGGAGAAGGCAAATCTGAGGTAATGATTCAATGCACCTTCACAAACTCCCTTCTGAAAGGGCAAAGACCATGTCTCTTTACAGAAGTAATGAATGAATCAATCTGCTGTCCTTGGTCTCTCTTGAAATGTGATGAATATAAGAATTACAACAGCAGGAAATGGAAAGCCTTTACACAGACACATCCCACCAAAAACAAGAACCTGGACTGAAGGAGCATCACCACAAGCTAAAATAACAAACAGCTGGATATGGTCAACATCCACCACTTCATCATATGGGGATTCACTCAAAGTAATTTATGAAGCAGATAAGAACACACACACAAAACTGTCTTGGATTACAGATGAAAGATTAGGTAATTATCAAACAAAAACTCAACTGGACTTCATTTAATTCCACATAATTTACAATTATATGGAAAAAATGTTTGAGATGAAGTGTTTCAGATGTATGGTAGGGGATACAAGGCTGGATAGAGTGAGAAATGAAGAGGTGAGGAGGAGAGTGGGAATGGAAAGGGAACTGGCAGATAGGGCTGATGATTTCTGGGATGGTTTGAACACATGGAAAGAATGAATGAAGAAATATTAGCAAAAAGAGAGTGAAGAGCAGAGGTAGATGGAGTAAACATGAAGGGAAGACCAAGGATGAGGTGGGTGGATAGGGTGAAAGTATTTTTGAACAAGAGGAAAGTGTCAATTGAGCAGGGAAGGGAGAAGGCAGGTGATAGGGGTGAGCAGAGAATGGCTGTGTATGGATGACATTTTAATACAGCCTGAAGATATTTCTCACTGTCTCCTCTATTTTCTGCATGAGGGGATGAGGAAGGAAGGTCACTGTGTAAGTGAAGTGGCCCTGCTGTGAATGTACTGTCTTACTGCATTGTTTCTAACCTGGGTAGTAGGCAGGAGACAGGGATGACCCTTCATCCACAAGAAGCTAAGATGAGAGGGAAACAAGGGTGGTGGATGGGAGTGGAATGGATAGGAGTGAGTGTGTGCCTTGATTGGCTACCTCTCTTATAAGGGGAAAGAGGCCCTTGGTATATAATTAGAGAGATAAGAAAAAAGTACACCAACCTGCAAATAGTCTAGAAATCGCCAATCCCAGTGGCTCATGTTCTTGCGTACTAAACCCACAAATGTCTCAATCTCATTTGGTTTAATGTGTTTCTCCAAGAGTTTACGGTTGTTGTGCAGGAGAGCTGTGATTGTGTCCTCCGCAAGAATATCATAACCTATTTGCTTTTGCATGAACCCAAAGTGTTTGGCAATATTTTCCTGCAAAAGAAAAACAATTACATTAATCTATCGTCTGGACAATTAGCATCATGTCTGTAATCATAACTACAAAGCATAGGATTTTTTTTTTCATGTGTGGCTTGGGTTGTGACACCCATTAGCAGTTGTCAGTTCTCCATATAAGGAAAAGTGGAGAAAACATAGTTAAATCTGATTGTGAGATCATGGCTTCAGTCCATAGACCAAGTACCAGCCCCTTGGGGCTGCATCTCTATCTTGGGATAAGGATAAAGATGAAAGTTTAAGATGACTGACAGAGATGATTTCCTCCAACATCTGTTCTGCAGGGCCACCTTTACCCCAGAAAGGGGAAAAAACAACAATCATCCCCATGAAATAACAACAGTGCTTTATAAAAAAAAAATCCAAATCTTGTGCCACTACAATTTTCACTTACCTGATTTTTTCTGTACTCCTGCTGCGCTAACCTAAGGAGTCTGTAGCACAGTTTGAAGATATACTTATAAGCAGCATGGCGAGGGTCATTTAGTTCCTCAATTTTTAATAGTGGACCATCACCACCCTGCGTCTCTGTGAAGGGAGCCCGGAGGATCTTGAAAATCTGTTGAGAAAATCCATCACATTTATGTAGTCTGAGATCCTCCACATATCATGTCTTGCTGCGATGCTACATGACTCAAGGCTACTTCCATGAATGTGTGTTCAAAGATACAAATAGATTTTATGTTTGCAATTACATAATCTATTTCTTTATGAAAAGAACAATACTAGACCTCTATATCTGGATCTAGTCTTGTTTTCTTTAACAACACTACTTGAATTGTACTTTTTTTTTTCTTTTTTCCTTTTTTTTTTTGTCCTGCGAGTCTGATCAGAAAATTTTGCACTAAGCATAATGATACCCTATCACAAAACATTTAAGCTAAACGTGTGCCTTAACCTACACTGTAGACTTCTTCAGTTTCACAGCATATAATACAATCTAATCCCTCTTACTTGTTCTAATATGCTTTGTTCTCTAACTAGTTTCTGTCGTTCTCTGTAGGGTTGTACAACTATTAAATCAAGAGCTTCATTTTTGTTTTGGTCATCCTCCCGATTGGCAACAAAGTATATGATGTCTTGCAACAACACTGTCAAAGACCTACAAAAAAATAAGAAAAAACAAACAAACATTATACTGAAAACATAATTAAAATAGATATCTCAAGACTACAAAAAAATCATTAATCTTGCAAAACATACAAGACAAATTATTTCTGAGCTTCCCCAGCTACTGAACCTATGTACATAATATGAAAGCTACACTATTTGCCTTACTCCTTAACGTTACATTTATTCTGATAATACTTAACACCAACATAACTGAAAGGCAGAAGGGCAGTTGTTAATGGAAGAGAAGTCTGTGAGAAGGTGGGCAGAGTATTTCAAGGTCATTAAATGTGTATGGATGTGGTACAGATGAGAGTACGGGGGAAGACATAGGTAGTATGTTTGTGAAAAGCTTGATATGTTAGCATTATGTGAAACTAAATTGAAAGGGAAGGGCAAGCTGGAATTTGGAGGTATGGTAGATAAGGTGCCAGGAGTAATGTGGGGGCTAGAGAGGGAAGGAGTGGCACTGCTGGTAAATGATGAAATAGTGCAGTGTACAAGGGAGTGATTATGCCCATGACACTGTATGGAGTAGAAACTTGGAAATCGAAGGGGGCAGAAAGGAGGAACCTAAATATGTTTAAGTTAAAGCATTTTAGAATTATGGTAAGGGTTATGAGGATGGATGGTGAGAAACGTGGAGTTAGGGTGAAAAGAAAGTTGCCAGAAACAGACTGGATGGATGCTATGATAACTTTTGCATATGGAGAGAAGAAGGGGAGGGAAAAAAAAAAAAAAAAAAAAAAAAAAAAAAATGGAAAGAAGAAGTAGAAGGGAACTGGAGGGGAAAACCAAGGATGGAGATGGATGGGTTCTGACTTAATCTATATCTTTGATTTCCAATTATCGTAGTTAGATTTGAACTCGTGTATTGTTCCAGATTGGGCTATATCACCATCTATGCAATTCTACATATCTATGTATGTATATGGAAAACTGTATTTCTTCACATCCTTTCGATATGTGGTCTTTCTTAAAGCCCTCCCATCTTTAATCAAGTCTCTTCTATCAATGCAATCTATCCCCTTTAGTGGCCTGAACACTGTAATCATGTCACCTCTTTCTCTTTGATTTTTTAAGGTTGGCAGACCCAGTACCATTGGTCTTTCCTCATATGGTTTATGTGCCAGGCTGGGGGCCAGTTTGGTTGCTGCCCTTTGTATTCTCTCAATCTTGCTTACATCCTTCATTCTGTGTGGGGACCATACTACTGATGCATATAGTCTTGGATGTATCAGGGTTTCAGCGAGTTTTTTCATCATCTCTTCATCCATATAATGGAATGCCACTTTAATCTTCTGCAGTAGTCCAGATGTCTCTCCCACAATCCTGCTGATAGATCTGTCATGTGACAGGTTGTCTTTTATCAACATTCGCAAGTCTTTCTCTTCTTTTGCTTTTGTAATGTGTTTGCTTCCCAAAGAATGGTTTAATGATGGCCTTTTGCCGCTACTTCCCACTTCCAGTACATTGCATTTTTTGGCATTAAACTTTATTTCCCATTCTTGACTCCATGCAAAAATAGTATCTAGATCTTTTTGCAATATTCTACCATCCTCCTCATTTTTCACTCTTCTCACAATTTTTGCATCATCTGGAAACATGTTGGCATAGCTTGTTGTTCCTTTCATCAAGTCATTAACAGACAAGAAACATTATTAGTGCAAATACTGAACCTTGTGGTTCTCCATTCATAACTGCTCTCCTGCTTGACATCATGTCCTTTACTATTGTCCTTGTGTATCTTTCCTTCAATGTCTTTAATCCATTCTAATAGTTTGCCTCTCTGTCCTCCAACATGCTCCAATTTCCACACAAGTCAACTGAGAGGTACTTTATCAAATGCCTTCTCTAGGTCCAGGTACATGCAGTCCACCCACCCCTCTCTTTCTCTTGCAGCACATGTGTGTGTGTGTATTTACCTAGTTGTATTTACCTACTTATATCTTACAGGAAAGGGAGCTACACTTGTGATGTCCTGTCTCTGTATCTTGCAGGGAGTGAGAGAGTGAGTGAGTGAGTGAGTGAGTGAGTGAGTGAGTGTGTGTATTCACTTGGTCTTTGGATCACGTGTTGGACTCGTGATCGACAGCTATTTCCCTCCTGGAAGAGAGCTCAGAGCTCGTAGGTCCGATCTATGGGTAATGCTATGTGTATGTGTATGTGTGTGTGTGTGTGTGTGTGTGTGTGTGAGATACTCCTACTAAAATCTTGTCTCTGCAACTCACATGTGAATTGTAATAGCCCTATTTAAACATGGAAGTTTTCCATACCTTCTTTCCAACTGAGTAATGTTTCCCTTCTCCAGTTTCCGAGCTAATTTGGCCAAGACTTCATTGGCATCATTTGCAAAGTCAAGGTCTCTCACTTCCTTGGCATGTACTGGCTGTAACGAAAATGCCTCCTTGTCCTCTCTGATAGGTGCACAACCAACCTGTGAGTAAAAAGTAAATATTTTAACAGTTTGTTTATGGATATGAATATTTTTTTCCAACTTTTTGTCCATTACCCATTCTGTGTCTTTCATCCATTCAAATTCTCTCGAATTAACTTCTAGTTTTTGCACAATTCTCATTGCTCAACAGACATTTAAAATATCAAAAGCCCCTTTCACCCCATCCATCCAACTCATTTTCAGTCTTCTTCTAGCATTCACTACATCCATCTCAATCTTGGTCATCTTCTCAACCACTCTAATTCTGTCTTCAACACTCTTTCAATATACACTTCCATTCTATCCAACAGCTCTCAAACCCCGGTCTCTGCTTCAGCCCCCTCACTGTCAATTCTTGTATATACATAATTTCTCAAAACCCCTCACCTACAGAAGAAAAGGAAAAAAAAAAATCCCTCATACAGTTGTCTGTCTGAATAACTTCTAATTTGTTCAACAAAATAATGTACAAGAAAAGCTATGCTTCATAACATTCAACCAGTCTAAGTATGCTGTTATTCAAAAGCATTTGTATTCACAAAAATCTGCTTCCCAAATGAATTACACGAAAACATGAATGCATGCATAAACACACCCACATGCAGTGCACGCACACACAGACACAGACATACAAAGACAAAGAGATACACACAAAAATATGGATGATGAGATGATGAAAAATCTCAGAAACCCTAATCTGTCCAAGACTGGAATGTTCATCAGTGGTCCCTGCACAGAGTGAAAGATACAAGTAAATCAAGAGGATAAAAAGGGCAGTAACCAAACTGGTTCCCAGATAAGCCATACAAGGAAATAAAAACATTGGACCTGCCAACTGAAAAACTGAAGAGGAAGAGTCAATTCAATTACAGTATTCAGGTTGCTAAAGGGGACAGACTACACTGGCTGAGAGGGCTTTAAGAGGTCATGAGAACAAACTGAGAAAGACAATGTCTAAAAGATGTGAAGAAATACAGCTTTCCATACAGATGAATGAATACTTGGATAGTTTAAAAAGTGAAATAGCCCAAGCTGGAACAATTCATGAATTCAAATCCACATATGATAATTGGAAAATCCATACATGAATATGAAGCTAGGTATAACAATTAGGGAGTAAGATGCAGGACCCCTTGAGTGTTGCTCTTTTCCTGTTTACTATAATTAAGTAAATAACTAAAGACCTTTTTGCCTTTATATTTGGTGAGGGGGGGGTGTACAGTGGCCGAGTCAAACCACACATTCACTTCATACAGATTAAAACCCATTTAATCTCTTCCATCTCAGCACCTCTTGGATGTGGGGTCATCTTTGCCCCCCTCCACATTGCTTAGGCTAAAGGGAATGCAATGAAGATATCACAGAATACTCTAAACACTTGATCTTTGAGATGAGGTGGATCAGTTACAAAAATGATAGCCTACTGACTTTACAATGTGAACCTCAATATCAAATTCACTACTTCTAATACCATCAGTTTCATCCTACCTTAGACATAACAGGTTTCTCCTTCTCCTTATCAATGTGTATAGATGTGGAATGGACCCAAGTTGATGTGCAGAGATGCCTTAATCTCACATATGATGGCTGTGGTACAACATCATCACCTCGTACCAATGTTGTGGGTTCCAGCTCAAACAAAGAAGCAATGTCGTTGTTGTGCGGCACTGATACCAATTGATATACTACTGGACTATTTGGGTCTGAAAGAAGTTTCCAATTGTCAGAAAACCCAGCTCCTAAATTTTTTTTACATAATAATCATTACAATTTTTAACACCCAACAGTTTCATCTCAAGATGTAGGTAAATTACACTTCTAGTGTTATATGTAATAAATAATAATGTACAATTATGAAATTGTCAGAGAAAACAACTTGTGAGAATAATGTCTTTATTCTTCATTCAAGATTTCGTTCACTACAGTTTTATCAAGTACACAAAGTTAACAAACTTTGACTACAGATAATGTAATCCCGGATGGACACTTGTCTATATGTACACAGTGGTCAAGTGTCCTCCATCTGCTCTAACCTCTGTACATATGGTTACATATCCCACATCAGGTTGCTTTCCTGATGTGGTATGAATGTGGTGCAGATAGGGGTGCACAGTTGGCACCCCTGGCACAGGGTCAAAGGTCATGGTGTAGGAAGGAGGGCAAAGGGGGTGGGAGGGTGTGTGTAAGCCAGTACATTATGTGGAATGAGAAGGGCAAATGTAACCTTGATAGGATTAGAATTAGCAAAGCTAGTGGTTTTAGGTAAGGTAAATTGTAGAGAGAAGTGTGTCAGGGGATTGAAAAGTGAAACATAAGCAACCAAAGAACTAGGAAATTGTAGAAATTAGGTAAATGAGCTTTGAGTATAACAAGCTATCTAGATGGCTTAGGCAACGAGCAAAAGAAATCACACAAGATGAACAATATCACCTTCAAGCCATTTGATGGCAATGGAGACATCACTGGGTGGCTCAAAAAGACAGAATTAGTGGCAAAATTAACTGGAGTCATGGATGTCACAAGCTATATTGCCCTTAAGCTGGAGGGTGATGCATTGACCACCTACCTAGCAATGGAAGATAGTGATCAAGCAGATGAGGAAAAAGTTAAAAAAGACTGGAAGAGGCTTTTGCCAAGTCTGTTCGAATTGTTTAATTGGCTGCAAAGAATGCACTGGGCTGGCGAACAAGTTGACATTTTTGCCAACAAAATTGAGATATTGGCTGGATTGTCAACATTCAAAGGTGAAGGCTTGGAGCAACTTGTTAGAATGGTGTTTGTGAATTGCTTTCTAGATCGCGTATCTGCTGGACTACAGGAAGTAAATGATTCCGTGCCGGCGAGTATGGATGTGTTGATAGTCCATGCTAGGCTTCTCACAAGGACACACAAGGATGGGCCTTTAGCCACCATGGCGACAGAGAAACCACAAGGCTCTACGCAAGCCCCAAGACCAAGATGCCTGCCTGATGACTCATATGGGAAGATGGTAGAGCAGGCAAAGTGATGCCCTCCACCTGACAATGGAAGAGTAAAAACAGGGGAGCCCAGGGTTGACCACAGTGGATGGAGGAGACCGCCTCGGATCCGTTATGCTTGTCAGCCCCCCAGTCACTTTGCGAGGAATTGTAGAGACAAAGCCCATATGCTACAAATGCAATGAGCCCAGACATATGGCTCGACAATGTAAACAGGGAAAAGGACAAAGGGAGGCTGCTATGCAAGCGGCCACCAAAGAAATTTAAGGACACTATCCAACTGTATGCCAATTGTAGATGTCTGGCTGAGAGGAACACACACAAGAACACTAGTAGATTCCAGCTGTTCAACCATGATTGTAACAGCTGACATGATGACAGAAGGGAGACAAAGTGTGAGGGCGACCAGAAAGTTGAAATGACAGTGAGGGGCATTCAGATACGACTATGAGTGCTTGCTATTAGAACGGTCATAGAAGGAATTGATGTGGTGCTGGGAATGGGTTCAAATGCATGTTTGTTGCCGGACAAGTGAGGATTGGAACGATATGCGACTCAAGTACGGAAGGGGGAGGGATGAGCCGTCTGTGGGTGGAAATTGACAATGAGGGCCATGGAGGGCAGTGTCGCCGCAAAGCTTGACTTTGACAAGAAGGCAGTGCCTTATACAATTGAAAACAAAGATTTCTGAATGAAATTTGATGGCCAGGAGTGAGAGGTAGAGTGGTACCTGAAAAAAGGCTCACCTCTATTCAAGAACAAGGTCAACTTCTACGAACAGACTCTCGGAGAGGGGGTGAAGGATGACTTTGACATCGAAGTAGAGGGGTGGATTGATGAGGGAGTTTTGAGTCCATGGGAGGAGCCAGTGGAGGGTGAAATCTTGCCTCTGATGGCAGTGGTGCAACCATGAACAAAGTGCAACCGGTGTTGGATTTCTGAGAGCTGAACCAGTTCATGAGGTGTCATACTGGTGATGATTTTGTAGACGTATGTAATGAGACCCTACACAAATGGTGCCAAATGAGTGGGGTGTTCACAATTGTAGATCTACAGGTGGCTTATCTACAAATAAATGTGGCAAAGAAACTATGGAAATACCAACTAATAAAATATAAAGGTAAAACATACTGCTTAACCAGACTGGAATTTGAGCTGTGCTCAGCTCCAAGGATAATGAAGAAGATCCTGAAGACAATACTGGAGAAGACAAACGATGAAGAAGGGCACAGACTCCTATCTCAATGACATTATCAGTGGATGATACTGTTGTACTGGCGTTGGATGTAGTGTAACGCTTAGCTCAGTTTGGATTGGTCTCGAAGGAGCCAGAACGGATGGAAAGAGGAACAGTGTTGGGACTACAACTATAGAGAGACGGGACTGGAAACCTGCTGTTTAGGAGAGGCACCGAGATCCCGAACATAGCAGATGAGATGAGCTGATGAGAGCTCTTCTCCCTGTGTGGCAAATTGGTTTGTCACTACCCAATCACCGGTTGGCTCCATGTAGCATATAGTTATATTAAGAGGCAGTCAAGGTTGAAGGATTGGGGAGAGAAGGTTGATGAGGACACGCTCACAATGATATGTGACGTCATACAACGGGTGAGACATGTTGATCCGGTGAGAGGACAGTGGAATGCACCACAACAGGGCATAGGTGTAGTATGGTGTGATGCTAGCAGCATACCAACCGGCATATAGTCTTGAAGATAGGTGATGTGGTAGTCGAAAATAGGGCATGGCAGCAAAAATAAATATGACTACCATCACATTAACATATTGGAGTTGGATGTGGTTGTTAAAAGGAGTCAATTTGGTGCTGAAATGGGGGCGACGCAAGATCGAAATCAGGACTGACTCAACCACAGTAGCAGAGTGGATGAACTTAATGCTAACGGCTGAGAAGAGAACATGCACGAAAGGGGCAGCCAAGGTCATTGTGTAGCAGCGCCTTGGAATCCTGAGGGAATTAATAAAAGAGTTCAACGTGAATGTGAGTGCCGTCAAGAATGAACAAAGTGGGTGCACTAACCAGAATGAAGAAAAGTTGGCTGAAAGTGCCAGAAGAACAGGACGAGGAGAAGGCTGAAGTGTGCACTGCAGGGTCCCTATGCATGAAAGAGTTGCATGAAACTCATCACCTAGGTGTTGGTAGGTTACTGTTCTTAGCAGGGAAAGCTGACCCAAATATAACTAAGGAAGAAGTCTGGCAGGCAGTGAGAGCGTGTGTCCGATGTCAATCAACAGATCCCACCCATAGACTGCATGCGGCGGGGGAATTTAAAGAAGAAGAGAACTGGGGAAGGTACAGTAGTGAATGGAGGAGCAATGCCCCAGCCACTGCAGTGCAACAGACATCCTCCAAGATGGCTGCAGGACTACAAAGTTGGAAGTGAAGAAGACAAAGAAGACGAAGAACAGGTTGATCTCGAGATCAAGGGGGGGAGGTATGAATGTGGTGCAGATAGGGGTGCACAGTTGGCACCCCCAGCATCGGGTCAAAGGTCATGCTGTAGGAAGGAGGGCAAAGGGGTGTGAGCCAGTGCGTATGTCGAACAAGGTGCGATTAGAATTAGCAGAGCTAGTTGTTTTAGGCAAGGTAGATTGTAGAGAGAAGTGAGTATGTGCATTGGGGGATTGAAAAGTGAAACAGAAGCAAAAGAAGAACCAGGAAATTGCCAGAAATCAGGTAAGCGAGTTAGGAGTATTACAAGTATATTCCGAGCATGTTAACTACATCTATACACTTGATAAAGCTCCAAGGACAAAAATGCAATACCAAGAGTAAAAGCTTCATTCTCACATGGCATTTCTTTGGTCATTTTTGTTTACATTTATTGTCTTCAAATAATTACACAAATATAATCTAAATACAATATCAAATGTATATAAGCAGTAATAGTTTGAATTTCATAAGAACACCAGAGGGCCTGAATCTCGGCCTATAAAATTCTTAATACCAGTCAAGTTACTGCTAGAGTAAAGAACAAATAGGTGCAAATCACCATTCTTTCCACTATATCCTAATTCACAAAGTTCACCCAACCTTCTCCCTCTTGCAACACATCAACAGCTGTTAATTATGTCAAGAGTCACCAGTAAGATAACATGTTCTGTAATTTGTGTGTGGTAACTATTTGAGGCAAAAGGTGTTTGTTTCCAGGATAATACTGTGTTGGTACTGCTTTAGTATTTTCAAGTACTTTAGTATTTTCAAGTGGTCAGATATTGTCATGTGACAGTTCTCAATTAAACAATTAACTGAAATAAAAACTGAACAATAAAATTAAAATTACAAATTGTCAACAATCATTAAAACATGCATGTGGGGACTCAACTAATGATAAATCAACAAGTGTGGTATAATTTCTCTACATTATGATGGACCAAACATGCCTTGGAGTAACAAAAAATCAAACCTTTTAATTTATTCCTGGTTGGATCTGGAGTGCAGTCTTCATCCACTTCTGCTGCTAGGTATTGGCCTGTGGCAAGGTGTTTGAAGCGAAACAAGGAATTCCAGTGTCCTGCACCCCCTCGGCAAGGGTCATGTTGTACTACCTGAAAATAGAGCATGCATTTTTTTTATTATATAATTTTACAAAACAAATCTATCAACCAACTTTAGTATGTTATATTTTCTGTAAATTTCTATTATGTTAAAAGTAATACATGAGATAGTAACACTATTAATGTAGTATGCAGTGGTGGACTGATCCAAAGGGATACTGGAAAATTTTCCAATGGGCCCCATCACTTTAGAAAAAATACAAATAAATAAATAAATAAAAACATATACATAATAAATCAAATAATTCTGAAAGATTACAAATATTTTCTAGTATTTGTATTATGTATGCATTGACATAAATAAATACAATATTGAATAGCTGTAACATTTTATTTTATTTCTTTGACAATGTTTTGGGATTAAGTGGGCCCTTATGATTGGGCTCTTTTACAAGTCCCAGTAGAAATTTTACACCCACTCTACCACTTGCAGTATGACTGACAGCTGGTTCAGTGTTTTGCCAATAGTTAAGTTAAATATAATGCAAAGAAGCAAAGTACTTTGGATGGCTGAAGATTTCCTACTAGTACTTACATCTCCCTAAGCAGTTAAATAGGGAAGGCGTATGGGAGGATCTTAATTGAGAGGATTAGGAGAAAAAGGCCTTGGTATATGTATGTATGTATGTATCTTTCTAAAATTGCAGAGCCAACATTATGGAACTAAAAAGCTTATTCTAAGTAGCAATCCTTAATTCTAAACCAATACAACTAATAGCTTCCTCTCATCATAAACTGTATACAATATGGTTACCATCACCCACAGTTGCATAAAAAAGTTTGCAGAATACCTTTTTATGCACTAGGATTATTCCTCTTATTTTTTCCCTCTACATAACACTTCCTGACATATCCAACTCACCTCCACTTCCCATAGGGCCTTGCTGGAGGTGGCTGTGGTTGCAGAAGATCTGGCGGTGGTTCGAAGAAATACAAACTGTTTGTTTTTGTTGTACTCATCCATGGTCAGATACTTTTCCTGTTCAGCATGGAACAACCGGATGACATCACCACCCTTTAAATTTCCCTCCTGGTTCTCTCGGTGCTCCAGGAAAAGGGAGATCTTCCAGCAAGTGTTGGAATTAAGGACATTGACCTGACACAAGTAAACAAGATCACAATGAATGTAAGGATTGTTACAATTTAATACGACTAAACAACTTCAAAAGTAGACTTTCGTCAACAAAACTAATCTTTCTGCACCTCTTGTGACACTCCCATTATGATGACAAAAATCCTCCTTCTTTGCTCACTTAGAACTAGTTTTCACGAATTCAAACACTTTAAACAACTATGGAAATATGGAGAAGACACTATAAAGCCGATTCAATCCTGTATTTACCTCCTTGCATCCTGAGTGGTCGGGCAGATCGTGAGACGATGACACATGGAGTAGCTGTTGACCTGCATTGACAGGTCGGAGGATTACTTTATCCCCAACTACCACATTGTCACCAGCAACTCTCAGTTTGTAGTGGGGGTTTATGTAGAACCATGATCCTTCATTACCGTTGGCATCCAATGTTACACGCATGGCATTCTTCTCGAGTAGGGCAGGGAGGCGTTTGTTTACCGTCACATATTTATTGGACTTCAGATGCAGTAACTGTTGGGAGAGACAGAAAACAATAATAAAAAATAGCTAGCGAGGTCCGCGCGCGTTTCATTCCAAACATGAAGAGCGGACTTGAGAATTGTGTAACTTGAGATATCAACTGTACTGTTTGTTCTTGCATTTGTGTAGATTCCGTTCTTCACCCACCTCTACCTACTTCAAGCATAGAACCTTCTTAAACTACATATCAAACTGTATCTCATATGTGAAAATATAGTATATGGCACATTAAGACACGAAAACTAATGGTACCACCAAATCTTTATATACCGTACGAACGTCTTACTACTTTAACGACTCTGATTGCAGGACGAGGGAAGTACTGTTACCGTATGCACTCAAGTATAGTGCGATTTTTCATGCAAAATTCAGTAAATTGTTTTTTGAAAGACTGTACCGTTGACTAAAGTAATAACAGCGGTAAAGTATTTTTCTCTCGTTCCTTGAAAAGTACGGTCTCGTCCACTACATCTACATTTTTATAAATGATGAATTTGCTACTATATTCTTCCTTTACCAAATGGCTTGTGAATGCACGCATTTCTGATGTGCTGTAGATCGTATACACAGTGCTTCAGTTGTTTCTCATTCAGTCTTCTTTTACTTGCTTATTTTCACTTATACTACCGTTAGCATTAATATTCTATCTTATTTCTCTCAGTCACATATTTTTCAATATTTATTAGATGCATCGGAAATGATGATGAGCCTACGCCAGGAGGCGCGTAGCAGCGGCCAAAGCCGCCACTTTAGCCCTATTTGCTTGATCTGTTGGGGCAGGTAAAACGCATTGCTGGAAAATGAAGAGTAGTGCGGGATTCGAACTCACAACTAAACGAATGCGGTACCAACACGCTTCCGATTACGCCGTCAGCGAGCGTGCATGGAGCGAAATGAAATCTAATTATAGCAACTTAATTCACGACTTACAGTCATTATATCAATAGTAATTATCACCTGACAAAGAGCAAAGCATTTCCAAGCTTCTCACTTTTATTTTAAAATCTTATTACTACATATATCTGAAGTGTGTGAAGGAGTACTCTGGAGTTCACCAAGTAGGTTGTAAGAGTAAAAACACATCTCGAGAGACTTGTCTCATCAATCAGGTGCCGGGCTAAGGTAATGTAGGAAAAAACGGTGTATTAAAGTGTGGCGAAGCATGAACGAGGTGTACGGGAGTGGTTACTTGGCACACGGGGGGGCTCTCATCAATCTCTGTGGTGCTGTCGTCACTCGGCGCTCCGTGGTTTGCTGTCCCATAATGTTCCGTGGGGTGGTTGAATTCTTCTCGCACAAGGGAGAATTTGCGAGCCTTTTGTTTGGTTACTGAGATCGGAAATCTTCTCTTCAATATATAAGAATTCGCAGGCGCTTTCAGTTCCTTCTTCCTTTTTTTTTTTTTTTTTTTTTTTGGGGGGGGGGGGGTTGAGGGCGTCATTGTGGTGGGTATGTACGTGTGTTTAAGGTGTTCCTTGTTGCGAATGGCAGGTGACACGGCGTCAGCTTAATCGATGTCATTCCAATATAAGAGAAAAGCGTTTATTTTCCTCCACTCTGAGGACTAGTGTCGTTTTTCACAAGAAAGCTTTAGTTGTCTTATAATCATACACGATTTTTTCACTTTCCTCTACAGGCTGTACATTTCAATATATTTTTCATAATAAGCTCGTCAAGTTTGTAAGATGTGAACTTGTAAAATAAGCATCTCACTTCTGTTGAGTAGGGTCGGTGTTAATGGCGACCGGAAGTGACAACACAATGTAGTCTTCGATAAAAAAAAAATCACATATCGGCAAGACTACTTTATTAGCACAATACTGAAATGGAAAGAAGTTAAAATATTCCAAGACTTTTTTGTTTAACTTAGATAATTCATTTCACTGAAATTAATCTTTTTTCTTTTTTTTTAACCAACAGATTGTACTTTTAGATGATTATTAAAAGAGTAAAATATGCAAAATGTGCCAAGAAATGCAGTAATAGTTAACTGATGTTACGGTTTCTTGTAAATCTGGTATCATCCCTGAAATTTTGCCGATTTTTCCCGAATATCTGAGGTATCTCGCAATTACATTATTATACTGTACATAGTACATACTGTTACATGAGTACGTATTACAATACTTCAGGACAATACCGATTTGCAAAACATCGTTTCGCAATTGAATAATCGCAATGAATTGCAAATCGCTAATTAATTATCGGATGCCAAATTATCGAGAACTGATGCAATGCAAGAATTGTTATTCACTTGTGGTGACCCTAAAAAAAGAAAACTGCAACAGAACGCTGGTTCGATTTTTCAACAAGCCCACGTGCATGTCACTGTTGTGTGGCTCGGGTGCACCGGTCCCACCGTACAGTACTTCTGAGAGGCCAATGTGTACTCCACCTGGGCATTTAAGCATTCCATATTACCCGTAAGGAAAGGGAAGGGAAGAGGGAGGGGGAGAGGGAGGGGGAGAGGGAGGGGGAGAATGGAGGGGGTGGGGGAGAATGGAGGGAGGGAGAGAGAGGGGGAGGGAGGGAGAGAGAGGGGGAGGGAGAAAGAGGAGGAGGGAGGGAGAGAATGGAGGGTAGGATCGAAGGAGAGAGAGAATGGAGGGGAGGGAGGGAGAGAGAGAATGGAGGGGAGGGAGGGAGAGAGAAAGAGAATGGAGTGAGAGTGAGAGAGAGGGGGGGGGGTATTCTCGGGGGTATACCAGAGACCTCAACGACCCCCGGACCTGCAATCCCGACTTCACCAGCGAGGTCAGCATAGCAAAAATGAAAGCACTTTGTTTTCCAAACAAAAAAATTATGTTGGGGAGAAGGGAGCATGGCCTTTCAAGCCCCAAAAGGAGAAAAGAACAGTGCAGTATTCATTTTCTGGCCTTAAAAAATACCGCTACATACCCAAGTTGAAAAGGGTACAATGTTACAATTTCAGAGCAAACTTCACAATAAATCAGTCGAAAACAAAGCTCTCCCGCACTGGACTCCGAACTGCACTGTTCTTCCACTCTGAAGTCTGACGGATGACGGAGGTAGAGTCGCTCAACTCTCCATTGTGTCCTTAGATAAGGACACATAACCTTGTCCCAGAAACTTGGCGTCCCGACCCCCAAGGGTGAATGAATAGCCTCCAGAGTGAAGGTGACTCAATATCAAGGACTTTTTTTTTTAGGGGGGGGGGGGTTTGAAGCCTGAGGAAGGTTCTAATCATAATGATTCATAACTGTACGTCCAAAAGGATTGAAAGATGTCCCTACTGTTTTCTGTACGACTGAATTATGAAAAATGTCCACTTCTTACCGTGTTACAAATTATTATGTGAACGGTAATATCCAGAACTACACACGTTATCATGGAAGCTCTTACAGAGGCGGGGAATCAGTGACCAGCTACTGTTCCATCTCGCTTCAGCGAAGGCATGTCATACAAGTCAAAAGTATAAGTATACAGTAAAAAATATATTATATAAGGTATATAGTAAAAAGTATATCACTCACACACACGCACATACAAAAAAGTGCATTTATTATATTATACACACACAACATACATGCACACAAATACGCACACACACAAGCAGTGCATTTAGCACATTATACACACAACATACGTACAAAAACAGTGCACTCAGCATATTATACACACAAAAAATACATACATACACACGCGCACACACAACATACACACACACACGTGCATACTAATACACACAATCAACTCGCAAATACGCACACACACAACACAACACAACACACACATAGCACACGCTCGCGCATACACACGCACACACAACAGACACACGCACACACACAACAAACACACCACACACACACACATAACACACGCTCGTGCATACACACGCGCACACAACAAACACACGCACACATAAAAAACACACACGCACAACAAACACACATATAACACACTCTCGCGCATACACACATGCAAACAGGCACACACACGTATGTACCTGGATGACTTTGCCGTATTGGATAACCGTGCCCAGCTCCTTCTTGCTCTCGGCCTCGTTTTGTCTCTTCTCCGTCTCCGCCGCATCCTGCAACAAAGAAAAGTAGAGCATCATTCCAAAATGCACCAACAACCTTCGAGACACGTTTACTAGAAATATCATAACTTGATCACGTACACAAAACGATGACCTGGCACGGCTGGCAGCACATGCGCCGCCTCCTTGTGGCGGACTTTGACTGCATCATGCTGTAACGATTTCATAACCCTCAAATACCTTGTCATGGCCGACGCCAGGCGATTTTATTCAACCAAGAGAAAGGGATTAAAAACAACAGCGACAAGTACGGCAATCTGCACGCGCTTGCACCACGTAAAAGGCCAAGCGATTTGTAGTCACATTTTTGGGAACTTTAGTGACACCCCTCCGGATCAGAGGCACATAGCATTCCTTTATTTTTGGAAAATAATCTCAGTGCTAAATATATATATATATATATATATATATATATATATATATATATATATATATATATATATATATCATTATCCCTCCGGTCGTTGTCCAGCTTAAATCTCTCCTTTATTATCCCAAAGGGCAGAATCGCTGGTTACTGCAGACAAAATACCAGATACACGCACATAACACTTTATGCGAACGCACGTCAGGGCTCCTACAAAGAGCTCGCCAAGGAACTGTGGCGAAAACAATGCCGGCGGACATGCAAGTTCACTCGGGGGGGGCAAGCGACGAGTACCATCGTCGGCGACCATTCAGGTCCTTCCGAAATGGTCTTCGGCCAGCCGCAACGGGAGAGGGAAGGAGCTCGGGGGACAGAGCCAGTGCGACGAGGTCACCGAGTCGAGGACACTACCAACGATAGGTAAGTAGCTACGAGAGGGTCACGTTCAAGCACGCACTGGCGATCTGTGCTGAAGCTGAGGGGCTTAGAATGGGTTCTCTCCACCCCTCAACATCCACAACATTCAACATTTCTTGTTTCCATATATATTAAGAAAGTTATGGATAGATTGATGCAAATGAGTGCGGTGCTAGAAAAAAAGAGAGAGAGAGAGAGAGGGGGGGGGGTAGAATACGTGCCTTTTGGGTTAAATGGTATCCCGACTGGCAAAAGACCTGTTCTCGTGTCCAGGTTACCCTGAGTCACGCCCTCGCCCACCAACCACCCAAGGACGGCACAAGAGGATCAACCTGGAGCACTCGAGAAACCTTCAAGTAGGGGGGAAAGACTCATCCCACACTTCACAGGCTGCGCACGCGCGTGCGCGCACATACACACACTCGCCGCACAGGCACACGTGCACACAGTATTGTCTTCAAACAATGCTCAAGAATTAAATTGAAAGTCTTGTGTTTTATCAGGATCATGAAGACCACACACACACACACATACACACACAAGGAAATTGAGGAAAGGCGTGAGAAGGAACGAAAAGGAACGGGAAGGGAAAAATAAATAAAAATATATCACAATAAAATGGCTGGCGAAAAAAAGGAGTAAAAAAGCAAGAAAACGAAAGGGAACAATGCAAAGGGAGGCATAGGCAGATTAACATAATGACATAAGTTGCAGATGTTAGGGCTTACGACTTTGCCATTTACATAATGCACACAATTTTGTTATCTGCTCGAGACTTCATCCTAACTGAACTCCCTTACCATCCCCTCACCCCAAACACCCACCCCACCTTCCCTTCCTCCCTCTCCCCCTCTCTCTCTCTCTCTTTCATCGAGTAACAAGTTAACAGGAAGAAAAAGTCATGAAGTAAACATGGGATCTAACAGGACGAGAGCCTCTAAGCTATGTTTTCGTTATGACTTAGCAGAAGCTGTTAACCACAGCTCGTTCGCCACCCCCCTACTCCCCCCCCAACCCCTACGCACTAGAACTGCCCCCTCTTGCAAGATTCTCCACATGCGCAGATTTGAAAGATCTTTTGACAATAAGCAAATAAAAATAATAAATAAAAATAGATAAATACTGAACACCTCTTGTCTTTGTTGTCGTCTTCACGCGTTCCTTTATATCGAGGACGCGGTAGGGAGGGGGGATTTTTTTTTTTTGGGGGGGAAGGGGGGGTTCATTGACGTCTAGGACGCCATTCAACCGAGGGGCGGCGTGTCCTTCCTTCAGGCTCATCATGGCAGAGGCTCGAGGTTCTCTTGTTCTTTCAGACGAGTTCATTCAGCCTCCTCAAGAGCGGCCTCCGAACTGAGCGTGGGTGGTCAACGTTTTCAAATCACTCTTTCCGAAGAAGCTTGAGAGTCTTCGGGACTTCTTACACACTAACACCCACCCACACACATACATGCATACACACACACACACATATATATATATATATATATATATATATATATATATATATATATATATATATATATATATATATATATATATAACATAACTAAACAAGTAAATAAATAAGACAAACTAAAAACTATAAAATCATAGGAAAATAAAAAATAATATCATCATCATTCGTCTGACGAAGTCGTCACGACCTGGAGGAGAGCAGCGATCCGCGACGAGTCTCTCCCACGACCCAAACCCATTTTGGGTAACGACGATCTGCAATTCCAATTAAACACACGTTATCCCGACTCCTGTGTCTCACTCCTTTCTCTCGACTCCTTTCACGGACAACAACTCTGAATTCAAAGGGCGGACACCAATTCCACTCCAAAAGGTACCTGGACACACGTTATATGGTCACAACCAAACATTCCAATAACTTTCGGTGCAGTTTGCTGTGCCATTTACGACTAAACATGCATGGTGGTTAATTCCAGCATGTACACTCTCCTGGGTAGCCTTCAAGTCTCGTGTAAAAGTCTGAACGAAAAATATCAATTGTCTGAACGAGAAATATAAATTGCAACCTGTATTCCCATAAACATTTCAGTCCTATTTCAATCGTTAGCCTTCAAATTTCAGAGCAATCATCTCTTGAACGACGAGCAAAATAATTTCACAAATTGAACCGAGGCAGTGCAACCCAATCATCTAGACTTCTGGGCCACCCGGAACATGGAGCCTCTCGAGGCTTCTGTAAACCTTTCAACACATAATTATTGGTCTTAATAATATCTTATCTTCTTGCAATTTCTTTACAAGGATAATGAACCGATTCGAAAGCTTCACTCGTCTTAATGGTGTGTCGTTTCTTGTGTTTGTTTCTACCTCGCCTCATATCACGCGGGCACCCAGTTCGAATCCAGCAACTACCCACAGTCCTGGAAGCCCGCGCACATAGGGCAAAGGTGACGACCTAGGTTGTAACGAAGAGCTTTCTAACGTACATTCCTCGCTTATAATAATTTACTGAAGTCGTTCTCAGTAACAATATATTCTGATGTCCGAGGAACACCATGTGAGAATGAAACCTCTATTTATCAAACTCAGATGCAGAGCCGAGAGACTTCTTCCGATATACAGTAAGCATTACTGTTCACAGAGCTGCTTACTACAAGTGGAGAGAGAGAGAGGGGGGAGAGAGGGAGGGAGGGATACAGGGGGAGAGAGAGGGAGGGAGGGATACAGGGGGAGAGAGAGGGAGGGAGGGAGAGAGAGGGAGGGAGGGAGGGAGAGAGAGGGAGGGAGGGAGACAGGGGGAGAGAGAGGGAGATAGGTGGAGAGAGAGGGAGGGAGGGATACAGGGGGAGAGAGAGGGAGGGAGGGATACAGGGGGAGAGAGAGGGAGGGGGGGAGAGAGAGGGAGGGGGGAGAGAGAGGGGGGGAGAGAGAGGGAGGGAGGGAGACAGGGGGAGAGAGAGGGAGATAGGTGGAGAGAGAGGGAGACAGTGGGAGAGAAACAGTGAGCGTGAGACAGAGCAAAAGACAGAGAAAGATAGAGGGAGACAGGGGAGGAGGAGAGAGGGAGACAGGGGGAGGGAGGGAGACAGTGAGCGAGAGAGAGAAAACGAGACGAAGAGAGAAGTAAAATTGCTGGGAGAAAATGAACGGAGCCTGCACCATCTACCACAACCACCATTCCCATTACTACCACCACCATCACCATTTCCGCTACTACTACTACTACAATCACCACTACTACCACCACGGCCACTACCTTCAGTTTCTGACCTTCCCTAATACAAGGTCATCGACACCAATTATATTCCAACAAAGAGAGTGGGGCGCGCTGCCTTGGACGCCAACCCAAACCCATCTTCTGATGGGGCAACAGAAAAGAGAATTCACGCTGGAGATAAAACGACTGCAGACATCACTCCCGGCCACTTCGCTCTCCGGTGCTGTTTCCCTCGAGAGGTGAGGGAAGGGGAGGAGCGTTGGTTCTCTATCTTTCCTCACAACTCCGGTGGCCAGAGTTCGAATACCAACAGATCCCGGTGACTGTCACTTGCCCTGGCTTTCACAGTGAGTACCATACGATAGTATCGCACATATCCCCATGTTCCTTTAATCTGGTAATGTTACTTATTTTGAAGAACAACCCATAAAGAGACTCGCGAGTCATGTTAAGGAGTACTCTCGACTTTCCTTTCTTTTCTAGCAATGACATACGATCCGTGCAAGGCGATACAGTAACTAAAAGACTAAAAAAAAAAACAAGACGATAAAACTTCTTTACATTGGAGTGACTCGGTTATCTGCCGCCGGTAACACGATCGTCTCCTACCAAGTTCCACCGCGACATGACGTCACTGACTCCTCACTGACGCTCGGGTTCATTCGTCGACCCGACCCGACCCGACCCGACACGACTCGTGAAACGTCACAAGTAGTCTCATTTTCCAAGGTCTGAGAGCAGCTCGTCACTACGCACACATTCAGTCATTGACAACCATCGTTGACTACTTACTATCGGAACGAAAGCAACTATTTCAAGACGCAAATGCACCCTTGCCCTATGTGTTGATATATGGCAAATGGCCGATGAGAATCGAACCCAGGACTGTGCACTAACGAGCCCAGGACGGAGCTGAGCATAAGTACTTAATCTTCCTGTAAGAGTTCTGTTCTGGCTGACACAAGACTATCTTAACCGGATGGGAGAAATCTCCGTGCTTAGGCGGATTAAACTAATTTACCAAAAACTAATTCATTTAACCCGCCAAACTTTCGTATTCAGTTTAGAGGGAGATTTTGTGTTTTTCATCTATTTATTTATTTTGTGTATTTATTTTTTGTGTAGATGCAACAAGACAACCACTAACCGTGCCGATCAAGGCCCTTCCCCGCCTACGTAGGCCCACATTCTCTGACGTCACACTGGGGAGGTGGGATTTACGACGCCTCAGCAGGTAAGGTAAAGGTATCCAGGTAGGGAAAAGATCGTAAATCGTGTTGAAATGTTTAGGGTAGGGAATGGGAATTGGAAAATAGTTTCTGCAGGGAAATAAACTGGAGCGGGAGGAAAAAAAACATGTAAAAGTAAATATACAACGAAATAAATAAAAGTAAATATATCAACAAATGCATGGAGTGAATTTTGAGAAATGTGAGGAATGTATGAAGAGGCGTGTGGCGGGAGAGAGGTGGGAGAAACTCACGACTTACATATGGTTTGATGGACACGAAGTGAGAAGGGTGTCAATGAAGTATATAAAGGGAATATGACGTGAGTGAGAACCTCACGGCCTTACCGGGAGAGTGAACTCAAATGTAGAATATCAAGAGTAAGAAACGACGAGAAAGAGAGAGAGGAGGGGGGGGAGCGATAGAGGATATATATATATATATATATATATATATATATATATATATATATATAGAGAGAGAGAGAGAGAGAGAGAGAGAGAGTGAGTGAGTGAAAGACAGGGGGAGGAGCGTTGTGAGAGAGCAAAGTCTGTAAAGAGTTACGAACGTATCCAGCATTTCGGGAAGAAGTGTGGGAAGCGTCCAGTGCGACCTGTGGTGGAACATCAAAGTGCAATTAGTCGCGATGACCCCCCCCCCCAACACACACACATACAGCCAACCTTTGTTCCTCTCGCGTTGACGTGGGTGGGGAGGGAGGGAAGAAGGAAAGGAGGGAAAGGAAGGAAGGAGGAAAGAAAGTAGGGGAAGGGGAGGGAGAGAAAGAGGAAGAGAAAGATAGAGGAAGAGAGGGAAAAGGGAGGGAGAGAAAGAGGAAGGTAAGGAGGACGAGGAGAATTTCTCCTCCTCCTCCTCCTCCTCCTCTTTCTCCTCAAGAGTCCTTCACTCTGACGTCATCGCCAGGACCACCGTCCGTCCCTGCCCTGTACACCGAAGGGCCGCCGAGCGCCGCAGCCGCCGCCGCCTGCCAGGCCCATCACTCCTCGCTGGAGCTTACGCTAGGAGGAGCTTAGCTGTCATCAAAGCCGTCACTTTTGCCCTACGTGTTCCTGGGTCCAGGCCTAGTGTTCATCCAATCTTACTTTACGGTACGTGCATTGCAAGAGTGAGAGTTTAGGAGAACCACGACCGAAGTACCGACCCAGGGGTCACACTCAAACCAACACATCACCTATAATGTGTGTGTTTATGTGCGTGCGTGCGTGTGTGCGTGTGTGCGTGTGTGTGTGTGTGTGTGTGTGTGTGTGCGTGCGTGCGTGCGTGCGTGCGTGTGTGTGTGTGTGTGCGTGTGTGTGTGTGTATGCGCGGCGCTGAGTCTTGTTCACACCCCGTAACTATGGGGAAACCCGAGCATAATCCCCATCGTCTACCTTCCTCTTGCCCTGGCTATCCGAGGATAAGGGGGCAAAGGTGACGCCTTACATGCCTGACCTTTTGCCCCGGGTGGGCAGGTTGTCTGTTCATTGTCTTCTGTAAATCATGTTCTGGATTGGATTTCTTGTTGAAGATGTTCGACACTTTCCGAGCTGACCCGGAAGAGAAAAAGAGGCGCTGGAAAGAAAAAGAGGCAGGAAGGGGAGGAATCCAAGGAAAAATAAATGAAGAGAAAATATGGAGGAAAAGAAAAAAATATGAAGGAGGCATGAGAAAATGGGAGAAGTGAAATAATAGATGGAAAGAAGGAAAGATGAGGAGTTGGAGGATGAGAAGGTGGAGCTGGAGAGAAAAGAGTTGAAGGAGGAGTTGGAGGGATTGCAGGAATAGTTGAGGGGGTTGGAGAAAGAGGAGGAGGAGTAGGGAGACGAGTAGGAGACTAAGGAATACGAGGAAAAGGAGGAATAGGAGGAGGGGAGGTCGTGGAGGAGTAGGAGTAGGAGGAAGTGAATAAGGAGGAAGAGGGGGAGGTGAAGGGGAGGGGGAGGAGGAGAAATGTGGAGGGGGAGGAGGAGAAATGTGGAGGGGGAGGTGGGGAGGAAGGGGGAGGTGGGGAGGAAGGGGGAGGAGGAAGGGAGGGGAGGAGAGGGAAGAAAAAGAGAATAGTAGAGGAGGAACAGGATGAGGATTGGGAGGGAGTGGAAGGGGAGGAAGTTCACCTTATCTCGTATCCGGCCTCGATCCGAAGTCCCGCTCACCCACCACCCCTACGGCGGCAGATATGGGTCAAGCGAGCGTGAGCGCGTGAGAGGTGAGCGTGAGCTCGTGGGAGAGGAGAGCGTGGCAACTCTTGTCCATCTTAAGATCCTTTGTCGGTTGCGCAACCGGAGGTGCTCTTCGGGCACGCTCGCATCGCTGCCACGGGGACCCTCTCCCCCTCCCTCCTCCTCCTATCTCTCTCCTTTGTTTGTTGGCCGTTTTCGGTGGCTGGAATGAAGGGCTTGCGTCAACACACGGAATGGATTCCCGGTAGCACCGAGTGCAGGAAAGATTTCCTCCCATAGGGGCGGGTTCGGGGGTTGGGAAGTAGAGGAGGGTCTTAAATACACGAAATCCTCTTCGGGCCAAGACCCGTCCCTGGGCGTTACAATCGTCCGGCGTTGGCCAGAATAAAATAAACAAAGGCCACAGGACTACCTCGTGGCTGCCACCACCACCACCACCACCTTCTCCTCCTCCGGGACCAGGGTCTCGATCGAGCGGATACTTGTTCAGGAGGGAGGTCCGCACTTCAGATGTGTTACAATTGCCTGGCACCGAGCACAACAGAAACTATCGAGTGTGTCACATTACTATTACGGAGCCAAATGAGCGTGACGCCCCTCTGACCCAGTGGCACCACAACGGTGCCTTAGGTCAGCCGGCGCCACACAAGCAACACGTACAATCCTCACATTACTCAAGATGGTTTGACTGTACAGAATACTGTAGTTTCTTGCACAAAGAAATGAATACGAAACTTACACAACGTAATGAAAAGTCCCTCGAAGGACTGAAAAAGGGTTTCTGGGGGAGTCTCTCCCGCGGCCGCCGCAGGGTCCCCTTTAGTGTGGCCGCCCTCAAGTATTCATCCGCTTGAGGCCCTGAATAATACACCGCCGCCCATCCCACGCCCACACAAAGACCACAGGGGCGTCTATCCCACGCCCAACCAGGATACACGTGTGTAACACTACCAGAGTTTACGCTAACAATGCAAGACAGAGGTGAAGGGCTTACACCAGGAGACACTCAAATATCGACTGAAAGCCACCTTTCTGTGGGAGTCGATGGGGACTGACCTGGAGGCTTCATACTTACGAGGAGAGTTCGAAACCCAACGAACCACAACGACGCAAGTGGAAAACACGGTAAAAAAACAACAACATACAAGTCCATCCACAGATATCAAAGTTTTAATCATTATGAATAAATCCAAAAGACGTTGATGTTTGTGCACACAGCGTGGCTTTGATTATGGCATAGAAGCTACGCTTGGTCTTGGCAACCTTGCTTATCAATACAAACAATTCCGCTGGTGGTCTACGACTGGAATAGACTTGTGACAATGTAGTGAGCGCTGACACTATCGGTTGTTTTAAGAAACGGTTAAACAACTTTATGGATAGGGATGACTGGTGCTAATAGACATGGAACTGCCTAGTGGCCTTACGGTCTCTTGCAGTCTCCTTCATTCTTACGTTCTCAAGTCAAACAAATCAAACGAATACATAAACAAGTAAATAAACAAACAAACAAAAAACAAGGAAAGAATTAACTCCCGCCCTCCACTTATCAGCGAACACCTGTAGACACTCTCCTCGGCTCTCCCTCAAGTACCAGCTCTCACCTTGCCCGCCCCCACAAGGACGAGACACCTGCGCACCTCCAGACGAAGGTGATAACGAAAGCAACGACGATGGCCTTGACAATGACCATGACCCAACGACCTGTCTGTGAACGAGTCTCTCCCTCACCCTCCTCCCTATGACGTCATGAATTGTAGTTTACTACCGGAAAACCGTTTCGGGTCCTACAAAATGTCTGTCATTGTAATACCGGAACTGGTTAACAACGCCCGGACAATGTACCATTGAAACGAAAACCCCACGTTGTAATAAAGTTACGATGTCGTAAGTTACAATGTTGCTAGTTACGAGATCGTAAGTTACAAGGTCGTAAGTCCCGAAGTAGAAAGTCACAACGTGCTTCCTGGTGATCAGTGTCAACAGTAATTACTGTAAAACGAGAGCAGGAAACCAACGCGGTACAACCAGCAGGACGAGCGAATCCTTCACAATGCCGCGGCCGCCCATCAGTCATCGCGGTAAGGGCTACGTCACAGATTTGATTACTTTTTCCATTTAATAGAGAGTATCGTCATGGCGACGGAGAGAGAGGGGAAAGGGGAAGAGAGAGGGGAAAGGGAGGAGAGAGAGGGGAAAGGAGGGAGGGAGAGGGATGGGGTGAGGGAAAGGGAAAGGGAAAAGGAAAGGGAGAGGGAAAGGAAAAGAGATAGGGAAAGGGAGGAGGAAAAGGAGGGAGAGGGACATGAGGCACAGACGTTCAGCAGGGCTCGAGCGAAGCAATGTCGTTGTCGCACTCAGGAAGTGGGTCGGTCACGCCTTCACGATCGACGCGGCTCGTCCCCGAGGAGGAGAGCAGTCAGGCAGGAAGAAGACAGCAGTCGGCTCGTCCACTTACAAACTGCCAAACAATCGCCCTCGGGTCTCGCCACCCGGACACTTCGGCCAAGGTTCATGTCGGCTATCAGGCTATCTTATCCATCGCAAGAACATCTCTGCAGACATGGGGAAAGAGGAAAAGCGGGGGGAGGGAGGAAGAGAGGGAGGTGGTTAAGGAGGAGGAAGGTGAGGGGGGTATAGTGGTGGAGGGACTGAAGGTGAGAGAAGAGAGAACACCGGAAGCTGCACTTTGTGGCCTTATAAATCCTCTGCGTCGTCTAGTGGGACACTGGGTGTGCTCACTTTGAACACGATGACGTCATAGACGAGTCGGAGAGAGAGAGGGGAGAGGGGGAGGGGCATCCTTCCCCTACTTGGAAATCAATAAAAGAACCCGTCCCGTACCGGGTGTGCCATTTTTTTTTTTTTTCCTTTTTCATTGCCAAGAGATAT
>NC_134787.1:48891303-48906303 GCF_046742065.1 Oratosquilla oratoria
ACACATATTAAAATGAAATCAAACAGATAAATAAGCAAATACATAAATTGATAAATATATGAATAGATATGACAAGTATTTTTCCTGAAACAACCAAACTACACGGATGGTCAACTACTGTCGTTTGAGGATTAGTCAAGCTGGTCAGCGTATTCCTTCAGCAGGTTTCTGAAAATACACACGCACACACACATATTATATATATATATATATATATATATATATATATATATATATATATATATATATATATATATATATATAGTTTGTTTACGTATAGCGAGCGAGCCCGGAAGAGCTTGTTCCGACCACCGCAGGTCTCGAGTTCCGGAAGTTCTTCCGTAAATCGACTCGGGGGTAATGCCGTGGCAAAGTTCGTCGACATACTTTCAGTATCAGAATCCCCTAATAGGTGGCTCTGAGGTCGTTGCGTGCTTAACGAGAATCTTAAGTTAATTTACCATTAGTTTTATACTGTAGAGCTGAACAAGATCAATAGAGGTTCTACAGTGGCACACGTTACCCCGAGTTGTCGGCGAAGTTTAGGTTAGAATGTACATTGAACAAAATCCGCTTTCGTGCTCATATAATTATGGTACATGGAAAACTAAACACGATTACAATTTACTGTTGTGATTGGTAACCCTGACTTTATACTGGGCATTTGTCGTGACAACGGTGCATCAGTCAGTGATACCAACCACATCGACAGCCGTCAAGCACACACAGATATATACATACATACATACATACATACATACACACACACACACACGTACGTTTCGTCAATATTCGTTTCCGTACACATCAGACCCAAAGATGACAGTCTTCGGGCGCTACTGAGCGTCTCCTGGAGTGAGTTTATCTTTCTCTCTTCATTTATTTATTTTTTTCCGCGTGTGGTCACTGAACAGAAGCCGTACGTTCGCGTGCGCTGCGGCCTCTGCCGGGCTTCGAGGAGAATCAAGAAGCTTAGGAGGGGCGAGGCGAGGCGAGGCGAAGAGAGGCGAAGAGAGGCGAAGAGGGGCAGGCCAAGAGAAACCCGCCGCAGCACTTCACCACTCGATCATCTTACCGCAGAAGAAAGTGGAGGAGGAACAAGAAAATGAAGGTGGAGGATGGGGAAGGAGGAGGAGGAAGGGGAAAAGGAAGAGGAAAGGGAGGAAGCAAGGAAGGAGCAAGAACGGAAGGAGGATGGAGGGAGGAGGTTGAAGGGATGAGGGAGGGAGAAGGGGAGGAAGGGGGGAGGAGGAGGAAGAGGAAAGGGAAAATAAAGAGGAAAGGAAGGGAGCAAGGAAGGAGCAAGAACGGAAGGAGGATGGAGGGAGGAGGTTGAAGGGATGAGGGAAGGAGAAGGGGAGGAAGGGGGGAGGAGAAGAAGGAAGGGGAGGAGGAGGATGAAGGGGAGGAAGAAGGAAGGGGAGAAAGAGGAGGAGGGAGAGGAAGGGAGAGGAGGAGGGAGAGGAAGGGAGAGGGGGAGGGAGAGGAAGGGAGAGGGGGGAGGGAGAGGAAGGGAGAGGGGGAGGGAGAGGAAGGGGGAGGGGGAGGGGGAGGGGGAGGATGAGGAAGTAAAAGGGGACAGGTGATATGCGGTTATGGGGGGAGAGGACAAGACTAGGACTCCTGCCTGAACATGGTCTTAATCGATCGAGACCCCTTTCAGGCTAGAGTCCTCCCCTACCCCACCGACCACAATCCACCACCACCACCGTTAGCTGCACGAAATCGCCCGATCTTCGCAAAGAAAAGAAAAAAGTCACGAAGTGCATCACCGTGTTGACGAGGGTCATGGGAGTTGAACGAAATCTGTGAGGAAGAAAAGGGTCTCCTTCGATCACGAACTAACAACAACTATAAATGCCCCACTCTGTTTGTCTACCTGTCTGTGTGACTATCTCGCTTTGTGTGTGTGTGTGTGTGTGTGTGTGTGTGTGTGTGTGTGTGTGTGTGTGTGTGTGTGTGTGTGTGTGTGTGTGTGTGTGTGTGTGTGCGCGCGCGCGCCCGCGTGTCTGTTTATCTGAGGTCCGATCCACTTCTGGTTGACCCAAAGTCCTACCTCGAGAGGCTCTCCTCTTTTTCCGAAGAAGGCGAAGACGAGTCTCCAAAGAGGGACGGGATGGACCAACAACAACGAAGCCAGCCAACTAACCTCAATCCCCAACCTGATCATGGGTGGTGACTTCAACGCCAAGTCGTCTGCCTGGTTTGTCGACAACCCTGACACAGACAGAGGGCTTGATATACAGACTCAATTCGACTCATTGACTATCATGAACAACACGCATAATCATACACATATCCCATACCAAGCCCTCTACACTCCCTCCTCTCCTGATATCACCTTTTGCTCCCCCTGCCTAACCCCAACAACATCATGGAGAGTGGTCGGAGCCCTTGGTTCTGACCACCTCCCAATCATCATCACCACCAAAACAAGATGCACCCCAGCTGGCCACAGACACACTTACACCAATTACAAGAGAGCTAACTGGGAAGCCTTTAATGAAGAGACAGAACAACATTTTGAAACACTTAACAGTACACCAATCACAAACATAAACAATGCTGTGCACGCTTTTAATACAATCATACAAAACGCAGACAAGAGATACATCCCTAGAGGCAACAGAAAATCACACAACCCCAACTTCACACCAGAAATCCAAGGCCTCATCAGACAACGTGACACACTTAAACACGATACCCCCACACCTATCCCTCAAAACATAGCAGACCAAATACAAACACTAAACACTGTGATTGCCAATAAAATACATGAACAAAAAACACAAAATTGGCAAAACTTTATCAATACACTTGATCACAAAACAAACACCAGCAAATTGTACAAAACACTCAACAGCATCACACTATCCAACACTAACACTACACGCTCTCACGCAGCAATAATCACAACAACAGATAATCTACCCTCAAACAGACAACAAGCAAACGCACTCATACGTCATTTTGCACAGACGAGCCATCTTACATCTCACCCTGACGACCGACGCACCATTCGACGTAAGAAAGACTTTCCCACAGACTCAGACTATACACCCTTCATAGACAGTCACACAAAACTCATAATGCATAGTCTCAAGCACTCATCTGCCTGTGGCCCTGATAACATAAGCAACATCCACCTAAAACACATTGGACCACAAGGTATACACGCACTCACAAACATTGCAAACTACAGCTATTCACACAACACAATACCCGACATCTGGAAGCATGGTAAAATAATCACCATTCCAAAACCGAACAAAGACCCAACAATCCCAACATCGCACCGCCCAATCACACTTCTCTGCACCCCCTCTAAAGTCATTGAACGCCTAATACTTAAACTTGTCACACCATATATTCCCCTTGCTGACTCACAACACGGTTTTAGGCCACTACACTCCACAAACACTCTTCTGACAAACCTCACACAAAGAATTTTAGATGGCATCAATTCAGATAGGCCCCACCACAGAACACTTCTTATAACATTGGACATTAGTAAAGCTTTTGATGCTATCCCCCGCCACAACCTAACAAATAAAATATATAACACAGACATGCACAATAACACCAAAAGATGGCTGGCCAATTATCTGGCAGGCAGGAATGCTCATGTGTCATATAATGGCCAATCATCGCACATCAGAAACATTAAGAACGGAGTACCACAGGGCTCAGTTCTATCCCCCACATTATTTAATCTATACATGCATGACTTACCCACGCCAGACACCTCAGAAATACAAATCTCTTCCTACGCAGACGACATAACAATCACATGCACACATCATAACACAGACAAAGCTGCAGAAATAATCCAGCCTTACCTTGACACACTCAACACATGGTTCATCACAAACAGACTCAAAATAGCTCCAACCAAATCTACAGCAACACTTCTCACCAACTGGACAAAAGAACACAAATACATACCTCATCTCTACATCAACAACACTCTAATACCACACACAAACACACCGAAAATTCTTGGTGTAACATACGATACATCCATGTCTTTCAAACAACACCTCACAAACATAAAAAACAAATGCACACCTAGACTTAACGCACTTAAGTCAATCACTGGAACAACATTTGGACAAAACAAAGAAACTAATATAACAATATACAAACAATGCATACGCTCAGTGATGAATTATGCGAGTCCTGCTTGGGCTCCTAATCTCAGTGAGACCCACCGCAACACCCTTCAAATCATACAAAACAAAGCCCTAAAAACAATTACAGGCTGCACAAATACATCACCTACAGACCATTTACACCATGAAACAAAAGTCCTCAAAGTCAAGGACCACCTCGACATGAGAGGCACACAAACACTTGCTGCAGCCACCACAAACACATCACACCCGCTACACTACATAGCAGAACACCCACACACACCAAGAAACATTAAAACTACACCCAAAGACCTTTATTACACACAGATACTCTCTTCTCTTCCTCCACAACCACCAAATACCAGCCTCCGGAAACATATTCATAATCATATCACTCACCGCTCCATTAACACACTGAAAGACAACACACTGCTGCATGCCAGACCCCCTGATATCCACCCTTCTGAATCCTCTCTCCCACGTAAGGACAGAGTCCACTTGGCCAGACTGCGATGCGGTCACCACCCAGCACTTCTAAGCTACCAGAAGAGGCTGGACGACCGTGTTGTGAACAGCTGCCCAGGATGTAACACTTCACCCCATACCATACAACACATAATGGAAGACTGCATTATACACAATCATGCACGCAAACAACACAACATACACTCTATAAAGGATTTGTGGGAAAACCCAGTTTCGGCTGTGGCCTTCCTTGAGGAGACGGGACTGCTCGGACAGACAGTCTAGGGAACGACAACAACAACAACAACGAAGACAACAAAGACCCGGAAGCCCTCGAGTCTCTGCCGCTTCGTCTTACGACTTTACTGTTGATTCTTGCTGGCGAGGATAAGCCGACCTTCGATTAACAACACCTTCACCACCTTGGACAGAAGCGCTGGTAAAGTACAGTCCATGACACCAACAACCCCTTTTCTCTACGTTTCATTTCAACATCTGACTGCTGCTGACCGGGGATTTTCCTCAGCCAAGGAAAACTATCTCGGTGTGACACTTTCTCTTCCTATTAACCACACCACCGCCAGACGATTACATTCATGTCCGCAGAAGCCCTCCCGTGCTGAAGGAGCCCGTGAACAAGGTGCCCGAGATGTACCGAGACGCGAGAATTGATGTGCTGTCACTCGTCCTAAAAAGTTCGTTCATGGAAGCCAATTGTTGATTGGCTTGAATGAAATGTTGTGAAAGTAAATGACACCGACAGAATAATTACGCAAACTGGGGTAGTAAACTTCTGATGGTGATACCTCCCCCCCCCCACCTGAATGAGGTGAGGAAAAGAAGGGGGAGGAGGGAAGGGAGAGGATGGGAACTGGACGAAGAGAGCTGAAGGAAATAGAGAAAGAGCGTGGGATGAAGAGAGAGAGTGGGACGGGGAAGGGGGTGGAAGAGACAGGAACAAAGAGACAGAGGGTTGAAGAGATGAGGAAGGAGGGAGGGGGGCAGGGAAGGTTGAGGGAGAGCGAGAGATGAAGAAAGGGAAAGGGAAGATGGGAAGGGGTGGAGGAGGGGAAGGAGAAGGTGGGAGGAGGGAGGGAAAATGTGAAAGTGGGAGGGAGGAGGAGGGGAGAGGTAGACCGAAGGGAGGGTGGAGGAAGGGGAGGGTGAGAGTGAGGCGGGAGAGACGAAGGAAGAGGGAGTGATAGAGAAAGGTGGAGGGAGGAGGAAAACAGAAGGGAGGAAGGAAAGAGGGAAGAGAGGGAGAAAGGAAAGAGGGGAGGAGAAAGGAAAGAGGGGAGGAGAAAGGAAAGAGGGGGGAGAAAGGAAAGAGGGGGAGAGAAAGGAAAGAGGGGAAGGGAGAGAAAGGAAAGAGGGAAGAGATGAAGGAAGGAAGGTAGAGAGAAGAAGGAGGGAGAAGAGAAGGAGGAGGAGAACGGAAGGAGGAGGGAGAACGGAAGGAGGAGGGAGAACGGAAGGAGGAGGGAGAACGGAAGGAGGAGGGAGAACGGAAGGAGGGAGAGAGGAAGGCAGGAGGAGAAAGGGAGGAGGGACAGAGGCGCGATGGAGGAGAGATGAAGGAGGAGGGAGTGGGAATGAGGGAAAAGGAAAGAGGTGGAAGGAAACGAGTGAGAGGAAACAGGGCACGTCGGGGGGGGAGGGGGGGAAGGGTCCTTCATCCGGTCGACGGGACGCGACGCCACAACAACTTTACGACTTCCCAACTCATTCACTCACTCGTTCACTCTCTCTACCACCACACCCCGGAGCTGAACAGCAGCAGCAGCAGCAGCAGGAGGAAGAGGTGGGCATTTGGGCTCATCCATCGCCAAGTGAACCAGTCATTAACAGGCCAGTCCCCAACACCCCCCCCCCCAAAAAAAAAAAAAAATCTCGATTCTGTTCTGATTACCACTAGATGGATTTCTGTACTGTGGATATCAAAACGATCCAGACTAACCCCTTCGACCCAACGACGTCTTAATATTTTTTTGTTCTAGCCCGTCGTTAGTCGATTTTGTTCGTCCGAGGGTTGGAGACGGGGTGAGGGAGGGGGGAAAGGAGAATGGGGATCTGGTGGAGAAACTAAATCTGTCTCGATTAGTCCTTTCAACCTGATACATAAGTGGGGGCACGGAGCGTTGGTGGCATGAAGAGTTGGGGGAATGGATAGCACATACAGACAATATACACCCATATATACACTTTAAATACATACATATACATGTACCAAAAGTTCCTTTTTCCCTTCCAAAGGAAGGGGGGGGGCGACCCAGTCAAAGCAGCCACCCAGCCTGCACCCATCGCACACCCATTCAAAAACCCAGTCCCTCCCTCCCACCTCGACCCCCCCCCCCCTGTTTGGGTCAGGGCCAAACAAACATAAGCATTTCGTGGACGACGGGTCATCCCTGTCCTCCGCCGCACTGCCGAGTCTTTGGACGATGGCCCAGCTGAAGTCATCAACCTATGGAACTCGGTGACTTTTTTCTATTATTATTATTATTATTATAAGTACATGGCAAAATCGGGACTGTATGGGCTTAGAGTAATATCATTAACAAAATATCGAGACCTATCTATATTATATATGCTGGTATATTACCAACCTCTCCAGCGAGTAACCTATAACCATATTGATTTACGGTGATCAATTCCCAGTTAATAAATAATTACCGGGGCACTATCGCACCCACCACGCATCCATAACAGATCCTTCTATGCGACACATAAATCAAGTACATAAAGTTGTTTCAACCCTTTCTATGGACAAGAAGGGGGCTTTCCTCGGCTGAATAAAATCGCCTGGCGACACTCAGGGACAATGTCCGACTGTTTGTCCCCCAGGGGGCTTCAAACAAAAGGCGCTGTTGCTTTTTACGACAGGTGAGAGGCTTATACCAGCTTAGGAGCTGCCAACGACGTCACCTCTGCTCGAACAGTTCGGGATTAAAAGCTGAAGTTCGAGGGGGAGGGGGAGGGAAGGGATGCAAACATGTCGGCCACAGCTCCTGGCCGAATGTACAGATGAGCTCCCGATAACAACCACCAAATTGGTCATTTTCAACTCGAGCAGAAATAACGAATTGCAAATTACCTTGTTCCGAAAAACACGACCCTCCCCCATCAAAATCCCTTGCTTTTCTGACAATGATGAGAGCAGGAGAGGGGGTGAGGAGGTGAAAGAGGGGTGGAAGGGGACGGGAGGGTATGGGTGTGGGTGTGGGTAGCAAGGAGAGTTGGACGAGATACGGGAGTTGAAGAGCAGCACCTGGATGGGGGGCTGGGAGGGATTATGGGAGTACAGAAAGGGGGAGACGGGGGAGGGTGGAGAATATACGGTAGGTGCACAGTAAGGGGGATGGAGAGTAAAGGGTTGAAGGATAGGGAACATGGTGAGTTGGGGACATGGTGAGTAGGGGGTCATGGAGGATAGGGAAGTATGAAGGGTAGGGGAGGGGGCATGGAGAGTAGGGGCATAGTAGGTAGGGGGGCATGGAGAGTAAGGGGGGCATGGAGGGTAGGGGGCATGAAGAGTAGGAAGTCCGAGTTGAGGAGGGCACAGGCGTAGGAATCGGGGGCAGAAACTAACTAATGGGAATATGAATGGGGACGAGAACAGGCACATTAATGGGGGGCCCCATTTGAGTCACCAATAGTTGATTTTGTGTGCGTGCGTGTGTGTGTGTGTGTGTGTGTGTGTGTGTGTGTGTGTGTGCAAAACACGAAGGATAACCAGCATGGAGGACACGAGTTATAACCATTTCACTCTTACTGATGATTTGTTTGTGAGAAAGACTTTGAACACTATGGAACACCCCTAACTCTCTCCCCTTCCCCCCCCCGCACACACACAAACACAAACACACACACACAAACACACACACACACACACACACACGTACACACGAGTTCTGAAAGGTATGATGAACTGACGGCAAAACTAATTTGAAGCTAATTAGATATCTCTGGACTTCATGCTGATGAAAAACGACCCTACACATGCACAAACAAGCGAACAATCGGGAAGGGAATACAATGGGAAGGGTGAGGGAGGGAGGGAGGGAAGGAGGGAGATAGGGGAGAGAGAGAGAGAGAGAGAGAGAGAGAGAGAGAGAGAGAGAGAGAGAGAGAGCGTGTATGAGCGTGCGTGTGTGTGTGTGTGTGTGTGTGTGTGTGTGTATGTGCATGTGTGTGTGCATATGTGTGTGTGTGTGTGTGTGTGTGTGTGTGTGTGTGTGTGTGTGTGTGTGTGTGTGTGTGTGTGTGTGTGTGTGTGTGTGTGTGTGTGCATGTGCCTGTGTGTGTGTGAGCGTGTGTGCATGCATGTGCCTGTGTGTATGTATGTGCGTGTGTGTGTATGTGCGTGTGTATATGCGTGCGTATATGTGCGCACGCGCGCGAGCGTGTGTGTGTGTATATGTGTGTGTGTGTGTGTGTGTGTGTGTGTGTGTGTGTGTGTGTGTGTGTGTGTGTGTGTGTGTGTGTGTCCACCCTTAGTGTTACACACTCACGAGACCCGCGACCCTAAAACTTCAGCCACGAACAATGAACGACACAATCGAGTCCAATTCCGCGAACGTATGGAACACCAATCCCACGAACAAAGGGCCAGGCGACTACTAAGGGCAGACACCGTCGCGCGCCGTCTCAACCGGAAGGTCCCGGGCCAAAAAGTACCTCGAGGGCCACGAGTGCGACCATCGCAATCCGCTTGTCGGGGGAAATTAAAACGAGATTCATGTAGGCTGGCAGGTGATTTTCCGGTCCATAACGAGGTCGGACGGAAAAATAATTATGAAAATGATAAAAATAAAAATATAATAAACGTAAACATTTAGATGAAATATGAAATATGAAATAATAATAATAACAACAATAATAATAATAATAATAATAATAATAATAAAAATAGCAATAATCTGAGGGAAAGACACGCCAGTCAATACGAGACTTAAAAATCCCGTATCTTAGCTAAAGGACTTAAGACTTCATTAGCGTGTGTGTGCGTGTGTGTGTATGGAAAAGCAAACATACACACACGTTCATATCATATATGTATATATGTATTATATATATATATATATATATATATACATACATACATACACACACACACACACTCACACACACACATGCAAAAAGCACACACGATGCACCTCATATCCTTTACAGGACCTCAGGCAAGCATCTTTACATGATGTATAGTCACGCAAATATACGTGCTCACACGAACGAGCATAAATCATACAAACACGTAGGATCCTTTGGCGAAACACACACACACACACACACACACACACACACACACACACAAACACACACACACACACACACACACACAGGACATTTATAGAAGAGACCTGAAAAAACAGCTTTCCCCACAGAATAGTGGATGTATGGGACATACTAGACGAAACAACAGTGTGTGCAAAAACAATACAAGAATTTAAGAGCAAATTGGATATGGTGAGATACAGAGACGGGACACTACGAGCGTAGCTCCCCTTCCCGTAAGATACTATGAGTAGGTAAATACACACAAAATGTTTACAATGGGAAATACATATTGGCCAGGGTATTTTGATCCATAATCAGGCTGAGCATAATATCAGCTAAAATCAAACAAGTTTGTTTCTTCGTTTGTTTGTTTGCTTATTGCGTATGTATTTTAGGTTCGATCGAAAGATTCTCTGGCGACATATTTTACCTTCGTCATCCATCGTAACCAACAAAAACATAATAAATTAATAGATAAATAAACAAATAAATGAAAATATGGATAAATATATAAAAAAAATCTAAGTAAAAGAATTAATATATAAATATGGATAAATAAATGTGCAAGTAAATGGATAAACAAGAATACAAGTACACAAATAAAATGGAATTGGGGCAAGCAGTCGCAAAACCCTCCACGCAAGACGAGAGCCGCCCGCACGTCTATGCGAGCACCAAAGAAAACCGACCAAACGTACGCACGCACCGGGTCCGCGTCGCCGGCGCCGGCCCCACATCCGGCAACTCGGAGGAATGAGCATCATGGCCGGCATCCATCCGGCACCCGAGGATCCCCGTCCTCCGGTGTCCAGTCCATCCATCATCTCACGACGCAGGCAGGTCGCCTTTATTGGAGACCTCCTGACAACGCCACGCCGCCCTAACTCCCTCCATCCTGACCGGCCGGCCCCCCAACTCCCAACCACTACATTCTCCAACATTAATGGCACACCAGCGTTCCTAACATTCCCGCATCACATTTTCGTGCACTTCTCTCTATTTACCCCCACTTCTACATTCTGCAAGCTAATGTATGTAAAGGGTTCTCGCCTAGGGACGCTCAGAAGTAGTCATCGATGACGCTGAATTCAAACGCGGGATTGCTTCTTGCCAAACACGACTGAATTCGTCCCGACATATGGACACGCACACAGACACATATGCGCACCCACACACACACACACACACACACACACGATGCTGCTACTCGACCATTCGAGACATCCAGGTATCGGCTCCATACCTAGTCGCCTTCAGCCACAAAGGGCTCAAGATGGAACGAACACCCCTTCAGGCACGACTGTGCACACACGACTGTGCACACACGAGGCCTAACTCTATTACCTAGCACAGACATGCAAATGTGTGACCAGTCCAATGCAATTTCAATCAAACCCGAGGCATGGACAAACCATTGCAATACCGAGTCTGCATATACTCTATATATCATCTTTATGCGTGAATACACCTGTCCACGCCTCAACACACGCGCAAAATAAACGCAAAAGCATCCTCTTAACTATCTGCACACCAAATCAAATACATGAATAGAGACGACTCTGAAAAGCTCCGGTCTTGATTATAACTACCCTATCACTTGTAATTTCTATTTTTTTTTTCTACCCTCCTTAAAATATGCCCCCCCCCAAAGGATAGAATCGCTGGTTATCATAGTCCAAATACTATTCTGAAACAAAATTAAGTCACAGAATAACTGGGCACTGGCAGAGATGAAATGATGTAGGTTTGGACATTTTGTCCAAATTTTAAGGTAAAAGTTTTGACCCTCTTTAAACATGACATGCCTATTGTTAGCAGCCGACGCGCATTGGTTCTTGTCCCTTGTTACGTATCTTATGCAATCCTATACATACTGTATGTACAGCAGTGCGCACTGGCATACACGTACATACCTACGCATACTTGTGTGTGTGTGTGTGTGTGTGTGTGTGTGTGTGTGTGTGTGTGTGTGTGTGTGTGTGTGTGTGTGTGTGTGTGTCTCTCTCTCTCTCTCTCTCAATGGTAACATTCTATACGTGGCAAATACGTCTCTCTCTCTCTCTCTCTCTCTCTCTCTCTCTCTCTCTCTCTCTCTCTCTCTCTCTCTCTCTCTCTCTCTCTCTCTCTCTCTCTCTCTCTCTCTAGTTGATCTACAGTGCATTATTGTCCATCTACTATACACCTCGTTTTCCACTACGGACATGACGTCTGGTGACTATCCATTTTCAGATTTACCCGATACTATTGTACGTCTAGTGACAGCCGGGATCAAAGACAGCGTCCCTGACACGGCTCAAGAGCTCGTACTACATAATCCTGCTGAAATGGACCGCAAAGGACCGACCTCCGACTATGGTGCGTCATCTGGTCGGCAACACCGCGGCACGCCAAGACCCGAATGCCAAGTCGCCGAGCAGCACGTTGAGATTCCAAGCCAAGTTCCAAAGTGTCAGCTCCAGGGATTCCGTCTCCATCAGGTATTCGCTTCAGGTAGGTCCTCAAGCGGCCACCGCCGAGTAGCACAGAACCGTTAGATATTGACAAGGGTTATTCTCTTTTCACGGCTACCAGCTTCTTGCCCCAATGTTTTATATATATATATATATATATATATATATATATATATATATATATATATATATATATATATATATATATATATATATATATATATATATATATATATAAGATGGCAAGTGTCCTTATACTAGACTCGCTGAGACACCGGACAACTGCCCACCGCCCGGGCGCTGTGACCTAACCGAAAGGCCCCTCAGGAATTATATAAAATGTGACATAAAACCTTCTGTAGACAACTCTCTGAAGAAGACCAAGGAGTAAATATATTCCGAGAACATCTTTGTTTTACTTCCACCACCCAAACTCTCAATATATATATATATATATATATATATATATATATATATACTGTACACACACACACACACCTCAGAGTTCTATTTTCCATTGGTATGACCCCTGAAATGAAGACATTGAAATCATTCTAGCCTTCAACATAGCAAAGCGACCTCAATCTCCGGTTCGTTCCATCTTTCTACCAGACGAAGGAGTTGGCGGGAGCCACGTTCGGAAGGTCGTGTGTTCGGGGGACAAGAGGTGTCAACCTCCAAGGTGCCTCGGGTCTTCTTCCCTTCCCCACCATTAGCGCGAGACAAAGCGCCCGCCTCCTCTTCTTGCCACGACACGACAGCGTCTTGTTCCTAATTAAGACATTTCTTTGACGTTTCTTCTTTTCTTTCGTCTTCGCTGACAGTGGGTTTTGTTTACATATTCGTGGATTGGCTTGCGAGACTCGACACCCGTCTTCCACCACCCGTCACCCAAATTCCTCTTTAAGAGACAACCTGTCACCAGCCACCAAAAATCCGGCACCAAATCACCTTCCCTTTGTGTCCGCTATACAAGTGCCTTTGTTCTCCTCCTCTTTCTCCTTTTCATCATTTTCATTACAAACCACTCCCATCATGCAGGTGTTGATGCCGCAACTTGCTCAGAATCAGTGAAATAATACATTCAATCACGTTTACAGTGTCACACGCGTTCAGGTTATATAAATCCTTATATTATCTCTTCAATGACGTATTACAAATTTACAAGTTCCACGAACTGGAGCAAATCGCAAAGAGGCTTTCGTATCACAATACTTTATGAATACAGAGACCAATTCAACAATTTGCTGAAAAAATATATATACACATACATATATGCATGTATGTTTGTATGTATGAATACTGGAAACTATTGAAGCTGGCATGTAAGACTACTGAATAATGGTCATATTCTGACAAAAAAAAAAAAAAAAGAGAAAATATATCCATTTTCTACAAAAATGCTTCCTGTCACATCTGATGAACATTGGACATGCTGGATGATGAGACCATTTTCACTCTTTCCCCTAATCCATGCTATCAAAGGGCCTCTGTTCGTAAATTCTCATTTCAAAATTTCCTCCTGAACGTACCAGACTGAAATGACAAAAAAAAAAAACATGGACTCGTACAGACAGAGCGAGCGAGAGAGAGAGAGAGAGAGAGAGAGAGAGAGAAGGGGGGGTAGGGAAGACTCCAAACTTTCCACTTTAATCTCGACCTGGTGTAGCTCCTGCCCGCCCACTCATCCACCATGACAGCAATAACCCACATCCCCCGCCTCGCCCAACTTGTCCGGGCCCAATTCGGGGCCAGCCGTGTCCGCCCAAGCAGCCTGGAAATAAACCCTCCAGAATTTGTTGGACGTTATTTCGCATCCGGGGCAACGAGCCAACTCCACTAATTACCGCCACAGGATGTTTGGCTGCGCACAGTTTCTGATGATCTGATCATTGTGCCGTCCAGAGACGAGACGCTCGAACCGGGAGAGGAGAAAGAAAAGAGGGTGAAAAATGTGTGTGTGTGTGTGTGTGTGTGTGTGTGTGTGTGTGTGTGTGTGTGTGTGTGTGTGTGTGTGTGTGTGTGTGTGTGTGCGCGCGCAAGTGTAAGTGTGTGTAACTGTGTGTGTGTGTGTGTGTGTGTGTGTGTGTGTGTGTGTGTGTGTGTGTGTGTGTGTGTGTGTGTGTGTGTGTGTGTGTGTGTGTGTGTGGGCGCGCGCGCGCATGAGCATAAATACGTCACGTTGTATCCTAATGACTTGCGGGTAGTCCGCTGGTAGGTCATCCCGTGTTTCGTCATCGGGCGATTTGCCGCACTGCTGAAGAAAATGACGTCCTCCTAATAATATGTCCATTGCGAAATTCATCTTTACTGGACTCGAACGTTTCCTGGCAGGCGTTGAAAGGAGGCCTCGTAAATGACCAACACGAAAAAGAATTTTTCTTCTTCGTCAGACGCGTTTGTTTGCCTTCGAGCATCAACGCGTTTCCTCCTCAGTGAATTTTTTATATATTTATTTTTCTATTCCAGCGTGAGGATATTTAATAAACAGGGACTTCGTTCATTCATTCAAAATAAATAAAATAAAATAAAAAATACATTCAGTCTGACGTCACCATGAGGTTGCATTCTCATCCACCGACCAACCCTCTCGAAATTAGCAAGCGATTTACGTCTCAGTAACGATGACCACTGGAGCCCTCTACAATCACTGCCAATCTTTCAGGCGAAATAAG
>NC_134787.1:48911303-48921303 GCF_046742065.1 Oratosquilla oratoria
GTGTGTGTGTGTGTGTGTGTGTGTGTGTGTGTGTGTGTGTGTGTGTGTGTGTGTGTGTGTGTGTGTGTGTGTGTGTGTGTGTGTGTGTGTGTGTGCGTGCGTGTGTGTAGGATGCAAGATGGCACTGCTATGGACGAGTCAAGGTTACCTCTGCTAAGCCTTCCGGACACGATTAGACACTTCACAGATTCTTTTATGACTAACCCCAGACGCCTTCGCTCTCTTGAGAGCACGTTCACGCAGTGAAAAAGTGGGGATAGATTTCCGACCATTACCATCAGATGCATTTGACCCATCAATCCGGGACGGATTTCATTCGCCTCGTACGACCACGGGACCGGAAAGTGGCTGACGATGACAAAGGTCATCTCAATTCATCCACAGAGAATTTTCTGATATTTGACGTTAGGCTGATCTTGTTTTGTCTTATTCTATCTTACTTTATTTATCAATTCATTTATTAATTCCAATCACTTTTAACACTATTTTTCAGTGACGACACAACCGGGGCGAAAGGTCTTGATCCGTCTTGGTTATCGTCTTCACCCAAGTGACTCTTTTATCTCTGTCGCAAGACGATTTTATCCAGACCAACGGCACGACGGAACCTGGCAGCAACCAAAAGGTCTCCTGTCGGCATGTTCCTCTTTTGTAATCCTTTGTAATATAACTCCTCGGGCCATCGAAACGTCATACAACGCCTGTCTCCAAAGCAGAACAGATCATCGAAGTATCTCCAATTCCATCTCTGGTGTGCACAAGTCCTTACCCGACCGTGACCCCGCAGGCTAACACCATGTTCACCTGTGAGTCATATACAGTGTTCTAATAAATCCCTTCAGGCATAAACCAAAAATCGCTGGAACAGAGGCGCCGACGTTCATTAAACCTTTGGAAGCTAAAACTTGCAGAGTAAAAAGTTTTCCAATTTTCTTTAGTCAACTTCAGTTCAAAGTACAGACCTTCGGAGGCTCTCCCCTCTCCTCTCAAAATACTCAAAGTTACTTAAATTACCTTGTAGTCTCTTGCGCACTGCCTGAAGGAAACGGTCAAAAGTAAGGTCAAGTGATAAGAAAAGAGGTCAAGATATCGGGCGGAAAGTAAAGATGGTCGGACAGGAAGGAATGTCAGATGGTCCAAAGGAAGGTCAAGTGATGGGAAAAAAGGTCATGTAGTCGGCAAGAAGGTCAAGTTGTCGACAGGAAGGTCAAGTGGCCGACAAGGAGGTCATGTAGTCGGCAAGAAGGTCATGTAGTCTGCAAGAAGGTCAAGTTGTCGACAGGAAGATCAGAGGTCCAAAAGAAGGTCAAGTAGTAAGAAAGAAGACCAATGTGGAGAGGGGATGGTAAATTAGTCGACAGGAAGCTCAATTGGTCGGATGGAAAGGTCAAATGGTCGGAAGGTCGTAGGTCTAAGAAGTTGGAAAAAGGTCAACTGGATGGGGGGAAAAAAGTACACACAGAAAGAAAGCGTTCACTACTATTTAATGTTTTCCGTGCATTCAAGCTGGTTGAAATATACGGCACTTCCAACATGGACCACCAAGCCAATGCGACCAAATGGACTCCGCAACCAACTCTCATGTTGCTCTTACTCTCTCTCCCACTCTCCCTTTCTCACTCCCCTCTAATCTCTCCTTCGGTTCCATCCTAGACCCTTCATCATTCTCCTTTCCCCTCAGTTACCCTCATTTACCCTCTTTCACTCGCACCGCCACTCTTTACCCTCTTTCCCTAACCTAATTTTCCCTCCACTTACGTCGCTTCCTTTTTTTTTCCACCTCTCGCTTCCCCCTCTTTCCCCTCGTCGCCGCCGCCTCTTCCTCTCCGGTTCGAACTCTTCTTACCTCTCATTTTATCTCTCGGACCCGCTCCATTGCTCCTCCTAATTAAGTCCTACTCAATATCTCCCCTTCCTCCAACCTTCCATCCTTCCTTTCCTCCAACCTTCCTTCCATCCTCCCTCCCTCCCTCTCTCCCTCCCTTCCTCTCTCTCTCTCTCTTTATGTAGATCAGGTTTTCCTCAACTCACATTCACCTCTCCCTCGTTCTTCCTTCCCTATTACGCTCTTACTCTATTATGCGCGCAGGCACACACACGCACGCACGCACACACGAACTTCACGGAAGCTCATCCTTTGCCCTATCCAAGCCCATCGTCACTAATAAAACTCCCGACTGTTTACCGCCCGACTGAGCAACACAAGACCCTTCCCCGTGGCGTCGCGACGACGACCTCCCGGCACCAACCATTACTCTGCGTCTCGCAGGACACCTGCTGCAGGAATGCCCCGAGTGACAACTACATGCGACACGTCACTGACTGACAGTGATGAGCAACTACAGCTGCAGCGATGGGAGGTGTCATGGGGACAATGACGGTGACGGAAGATGTCGAACCCCGCGAGGCGCCGACTTGTCGTGGGTGGCAACAGCAGCTCCACTCGTGCACAGAGGGAGCACAGGAAGTGGCGACCTTGGTGGTAGGATACAGCGACGCCATGACAGCACGGAAAATCTTAAACAAGGGGAAGATATGTGGACTTGTGATATAAAACTACTTGAGCACAGCTACACACTTGATTATATATGTATGCATGTGTGTGTGTGTGTGTGTGTGTGTGTGTGTGTGTGTGTGTGTGTGTGTGTGTGTGTGTGTGTGTGTGTGTGTGTGTGTGATTCACCATGGTCTTGGATCACGTGTTCGACTCGTGATCGACAGCTATTTCCCTCTCGTAAGAGAGCTCAGAGCTCATATTTGACCGATCTATGGGCAATCCTGTGACCTTACACGCGCACACACACCCAACTCCCAGCCCACGAAAATTGGAGTGACGACTCGCAGCGCAACGATACTGTGTGCGCGCGCGCGCGCGCGCGTCTATATATATATATATATATATATATATATATATATATATATATATATATATATATATATATATATATATATATATATAGTGATCTAGACCCTTTAGCTTGGTAGCGTCTTAGGCACTGAACAACACGAGATTCTTGTCAATCTGATGGACACGGTAGCGCTTGGCCAACAGAGAGAAGGCACGTTAAAGCAGGGGAGGAGGAGGAGGAGGAACGGAAGGGCGACAAGCCATTCGGTCGACACTGGAATAAGAAATCATCCAACGCTCGCGTGGGAAGAGGTACCTCGTCATGCCTACAATGTGAACAAAAGAGACGGTTGAAGTAAAAATCACGCACGAGCAATTTCTCCCGAGAGTCATTATTCGATCTTCATCATCCACCCGAAACGACGGCTCGTGGTGAATGGATCACTCTGGATGGACTTGGATCCAACCCCAGGCGATTTTATTCAGCTGGGAACAAAGGTCCCCAATATTCTTATCCTGCGACCCCAGTCATGCACCTTCAGCCACGACCGCGACCCCGATGGTTACACTCCCTTTATAAAGTTTTACTGATCGTTTTTGGTTTGCAAATTGTAATACGCTGTTTATATGGTTTTATTATAATACGTATTACTGGCTGGTTGCTTCACCCCAGGGTTGGAAAAGGGGGCGGGTTTTATAGAGGTTTTCATAACCTTCATGGTTATAGGTTAATCTTAGTCAAGCTCTCTCTCGATTAATCCAGAACGGACGGCAGAGACGAATGCCCCACATGAGGGTTTTTTAATTCAACGCCAGATAATCTTCTCCAGCTTGAGGTGATTAACGCCCCAGTGTTATCGAGATATGACTGATCCTAATGCTTCGTAAGAGACTGCGATAACTTCAGTGGATTTAAAAATTAAGTCATTCCAGTGTATACAATAGGTGTTGCTTGGTCGCGAGTGAGCCTGTCACCTTGTCCTTCTGTGCTAGGATAGCCGAGGTTAAAAAAAAAATCCCTTGGAATGCCAGTTTCCCATCAACTACCTTTTCTTTCCATATTCTATTTTCGGTCACTTAGTACAAACGACTTTGATTTTCCGCTTAAATTTCTTTAGTACCAGTAGTTCAGACTCCAATCACTGCGTCCTGAAGTTTATTTTCTTTTTCCTGAACTAATTCTTAGTTCTCCGTATTCCAATGCACTTCTGAAATCGTTTCCAACGTGGTGAGACCATCTTCCCCTTACTTGCATCCCTATCATTGTAAACACGAGACGGGGGACGGGTGTTCATCGTATCAAATTCACCAGAGATAAGATTTCAGGCACAAGATAACGAAGACCCCACAGCTTGCAGGACTATTTTCTCACGTCAGATTGAACAAAACAATCTTAAGATTTCACCGTCATTGGTGGCAAACGCTCATATACTGTGTTTAAGGTTAAACCTTTATTAAATCTTTACTACTCTTGGCGACTAGTTCAACTGGTTCCATTTCTACTGATTTATTTTTCAAACTGTAGCGAGCATATTTTTTTCTCAATTTATAATCTAACCATGTCTATCAATTCCTAAATGAGCCCTAAGTCTTCGACTCCAGGATATAGTTCGCCTACAGCGCCCTAAGAGACACCAGGAACTGTAGTACATAGAATTGGAAGCAACTGTACTTTTATTCTAGTTCCTGCCAGACGATTTCAGTCAGCCAAGGGGGCATCCTCTCCCCGTCCCAAAACAACTCGAGGGAGCTACGCTCGCTCTGCCTAGAGGAGAATTCCTCCCTTTAGGCGGAGGCCGGTTCCTTCTTGACGCTTCATCTGTTTGATAAGATAAAACCTTAATCGGCGCACCTACCGCTTGGTCGACGCTCTCCCAAGTGCCGATCTCCTTCTGGCACCAACAACAATTACCCCTATTCTCACCCCCCACCCCGACTGCACAAGGGGGGGGGGGGGTGCTTGAGCCCCTCCCCCGTTTTCTTTTCACATCAAAATAGCCCAAAACAAAACACTAAATCTAAATTAAATTCAAGACTATTTACCACATACAACTCGCCTATTTTCCTTCGTATATGGATATACAAGTATATAGCCTATATGGCATTGTGGACAATATCTTCGAAAACGTCTGAAGAGTACCCTATATTCCCTTTTTTCGACCGTGCTTCTGTCTTCTGGAAGTCCGTGCACGTGTGGGGCAGAAGCTTCCGCCAAGAGTAGAAGAAGATTAGTCCTAATGCTCACAGCACGTGGGCTTGCCCTAAACCTGATAAGAAATAAAGTTAAAAATGATTCTGGTCCTTAAAGAAGGTTTTAGCTTCCTCGGCTGAATACAATCGCCTGGTGGCAGCTAGACTGAACGACTTAAATCATAAATTAAGGCGACAACCAACCTAACCCAATGAAACCAACCCAACCATAACAACCAATCCAACCCAACCATAACAACCAATCCAAACCAACCAAACCAGCTAACACAACACAACCTAACCAACCCAACCAAACCAACGCAAACACAAATAAATTAAACCGAACCAAATCCAACCCAACCTCACCAAACCCAACTAGACCCAACTAAACTTAACCAAACCCAACCTAGCCATTCGAAATCTGCTCTGGGGAAAAAAAAAACGAGCAAGTGTCGAGGTTCCCGACAGCGTCTGGCGCCGTCAGACAGAAAAGCCATCACTCAAGTGCGACGTGCTGGCTGAAGTCGCCCGAGAGTGAGAGAGAGAGAGAGATTCTGCCACATAGACTGATAAAATCGCCTGACGGCAGTCAGAATGAATTTAAAAGTGCCACTCGGTACGGAAGGGGTTAATCGAGATAATCTATACTTTGCGTCTCTACCAAAGAGAGGAAGGGGAGGGGTGGGGAAAGTCCCGCGGAGTTGAATACAATAGTTTGGCGGCAACCAGAATTTAGGGGAAAGTAGCACCCAGTACGGAAGGGTATGTCGCCACCGACAGCTCACCAGAGCTTCTATCCTGGAAGGCAGCTGTTAAGAAACTGTTAAACGAGTTATGAGATTGTTTTGTGTGTGTGTGTGTGTGTGTGTGTGTGTGTGTGTGTGTGTGTGTGTGAGAGAGAGAGAGAGAGAGAGAGAGAGATAGAGACAGAAAGAGAGAGAGAGAGAGAGCGGCACGACTCGACCAGTAGCAGCCGCGACCTCTGTTTTTTTAAGAGCACAAACTCTTTGGAGAGCTCTCAGTCCAATTTTCAATCGGGTGGTGTGTTATTCTTACCTGAATGGAAGTTCTTTCAAAGGCCCCGGTTCCCCAAGCCCCCTTGGCCATTTCTTCGTCTTCCGATGATTGAGTATGACAGATTATTTTTATGAGACAGGGTAGGAACTTTTTTTTTTTTTTTTAGCAGTGTGAAAATACATGAAAATTCATATGACTATAAATTTTATTTCAAAGTCGCAAACCTATCGAAGAAAAGACGTCGTCCCCACATTAACCGAGTTGATCCACGCAGGCCCGGGTTCGATCCCGAAGGCCAAAGAAAGACTAGCCAAGGCTGTCCTGTCACAAAGGGTAAAGGTGACTCATTCGTCCTCTGATATATAACCGCTGTGCTAACGTCTTGGCGAATTCCCACATGACCCCTGCGCGCCATCCCGACGTTCTTCCCTCGAGTTATGGCCACGACGTGCGTGTGTACGCGCCCGCGCACGCGGAAAGAGAGGAAGGGAATATCAAACACTCCATGGCCTGGAGGAGGAGGAGGAGGAGGAGGAGGAGGAGGAGAAGGAGGAGGACTGGAGAGAGAGGAAAAACACTGACGTGGAGAGAGACAGGTGAAGGAAGATCCAAGTGGAGGAAAACTAGAACGTTAAAATGGTGGAGGCGGAAGAAATGGCGGTGGAGTTGGAAGATATGACGGAAATTAAGATGGTGGTGGGGGGAAAAAAAGTGGAGGAGGAGGTGGAGGTAAAGGAGGTGAAGGAGGTGGAGGAGTGGGTGAAGGAGAAGGAGGTAGAAGGGAAAGAGGAAGAACTGGAGGAGGAGAGGGAGGGAAAGAGGGAAGAGGAAACGGAGCAAGATAAAAAGGAGAAAAGAAAGGAGGCGCTGGAAAAGGAAATGAAACAGGATGCCAGAAGGCAAAGGATCGAGAAAAGAGAAACAGAGAGAGATGCTGGGGAGAGAGAATGGAGGGAGGGAGAGAGAGAGAGAGAGAAGGGGAGAGAAAAAAAAGGGGCGAGAGAGAGAGAGAAGGGGGGAGAGAGAGAGAAGGGGGGAGAGAGAGAGAAGGGGGGAGAGAGAGAGAAGGGGGGGAGAGAGAGAGAGAGAGAGAGAGAGAGAGAGAGAGAGAGAGAGAGAGAGAGAGAGAGAGAGAGAGAGAGAGAGAGGCGAGAGAGAGAAATCTGTGGGGTGGAACAGCAGAACGAAGGGGGGGAGAGGGAGAGAAATCTGTGGGGTGGAACAGCAGAACGAAGGGTCTAGTGAGGAGGCTGTTGGGCGCGATAAACCCATACCGGCAGATAATGCCCCCATTTTATTCTTTTTCTTTTCGTGATGAATACACACTGAATATATAGCCTATGTACAACAAGCATATCCGCTCACCATGACTTTTTCTTTCTTTACAGCAAAGACGACTGGCCGTCCTTACCTGGGATCCCGGAAGGCATGGACTGAGACAAAACGACACATCAGACCGGGAGACAGAAGAGTACCGAAGAGATGGCTGCCAGCATATTTACCTTCAGTTTTGTAATACATTGTATAAGTCCTTCAGACTTCTTAGGAAGTAGCGGGTTGTGACCCGCGCAAGTTTTTCTTTTGTAAATACTTGCAATAAAAAAAAAGCAGAACGAAGGGGGGGGGAGAGGAAGTGAAACGTGAAAAAGAGAATCGGGGGAAGAGATGTCAAGAAAGAGGAATCGACAAAGTGACAATAAAACATGACGAGTGAGGAGAGGGAAGAAGGAAAAGAAACGGCGAGAAGGTGTGCGAGATTGGGAGTGAGAGATGGCTACTGGGAGTGGGAGTGGTGGGGCATGGAGGGGGAGGGGAGGGGAGGCGTTGCCTCCGGGAGCAAAAGTGGAAAGGATGGAAGAAGGGGCACGAGGGGAGATGTGGAAGAGTGGGACAAAATGGAGATGATTGGAAAATAGATACAGCTTAGATAACACGCTTTTAGAGAAAACTGAGTGCGAGAGAGACTTGGGGGTTCTAGTGAGTCCGGACCTTAAAACCAGGAAACAGTGCATTAGCGCCAGGAATAAAGCTAACAGAGCATTAGGTTTCATTGCTAGGACGGTAACGAATAGAAGTGCAGAGGTAATTATTAAACTCTATCTAGCGATAGTTAGACCCATCCTTGACTATGCGGTCAGTTTTGGTCTCCGTCCTACAGAATGGACATCAATTCACTAGAATCAGTACAGAGAAGAATGACCAAAATGATACATGGACTCAGAAATTTGCCTTACGAAGAGAGGCTTAGACACCTTAACTTACATTCTCTGGAAAGACGCAGAGTGCGGGGTGATCTAATAGAGGTGTTCAAGTGGATCAAAGGCTTTAACAAGGGTGATGCAAACAAAGTCATCATATTAAAACAACAGGGCAGGAGATTAATGGTTATAAACTGGACAAATTTAGATTTAATAAGGAAATAGGCAAGGATTGGTTTACTAATAGGGTGGTCGATGAATGGAATAAACTATCAGTTGTTTTAAGAAACGATTAGACAACTTTATGGATGGGGATGACAGGTGGTGATGGATACGGAGCTGCCTAGTGTAGGCCTTATGGTCTCTTGCAGTCTCCTTCGTTCATATGTTAACAAAATGGAGATGGGGGTAGAGAAGGAAGAATAGGACTAGGACGAGTTACACGGACAAATTAACACTTTAACGGTGTTATTCTTAAAAAAAAATATTTCCTTATATAAATCTTATATAAATCCTTGGAAGGGAAATATCTATATAAGGAAAAAATTAAGAATACCACCGTAAGAATCTTACGGTGGTATTCTTAAAAAAATCTTTCCTTATATAAATTTTTTCCCTTCCAAGGATTTATGATTTATATAAGGATTTTTTTTTAAGAATACCACCATTAGTCCTTACATTCTTCTTTCGAAACCTAATCTAATACTACAATATAATTTTTTTAACTATACTGGAATATTTAATTCTAATCGAGGATTTGTAGCTCAGTAAACGTCGAAACGTCTTTCGAAAATTTCAAAAATTGAACAATTGGTGACGTTGGATGGTGGACGCGATTGACGAAAGAGTATTTTGTCACGTTTGTTCGAAGTCGTTAAAAAAAAAAGAAAAAAAAAAGAAAAAAAGAAAAGAAAAAAACATCCCTTACTTCTGGTTGTATCAGAAGTGTCAATTGTAAAATATTTTCCCCCACGTCCATGGGGAGGGAAAAGAGGGGAGAAGAAGGGGAGGGGAGGAGAGGTGTGAGGCTGGCAAGAGAGGGGAGGGGAGGGGAGGGGTGAGACTGGCAGGGGAGAGGAGGGGAGAGGAGGGAAGGGGAGGGGAGAGGAGGGAAGGGGAGGGGAGGGGAGAGGAGGGAAGGGGAGGGGAGGGGAGATGAGGGGAAGGATGGGGGAGGGGTGAGACTGGCAGGGGAGGGGAGGTGCGAGACTGGCAGGGGAGGGGACCTATGAGGTTGGCAGTGGAGGGGAGGGGAGGGGAGAGGAGGGGAAGGATGGGGGAGGTGTGGGGCTGGCAGGGGAGGGGAGGGGGTGGGGGAGTGGGAAGGGGAGGTCGTCGATGCGAGTGACATGTGCAGGAAGGCGTCAACCCGTTATCGGCGGAGGAACCAATCACGCACAGCCGCTGCGATATTGTCACCCATCCACACGTTCACCCATCGTCACCCATCCACACTTCCACCACCCATCGTCACCCACCCTCAACTTCGCTCACCGTCACCCAACTATGCGCTCACTCAGTCACCCACCTATGTATTCACCCACTATCATCCACCCATCAACCTAACAGCTGATTAGGCCTCCCCCACCACGCTTTTGCGACCTCCTCCGGTTTAGACTCTGAACATGGTGATGGCGACGACCAAAACAAATGGGGAAAACTATGCTTTGCTGGCCAAATGGACGCATAGGATGCACATAAATTCGTGGTTCGTACCTTTTATTCTTTAAGGTCCAAAGCTCTTTGT
>NC_134787.1:48931303-48933803 GCF_046742065.1 Oratosquilla oratoria
CTTGATTAGGTGTCCCCAGACATCCGTCACATAATTTCACTTAATCGTAGGTAACAACCTTCGGTAGTCAATTTTTATTCGAATGTAGGTAACCACCAGTCATAAATAAATTAGTAAACAGATAAATAGAATTAAAAATATATACTTTCATAACTGAAAATAACTCGTGCCCAGAGGCTACCCCTTAGTAGAACAGAGTCGGCTGTTCTGACAGAAAAAAATATGAAAATACCGGCCATTGCACTGACAGTCTCAGAGTGCACAGGGAGAGCTGCACTGGGGGGAAATCGCCCGGTGGGTGACGGCCAAAGTGGAATACATCAAGTCTTAACTCGGCAACCGGGTTAACCTCAAGGACTGCGGTGGGAGTTTCCCTCGGCAAAATGCAATAACAGAGGAGGAGAAGGAGGAGGAGAAGGAGGAGGAGGAGGAGAAGGAAGGGGGCGAGGAGGAGGACGAGGAGGTGCAAGGGGAGAAGAACAGGTGGAGGTACAGGAGGAAGAGCAGTAGGGTAGGTAGTGAGGGAGGGGGAAGAAAAGAGGAGCTGGGGAGGAGAGGGGTAGCGGGGGATGGGGTAGCGGGGGTGTGGGGGAGGAGAGGGGTAGGGGGGATGGGGGAGGAGAGGGGTAGGGGGGATGGGGGAGGAGAGGGGTAGGGGGGGATGGGGTAGCGGGGGTGTGGGAGAAGCAGGGGGGAGGAGGGGAGAGCGGGGAGAGGAAGGAGAAAGCAGGTGGAGGAGGGGAACCGGGGAAAGAAGGGGAGCGGGGAGGGGGATCGGAGAGGAGGAGCAGGTGTGTGTGTGTGTGTGTGTGTGTGTGTGTGTGTGTGTGTGTGTGTGTGTGTGTGTGTGTGTGTGTGTGTGCGCGAGAAAGAATTGGATGAAGGAAGGCAGGCGGCTAATTAGGGAGAAAGGTCAAGTGGAAGTTAGCTGCAGGAACACAGGAGCGGGAATCCCCCGTCTCTCTCTCTCTCTCTCTCTCTCTCTCTCTCTCTCTCTCTCTCTCTCTCAATAAACAAAACAATAAAGATGATCTAAAACAGCCTACATTTGGTTTAAGGAAAAACAACAAAATTTACCAATAAAATATATATATAATGATAATAAATACATCAATAAATAAAGGTGGCCCTTTCAGGTCGACTTCTCAGTTGAACAACATCATCTGATTTAAATCTGAATTTATTCTGAATAAAAGTGCCTCTCATTTGTAGACAAACACGCTCTCTCTCTCTTTCTATATATACAGTATATATATATATATATATATATATATATATATATATATATATATATTTTTGTGTGTGTGTGTGTGTGTGTGTGTGTGTGTGTGTGTGTGTGTGTGTGTGTGTGTGTGTGTGTGTGTGTGTCCTTTTCACAAACACGAGACACTGTGCAAACTGCATTCTGGCAATTTATAACACTAACTTTGGAAAAAGAAAATGACTTAAGAACAGTGTAATTTAAATATAACTGTAAAGGGGCGACTGGAAGGGCAGAAAGAGGGACAGACGAGGAGGAAGAGGAGGAGGAAGGTGAGAAAGAAAGATGAAGAAGGTGGAAAGGAGGAGGAGGAGGGGGAGGAGGAGGAGGAGGAGGAGGAGGAGGAGGAGAGGAGGAAGGAAGAGGAAAGGGAGGAAAAGGAAAAAGAGGAAGGAAAGCAGGAGACATAGGATGAGTAAGACGAGGAGGAAGATGAGGAGGAAAATAAGGATAAGGAAGATGAGGAGACGGAGGAGGAGGAGGAGGAGGAGGAGGAGGAGGAGGAGAAGGTTAAGGAGGAAGAAGGTGGAAAAGGAGGAAGATAGGAGGATGAGGAGGAAAGGGGGGAGGGAAGAGGAAGAGAGGACAGGGTCAGGGTGGAGGAGGAAGAGGAAGAGGAGGACGAAGGGAAGAACGAGAGGAACAACGAGGAAGAGTCGAGGAGGACAAGGGGAAGGATGATGAAGAGGACGAGGAGGACAACGACGAGAAGCATAAGAAGTAAGACGAGGACAATGAGGATGAGAACGACGAGGAAAAGGACAACGAGCAGGACGAGGAAAAAACACCGAGGAGGACAACGACGAGGAGAAATATGCAATGGCGGTGGCGCCCGTGACGCGAGGGTCCCGCCTAGCCGTGCCTTGCCTTGCCTGGGCAGAGACGGACACACCACGAGTCGTGGCGGCCCGATATGGTCACGAAGACTGAGCCATGGGGCACCGACACCACACGAATAGGACCAGGAACAGGGGGAAGAGGAGAGAAGACGAGGAGAGAAGAGGAGAAGGAGGAGAAGGAGAGGGAGGAGAAGGAGAGGGAGGAGAAGGAGAGGGAGGAGAAGGAGAGGGAGGAGAAGTAGAGGGAGGAGAAGGGGAGGGAAGAGAAGGAGAGGGAGGAGGAGAGGGAGGAGGAGAGGGGGAGGAGAGGGGGAGGAGAGAGGGGAGGAGAGAGGGGGAGGAGAGGGGGAGGAGGAGAGGGAGAAGAGAGGGGGAGGAGGAGATGGGGAAGAAGAGGAGA
>NC_134787.1:48941303-48988803 GCF_046742065.1 Oratosquilla oratoria
CTCTACTACCCTCACGGTTGAAGGTGAAGAGCGGTTGAAACCCCTTTTCCTCGCCGAACTGATAGTTCCACGGCTGAGCATGCAACGGAAATACATTTAGGGAAGGCAAGGGGACCCCCCTCCTCCTCCTCCCACTACCGACCCTCGCCCGACCGTCCACAATTCCTTTCGCTTTGGATACGTTCAACCAAAGTGCCCGTTCTTCCCCGGGCAAGCACCACTGTGCAAACAAACAGCGTCGTAAAACACCCAAAAATCTCTTCCGTAAAGACCCAGACACGCAGAATACACGTGCGCACGCACGAACACACACCCACACGCACGCGCGCACACACACACACACACACACACACACACACACACACACACACACACACGAGACCCGCTGAGCGAGAGATCATAAATGTTATTACTATCGACATCCTTTCGGGCTTTCCTGCCAAGCTGTGCTCCACAGACAAACGACCGCAGGAACACCGACTGCGAACAGACACTTCATCCAAACGGCTGCCACCGACAGAGCCAGCCCCCACCCCCGCCCCCGACACCGCCTCCGCCGCCGTCCACGGCAGCTGCGACCGCCTCTTCTCCTCCTCCTCCTCAACAGCAGAACGGCGGATGTGGTACGTCGTTTAATTTCGTAAACACATCCCCGTCCGCCGTCTCCGTTCGCGCGCCGACGCCTCCGCGGATGAGGACCTCACGAGCCCAGCCGGCAGCGGAAAGGGGGGGAGGCAGGAAGACAGAAAGGGAAGAGAGGGGAGAGGATTGGGAGAGAGGGGAGAGGATTGGGAGAGAGGGGAGAGGATACGGAGAGAGGGGAGAGAAAGAGGAGAATAAGGTGGGGGAGGCGGGGAGTAGGATTGGGGGTGGGAAGGAAAGAGGGGTAGAGAGAGGGAGAGGAAGGGAGAGGAAGGGAGAGGGGGTGAGTAGGATTCAGGGTGGGAAGGAGGTGGGGGAGGGAGAGGAAGAGGGGGCGAGTAGGATTGGGGTGGGAAGGAAAGAGGTGGGAGAGAGGGGATGAGTAAGATTGGGGGTGAGTAGAACTGGGGGTGAGTAGGACTGGGGGTAAGTAGGATTGGGGGTAAGTAGGACTGGGGATGAGTAGGACTGGGGATGAGTAGGATTGTGGCTGAGTAGGACTGGGGGTGAGTAGGACTGGGGGTTGAGTAGAATTGGGGTTGAGTAGGACTGGGGGTGAGTAGGACTGGGGGTGAGTAGGACTGGGGGTGAGTAGGACTGGGGGTGAGTAGGACTGGGGGTGAGTAGGACTGGGGGTGAGTAGGACTGGGGGTGAGTAGGAATGGGGTTGAGTAGGATTGGGGGTGAGTAGGATGGGGGTAGGAAGGAAAGAGGAGGGGAAAAGGGGAAGGTGACGAGTGAGGAGGGATAGGGGGAAGAGGGAATATGGAGAGACAGATGAAGGGAGGAAGGGAGAGGGTGTGGGAAAAGAGTGGATAGGGAGAGGGGAATAAGAGAGGGGAAGTGAGAGGATAATGCGAGAGAGGAATACAGGAGGGGAAAGTGAGAGGAGAATGCGAGAGGGGAATAAGGGAAGGGAAAGTCAGAGTGAAAGTGAGGAGGAGAGGGAATGGGAGAGGGGAATGGGAGAGGGGAATGGGAGAGGGGAAGTGAGAGGGAATGTGAAGGAGCGTGAGAAAAGGAGGAGGGAAGATGAAGGAGGAAAGAAGAGGGAGAGGGAGGGAGGTGAAACAGACAGACAGACGGACAGATATATATATATATATATATATATATATATATATATATATATATATATATATATATATATATATGAGAGAGAGGGAAAGAGAAAGGGGGAGGCTGGTAGGAATGGGGGGGAACTACAGAGGTTTTCAATCATGACCCCTGACGCACGCGCACTTGGACTCCAAACCTCGAATGGTGCCCCGCAGCGCATCGCGCCCGCGCGCACACACAAACAAAGGAGCCCATGCCAATGCCCGTGTTTACAAAGCCGGGGTCTCACGGGCGGCGCCGCCAGGTGTACACACGCACACGTGCACATGTACACACACGCACACAACGGTTCGAGTTCGATACCCGTTCAGGGTTGAAAAGCATCAGTGCAATGCAAGCTGGTACCCATCTCTACTTAGCTTTCGTGTGTGTGTGTGTGTGTGTGTGTGTGTGTGTGTGTGTGTGTGTGTGTGTGTGTGTGTGTGTGTGTGTGTGTGTGTGTGTGTGTGTGTGTGTGTGTGTGTGTGTGTGTGTGTGTGCGAGCACGCGCCCGTGTGTAGACGAATAGAATCGCCAGATGACAGCCAGATACAAAGAAAAAGGAGAAACACCGGGTCTGGAAGAGGTCCTCCGAAGTAAAACCTAACCCCCCCTTACCCCCATTTCCATTCATCAGCAATTCTTATCTCTTCCTTCGTTACAATGTCTCGTTCAGGTACGGGTCCAACGACAGGCTGCGAATACGCTGCCCAGTGTCACCCCGTTCACCTCGTTTTCCCTTTTATTTACATCTTCCTTAAGCAGTTTCCAAATCCTCTTAGGAGAAGCCCCAATCCTTCTCAGAGGTCCTAAAGACTGTCCAGGGACCCGATGCCCTTCTATGACGTGTCCTTCAGGTGAAGTCGCTGGCCTTCGATCAGTTTGGTGCAGTGACGTACACAACACATAAAACATTTACGGATATACACTAAGAATATATGATGGCGTGTTTGGTCCTAGCTGATGTGGTCTCGCTGACGAGCTGCACTTTAAAAATGTGTAAATTCAACATGATAAAACACGTGAACATGATGTTAAATAATATTGCTTACCTTCTATACAACTACGGTATTTTTTTTTTTTTTTTTTTTTTTTTTGGAAGATCAGGTAGAAGATTTACTGCTGGCTACACAACGTTCGAAAATAATTTAAGACTTTTTCCCTCCCAAAAAAAAAAGTTACCAGAATATACAACGTCCTAACCCATGAGCAGTACGGCTAACTAATGATCTACGTCTTCACGCTTTGGTCTCGGGCCAACAGTAATTCTAAACTGTGTATGTTACTGTGTACACTTGTTGACAAAGCTTCTCTCTCTCTCTCTCTTTCTCTCTCTCTCTCCGAACCACCTTCTCGGAACTTTAACCTATCTCATAACATAATAGCATAAAAAAGGAGATTGCAAGAGACCATAAGGCCTACACTAAGTAATTTCATGTCCATGACCACCTATTAATAAATTTATCTAACCTTCTCTTAAAACAACCGATAGTTTCAGCGCTCAGTGCATGGTTACCAAGTCATTTCCATTCGTTGACCACTCTATTGTTCTTGCCTATTTCCTTCTTAAATATAATTTTGTCAATTTTAAATTCCATTACTGTAAGTCCTACCCTGTTGCCGGTACCGAGTTTAATTCATAATTTTCAAAATATTTCTACTTAATACAAGGTCACAATAAGTCGCTGTGGTGTGTTAGAAATGAACCCGGTCTCGTGAGGACGAAGGTCACGGTTCGAGCTTCAAGGACAACCAATGACAATCATTATCCGTTTACTTCGGAGATTTCCTCCTAGTGACCCTGATGAATAACAATTGTCTCAACTTTTCCAATGGATAACAGACGTGTAATACCAACCCAATATTCACCAGGTTGGTGTGAAATGACTAATCTACTTGATCTAGAGTTGCCCGGTCCAGGTGACTGCTTCGGCCGCAGGTAAGCGTCACGTGGCTTAAGCTCCAATCAGATTAACCGACTGTTCTCTGACTGCCCATCAATTTTAACCACCAGACAGAAATAATCGTATTTGTATATTTTCCCAGTCCTACGACATTACCTCTGACCCGAGGAGTGTGGCGGGATTGAGGGATGGCCTTTCGTCCAAGAGGTGCTTAGACGAGACAAAGGAATGGGATTTTGAATTGGGTATGGGATGGGTGCATGTATTGACCAGGCCATCCCATTTACAAGAAGAACAAGATCTTTTGGTATGTACATGAGACAACCACAATCCAATTCAAAAAAATACATTAAATCGTTCAACGCGCACATATGCAAACACCAAAGTATACGTGTTATGGTCACATTTGCCTTTCTCTTTGACATTCACCAACATCTGACGGTGACTGGGTCTCGTAAAGGCAGAATCCCGCAAGGAACGCTTTCTTGCATCTCCAATTGGCATCTGTGGAAGAAACTTTGCTTCTATTCGTTTCCGAATTCTCACAACAACATCCAGAAAACAAAATTCTGTTTAAACCTTCATCGCTTTCTCTTTTTCTTCTTTTAACGGCGAAAACCAAAACATGTTATTCATCTTAACGCATTCCGTCCATATTCGATTATAAAAACAAACTAATTAGAAATTTTGATAAATCAAGAACATAAGAATTCTTCATCAAAGTCTTTTTCGAGTATAACGAATCCATAACGGATAATAAATATACTATAACGTTAACTTTTTCTTTTCCTTTCGTCTTTTTCTTTGACAAAGAGACGTTACCCATTGCCAACGGCTTAACACGGACCAAAGGATTACAAAGGAGGATGCCGACAGGAGACCTTTTGTTCCATAACTAGGTCGGAGAATTTTTTTATATATATATATATATATATAATAAATGAAACAAGTAAATAAATAAATAGGTAAAGTTAGATAATAAACACAAATAATTATAAATGATAATCAAGCAAACAATAAACAAAGACTTATAATAACAAATAAATAACAAAATAAATGGCAGGCATTACAGCATCTTGCTTAGGTGTTTATCTGTCTTCCAACAGACTGAAATAGTCTGGTGTTGGAAATAATTAAACCAATAAAGGGTTTCATTTGATTGAATTGGTTCACAGATTCAGTTTCTTCATCCCAGAGTCCCTCATTACCCGAAAAAAATCATCTGGCGACGACAACGTCAAGAACACCACAGCGATGAAGACCTGGTGTCAGATAATTAAAATATATATATATATATATATATATATATATATATATAGATATGTATATATATATATACATATATATATATATATATTTTTATATATATATATATATATATATATATATATATGAGAGAGAGAAATGGGTGGGGAAGGGCAAACGAAGATGTGTTGGGAATAGAGTTTATTGCCCTACCGTTTCAACCAACTTTGGTCTTCTTCAGAGGACATGTTGGTCGAAATGTTTGGGCAATAAAATATTCCCAACACATCTTCGTGTGCCCTTCCCTACCCATTTCTCTCTCATTTGTCTGAAATAATTTATATATGTATGTATGTATATGTATGTTGAGACATTCTGACAGGTTGACGTAAGCGGAATAGGAAACACAGGAGTCTTAGTCTTGACTAAGACTCCTGTATTTCCTATTCCGCTTACGTAATATATATATATATAATATATATATATATATATATATATATATATTTTATCTATATACACACACACACACACATTGTGCGAGTTTTTCAAGTTCATACAACCGCCAAGGAATTGAAGACATGATGAACAAAAATACACAAAGACACGTCACTTTAGCGCACTTTTCACTCGAATTAAGTCATCTGGCAACAGGCAGCACAAAATATATAAATGATGCCACCGGATCAAAGTGGTAAAAATAATAATTCAGCTATTTGGAGAAATGTACACTCCTTCACGCCTTCCAAACACTCCTTCACTATAATGATAAACTCTAAAGACTTCATTCTGGCAAACTATACACCATCTTAGGAGACGAAACATCCCCATAATGATAAAAATCTACTTGTTCAATGACTGCATCTTCGGCGCAAACAACCCCAAACTACTTTGACAAACCACCCACCCACTCCCACGTTGCATCACCCGAGGAATAAAGGAATAAAAATAAAGAAAACGATCATGATAAAAGATTGAACAAGGAGATGTTAAAAAAAAAAAATAATAATAATAATAAGATGATAAGATCGTCCTCATTGGGCAAAAACAAAGCACCACCCATCCACTCCCACGTTGCATCACCCGAGGAATAAAGGAATAAAAATAAAGACAACGATCATGATAAAAGATTGAACAAGATGTTTAAAAAATAAATAAATAAAATAATAAAATGATAAGATCGTCCTCGGTGGGCGACAACAAAGCGACATTCCGCTTGGGCAATAATCTCCTTTGTCTTGCCTTAACCTCCTCGTTCTCGTCCTTTCGTCCTTATGGTGGGCTTGTCCTCAGGAGGCAGGATGACATCTTCAGCATCGAGCACCACCTTTGTCTACAACCTCATCATAAGCCCGAAGGCCTGGCCGACACCTAACCACCTCTGGCATCTTGTTCTAACTGCACCATTCGATTTCATTCAGCTAAACCAGCTCCTTACCCTTCTTCCCCAGACATGTAATCATTTCGATAAACATCTTCAAGACGGATAGCGTTCTCGACACATTTTGTCCTGCAGAGCGTCTGATAGGCCACCCTTGAAAATACAAAATTAACAAATAAATACATAAAAAAAAAAAATGCCGGGAAACAAAATTTGTTACCCAGCAATTTCCTTTTATATATATTTATCTATTATCTATTCATTTGTGTTTTGGGTATATGTATGTATGTAATGTTCTCAACTCATTCCGAGTGAGGTTCGGCCCTTTCCCCTCACCCCGGCCCAGGCGGAGCGAGATGTCCATGGGTCCCCTTCACGTCCCCAATACTCGAGGGACTCCTGCCCTCCACTGAATGCAACCGTTTCGCGTTAGTCGTCATAAAATCTAACGAGTGCCATCACTGCAATGGTATAACAATGAATAAATGAACAAAAATATAAAAAAGGAATCAAATTATTTGAATTAATCAATGAAGTTGTATAAGAAATTATAATAAATAAATACAAAATAAACAACGACAAGGTACAGACGCTTCTATTCGCCCGTGGCACGACCCTCAGGCCGACGACGGGGTTCAAGGTCAGCCGCAGGAGGCGGAGGCGGTGGCGTCTGCGAAGCCGAGTGAAGCCGTGGAAATCCCCCACACAGGAGGGGGTTAGGGGTGAGGGAGGGTTTTGACATCAAACCTCGAGAGGCAAATCTACCATCCCTCGAGACAACGGTTGCGACACTACCCTTACGATCTCTTTGTATGTATGTATGTATATATATATATATATATATATATATATATATATATATATATATATATATATATACATATATATATATATATATATATATATACACACACATACATACCGGTATATATTTCGTTCTCTCTCTATTGCTATCACTATCTCCAGCTCTCTATACCTCTACCTCTCGACCTATACCTACATTTCTCTACCTCTACTTCACATCTGCCTCATCTCTATCACCCACGCACACACAAAACAGATTAATATGCGATATAAAAAATGTCAGACAAGATGAGCAAAATGGGGAAAAAATAAAAAAAAGCAAAACAAAGAGGTTTGTTCTTAGCTGAGGAAAAGGACAGCAAAAGGTGCAGCAGGAGCACTGCCTTAGCCAGGCCATGTACATACAGTATACATATACATACACATACGTACATGCATACATCCAGAACACACTAACTCAAAGACTTATTCATGACGTCACCACCATACGCTTGTACACCGCACCTTCGCCCCATTCCTTTCAGACACTGTTTACGATGCACTTCGCTTGTTCCAAGTCTTTGAAAATTTATATGCAGGAATAGGGACCCACGACGGTATCTCCAAGTGGTACTCCGAAATGGACGTCGGTGGGAATCTTCTCCCTCTACAAAACGTGTCGACACCCTCGCTTCCATACAGAGGTACTGCCTCGAAGGGCTGGTATTCGGTCTCCTGACCGGGCCCAGAATTTCTATTAAATTCGACTCTATTCCAATTCGTCTCTAGTAACCAGCGCTTCTATTCCATGGGGCAATGTCGTGCCGTAGATGGTAAAGAAGAAATTTACAGAGGGCAGTAGAATGGAGGAATAATTGACTAATCTCCACTCACAGTAGAATGTCACGGTACTCTGATCCGTAGGGTCACTGAAGTCGCTGAAAACAATGCATAAATCTTCAACACTCGATATACGGAGGAATTTCGACTGTATATACAGTACATCCTCCATGTTTTCGCAGGACAACTGACAACAAGCGACTATATCTGTCCTTCTACAAATTGACAGAAATGTTCCACGATGATAAAATAGACAACAGTCGAACGTTTCTTTCCCGAAAGATCTACAGGACGGCCCGACGACCGCTGTCAGTCGCTGTGAGACTTCGAACTTCCAGTATGTGAAACTCGAGGTATGAGAAATAGTGGAGAAAGATGCATTTGCATTAAAAAAAAAAAATCTACAGCAATCAGCTGTTGCAGCAGGGACCGGGCGACCCTTCACTTCCCGCCACAATTGTGTGCAAGGGGAAGGGGGGTGGACAAGTGCCCCTTCACCCCCGCCTCCCCTCAAGTGCCCAGAGACGCGTGCGCGCGCGCGCGCGAGAGAGAGAAAGAGAGAGAGAGAGAGAGAGAGAGAGAGAGAGAGAGAGAGAGAGAGAGAGAGAGAGAGAGAGAGAGAGAGAGAGAGGGGGAGAGGGAGAGAGGAAGGTTGAGAGCGAGTTTGGTGCCTGTATCTGCTTTGACTCAGCCGACTCCCTTATAAGGGCGACTGCAACTTTGGTACATACAAAAGAGCGACTTGGGACAATGCCAGGCAATCATGGGGAGGAGCTTGGGAGTAAGTGCCAGACTAAAACAGCTGACTGTAGCAGCCGTTAGTAAGGCTCATTTCTTTCCTTCCCACTCTGAGACAGACAGACAGACAGACAGACAGAGATATATATATATATATATATATATATATATATATATATATATATATAGAGAGAGAGAGAGAGAGAGAGAGACTACGCGCACGCACGCACGCACACACACACACACACATAGTGTGTGCAAAAACCATACACGAATTTAAGAACAAATTAGACAGAGCGAGGTATAGAGACTGGACACCACGAGCGTAGCTCCCCTTCCCGTAAGATACAACTAAGTAAAACAGACACAGACACAGACGCAGACACCTTTAAGACAAAAGAATGTATCCTTGGGCAGAACAAAAACAGTGAAGTGCCCCACAAGGATGAAGGGGCTCATCAAGTTGGCTTAACCACCACCCTCCTCCTCCAAGTCCAGGGTTTACCATCCAAATGAATAAAATCATACCTGAACAAGAATAACTTAAGAAATTACTTAATACAATAAACCCCTCGGCGTAATATACTAAAAAAATAAAAATGGTCAGTAAATAAACAAATAAATAAAGGAAGATCAAGAAATAAGCTTCAATTCATTCTAGGTGCCGTCAGATGATTTTATTTAGCTGAGGGCGAACCCCTCGGGTTGAACTGGTTCAAGGCAGTCTCTTCCTGTGGATAGGGTTAACCATATCCACATAGACTCCACTCCCCTATCCTTCCTCTACTCCCTCACACCAACCAACCACGCGAGACAAGGGGGGCGGCAATGGACTCTACGACGGAGGTCAACGGTAGACGCACCACCACTACTTGACCATCCCAAAATAAATCACCCAATCACACGAGTGGAGGGAAGAAGGGAGGGGGAGGGAGGGAAGAAGGGAGGGAGGGAGGGAAGGAGGGAGGGAGGGAAGGAGGGAGGGAGGGAAGGAGTGAGAGAGGGAAGGAGTGAGAGAGGGAAGGAGGGAAGGAGTGAGGGAGGGAAGGAGTGAGGGAGGGAAGGAGTGAGGGAGGGAAGGAGGGGGGGCGGGGGCGGAAGGGGAGAGAAATAACAACATCACCATAAGCCTTCTCAATAGTTACACTAAGAACAAAAGCTGTATAGAAAAAAAATTAATCTCTTTCATGATCCCTATTCCGCAGCTTTCATTGTTGACGCCAGCGCAATTCATCGCCCCCCCATCCTTCCTATTGTTTCAGTTCCCTATTTTTCCAGCTCCTTCACTCTCCCCTTCGCATTTACTCTAGTTTCTTTCATTGAAATACCATCAAGGGCAAAGAGGCCGCTGAACGATGTTTTCTGCTCTTTGTACGTTCTACAACGCGCGAAAGATCTTCCATTTTTTTTCTTTTCTTCCTCTACGTGGAACCCGTAAGACCTTTTCACTTGTCTCAAAACGAGATGTGAAAAATAAATTGAAAGCCCGAAACAAGTGAGAGTAATATGCTACACATGAATGAATGAATGAATGAATGAAAAATAAATGAATGAATATGTATATATATATAATATATATATTATATATATATATAATTTGTTTGTGTGTCATAAATCTCCCTCCACTAAATCTACATAAAACTGTAAAGCTTTAACTTAAATCAAACCTGCCAAGTTTATCACAGAGATGCGATACACTAAAGAAAATGCTACAGGAAACCCTCGTTACTACCATACATGAAGTCTAAGGGCATTGCAACTCATCAAGCCACCCCCCGTCTCCCACCCCCCGCCTCGCATACCCTGACGAAGCGAACGCATAATTCCTCATACTCAACGCACGACGCAGGCACTGATCTCGGTACGTCCTCGGAAGAACATCCGCATTCCTGCGCACTCCTGACGTAGCTACGCTGTAGGTCGCACTCGACCTGAATCATCCTAGTTATATCACAAGTATAAGGACTGTTGCAAGGTTTATCTCCTATTCGAAATAATAACTATAAAGTACATGGTCATCAAAGCGCGCGCGCGCGCGCACACACACAAATATATATAATGTACCATACCAAAGTGACTTTCCTATTTGTACGTGGGGAGGGCCAAACCAAAGTATACACCCATCCCACCACTCAAAACTCATTCATTTCTATATAATTACCGTACAAATTTAAATCTGGGGAAACTAATTTCACGAAAATACGTCAATAAAGTAACTGGTATGAAAAATATCTAAATGGTGCTAACCTTGTTTTTTTTTATTCTATTTAATTTATTTGTTATTTTTTCTTATTTATTTTTATTTATTTATTGATTTTTTTTTTTTTTTTTTTTTTTTTTTTTTGAGAGAGAGAGAGAGAGAGAGAGAGAGAGAGAGAGAGAGAGAATCGACCGGGACGCTGTCACTCCCAAGGAAAACCCGACGCAGCTCCGTGGAACCCCGACATCGCGACGCTCCTACGCTACTGACGCAGCTCTGACCGAAACAGGCCAAAACTCTTCAAAGCCTCCATGACCTCACTTTCCCAAAACGGGGTGTTGCCACGCTCTCAAAATGACCAAATTCACTTATCAAGAATAAAACATATCTATGTATTTTTCCAACAATTAACGCTTTCTTATTAGATGTTAATTATACCTATCGTTTACCTATACACAACCGACGACCAGTCACACAAAATAAAACATGATAAAAATAGTATATATTTGAGTATCCAGTGGGGTCTATGTCATGGCTGGTGGTGCAAGACTGGTGGTCGCACAACAAAATGGTTGGGAACTACTTCTCTATTCCCGAACTACAACACGTGTGTAGTGCAACTACCTACAGAGCCCCTTTGACCACTAACGAGTAACGAGATTTGCAGGATCTCCCAAGTGCCCAAGACCGACCGATTCTCTTCGGCTAAGAGGAGTCACCACGAGACCAAAGGCGTCTTGGATCAACAACGATTCCCTTGTGACCGGAGGTCTTCCTTCTGATGAAGAAAAGAGACTGGTCTTCGCCAGAATAAAATCATACAAAGCGCGTCACCAGGCTTAAGAGGTTCCGGGCCTTTCTTTGGCATGTAAGGCTTCTGCTGGATCCGCCCACCGTACAGTCTGCCGGAAGGCGATTGCATTCACCAGTGCCTTTACTCGCGTCTCCGTCACCAAAGGAGTCCCCCCTCCTTTCTAGGGAGAATAAATCTTGAGATCAAACAGAGGCCGGATAAAGAAAAGGGAATTTTTTTCAATCTCGGGTAAAAAGACGAAACAATGGAGCTCGGTATCTACATGAACACACGTAGACTTACGTGCGCGCGCGCGCGCGCGTGTGTGTGTGTGTGTGTGTGTGTGTGTGTGTGTGTGTGTGTGCGCGCGTACGTGTGTGACAGAGAGAAGGGGAAGAAAAAAGGAAATAAAAGAGAAAAACAATAAAGAGAAAACGGAAAAAGAGAAAGATAAAGGAAGAGAAAAAGGAAAAATATAATATGATTGTTTAATTTTCTACTGATTCTCTCTCTCTCTCTCTCTCAAACAGACACGTGTTCGCGCCGATGCACGTGGATGAGTTCGTGTGTGCGTCCTTTGGGTTACAAGAGCGCCTGCACACCCGTCAAAGCAGAGGCCAAAGTTTAATAACAATACTCCGGAGTACCTCTGCTTCAAACCCACAAAGCGCAGGCGACCATTTTCAGAAACGGTACAACTTTACTTTGCAATCCTCCATTATGACGTGGCAATGACCTAGGACGACTTATTACATGCCTACGACAAATCCAGCAGATACGAGCCTAAAAGCTTAAAAAAAAAAAAAAAAAAAAAAAAAGTTATATGAAGCCATGTCGCTATATGCAAAAAAGTTTCGGTCACAATCGGCAACTTTTGCTAAACATGAACGAAACGTTTAGGGACTGGAGGCACATCTAATATCGCGAAACGCACACATAAACGGCCCTTTGAACCCTTTATTCGTCTGGTGAAGTCTGCTGCAGGCTTAGGCCAAAAATGCAATTTTCAACCCAGGACCCCCTGGAGAAAGAGGGGTCTCGCCCGTTCAACATACTGTTCAGCTTCAGGTCCACCCCCTATGCAGAATAAAATCCTCAAACACAAGCCCGAAACAAAGTGAAATGATCGGACTGAAATGAAATATTTCGCTCTAAAGTGAGTTTAACAATTCTACACAAGTTAGTTTGGTGGAGGTAGAAGTAAAGGTGAAAGTGGAGGGGGAAGTGGAGGTGAAAAACACCTCCCCCCCCTCCATCCCCTTAGAACTCCTTTATCATGGCGACGAACTCCATAGTTCCTGTCGCCAGACGATTTCATTCAGGCGAGTGACGGGGGTGGGTGAGGAGATCGCCCAAGTCCAAGTGGACAAAAGCGCACCGCCGAAACCAGACCAAATATGGGGCACAATACTCCTCCTCCTCCGCTCAGCCAAACACCATACTGGATAGATAGATGGATGGATGGAGCGGGGGGAAGGGGGTGGGTGGGGGGAAAAGGGAAGGGAAGGGAGGGTGAGAGGGGAGGGGAGGGTGAGAGGGGAGGGGAGGGTGAGAGGGGAGGGGAGGGTGAGAGGGGAGGTGAGGGTGAGAGGGGAGGTGAGGGTGAGAGGGGAGGGGAGGTGAGGGTGAGAGGGGAGGGGAGGTGAGGGTGAGACGGGAGGGGAGGGGAGGGTGAGAGGGGAGGGGAGGGGAGGGGAGGGGAGGAGAGGAGAGGGGAGGGGAGGAGAGGAGAGGGGAGGAGAGGAGAGGGGAGGAGAGGGGAAGGGAGGAGAGGGGAAGGGAGGTGAGGGGAAGGAAGGGGAGGGGAGGGGAAGGAAGGGGAGGGGAGGGGAAGGAAGGGGAGGGGAGGGAAGGGGAGGGGAAGGAAGGGGAGGGGAAGGAAGGGGAGGGGAAGGAAGGGGAGGGGAAGGAAGGGGAGGGGAAGGAAGGGGAGGGGAAGGAAGGGGAGGGGAAGGAAGCGGAGGGGAAGGGAAGTGAGGAGAGGGGAGGGTGCGGAGTGGAAGTGAGGAAGGGGAATGGAAATGAGGAAGAGGAGTGGAGGTGAGGAAGGGGAGTGGAAATGAGGAAGGGGAGTGGAAATGAGGAAGGGGAGTGGAAATGAGGAAGGGGTGGGGAAACGAGGAGGGGGGAGTGGAAATGAGGAAGGGAGTGGGAATGAGGAAGGGGTGGGGAAACGAGGAGGGGGAGAGGGGTAGGAGATGGATAGGAGAATGGGATGGGGGAGGGGGAGGTAGAGAGATTGGTCGAATGAACATAAGAATGAAGGAGACTGCAAGAGACCATAAGGCCTACACTAGGCAGTTCTGTGTCAATTACCACCTGTCATCCCCATCCATAAAGTTGTCTAACCGTTTTTTAAAACAACTGATAGTTTCAGCACTCGCTACACGGTTACAAGTCTATTCCATTCGTGGACCACCCTATTAGTACCAATTCTTGCCTATTTCCTTCTTAAATCTAAATTTATCCAGTTTAAATCCATTACTGCGAGTCCTGCCCTGTTGCCTTATCGCAGACTTCCTTCTTCGACAAAGCCTCCGTCGGGCAACTACAGCTGCTGCTGTTGCACTCGAGGAGGAGCTGTCTGTCCCTTAAAGGAGTCTATCTAATCGCTACCTGGATCCGCACCTCCTTTCCAGGACGTAGCATTTCCAGTTGACGATCTCTCTCTGACTAATGCCAGAGATACCTCTTCACTTGAGGCTAAAAGGAGTTGCAGACACTTCGTTCAACTCCTGTGTGTGAAAGGAAGTAACCGTACACACTGCGGCCGCAACCGTATTTTCCATTTCGAAGACCGCGCGAATGTCTTCAGCTCTGGGACGGCAGCCATCTTAATTTTAATCCTGATACTCCTTTCCTTTTTCCTTCCCCCACCCACTTCCTTTCCATAGGGAACCTAAGCATAAGAACCCTACAATGGTGCTTTCTGTCCCCAATAACTCTCTCTCTCTCTCTCTCTCTGTGTGTGTGTGTGTGTGTGTGTGTGTGTGTGTGTGTGTGTGTGTGTGTGTGTGTGTGTGTGTGTGTGTGTGTGTGTGTGTGTGTGTGTGTGTGTGTGTGTGTGTGTGTGTGTGTGTGTGTGTGTGTGTGTGTGTGTGTGTGTGTGTGTGTGTGTGTGTGTGTGTGTGTGTGTGTGTGTGTGTGTGTGTGTGTGTGTGTGTGTGTGTGTGTGTGTGTGCGCGCGCGCGCGCGCGGTCACGGCCACGTGGGACTGTAAGATCATGACGGAGAGGCGCTGGCTCCTGCGCTTGGGCCCCGATGCGCAATTATCATCCGTGCGGGACCACCTCTGTTGCTGCTTACGAAATATCGCACCTTCATCTCAAGAGCTGTGATCTATTCGAAATAAAACTTCCTTGGAAAAAATAAATAAATAAATAAATAAATAAATAAATAAATAAATAATAATAATAATAATAATGACAACGATGAAATTATAGTAACAACTATAACGGATAAAATAATAGTGATAAAAATAACAATAACAATACGTTCTTGCCTCTAGTTTAACCAATTGGAAAACCCGCAGCCCCGGAGTGGGTGGCAAGGGTCCTCGGAGCCTCCCATAAACATCTCCAGTTGTCTGTGTCATACTACCGTGTGAAATTTTTACGTCACCAGCTTATCGTAGCAGCAAGAGGACAGGACGTCGCTGCTGACAGCTATGTGAAAATATGAAATATTTCCGAATTTAAACTGAGAGATCGAACCCAGTCCGGAGACCGAGTGTCAGCCCCTCGGGCCTGCACCTCTAGATGGAGGCGAGTGTTGACATGTTTTCCGAAGACTGGCGGCAGGGAGACGATTCTCTCTGACATCCCTCAATGTAAGGACACAAGAGTATATGTATAAAGATAATAAAGTTTGCATGTGTTATGCGCCGTGCGATATCTGGCTTATCTTGATACAGGTACACCCATGACACGAAGGTAAGGCTTTTCATATATTTGTTTTATTTATTCTTTTGTTTATTTTTATTTATCTTTTAATCTATTTACCGATTTATTATCATTATATTCTATTAATTATTATTATCATTAGTTATTTATTTATTCATTTATTTATTTATTTATTTATTGGTATATATGTATGGAGGAAGAACTCGTCCGCCGACCACGACAAAGACGCGCCTCGTTTCAATCGCCGCGGTTCAATGACCATGTAATTCAATGGAGCCGTTCACACACAACTGCGCAGTTTTTCCTTGACTATGCGGTACCACCGCAGTTTTCGCGAGGCTCAAGCCGCTAGTGTGAACAGGGCGACGTACGGGGGACCCGCTCTCTCACAGTTCCAACACGGTGACACACTTGAAGGATTTTCTTCTGGCTAAGGACAGACGATTCTAAGCAGCTGAGGGAGCAACTTTCGTCCACATTGGGCTATTTTCCCTCCAACCTCCGATTAATCGGCGGTACTACCCACCTCCAGAACTTTTACAGTCATAAAATCATTATGGTAAACTATTTTGTTTTTTCAATAATTTACAAAGAATGTCGTTTAAAATGCTGGAGGAAAATTGTTTTCCTCCAGATTCCTTCCCGATAGCTGCGGGATCTGATCCAACAGTCGGAGGAAAAATAGCCCAGTGTGATAAGACCTTTAGTGAAATTAACAATGTAAACGTTTCCTACCCACTCCTCTCCTGCGCCAACACTTTCAGAACCACCTCCTCGTCCATGTCCCTTTCCGTCGACCTCTTCCTTTCATCCCAATCCACTTTGGCTCTAACACAACTCTGACAAAGTTTCTTCATCTGTACTCCCCGTATGTCACAACTATCTTACCGTCTCAGCTGTGTCAGTCATGTTTTCACTCATACTCACCTTAAACATACACACACACACATACACACGACTCGATGGCGCAGTGGTAGAGTTCCCGCCTGCCACTACGGCGGTCCTGGTTCGAATCCCACCTAGGGCTGAAATAATTTCAGTATCGCTGCGCTGCGAGTCATTACTCCAACTCTCATATATACCCATATATCGGGTATATATGAGCTCTCCTTCTGGAGGGTACTAGCTGTCAATCACGAGTCCAACACGTGATCCAAGACCATGGTGAGCCATGGTGGTGAATCACATGGCTCAGTGGTGGCGTTCGCAAACGCTACTCCAACTGTACGAGTTCAATTCCCACCCAGAGATGAAATAATTCCAGCATCGCTGCGCTACGAGCCAGTGCTCCAACTCTCGTTGAGGGGGAGTTGGGGGTGTAAGTTCACATCATTACCCATATATCGGGTATATATGAGCTCTCCTCCTGAAGGATACTAGCTGTCAATCACGGGTCCAACGCATGATCCATGACCATAGTGAATCTCTCACACACACACACACAAGATTCCCCGTGATTAAAAAACAGAATAAATAATAACGACAATAACATCCGAACAGTTTTCCAGGTTTCGTAAATTCAGCTCCTGAGTAAAATATATATATATATATATATATATATATATAAAGACAAAATAAAAAAATAAGAAAGAAATTAACTTCGGTCGCATCATCCGGCGCATGTTTAAGTTTCGTTGTCAAAATCAAAGAGAAAAAACAAAGAATGACAAGGGCACGAGGGGGTGGGGGGAGGTTGGGATTAGGCGCGAAATGCTCCACATTCCAGCAGCCTGTTGCACAGCGACCGTGATACCTTGACACAAGTTTACGCGAAAAATAAAATCAGTGATTCTTATTTCGCGATACGAGAAAAAAAATTGCGCGACCTTAATTCACAATTCATAAAAACAGCAAAATTCCCATCCGAGGTCACGTCTGACGAAGCAGAGGCACCGACCAATATTGGTAATAAAAGAGGAGCGAGTAAAGAAAAAAGAAAAAAACAAAGAAAAAAAAATATATCGAGAGATGCAAGTAAAACACAACGCAGGTGAATTTCGCGAGGAATTACTCAACTGGAAACCTGACAAGTGTATCGCAAGCTAAACCAGTTCGCCCAAAAAACACATGAATTTATATATATATATATATATATATATATATATATACATATATATATATATACGCATATATAATATATATATATACATATATGTATATATATATACATAATATATATATATATATATATATATATATATATATATATATATATATATCACACACACCGCCCCCTCAACAATTCCTGAATCTGGAGCGTGACGCGGGCATTTTCCGAGAACATCATGCTCTGGGTTCCGAAGGGCTGGGCAGCTCGGTGACCTCGCCTACGGAAACGTCTTCAGCGAAGCCTGAGGAATCAGAAGCCTTATCCACAATACCGGGTTTGGTTGTATATGTATGTATATACGTATGTATGTGTGTGGGTTAAGGCTTGTGGTGGCATGGGCGTAACGTGTTACAGAAGCCCACAAAACATTTGAATAAAGAAAACACCAGAACGCTTAAGAAGAAGAAGAAGAAGAAAAAAAAAACTACCTTGTAAGTGCATTATATACATAGAGCGGGGGGGGGGGAGAGGGGGGAGGATGACCAGGCGGAAGAAACTGTCAAGGAACTACTCACGTGCAATCGCTTGAGGAGGGACTCGTCCGTGGTGCCGCTCTGCTTGGCAGCCTTCCAGAACTGTTTCTGGGCGGAGTACCGGTTCGACGGGCATATTTTGAACAAACAATCTGAAAAGAAACAACATATTAGATTAGTTATTTGAGATGAGAAACCTAAATCAAGGATAGACTCAGACACTGGCGCACGCACACACAAAATTGACACGCATGCGCACATTCACACGCACACATTCACACATGCGTGCACACACGTTTATACATGCACACGCATATATATGCATAAACACACATCTATACAAACACACACACACATACAAACACACACGTTTATAAATACGCATATATATGCATAAACACACATCTATACAAACACAAACACACACACACACACACACACACACACACACACACACACATTCACACACGAATGCGCACATACATTTACACAAGTATGCATACATATACACGTTTATACATACACACGCATATATATACATAAACACATCTATGCAGACGCGCACGCACGCACGCACGCACGCACGCACGCACACACACAGCCGGTCCGGAAGCGAACACCCCGACTAAAGCACTACAGATAGTTTGGGTTAAACTTCCTGTTTATTTACGAGAAAAATGAAGGGGAATATATATATACACATACTACACATGATATTCAGAAAACCTCTCCACTTCTGCCTTGTCTTACGTCTCATTCCAATTTTACTTAAAAAACTAAAGTGAACCATCTCCTGAATACACTTCATTGTTACATTCTAAATATCGACAATGATTTCATCTACTTGCGGATGCCCAAAAACTAGGAATTTCCTAACTAAAGGCAAACCTCATCAATGCATATAATTTTAATCTTAAAAAAATCGGGACCGTAATCCGAATTACCACCAAAATCTCTTTTTTTTTTTTCTCTTTTTTTTTTAAGCAAACAAATAAGACAAACCAACACGACCGAAAACGTGACCTCCTTGCCGGCGGTAATTCCCTTGCTAGGCCTGCGACGGTGCAATGGTGACCTCCAGAATCGCCAAATTCGGCAAATATATCCCCGCCATGTCAAGTGGTGACATATAAAGCAAATAAATGGATTCTGCACATATTGGGCTTGCAAGCGTGCTTGCTCTGCCGAGTCGAGGTCGCCAATCCTTCTTCCCTTCTCTCTCTCTCCTCAAATGCACAAGCAAGCAGTCTCAGTCCACTAAAGGCCTCATCACACTGGGTCGATTACCGTCAACTATTGTGAGTTCGTTTGAACAAAAACGACTTCAGTTACAAAATTTAATTTTTTCAATTCTCCAAATGCCAAAAATTACAATTTATGAACGGCGAACTAAAAGAGAAGTTAAACTTACACGTATGCTAAGTACATTGTTGAAATGTTCTAAGGGAAGCCTAGAATACTGTAAACGAAGCCGCCATCTAGCTGTTCGAATTCACAATATTTGACGAGAATCGCACCAGTGTGAAGCGGGCAAGTCACGCCCAACACTTTAAGGGCTTCGCTGATGACGTCACCGCCCCATTGAGTTTTTTTTTTCTTAAGGTGTCATAACCTTTCCAAACCCGAAGCCATGGCTATATATTTTTCCCTGGCTAACTCCAAAACTATTTTAATCACGGGGTGGATGTGTGTGACAGAACGAAACTCACCGAGTCTGGGGCTTTTATGTCAACCAAAGGTCATCCTGGGGCTTAATACTCTGGTTCATCATAACACTTCTGGGGGTCATCGACCCCTTCACAACTCCGGAAGACTTCCCCTTCCTCTCCCCTCTTCCCCCAGAAAAGTGAACACGTCAACAGCGTTTCACATTTAGTGAGTAAATTGCACTGCACTGAAATCCTGACGACCTGCTTCGTACACAAAGGGGTAAACAGTCTTTACAAAGAATTATGTTCCCCGTCACCTTTTCCCAATGCAGGAGTAATGGTCCCCTCACGACACAAATCGCATCCAACTCTTCTCGTGCTGGAGGAGGAGGAGGAAGAGGATGGAGGAGGAGCAGGAGAAGCAGAAACAGAAGAATGGGAAGATGATGATGATGAAGTAGAAGAATAAGATGAACAATAAAAGAGAAAGAATGAGGGGAAGAAGAATAAAAGAATAAGAAAAGAAGAAAATAGGAAGAAAGAAAAGGGGAAGATGAAGAAAAAGAGGAAGAAAAAGAGGCAGAAAAAAGGAAGAGAAAGAAGACAGTAAGAAAAAGGGGAAGAGGGAGAAAAGAGGAAGAGGAAGGAAAAGAAGAGGGAGAAAAAGAGGAAGAGGAAGAAGAGGAAGAAAAAGAAGAGGGAGAGAAAAAAGGAAGAGGAAGAGAAAAGGAAGAGGAAGAAAAAAGGAAGAGTAAGAAAAAGAAAGAGTAAGAAAAAGAAAGAGTAAGAAAAAGAAAGAGTAAGAAAAAGAAAGATGAAGAAAAAGAGGAAGAAAAAAGGAAGAAAAAGGGGAAGAAAAATAGGAAGAGAAAAGGGGAAGAAAAAGAGGAAGAGGAAAAAAGAGGAAGAGGAAAAAAGAGGAAGAAGAAAGAGGAATAGGAATAAAGAGGAAGAGGAAGAAAGATGAAGAGGAATAAAGAGGAAGAGGAATAAAGAGGAAGAGGAAGAAAAAGGAAGAAAAAAGGAAAAGAATGAAAAAGAGGAAGAGGAAGAAAAAGGAAGAAAAAAGAAAAAGATAATGAAAAAGAGGAAGAGGAAGAAGAAAAATAAAGAGGAGGATGGAGAAAATACAGTTGTATGTTTATGGAGACTCTTGGTGCACGTTGGGACACTGTGTCAGCACCACCGCCACCTACGCCCACTCATCGCCCCACGCCCACCAACACCCACACAAAATTATACACCATGTAATGATAGATGGACATTTGATGCTTGCGCATTGGCTAAATTATCCTATTCTCTTTCACGAAGAAATTATTGGGAAAATCTCCACCATGCGGGCTGTCATCTTCAGACACAACGCCCATAAGTCTGATGTTTTCATTCCAAGGCCCCTAATGTCGCATTTTCATATTTATTCCAAGGATTATTAAGAAGTATCTTAAATAAATACAGCGTGGCTTAATGTCAAGTGGGGTTGAAGTTGATGCCTCTAACGAGACACGAAATAGCATATATATACCAGACCAACCCTCAATGGACTTTTGTAACAATAATAACAACAAAACAATAACAAAACAACAAGAATAATAATACCAAAACAATAATAATAACAAAACAATACTACAGTAAAATTAAATAAAATTAAAAAGTTAGTCAAAATATATTAATAACTTTTCTACGTAAAGCTGCTAACAAACCAATCAACATGACCGAAAACGGAACCTCCTTGCCAGAGGTAATCAGTCCTGGGTTCTCTGGCCTATATCGTTAACCAAGACACTAAACTCTATCAAGAAAAAGTATCACGGTGCCTAAAAGGTTAAAAAAAATCGATTAACTTCACAAGGACGAGTTGTGTATATCAAACTCGTTGGAGTTTTTGTTCCACTGCCGGACAATTTTAGTCAACCTATGGAAACCTTTTGGCGCTAGAATAGCCAAACTTAGAAAAGAATACTTTCTTCAAATAAAACAAAATAATTAATATATAATAAATAAATATACCATAATATGAAACTAGTGTAAAATAAAATAAAAATACAAACAAGTAAATGATAATAAACAAATAAATAACAAAAACAAACAAAACCCTTCGAAATGGCCTCTAAAGGAACATCCTGTTTATCCTGAATAATCCACGACATCTGACGAATCCATTAAACACAGTTATAAACAAGTCAGCCCCACATACACCCTGGACGACCAACCTGGAGAGGCAAATTTCAAATAAAAATTTATATAACTTGGGAAAGCGAGGAAAGAATTATCTTCAATGGAATTGGATACAGCATTCGCTTATTTGTGGGTTCGAATCCCGCACGTTTCTCCTATTACCAACAGGGACTGTTACCAGTTCCAACAGTCCCTGTAGCGCATAGGGCAAAGGTGACGGCCTCGGTTGCAGCTACTCAGCGCCTCCTGGTGTAAGTTACTCACCCTTGTATTGTGTTTTCATATAACAGAGCGTTTTTGCATCTCGTAGGAAAAGAACATTGTAAAGATAATCACAGTTTTTCATAGTCTTGCTTTATGTGCGTTATCTTTTCGTTACCGACGTGTTCCGCTTTGTTTGTTTTAGTGATAAATCAACGTCTTTTTTCAATTTTGGCAAGATGGATACTTTCGGTACGATCGTGTGTTTGGAGATTTTATTCTGGTTAAAATCAGCTTATTTCATTTCGCTTTAGGGCTCGTCGGCGATGTCAGGAAGAGAAGAACATTCACAAAACAAGAGTTTTCGAAAAGGTCTTTTGTACTACTACACACACACACACACACACACACACACACACACACACGACTCGTGGCGCAGTGGTAGAGTTCCTGACTGCCACTACGGCGGTCCGCGTTCGAATCCTGCCCAGGGCTGAAATAATTTCAGTATCGCTGTGCTGCGGGTCGTTACTCAAACTTTCGTGGGCGGGGAGTTGGGTGTGTGTGCGTGTAAGGTCACAGCATTACCCATACATCGGCCATAAATGAGCTCTCTTCCGGGAGGAAAATAGCTGTCGATCGCGAGTCCAACACGTGATCCTTGACCAAGATGAATCACACACACACATACACAAAGCACGCACACATTTGCAAGCACACATATGCAAGCACGCACACACACGCACACACACACACGCACGCACACACATACGTACAAACACACAGGCTGCAATATTGACCAAGATCATATAACTGGGACAGTTCGACTTCAACTTTTTCGCGGACTCTGCGAGTGCACTACAAAGAGATGCTGCAACAGCTGCTGCTGCTGCACATGCTGCGCACTATGAGTGCAGATGGACTAAATACAACGAACTATGACGAGTTCGTATGATTGAGTACGATAATATGAAGGTCGACAAAAGACCACCATAACAATGTTTGATTAAAAAAATAATAAATGAATAAATAAATAAATAAATGCATTAACGCATCCACATGGATCCGGAAGCGATCTACAACGTCTACCAGTGAGCTCCACCTGCCCCGGCATAGAAAGATGTGTGCAGATAAGTACCGCTTGGCGTACGCTCATCAACTTAGCAAACAGTAACGTGCATCTTTTTTAATAAACACCGGGCAATTTTATTCAGCAGGGAGGTTAACCGGGGCGAAGAGGCTATGCGATCTTCATCTACTTTTGGAAGGTTTGGTCCAAGACTCAGTTTCTCTCTCTCTCTCTCTCTTATGCGGACCCCGAGTGGGCGGGGGTATTCCGTGAGATCATAACTGCATAGTGTAAATCTAATGTCCTCAAGGATAGAAGCGTTGGTTGCAGACGAAATATTCTCCGCTCCAAGACCACAGTTGGCGATTTGTTTTTGCGATTATAAATAATGAAGGCGATATCTACATCCAGATCCACACAAACAAACAACTCCAAGTGGTCCGGAGTTGAGAAGTTACTGGATATTATTTCAGGGTGACAATGTCCGGGCACCTTTGTGGTGGTGGTGGTGGTTGGGGTGGTGGTGGTTGGGGGTGGTGGTGGTTGGGGGTGGTGGTGGTTGGGGGTGGTGGTGGTTGGGGTGGTGGTGGTTGGGGTGGTGGTGGTTGGGGTGGTGGTGGTTGGGGTGGTGGTGGTGGTGGTTGGGGTGGTGGTGGTTGGGGTGGTGGTGGTTGGGGTGGTGGTGGTTGGGGGTGGTGGTGGTGGTTGGGGGTGGTGGTGGTGGTTGGGGGTGGCGGTGGTGGTTGGGGGTGGCGGTGGTGGTTGTGGGTGGTGATGGTGGTTGGGGGTGGTGATGGTGGTTGGGGGGGGTGGTGATGGTGGTTGGGGGTGGTGGTCGTGGTTGGGGGTGGTGGTTGGGGGTGGTGGTTGGGGGTGGTGGTTGGGGGTGGTGGTTGGGGGTGGCGGTGGTGGGGGGGTCGTGTTCTTGTTGTTCACAAGATCCACAAAAATAGAGCAAAGTGGATGAAATCAGAGAAATTAGAAGAAACACATCAAAGGAAGTGAGGCAGAAGGAGCCTCGCACCTATTAGATCAGCTATCGAATCATATGAAAAGAAAGATAGCAATGGCACAGGAAGACGGGGCGTCCGATTGGCTGACAGCACTACCAATCAGGGCAAAGGGATTCAACTTAAAAAGATAATTCAGAGATACCACTGCCTTGAGGTATGGATGGTCATTGAAAAGGCTGCCTAATAGATGTTTCTGTGGTACGCAGGTTGATGCAAACCATGCGATCATATGCAAGTAGGATGGATTCATCTGCATGAGACGTGACGAGATAAGGGATCTCGCTACTCAAATGCTTCGGGAAGTATGCAAGGATGTGACCATCGAACCAACACTACTTCCACTGGGAGGGAAAAACTTCAGGCACCACATTTCCAACACATCAGATGAAGCACGAGTGGACGTCAGCGCAAGAGGTTTCTGGACACAGTGACTACTTGCCTTCTTTGACATACAAATTTTAGATCCAATGACCCCTGTTACAGTAACCTAACTATTGTTACCATAGTCACCCCCTGGTGCTAATTACGTTCTCTTCTTTTTCCAAATGCTGGTGCCCAGCTTTGTTTATATACAGACGCGAATTCACGGTCTGATATTAAAGTGTTTTGGATAAAATGTATCTAGAGATACGTTTATACTTTTGAGATCCACGGTGCTCTAGTTACGTAAGAATTTATAGAAATACGTATTGTAATTGCTTTTGATGTATGATCCATATACGGTGTGTATTTTACAATATTGAATGTATTGTTAGGATGACGCCAAGAGTATTGGAACCATGGTGCCAACTCAAACGCGAAAACAAGGGAGGCATTGTTCTCTCTCTCTCTTTCTGTGTATAAAGCAAGGCGGACGTGCAAGTCCTTTCGTGGGTATAAAATGGTAGGGAAAATAAGAATCGGGAGAATTAAGGAGGATAAATAATGGTGAAATACACAGAGGGAGAGGAGCAATGATTTCTGGTGAAGTATGACTGCATATCTTGGTAGGATGTATTTTATTTGAGATGATTAGCAAGGATCCAATTTTCATGTGTTTGTAGGAGCAGAACTTGTTGAAGTGGTTAGACAGAGATGATATAATTTGTGTGTGGTTGTAGAATTGTGATGACAATAGAAATTGGTATGTAATTGCATGGAATGCAATGTGATTATTATGTTGATGTAGAGGCAGTAGCTCAACTGAGTAGCAGTGGAAATATTGAATAATTACCTCATATGATTAAGATGTGCTGGATTCTGAGAAGCAAGGATAAATGCATTCATGTAGCTCTGTACTGATAAGCTTATTCAATATAGGTGTAGAGAAAATTACCTACTATGTTTCTATAACCTCCATTTTAGTATGATGGCTAATGTGGGATGATGATTTTCCTAACTGAGAGGGAATAAGATATATTTACAGAAGGAAGTGTAAAGAAGGAAATGAAATAGATATCCGTTTATTGTCGCTCCACCTTTAAGGGATGAGGCAAGATCTGTTGTTGTCCTCCTTAGGTCCTTTATTTACTAACTGATTGCTTTAAGGTTAGAGGTGGTAACGTGACAGTTGGGGGCCCGGCCGTCCGGGATAGGATCCAGAACTAGACAAGGAAGCCACAACCAGTCGGATACAGTCGCAAGTAAGAATTACACATGTAGGAACTCCCCAGAGTAAACTCCCAAGGACAGAGGTATGTTGTGTTGAAAAATTTAATTAAGTGAAAGTGTGAAATATAAAGTGAAATATATTCTGTATACAATGGCTACGTACGGCGACCAAGTAGAAATGGGTAGTGACCACAGTGATGAAGTGGAAATGCATGAACAGAATGTGGAAATGGACCTAATAGTCAAGAGTAAAGCCGTGCGAGCATTTTTGGAAAACCCCGATATACATAATTTGTACCAGCTTAAGGTAGACGACTTGCACAAGTTAGCGGAGGTATATGAGATTACGGTGTCAGATGCTCCCAAGGGTGATTTACAGAGACAAATCATGACAGCCTTGGTCAGGAAGGAAGTCCTTGGCAGAATTAGTGGGAATGAGTCAGAGAGAGAAGAAGGGCAGTTAAGTGGAAATGCAGAGTCGAATAAATGTGACTGGCGAGCACAAGTTGAGATAGAGAAAATCCGAGCAGAGAAGGAATTAAAACTAAAGGAGATGGAAAACAAAATAAGATTAAAAGAGATAGAAGTCTTTGGTGCACAAGGAGGAAGAAACGCAGGAGGCGGAGGAGATGATAGGGTCAGTCAGTTACCCGAATTTATAGAAGGAGAGGCAGAAGACTTCTTTATCCAGTTTGAAAAACTGGCCACTATCAGAAAATGGGAGAGATCGGATTGGGCGATGTTAGTTCAAGCGAAATTCACGGGAAAAGCGAGGGAGGCCTTTGCAGGTTTATCATTACATGATTCAGTCCGATACCACAGAGTGAAGGAGGCTGTGCTCAAGACAAGTGAGATGACACCTGAAGTATATAGGAGGAAACTCAGAAGTATGAAGAAGACAGATGGACAGACATATGGAGAGATGGCCAGGGAGAGTACCATGCGATTCGAACGGTGGTGCAAATCGGAGAGAGTAGAAGACTTTGAGGACCTGAAACAGTTGATGTTGTTGGAACACTTTACAGAGAGGGCGCACCCTGATATCAGATATGAAATCTGTAGGAGTCGGATTAAGAATATAACGGATGCAGCACAGTTAGCGGATGAATTGACTGTTATGCGGAAGATGTGTACAGGGCAAGTGAGCCACAAACCAGTCGGAATAAGGAATGTGGGACATGCTTATGGAAGGAATGACCAAAGAGTAGGCCACTTTGATTATAGGCAGGACCATTATAACCACCAGAGATCACAACCCCATTATGTTCCGCAGTATCAAGAGAGAAGCAAACCTAGGAACCCACCCCAGTATAACCCTATGAGGCAGCAGAATTTTAACGGTTATGTGAACAGGCAGGAAAGGTCACATGTGAAATGTTACGGATGTGGAGAGAGTGGTCATGTGCAGTATCAGTGTAGGAAAGTGTCCAAATCTGCCGGATTGACTGTGGCATCGAGGAAACCACAAGTGAGCTTGGATGTAGAACCTAAGAGGAAGGAGAAAATTGTGGATAGTTTCCAACCGTTCATAACAGAAGGAACGATATCATTACCTGGAGGAGCGAAGAAGCAAATAAAAATCCTAAGGGATACAGGGGCGAATCTGAGTCTAGTCCTCCGAGAGACATTGGATTGGACCGAAAGTTCATATACCGGTGAAGAGGCTAGAATAAGAGGTGTGGTTGCAGGAACGAATACCCCATTGCATTATGTAGAAATAGACACAGGATATGTTAGTGGCAAAGTGGAAGTTGGAGTCCGTGAAGAACTCCCTATAAATGGTGTGGATATGCTTTTGGGAAATGATTTAGCCGGAGATAAGGTGGTCCCAGAACCAATAATGATTGCTAAACCCCTCGGGAATGTGAAGGATGGGAATGTCGACGTGCAAGGTGAAGGAGATGTCTTAGATATTGGAATTCGGAAGAAGGTCCAAAGTGAGTGTGGAAATGGAGAAGGAACTACAGTTGCAGGGAGTAAGGAATCTCTGAGCGGAGGTGAAGTAAATGCAAGTGAGGAGAGTGCGGATGATGGAAATATCCAAAGAATTTACCCAGCTTGTGTAGTGACCAGAGCCATGATGAGGAATAAGGAAACTAACGATGAGGATATGGGTTTAGGTGATATATTTGATGAGGAAAAGGAACATAAGCCTGTGAAAGATGAAAGTGTGGAGATGAAATTAGAGATATCCCCTGATTTCAATGTTGGCAGGAAGGAACTTATCGAGGCCCAGCGCAATGATCCTACTTTGAAGGAATGCTTTGGAGAAGCAAATAGAAATGGTGTGTCTGATGATAGGTCTACTGGATTCTATCTTCACGACCATGTATTGATGAGGAAGTGGAGACCTGCGAGTGTACCCGCAACAGAACATTGGGAAATGAAAATGCAGATAGTGGTACCGAAGAAGTATAGGCATACATTGATAGCCTTGTCTCACGAGTCTAGTTTGGCAGGACATCTAGGAGTGAGGAAAACAGCAGGGAAACTGTTGACTCATTTCTATTGGCCAAGTCTGAAGAGAGATGTTGCGGAGTTCTGTAGAACTTGTGACGTGTGCCAGAGAGTGGGTAAACCGAATCAAGTGATCCCACGAGCACCATTGCAGCCCATACCAGCATTTTGCAAGCCGTTCAGCAAAATAGTCATTGACTGTGTTGGACCTTTACCGAGAACTAGGAGAGGAAATTCCTATCTACTGACAATAATGTGTGTAGCCACGAGATTCCCAGAGGCTATTCCACTAAGGAGTATTCATGCCAAAAGTATAGTGAGGGAGTTGGTGAAATATTTCTCTTGGGTAGGACTCCCAGAGGTGATACAATCCGACAGAGGAAGTAACTTCACTTCCGGCATGTTCAGGAAGATATTGAAGGGCTTGCATATTGAACAGAAGTTGGCAAGTGCATACCATCCACAATCACAAGGTAGCTTGGAGAGATTCCACCAAACTCTTAAGAACATTCTGAGAGTATACTGTGAGGATCTTGGTATAGATTGGGATGAGGGAGTCCCACTAGCTTTATTTGCGGTCAGAGATGCAGTACAGGAATCGACTGGATTCAGTCCATTCGAACTAGTGTACGGCCACGATGTGAGAGGTCCTTTGAGCATGATGAAAGAGAAGTGGCTCGGCAAGAGTGATGACCCGCATTTGTTAACGTATGTATCAGAATTCAAGAGTAGATTGATGAAGGCGAGGGAGCTTGTCGCAGAGAACCTGAAGAATGCACAACAGGAGATGAAGAAGTGGTATGACAAGAAGGCGAGAGTGAGAGAATTCAAACCAGGTGACAGAGTTTTGGTGTTATTACCTATCCAAGGGGATCCCTTGAAGGCAAGATATTGTGGCCCATGGACAGTCGAGAAGAAGGTAGGAGAGTTGAACTACATAGTCAACACTCCTGGTAGGCAGAAGAAGAACCAGTTGTGCCATGTGAACATGATCAAACCATATCATGGAAGGGAGGAGGAGAAGACGGAGGTACCCGAGTTGAGTTGCGGCGCGGTGAATGCAGAACGAGAAATGGATGATGGAGAGGAGGAGAAATTCAGCAGGTGCGAGGAGAAGAATTTGGAGAACTCGATGGTGTTAGAGAATCTAGGAGCTAAACTGAATCATCTGAGCAGTGAAAGGAGAGATGATATCATCCATGAAATACATAAGTGTGGAACCTTATTTTCGGATACTCCGAGGAGATGTACCGTGTTGGAACATGATGTCGATGTAGGTGATGCCAGGCCGATGAAGCAACACCCATACCGAGTGAATCCAAAGAAAAGGGAAATTATGAAAAAGGAAGTCCAGTATATGTTGGAAAATGGATTAATTGAGGAAAGTAACAGTGCGTGGTGTTCCCCGTGTGTGTTAGTGCAGAAGGCAGGTAGTGATTCGTACAGGTTCTGTACAGACTTTCGGAAAGTGAACCAAGTGACTAAGAGTGATTCGTGCCCGATACCAAGGTTGGATGACTGTATCGATTGTGTGGGGAAGGCGAAGTTTGTCAGTAAGCTAGATATGTTGAAAGGGTACTGGCAAATAGGTTTGACGGAGAGGGCCAGAGAAATCTCTGCCTTCGCGACAATGGATGGCTTGTATCAGTACCGGGTGATGCCATTTGGTATGAGGAACAGTGGCAGTACGTTCCAAAGATTGATTAACAAGGTGTTGGCAGGAGTGACTGGGTGTGCAGTCTATATTGACGATATCGTCATATATTCTGAAACTTGGGAAGACCATGTAGAGCAAATTTCGAATGTCTTCCAGAGACTGAATGATGCCAACTTAACAGTGAACCTAGTTAAGAGTGATTTTGCAAAGGCAAAGGTTGAATACTTAGGATACATGGTAGGCCAAGGTGAAATACAACCCGTTGATGCCAAGGTGAAGAGTATCAACGATTGTCCCGCTCCTAAGAACCGTAGAGAGTTGTTACGATTCTTAGGCATGAGTGGTTACTATAGGAGGTTCTGTAGGAATTTTTCCACGGTAGCTTTACCATTGACTAGGCTGTTGTCAAAGGGTACCAAGTTTGTGTGGGATACACATTGTGAGGAGGCTTTCACAACTATAAAAAGAATGTTAATGAGTGACCCTATACTTGTCACTCCTGATTTTGAGAGACCGTTCAAATTGTATGTGGATGCGAGCAACTTTGGAGTAGGGGGAATTTTAGTTCAGGAGAAAGAAGATATCGACCACCCGATATGCTACTTTTCAAAGAAATTCCTTCCTTATCAGAGAAACTACAGTACAGTTGAGAAGGAGACTTTAGCCTTGATCCTTAGTTTGAGTCATTTTGACATATACTTGAGAGGGTCCGGATATCCTATTTCTGTGTTTACTGATCATAACCCCCTGGTATTTTTACATAAGATGAAGAATGATAACCAACGGTTGATTCGATGGCGTTTGATGCTTCAGGACTACAATCTGATAATACAGCATGTGAAGGGAGCGAACAATATCCTGGCGGATACATTGTCTCGTCTTCCTTCTCCAACATGAGTCAATCCAAGGATCGCCTCATGTCTTGAAGGGGGAGGGTGTTACCATAGTCACCCCCTGGTGCTAATTACGTTCTCTATTTTTTCCAAATGCTGGTGCCCAGCTTTGTTTATATACGGACGCGAATTCGCGGTCTGATATTAAAGTGTTTTGGATAAAATGTGTCTAGAGATACGTTTATACTTTTGAGATCCACGGTGCTCTAGTTACGTAAGAATTTATAGAAATACGTATTGTAATTGCTTTTGATGTATGATCCATATACGGTGTGTATTTTACAATATTGAAATGTATTGTTAGGATGACGCCAAGAGTATTGGAACCATGGTGCCAACTCAAACGCGAAAACAAGGGAGGCATTGTTCTCTCTCTCTCTTTCTGTGTATAAAGCAAGGCGGACGTGCAAGTCCTTTCGTGGGTATAAAATGGTAGGGAAAATAAGAATCGGGAGAATTAAGGAGGATAAATAATGGTGAAATACACAGAGGGAGAGGAGCAATGATTTCTGGTGAAGTATGACTGCATATCTTGGTAGGATGTATTTTATTTGAGATGATTAGCAAGGATCCAATTTTCATGTGTTTGTAGGAGCAGAACTTGTTGAAGTGGTTAGACAGAGATGATATAATTTGTGTGTGGTTGTAGAATTGTGATGACAATAGAAATTGGTATGTAATTGCATGGAATGCAATGTGATTATTATGTTGATGTAGAGGCAGTAGCTCAACTGAGTAGCAGTGGAAATATTGAATAATTACCTCATATGATTAAGATGTGCTGGATTCTGAGAAGCAAGGATAAATGCATTCATGTAGCTCTGTACTGATAAGCTTATTCAATATAGGTGTAGAGAAAATTACCTACTATGTTTCTATAACCTCCATTTTAGTATGATGGCTAATGTGGGATGATGATTTTCCTAACTGAGAGGGAATAAGATATATTTACAGAAGGAAGTGTAAAGAAGGAAATGAAATAGATATCCGTTTATTGTCGCTCCACCTTTAAGGGATGAGGCAAGATCTGTTGTTGTCCTCCTTAGGTCCTTTATTTACTAACTGATTGCTTTAAGGTTAGAGGTGGTAACGTGACACTATTGAGGCGTCCCACTATCATGAGAACGAGAAAATCAGGATATACGAGAAGCGTACTTCACGACTTCAGGCAAGATGGGTCCAAGGGCAAAGGCATTCTTCGCTCGTCCAACAGAGGTGATGGCAGAAAAGAAACAACAAACCAAAGAGCAGTATTGTAGAGTGGGTGAGATGTATATCATTCTCACTCTTAAGATCAGCTCTCCTATACCTGAAATGTACCAGGTCCCCCACCCACTAAATCACCTCGATTTTGAGCAGACTGTAGTAGAAAGTATGATAAATGAACTTCTGTATTAGGCTTTATTGAAGTAAAATAATACAAAATATAAAAGGGTAGTCGACTACAGTCATTGGCGAGAGAAGGGCCAATGAACTGTGTCTGTGGGAGACTAATTCTGACTGCTTTCACTACACAGTTCCACGAGGATGGAGGTCGTTAAAAAAAGAGAAGAAGAAAAAAAAATAATAATAATAATAATAATAATAGTAGTAATAGTAGTAGTAGTAGAACAGAAGAAAAAGTTCTTGAAAATGGGAATGATGACATGACTAAAAAGATCATGACGGCAAAGCACCTACGAGACAGAGGATCCAAACTATTGACCCGGAGATGGAAATGTCTGATGATGATGATACACGAAACGTTGTACAAGGAAGGTTCCGACAGGTTCCCCCAGGGTTCCCAGACCGCCCGGGAAAAAGTGTCGCGGTTGTACCGGGTCTTCCGAGTTCGGGGAACTCTGAAATATGCAAAAGGAAAAAGGGGGTTGGGAGGCACGAACTCCTGACAACAGGGCCTTTGTACGGAAAACGAAACTATATTGAACTTCGATAGGCTGCGAAGCACGCCGCGGCAACCTTCCTTGTTTACATACTCACATTCCCTTGCCCTGCCCCCCCTTCCCACCTCTCTCTCTCCTCCACCTCTACATACACATTCCCTTTCACCCCTCTTCTTTACTGCCACCCCCTTGCCCTTCTTTGACCCAGTCTCCCACACCACATCTTCCTCACCTCTCACTTTTTTATATATTTTTTTCGTTCTCCCATCCTCCCTTTTATTAATTTCCTCAATTTCTTTCTCTTCTTAAATCTTCGAGATTCCTCCAGTCCTCTTCCTCACTCTTAACTATCTGGATTTTTTCCTCCCTCCCTCCCTCTCTCTCTCTTCCTTTCGGCCTTTATTCTGCCATCTTCATTCCCTCCAACATGACCTCATTTTCATTCGCTCTTTTGCAAGTTCTCTCCCTCCTCTTCGTCCCTTTTTTGTAACCATCCTTCCGTACCTGTTGGCACTTTTTTCTTTATCATTCATGCCTTCAGACTATCGAATTTATTTCTGTGGCGAGCGCATGCGCAAGCACACACACGTGATCCAAAGACCATGGTGAACCATGGTAAATCACACGCGCACACACACACAATGTATATATATATATATTGTAAACCAGAAACGATCAAAAGAAAGTGCCACTTCATGAGTCAACTGAGTGATTCGTTAAAATAAACTGTGCGGTTATCTCTCTCCCTCTTCATTTTTCTCTCTTTATATATATATATATATATATATATATATATATATATATATATATATATATATACAGTATATACATTACTGGTTATCAGCAATTTATTGGATCACGTGGCTTTGTGATATTTTTGCATGTGTATATATATATATATATATATATATATATATATATATATATATATATATATATATATATATAGACATTACTGGTTATCAGCAATTTATTGGATCACGTGGTTTTATGGTAATTCTGCATATATATGCATGTATATATATATATATATATATATATATATAATATATATACATATATATATATATATATATATAATATATATACCTATATATATATATATATATATATATATATATATATATATGCATCTGCCTGAACAAACTTACGATGGCATTCTTAAAAAAATCTTTCCTTATATAAATCTTATATAAATCCTTGGATTGGAAGGGAAAGTTTTTTTTATATTTCTCTATATACAAGGAAAGATATTTTTAAAAATACCACCGTTAAAATTTAACCAGAAGGCAAGGGAATGTTCCGCCTCCCTTCTTGTAACTGGTTAGTAGAGGCAACACTGTATTCAGTTTGTGGGTGACCAAGGGATTAAAGTCATCAAGCCCTTAATTATGGCACCCAGCGTCAAAAGAAAAGTCGATCCATATTTCCATCGATCTATTTAGTTCTTCTTCGTTTTATCTATTTATTTTGCAAGGCTAATCCTTCGTAAACTACTATCCCACACCGACTGAGTGGTGCAACAGTCCTACGTTTGAGGTACCGAGTTCGGGCCAGGCTCCCGGCTTGGAGGGAGGGAAGGAGGGAGGGAAGGAAGGAGGGAGGGAGGGAGGGAGAGAGAATAATACAGTTATTGTCCCCCCTGAATAAGGGGATGGTGTGTGCGTGTGTATGTTTTAAGGTAACAGAATTACCCATGGATAGGGCAACAAACTAAATCTAAACTCATCCGAGATGGTAATCAATCTTGTTATGCATGACCATGAATGACACACCCAAGCACACGCGCGCACACACATACACAAGCGCACATACATACAGAGAAGACAATAAATTACAAAATCAATAATGAAATCGTTGTATCTATTCTCATGAACCAAAATACATTCTGCCAATCTATTCCTATCCTGTACTTCATTTTCAGTCAATTCGCTACGTCCACGAAGAATTTCTCTTTCCGCTCCCCTTCTCTTTTTTTTTTTTTTTTTTTTTTTGGGGGGGAGGCTTTTTACTTCTGTTCATTTACTTCATTGTCCGTGAAATTGTGTTGGCCAGGTGGGTCCACTTATTATCATTTTTACTATTTTACATCAAATGAATTGCCTTTCATACTCGAATTAATTCTAAGGGCCATTGGCATGCAGACAGAGGGCAGTTCTACAAAAGATTTTGATGTTCCCATTCTCTCTCTTCTTCTTTCACCTTCTTCCTTTTTTCATCCTTTCTTACTCTCATTCCCCTTCCCCTTCTCTTTTTCTCTCTACCTACTACCCATTCTCTCTCTCTCCTTAGTTCTCCCTAGTTCTCTCTTTTCTCGGCAACTCCCTTCCTCTCCATTCCTCTTCCACTCACCCACCCACCCACCCCACCCAAACAACCCGTTTTTCGGTCCCTTGCATCCCTAACTGGTCCTGGGTGGGATAATCCCAGACGCGCTCCACTTCAGCACAAGATAACCAGATGCTTCAGGTACAGCGAGGCAAGACTTTGCCAAACCCACGTATAATCTTATCCACACTTTTCCACGCGTGTCCTCGGAGTCGACATGACGTCACGCTGGTCTCAGACCCGGTCTGACTGACATGTTTACAAAATGTTCCACACACCTTGGGGGCTTATTGTCAACTATGACATCTTCATTAATTATATATTCACCCGTGAATGGATATCACCCGTGCTATAACGATTACATGTGAAGATTTCCTCTTAACAACCACATCCTCTTCCTCTTTTCATTCCTATTTCTAAACAATCGTGTTTTATACTCTCTCTCTCTCTCTCTCTCTCTCTCTTTTATTTTACCATCTTCCGCTTTCTCTCCCCTCCATCTCTCCCACTCCAATTCTCTTCTTCCTCCACTCCGTTCTTCTCCCCCTCCCCTTCCTTCCCACTCTCCTTTACAGCAACAAATACCAAACTATGCACAGCACGAATCGTCCATAGATGCACGTCAGCAAACAGACACACACTGGATCATCTTTACGAATCTTGGGGAGGGAATCCCATAAATACAGACCCCAGATGCTTCGACGCGCCAGACAATCCGGTTTGCTTGTCTGGGCAAGACCGGCGTCAGAAACGCAGCGTTCCTCCCTTTGGCCGATAGCGTTCCCGATCCTTAATATGGGTGCTAGCCTTCTTCAACAGAGAGGGACAACCACACCTTCAAGGTATTCAGCTTCCCTCGATGAAAGATCAACACCCCCTCCCCTTTATTTATATAATGTACACCGCGCACGGATACACGCGCGGACACACACACACACACACACACACACAGTTGGTAGAACGATGAACTACTAGCATGGTGGTGCGCGTAGTGCTTGGTTCGAATCCTGCCCAGGGCCGAAATTAATTTCGGTACAGCTGCGCTTCGGGTCGTTACTCTGACTCTCGTGGGCGGGGAGTTGGGGGTGTGTGTGTGTGAAAGGTCATAGCATTACCCATAGATCGGACCTACGAGCTCTGAGCTCTCTTCCAGGAGGGAAATTGCTGTCGATCACGAGTCGAACACGTGATCCAAAAGACCAAGTGAATACACACACACACACACACACACACACACACACACACACACACACAGTGTGCAAAAACAATACAAGAATTTAAGAGCAAACTAGACATGGAGAGATACAAAGACGAGACACCATGAGCATAGCTCCCCTCCCCATAAGATACAACTAGGTAAATGCACACATACATACATACACACACACACACACACACACACACACACACACACACAGTGCGCTAAAACAATACAAGAATTTAAGAGCAAACTAGATATGGAGATATACAAGACGGGACATCACGAGTGTAGCTCCCCTTACCGTAAGATACAACTAGGTAAACACACACACACACACACACACACACACACACACACACATACACACACAGTGTGCAAAAACAATATAATATCTTAAGAGCAAACTAGATATGGAGAGATACAAAGACGGGACACCACGAACATAGCCCCCCTTCCTGTAAGATACAACTCACTCACTCACTCACACTCACACACACGCACACACACACACACACATAGTGTGCTAAAACAATACAAGAATTTAAGAGCAAACTAGATATGGAGATATACAAGACGGGACATCACGACTGTAGCTCCCCTTACCGTAAGATACAACTAGGTAAACACACACACACACACACACACACACACACACACACACACACACACACACACAGTGTGCAAAAATAATATAATAATTTAAGAGCAAACTAGATATGGAGATATACAAAGACGGGACACCACGAACATAGCCCCCCTTCCTGTAAGATACAACTCTCACTCTCTCTCTCTCACACACACTGTCACGTATCCCGGTGTCACGTGATTGTCTTTTTGTAATGATGGTCGAAAGTCGTCGGCTTGCACTCAGTCTCCCCCTCCTTTCGGCCACCTGTCAACTGTGCAGTTTGACACACAGGGTCAGGGGCGTTCTTTTGTTAAGGCCTTGCTCTCAGGTCAAATAGCTGTGGCCGTTAGCCTTTTTGTCAAGTTGTATTATTTCAGTACTTTGTGGTTATATTTCTTTCTTTGTAGTTTACAATGTTTAATTTATAATGTAACCAGATTTCTTGCAACTAGTCCTTTTTTTGAATCTCAGATACCATTTGTCAAAACGTACGCTGCGTCGTACGGATGTATTTGAAATTTTATTTAAATGATGTTCGTACGGCAACAGTCATCAATTGTCGGCCGGACATGTGTGCTTCGCGCAATGTTAGGTTGCCACCTTTGTAGTTTTTCTTTCTTGTAACCCTTTCTACTTTCTTTGTGATTAGTATTAAGGTTTTTATTTTAGTTACGTGCATTTCTTGTGTGTGTAATTTTAAGTTTTGTAACTGGGTTAGGCTTGTTAGCTACCAGTTGAAGTAGGATAGGAAAACACTTCCTATTGACCTATTGACCTCTGGCTCCAGTGACCATCAGGTCAACTGGCGAGCCTATATAGAGAGAGTCGACCAGTTTCTCGTTGCTTTTTTCCATCTTCTTTCACCGAAGAGGAAGCTGCCGCCTTCCGTAAATTTAAGGTAAACCCTTTTGTTTAAGTGTTGTTCTAGGTAACCTTTTGTTGTACTACAGTGCTACGCGTGGTAACCAGACTTTTTATCTTAAACTTAGGTTTAGCAATAAATAAATGCACGGAGTTTTTAATCCGCTTTTCGAAATATTTAGATTTGTATTTTCCTTTTATTTGCATATTTTCATCTTTCATAATTCCGTTTACGTTGTTTAAATAGGCCAAAAATAGTTAAATTTATAGTTTATTGTTAAATTTATAGTTTTAATAAAGTGTATAAATGTTTCATTTTAATTTCTGTCACCGTACTACGCCAGACCTGGCAAATAACCTAATTGTTTTGAAGTAGTACGTCTGTCACGACCTTGCCCGTAGATATTCAATCTCTTTTTTTTAATACACCAACACACACACACACACACACACACACACACACACACACACATACATACAAACCCTTGCTAACTGAGCGGTCCCAAGTTCGCTCCTTCCACCCGGAAGCGGCGACCAGAGCGATGGCCCTCTTTACGCGGGTCACAGATCAAAGGAGCGACAAATTTCAGTACTGTTGGGGAGGGGGGGGGTTCTCATTTTGTTCTGGGTACCGCCGAACCCGTGCCATTCCTCTCAGGGCCTTCGCCTTCCTCTTCCTCCTCCTCCTCCTCCTCCTCCTCCTCTTCTTCTTCCTCCCTCCCATCATCATCATCTTCCTCCCTCGTCTCCTTCTTTCTCTTCTTCTTCCCACCCGACAGCAACTAATAGTCTTTATCAATTCCTGTACTGAGTGACATCCCCATGACACCCTCTGTACCGAAGAAGGGAGTGGGGGGGATACCATTAATCCCCCCATCTGGTGACCACCCCCTCCCCCTAACAGAACAACCCCCCAGCCTCCTACAAGCGTCTTTAGCCAAAACAAGAATCATCGAACTCGCGCGACCGCGGCGAAGAAGTCGAAACAAAAGCCGCTCGATCTCGCGCAAGGCCAAGCAGCAATGACGCATCCGTCCGCATGCGTGCCGTGGCCTCCGCATCATGAGGCGCATGACGGCGGCGGCAGCAGCACGCACGCTCCCATCATGATCAAAACCAGCCCGTGTGGTTCGTTCGTGTTGCGTCTCCCCTTCATGTGGAAAAAATGCACAACACGCGCATGACATCAAGCGATTTCATGAAGTGTCTGTCCCTGAGTTTGCTTCTCTCTCTCTCTCTCTCTCCTGCATCCTTCCATTTCTTCCCCTGCATCTCTCTCTCTTTCCTTCATCCCTCCCTTTCTTCCTTTGCGTCTCTTTCTCTCTTTTTCTCCTGTATCCCTCCCTTTCTTCCCTTGCATCTCTATGTCTCTATCTCTCTCACTTTCCTCCATTCCTCCCTTTCTTCCCCTGCATCTCTCTCTCTCTCTCTCATGCATCCCTCCCTTTCTTCCCTTGCATATCTCTCTCCGGCATCTCTCCTCTCTCTCTGCATCCCTTTCTCCGCTGTGTGTGAGGGTGAGTGGATGGGGGGAGGGTTAAACGCGCGCGCGCGTGTGTTGTATGCGAGTAAGCGCGTGCGCTCGATATGTATGACCACAACGTACATTGTAATACACTCCACTGCACCACACAACCCATGCATAAACACACCCGACTACTCAGGGAACCTGGCTACCAGAGGGCTCCTCCATCCCGGGCAGGTGACGCCGAAGTCGGGCGCAAAGATCCCTCGTGGTCCCGTGGCGAACTCAAAACGACCCAAACCTGATCCAAGTGCCCCACGCAGGTATCCCAGGGGGGTAGGGGGATGGGAGTGGGGGAGTTTTTTTTTTATCCGGGCATGTTATTTTCTCCTCGTTCTATTTGCACAGAGGTAATGCGAGGGCAGTTTTTCCATTCCATGGCAGTTTTGGCACCTGGCTCATCTCTGATGCATCGGTATACGAGAGAGAGACAGAAAGAAGGGAGATGGGGAGAGACGGAGGGGGGTGGGAGAGAAAGGGGAGAGAGGGAGAAGAAAGAGAGGAGAGAGGGGGAGGGAGAGAGAGGGAGGGGGAAGGGGGAGAGAGGGAAAGAGGGGGAGGGGGAGAGAGAGAGAGGGGGGGGGCAGGGGCTGTCTTGTCTATGCTGTCCACGCAGCCTGAGCAAATGAGAATGCCCGAGGAGGCATGACCCGAGCGACCGCAGAAGGCACGCAGGCAGAGCTTGCAGGGCAGGGCACCTCCACCTGGGAGTGAGAGCACGCCCTTCATGCAAGCCCAAAGAAGTCTTCCTCCAGGGTAGGGAACAATGGGCGCCTTCTTCTCTGCACGAAGTGGGCAGAGTGAACTTGTCTTCGTCGAAGAGAAATGGTTTCTTCGGTGTGATTTAAGATTAATGAAGTGTCCTTGGTGAGGCCAGGGGATTTCATTCGAAAGTGGGAACCTACACCACCCACATACACACACAAACACCTCAGCAACGTGGACTGGCTGAGTGCCAGAGAGTAGGCGGGTTCAGTGTTCTCTGCAGCCTCAACAGGTATTCTCAGTATAGAAGTGCATTGTAAGTACACTAGGATCAAACTGTCAAGAATCTAGTTTTGTCTTGTATAAACAAATAAACAAATAAATAAATACAATATAAAATCCTCAGGCGACTTTCGTCTCTTACATCATCACCAAGGGGGCGGTGTACTGACTGACAGACCAATTTGCTCCCTTCCAGAAACCAGCTGATCACAAGAGCCTTGGTTATGCAGTGGGCGTGAACCATGCACACATTGCATAAACACAACTCCAAGTCCCACATCTGAGCTACGTGCGAAACATTTAGCCAAAGGCCACAGAGTTCTGGATCCTCCACTATGCGGTCTGAATTCCTGATTTATAAATACATGTTCTCGCCGTGTGTGTGTGTGTGTGTGTGTGTGTGTGTGTGTGTGTGTGTGTGTGTGTGTGTGTGTGTGTGTGTGTGTGCGTGTGTGTGTGTGTGCAATGACCGAGCGCTTGCATAAACCACCTTCTTGTACACAGACTGACCCAAATTATTTGTAACCCACTTTCCCTACAATGCCTTTAAGTATTTTGTCCTGGCCAATGGCACGTGAGCCTGTTTACAGGAATGCCCTGCAGAAGGGTGTGATGGCTACTTTAATTTATTCCTGTCATCTGACAATTTTATTTATCAAGGGGGGGCGGGGGGAAGGGGGAGGGGGAGACGCTACAATGATGCCTTTAAGCTTCTGGTTAAGGTGGGGGGTTTGCTATGGGGGGGCTTAGCACCCCCAAAAAATCCAATTAGCCCCCCCAATTGATTTTTATTCAAAAGTATAATAAATACACTACACCGGAAAACTTAAAAAAAATTAGCTAAATTTATGGTGAATTTGTGATACATGATGTATATACACAAAATATAAAATTGTAGCTGTCATTACAGGCATATCAAATATTATCAATGATTAAAATTAATTTCTGGGTTCAGCCCGATTCCAGACGATATTTGTTCAGCCAAGGAAAAGACCAAGTTCAAGAACCGTCGATGTGACTTCATGTTCTTCAAGACTGAAGAGAAGTTTTCAAAGTCGAACTGCCTTGTACCTCCATCCCTCTTCTTCCCCCCCTCCCCCCAACCCCACTGCCTTTCCAATCCCCCAGTTGGAACTTTGGGTACTTTAATGCGTGTACTGTACGTTACTGGATACATGAGCACCCATTGTCATCTGAATTTATGTAAACATCCACTCACAATGCAACAACTTCATTGGGGAACAATGAGCCCTCTCTTGGTCAACTTCTGACAACGCAATGGGGTACAAGCACCTCCTTCGTGAGTTGTCTAGAACACAAGTTTTACTCCGAAGTACGTGTCCACGCGTATGTATATATGTATGTAATCATATATGTAAGTATTTATATATTTATATATATATATATATATATATATATATATATATATAAAGTTGAATTTTTCATTTCGTTAAATTTTCTTTAGTCTGAGTGATTTAAAAACAGTGTGATGCCTACCAAACTGCTAGAAATAACATATATATATATATATATATATATGTTATTTCTAGCAGTTTATATATTTATTATATATATATATATATATATATATGTGTGTGTGTGTGTGTGTGTGTGTGTTATTTCTAGCAGTTTGGTAGGCATCACACTGTTTTTAAATCACTCAGACTAAAGAAAATTTAACGAACTGAAAAATTCAACTTCCGAAATACTCAGACAATGAATAAAATCACAAGACGGCAATCAGACCGAAGAAAAGATCAACCCGATATGGCAGGTTTAGAAATTAAAAGAAATTTTCTACACTTAAAAAAAATCGTGAAGTGGGTTTTTCTTCCGTGTAATAGAATAAACGTTTCCTCTACCGTGCGAAAGACTTTTCTTTCTCTTACGGCGTTTCCTTCTTCCTATTTTTAGCGGCAATTATAACGGGTATACGGTCTGCAATCAAATTAGCAATAATAACAATTATAAAAAAGGCAGTAAAACTGGCGTCTGGTCGGGGTGCGCTCAATGCAATATGCATGCGATTGTGTTTGTAATTACAAGTACAAGTGTGCGCGTGTGTGTGTGTGTGTGTGTGTGTGTGTGTGTGTGTGTGTGTGTGTGTGTGTGTGTGTGTGTGTGTGTGTGGTGTGTGTGTGGTGTGTGTGTGGTGTGTCTGTGTGGTGTGTGTGTGGTGTGTGTGGTGTGTGTGTGTGTGTGTGTGGTGTGTATGTGGTGTGTGTGTGTGTGTGTGTGTGTGTGTGTGTGTGTGTGTGTGTGTGTGTGTGTGTGTGTGTGTGTGTGTGTGTGTGTGTGTGTGTGTGTGTGTGTGTGTGTGTGTGTGTGTGTGTGTGTGTGTGTGTGTGTGTGTGTGTGTGTGTGTGGTGTATGTGTGTGTGTGTATGGTGTGTGTGTGTGTATGGTGTGTGTGTGGTGTGCGTGTGGTGTGCGTGTGGTGTGTGTGTGTGCATGGTGTGTGTCTTTGTGTGTGTGTGTGTGTGTGTGTACGGTGTGTGTCTTTGTGTGTGCATGGTGTGTGTCTTTGTGTGTGCGTGGTGTGTGTGTGTGCATGGTGTGTGTCTTTGAGTGTGCATGGTGTGTGTCTGTGTGTGTGCATGGTGTGTGTCTTTGTGTGTGCATGGTGTGTGTCTTTGTGTGTGCATGGCGTGTGTCTTTGTGTGTGCATGGTGTGTGTCTTTGTATGTGCATGGTGTGTGTGTGTGTGTGTGTGTGTGTGTGTGTGTGTGTGTGTGTGTGTGTGTGTGTGTGTGTGTGTGTGTGTGTGTGTGTGCGCGTATTTATGCGCGTATGTGTGCGTGTGTGTGTGTCAGCGTGTGCGCGCGCGCTGACAAAATTATCGTTCAAGAACTCCGCTCTGTCTCCGTCGATAAACCTTTGTTTTATTTATCCACTTTTTCTAATCGGACCATTTCCTCTTCTAGGATGATCTGCAAATGGATGCAGCAGACAAACCTGTGTGATGGTATTCTCCAAGCGCCTCAACCTTATTAGTTCCATTCCTTGACTTTTTGTCGCTCTTTTGTTCCAAAACGAGAGCTCTTCTCGGTCAGCTTTGTGCACATCTTTCACGGTTATGAACACAGAAATGTTATCACCCCATTTTCTTTTCTTCTTCCATCGAGGATACATTATTCTATTTATCTCTTCTTACATGGGCAGTATCCCTGGGTTCAGATTATTTTTTGTATTTTACTAATATATATATATATATATATATACATATATATATATATATATATATATATATATATATATATATATATATATATATCAAGGACTACTATTATACAGGACGTGCGCACCCAGATCCCTGGGTCCGCTAGCGGAGGCCATTGCTTTCTTTGTAACCTAACATTTTATATTGGACAAATATATATCAAAACTAGAAACATAACATTGTATATATGACAAATATATCAACTACTGACTTATTCAATGCAGTATAAGTTAATATAAACTTTTATAGTGAAATGAGAAACTAGTTTTAAGGCACTGTTATGCTTTGAAATGCCAATTTTAGCCGGACTTAACAGGTATTATTGTATGAGGTTTGTGGACAAGGGTTGGAGTTTCTTTTTTTCTTTTTAAAAAATATAAAAATATATATATTTAAAAATATTTTCTTACAGATCTTAAATGTTGTGGGATTGCTATCTGATATGTGATCTGATTGCTAAAGGACATATTTAGCATATCAATATAAGGAGCAGTGTTATATAGACTTGCCACAAGTATACAAGGAACGGTATAAGCCTACATGTAGTATACAGTATATCACTGTGCAGCCCACAACAAGTTTCAACAAGATTCTTGTTGAAACTTGTTCTAGGTAAGCAGCTTCTCACTGAGTCAGTTGCTGCTTTGGAATCAACCAGGAAGGATGTCTTCTGGACCTGGCAGAATGGTTCCTTCAGGCAGAAAAAATTATCCTGTCTGGAATTATTTTGAAAAACTACCAACAACTTCTGGCAAAGGGTACCGAGCTAAATGCAAAGACTGCAGCCAGGAACTACAGGGCATTGTGTCAAGATTAAAATCTCACAGAGATAAATGACAAGGTCAGCCACAGCATACAGAAGAAGAAATTGATGACCCAGGTAAATAATTTTAGTTATATTGTGTGCATTTCTCCCTTTTCATACACATCTATATAAATTTGGTGAACAATGGAGAGCCTGTGCAATAGAAATGTGAAGGCCTAAAGAGATGATACTTCAACTTCATTACTTCTAAATTTGGGTAATGACTATATCACTATAATATACTGTATCCACACAACTTTGGGGCCTAGATGATTGTTATTCATTTCATTCAACATTGTGTAATATATTTCATAGGTTCCATTGGAATTCAGCCCAAATGGGATTCAGCCCAAATGGGATTCAGCCCAAATGGGATTCAGCCCAAAGGGATTTAGCCTAACCCAACTAATCCATTATTTTTAGTGAATTTAAAAGTGGACTGAATCCTGTGTGGGCTGAATTCCAAGCCCGCCTATTTCATATCCTGATAATTATTTCCAAATAATTTAGTGGCTTGTGTGAATATGATTATCTAAAAAAAATAACTTCTGTACTCAAAAGTAGTCAATCACACTGTATTAATTTATTTATTCATTTATAGATTATGCAATATGCTAAAATTTTCTGTTTCCATTTCAGGATCTGTATCAACAGCTTCAATCCCATCATCATCGGCTCCACTTGAATTATCTGCAAACCTGACTCCACCATTAAAAAGGTCTCTATCAGACTCCTCCACAGGCGCCACTTCTGCTAAATCATTTTCACCTAAAAGAAAGTCATCAACATCTCTGGACAGATTTATCATAAAAACTTCAGCCTCTCGAAAGGAAAATCTTGAAAAAGAAACTGCAAGAATTATATTTGCTACAAATTCACCATTTCGTCTTGTTCAGCATCCTCAGTTTCTCCAGATGGTTCAGAACCTAAGGCCAGGTTATATTCCTCCATCCAGAAAAGATATTGCTGATAAGTACTTGGATCTTGTGTATGAAAAGGAATATAAAGTGTGCAGATGACCTGAATAATGAAACTGTATGTCTTTCAATTGATGGGTGGTCTATCATCCATAATGAGCCCATAATATGTGTCACTCTAACAACATCCACTGGTCAGATTTATTTGACACAATAGACACATCAGGGAAACCTCACACTGCTGAATATCTTCTACATCTTGTACAAAATTCGATCAAGAAGGCTGAACAAGATTTTGGTTGTCACATTGGAAGTGTTGTGACAGACAATGCAGCAAATGTCATCACGATGAGAAAAGTCTTGGAGGAATCGAGTGAACCTGAGCATATCGTCCTCACATACGGATGTGCAGTACACCTACTAAATATACTGGCTCATGACCTTGAGATTGATAATGCAAAACAACATGTGATCCATGTAGTTAAACATTTTAGAAATAATCATTATGCTGCTTCAAAGTATCGGCAGGAAGGTGGTCAGTGTCTAGTCATGCCCCAGGACACAATGTGGAACACAATGTCAGACTGTCTCAAGGCCTATATAAATAACTGGCCAATTCTAATGAAGATATGTGAAGTCAACAGGAAAGCTATTGATACTGAAGTAAGAAACAAAGTACCAAATTTAGGCCTAAAACGTTCGGCTGAGGAATTACTGGATCGATTGCAGCCAATAACAAAGGCTCTAGATGAGGTACAGAGTGACAAGTGCGCTATTGCTCAAGCGGTAGATGTTTGGAAGAAATTACTTGGTCATTTCACAAACAATAATCAAGCTGAAAAACTGGTGAAAAAAATTGAAGTTTATCACCAAAGCTCACATACTTGCCAACATGCTTCATCCAACACTTCAAGGAAAAATGCTCAGTGCAGAAGAGGTGAATATTACTATGGAGTATGCCAATGAGAAATATACAACACTTGTTCCTGTCATTATGAGGTTTCAGGCAAAAATCACCTTTCCAGGCGTCCAAGTTTACTGAGTCTGTGACCAAGAGCCTGACAGGTATTGAGTGGTGGGATTCACATACAGCCATGTTGGGCAGTGATATTCTGTTATCAGTACGTGAACTCCAAACTGCAGTAGCCTCATCATCAGGAGTTGAAAGAGTTTTCTCCTCCTATGGACTTGTACACACAAAACTAAGGAACCGCCTCGGTAATGAGAAGGCAGCCAAATTGGTCTTCCTTTTCAAGACAATGAACTCTAATGTAATTAATGATTAATGTAAATAATGATTAAAAAAAAAAATCGCCAACCCTGGTGTCCACTAGCCTCATACAATAATACATGTTAAGTCCGGCTAAAATTGGCATTTCAAAGCATAACAGTGCCTTAAAAATAGTTTCTCATTTCACTATAAAAGTTTATATTAACTTATACTGCATTGAATAAGTCAATAGTTAATATATTTGTCCTATATACAATGTTAGGTTTCTAGTTTTGATATATTTGTCCAATATAAAATGTTAGGTTACAAAGAAAGCAATGGCCTCCGCTAGCGGACCCAGGGATCTGGGTGCGCACGTCCTGTGTAATAGTAGTCCTTGATATATATATATATATATATATATATATATATATATATATATATATATATATATATATATATCCTAATACTCTTTCATCCACCCTATCTCCCAGCTCCCTTTCCACCCCTGTTCTCCTCCTCACTTCCTCATTTCTCACTCTATCTAGCCTAGTAACCCCCATCATACTTCTCAGACACTTCATCTCAAACAAATTCATGTTCCTTCTCTCTTCCTCTCTCATGTTCCATGTTTCTGCTCCATACAGTGCTGTTGGCACAATCACTCCTTCATACAGTCTCCTCTTAGCATCCATTCCCAGCTTCCTATTCCTCATTACACTTTTTAAACCAAGGCATTTACTCGCTTCTCTCAATCTACATTCTACCTCCACCTTCACTCCACCCTTTCCTGCCACATTTGCACCCAAATATCTAAAACTATCCACTTCCTCCAGTTGCTCTCCCTTAATCCTCACTTCCACCCCTTGTACATCTCATCACCTTACTTTTACCCACATTTATCTTCAGCTTTCTTCTATCACACACTCTCCCAAACTCTGTCACCAGCTTCCTCAATCCCTCCTCCGATCCTGCCACAAGCGCAGTGTCGTCCGCAAACAACAGCTGGCTCACCTCCCACTTTTCTCCATTTTCCTTAACCATCTCCAATCCCTGACCCACTACCCTTGCATTCACCTCTCGCACCACCCCATCCATGTATAAGTTGAACAGCCAGGGTGACAT
>NC_134787.1:48993803-49013803 GCF_046742065.1 Oratosquilla oratoria
CACACTTTAGCTAAATGTCTTTCCGTTTGTCCTATGAACGCTGCCAAGCGATCTTAATCAACTGGGAGAGGAAACTCTCTGGCCCATTTTCTTTTCCTTTTAAGTACACATAAAATATACATAATATAATAACACAGAGAGATACTTCAGAATAGAGAGGCTTAAGAGTACTTCAATGTTAGCCAAAGGGTTAACCCATAAAAAAAAAAATTAAATAAAGTAAACTTAAAAACAATGTTAATAATAATAATAATAAAAATGATCATAACTAAAAAATAATAATAATAATAATAATAATAAAAATAAAGTAACGAGCTTACGCCAGGAGGCGCTTAGCCACTACCGAGATCGTCACCTAAGCCTTGTGTGTTCAGACGTCACCGATAGCCTTGTGTTCGATCGCACGCCCACGTCATTTGAGTAACGACCCACCATACACCGAAACACACACAACGCAGTCTCAGCATCACACGACCCTAACATTTGAAAATCTAAACCAGAGTATATGTTTATAAGGTCACCATTACTGAAAACGTGTTCTCCCGTCGGGAGAAAGAGAAAGAGAGAGAGAGAGAGAGAGAGAGAGAGAGAGAGAGAGAGAGAGGAGAGAGAAGAGAGGGGAGAGAGAGAGAAGAGAGGAGAGAGAAGAGAGGAGAGAGAGGAGAGAGAAGAGAGGAGAGAGAGGAGAGAGAGGAGAGGAGAGAGAAGAGAGGAGAGAGAAGAGGAGAGAGAAGAGGAGAGAGAAGAGGAGAGAAGAGAGGAGATAAGAGAGATAGAGAGAGAGAGACTCGCCCACTCAACCCAGTTACACACTACACATTTCATTCTGGCTAAACCCAGATGATTTTATTCGGGTGAGGGGAGGGGGGACAAAAATGAAGAAAAAATTATCCCCCTCCCCATACACACATTCTGCTTTGAGACTCAATTACCTCTATTCTATTTTCACTCCTTTTCACGTGAGGAGAGCTGACAACAAAGCAATAGTGAGAAAGAAACAGTCCCACATTAATCCAGCACAGAAGTCGGGGCGAAATGTTTTCCCAGAAAGACCTTCGGGACAGCCCGAAGACCGTTGCCACTCACTGTGGGGCTGTGGGTTACTACTTAACAAAACTAGAGGCAACAATTATCAAGATACTATATATGGCACCTCGGGCCGAAGAGGCTAATATATATATATATATATATATATACATATATTATATATATATATATATATATATATTATATATATATATATATATATATATATATAACATACATACATATACCAAGGCTTTTTTCCCCCTTCCAAGGGAGGTAGCCACAAAAGGGAAAGGCATAAAAACACTCCCACCCCATTTCATCCCTAAATACACTCCACACCCCTCCCACCCTTCCTCTCATCTGAGCACCTCCTGGATGACGGGTCATCCCTGAACCCTGCCACCGCCCTGGGTCAGAAAGCAGTGTCGCAAGACACAGTACATCCACAGCAAGGCCGCTTCATTTAATCGGCGTCCCCCCCTCTCGCCGTCCCCCTTTGCATCTATAAGGTAGAGGACGGGGAGAAATCCCTTCGGCTGCGTCAAAATTTACTCACCCATACTACCCCCCACCCCCCCACCCCCCCGCCTATTCCTCCTCTATGCCAGTCACAACATCATCCATATACTAACCATTCTCCACTTCACCTCTGTCTTCCGTCCTCTCCCTTCCCTCCTCAAACAGACATTCCCCTCTTCCCCAAAAGCCCCCTTCACCCCATCCATCCACCTCATCCTAGGACGTCCCCTCATGTTCACTCCCTCCACATCTGCCTTCCATACCTCTTTTACTAGTCTTTCTTCCACTCATTCTTTCCATGTGTCCAAACCATCCCAATATTCTTTCATCAACCCTCTCCCAAAATCCTTTTTCACCCCTGTTCTCCTCCTCACCTCCTCATTTCTCACCCTACTTCTAGCCTAGTAACTGAGATGGCCCCACCATACTTCTCAGTACACCATCATCTCGAAGAGATGGAGGAACACATTCAAACTCCATGGAGAGTGCGCGGCTCAGGCTTGTAGTTTTTTCTTCGCGTGTGGTCTTATGTTCCACAGGGGTGGGGGGGGGGGGGGGGGGGAGGGGGGGGGGGGGGGGGGGGGGGGGGGGGGGGGGGGGGGGGGTGGGGGGGGGGGGGGGGGGGGGGGGGAGGGGGGGGGGGGGGGGGTTGGGGGGGGGGGCGGTTGTCTGCCCCATACAGTGCTGTTGGCACAATCACTCCTTCATACAGTCTCCTCTTCGCATCCATTCCCAAATGTCTATTTTCTCATTACACTCTTTAAACCACCAAGGCATTTACTCGCTTCTCTCTCAATCTACATTCTACCTCCCACCTTCACTCCACCTTTTTCCTGCTACACTTGCACCCAAGTATCTAAAAACTATCCACTTCCTCCAGTCGCTCTCTCCCTTAATGTTCACTTCCAGTGTCTACTGGCCACTTTCACCCCTTGTACATCTCATCACCTTACTTTTACCCACATTTATCTTTAGCTTTCTTCTATCACATACTCTCCCAAACTCTGCCACCAGCTTCCCTCAATCCCTCCTCTGTACCCTGCCACAAGCGCAGTGTCGTCCGCAAAACAACAGCTGGCTCACCTCCACTTTTCCTCCATTTTATTTTATTTATTTTTTATTTTCTTAACCATCTCCAATCCCTGACTCACTACCCTACCCTAGCATTCACCTTCTCGCACGCAACACCCCATCCATGTATAAGTTGGAACAGCCAGGGCGACATAACCGCATCCTTGACGAAGTCCCACCTTTACTTCAAACCACTCACTCTCTCCATTTCCAATCCTAAACACATGCTCTACTACTCACATTCTCATAAAAACTCTTGACAGCTCCCAAAAGCTTTCCTCCTATCCCATAAATCTGCATAAAACCTCCCACAGTGCCTTTCTGTCTACCCTACTCATAAGCCTATTTCCCCAGATCCATAAAAGCCCAAAAAACATCCTTCCCCTTTCCTATAGCTTTCTCACATATCTGTCTTACCAACACAAAGATCTGAGCTCTACTACAACCCTCTACCTTGTTGTGTCCTAAATCCACACCTGTTCCTGACCAATTACTCCTTCTGTTCCTCTCCCTAATCCTCTCAATTAAGATTCTCGCCCATAAGCCTTCCCTACTACATTCAACAGGCTAATCCCTCTGAAATTACTACATTCACACACTTGGGTCCCCTTTTCCCCTTGTAAAGAGGAACTATAACAGCACTACTCCAGTCCTTATATATATAATATATATATATATATATATATAGTATATAATATATACATATAAACGTCCCAAGCGATCACCCTATCTAAGTGTCCTATTTGATTCGTATATATATATTGTACTTTGCACCTCCTCATTCTGTTGTACTCTTTGATATGAAAATATCACGAAAGCGCTCTGACTCCATGTTTTTCCTTTCAGTCTTGTATTCTGCATATATATATATATATATATATCACATATACATACATATATATACACACACACATATATATATACATATATACATACACACACAATTATATATATATATATACAGTATATATATATATATAATATACCGTATATATATACATATATTATACATATATATATATATATATATATATACATATATATCATACATATATATACATATATATATACATATATATGTTTGGTACATTGTGACAAGTTGATGAAGGTGGAAAAAAGTCACGGGGGTAGTTGCGAGTTCCTGAGTTTATTCACCTGACCCGGTTTCGCTCTATGCTTCTTCAGAAGCATAGAGCGAAACCGGTCAGGAATAAACTCAGGAACTCGGAACTAGACCCGATGACTTCTTTTTCCACCTTCATCTTATATATATATATATATATATTTATATATATATCTATATATATATATATATATATATAAAATTCTGTTGTACTCTTTGATATAAAAATATCACGAAAGCGCCTAGACTCCATGTTTTTCCTTTCACTGTGGTATTCTGCATATTATATATATATATATATATATATATATATATATATATATATGCACGTACATTGCATGAACCGTGAATTACCCCCTAATTGAATAAAATCTCCAACCTCGCCATCTTTCGTGCGCGAAACCTCGCACACAAGTCAGCAATTCGAATATGTTGTGTCAAATTTGTCAAACGCAAATTTTCGCTTGAATGACGTCAAGTGACCTCCTTTCAACACGAGTGGCAGTCAATGACCGAGGAAAACCGCATCTCCTCTTGCACAGGCAGGAGACCAAAGTACTACAAAGGGACGTGGGGGTATAGAATTAATCAAATTCTTTAATAACTACATTAATTGATTAATATAAACATTACTAAAGAAAAATAAATCAAAATCAAATAACGTGGTGTACAGAATTAATGAAATACTTTAATAACTACATTAATTGATTACTTAATATAAACATTACTAAAAATATTAAATGAAAAATAAATAAACTAACAAAAAATAAAAATATGTAAACAAGAAACACTGAAATAAGAAAATAAAATAACCAAAAGAAATGTTTGGGACATGCAATTAAATGTTTGTTTTCATAATTCCTAATTGATAATCCTGATACATCTCCGATCAATTCACTCAGAATTTTTTTTTTTGCAAAAAGTAAAATAATAAACAAACCAGATCAGTTTCCGTTGCCAGGCGCGATCAAGCTCCAAAATGAACTTTTCATATATATATATATTTTTTTTAAGTTTTCAGTTTCTTGGGTTTTCATGTCCGGTCTATTTTACATACGGAATTTATATGCAGTTTTTATACCCCATCTTGTGTAAGGTTTTTATATACGGTCTTTCATATGCGGTCCTTATCGTTGTTAATATATGTAGTCGTTACACACTATTTTATACACTTCATACGCTTTTAAGTGCGTTTTTTGTAATACGCCCAGCCCAGCACAAGACTTCAGATGTGCACAAATTGAAGAAAAAAAAAATGCAGACTCCATGCGTGTATGTATGCAAGAATGCCGAGACACGTAACCATAAAGCCTACAACACGCTTACGCACGCATGCACACAGACATTCCGTCCCTTTAGTGTGTGTGTGATGACAAAATCACCTTAGTGGAGTAACAGCAATGAACTCTGAACATCTTTATAGTTTCTTGTGCACATCAAGGTGGTTGACCACATATCCATTGAAAATTGGGACTTTTATTAATATCATTAAAAGGTTTCATAACAAATTAAATTCCATTTCAATTAAAATTAGAGACGATACAAAACTTTACTGGGCTTTTTCTGTATTAAATTTTACAATTACTAAAATTACCATTATTCTAACAATTACATTACCGTTATCATTATCATCATTATAATTATTACTATTATCATAATTAATACTATTATATTATTGTTATTAATCTTGTTAAACTATATTTTCTTTCTTCAGGTGAATATCTATGCGCGCACACACACGCGCACACGCACGCACACCCAAAGACCTCATCCGCGTTTAAGAGTACTTGAGTTCGAGTCCCACTCGCGAAAGACGTTGCTGTCAATCACCAAGTCCCACATGTCCTCGACGTGGAACTCTACACGTCCCTCTCCGCTCGCACTAGGTGTCCCTCTCATAAACCAACTCCCACTTTTCTGAGTGGGACTTGAAACATCCTGAATCACGATCAAGCAACATCATTGTATAATACATACAAATGTGTAAATAAGTTGATAAAAATAAGTATAGAAAACACGTAAATAAAAAGAAAGAAATAACCACGAAATAATATATACCAATAAAGTTAAATAATCTATCATTCAATTAATCAATCTGAGTCAACGGCTTTTGGGTCTAATAATATTTGCTTTATACTGGTTTCACACCTCCCAAACCACAATCAATTAACCAAAGTGACCATAAACGTGAACAAACCCAATCAAGTACAGTTGGCAAGATTTCCGCGTGGTCCACCGGGTCACGAGACTTGGCATCAGCGCTTTCGTGTCTTCGTGGAACGGTGTATGCAAGGGCTACTGGTAATCAGTGTGAGCTGTTCATTCTATATTAAGACACGTATATAAAATGTTGCATCAGGCATACTGCAAGGGGTGATGGATCACGTGGAAATATTGTCAACTGTACATTACCCGTACCCAAACACGAATGACAGCAGTAGTAAAGGCAATAGTAGTATAAATCACATTCAAGATTATATATATACTGGAAAAGATAAAAAAGAAATGTTGGTAGCCCTGCACTAAACATACCTTCACGTAACACCTGCTATCGACATTTCCTTGTTTGCACTACCTCCCAGGCAGGAGGCTGGGATGCATAATTACCAACCTTCCCGGATCACCACACGAGCTGGGCTCATCATTTACGACTACCCGAGGCTCCACTTCACTGATACTTGTGTTTGCTCTTGTACACACAACCCTTGACTTCCTTCCACACTCCCACACACATAAAGGTGGCGGCACACTGGGTATTTCTCGCTAGCATGCTACTTGCTTTTGCTAATTCGTTTACGAAGCTGAATGACGAACTAAGGGAAGTTTAACCTATACGAATGTTAGACACATTGTCGAGATGTCCTTACGAAAATACAGAACACTATAATAGAAGTCGTTTCTACTCAAAATGAAGTAGCGAAAGCAAGTAGCATGCTAGCCTAGTGTGCCGCCGCCCACTCAACCAAAAAACAACCGCATCCAGGAAGACAGGGATATAAACTCGAATCTTGAAAGCACGCACGCACACACACAAGCACGCACGTCTCCTGCCCATCCCACAGCAAGCACAACGCACAGCTCATCTAAACCACGATCAATTTACCGTCTAGGCACGTAAGCGAGAGACACGCACCTCCAGCCAAGTCACGCGCCTTCCCAGCTGACACAATCAAACGACAAGCGCACATAACACGTCCCATCCTCATCTACATATTCACAAGGTAATTACGCGGCGCAATATACTCTCCTCATTCACCAGCACGTTGGCTCCCTTGGAAAAGATTCCTCATACTATGTACTATACAATATGTAGACCTTCAACTACATACTCTGTGTGTGTGTGTGTGTGTGTGTGTGTGTGTGTGTGTGTGTGTGTGTGTGTGTGTGTGTGTGTGCGCGCGCGCGCAAGGTCACATTACCCGTAGATCGAGCCATATATGAGCGCCGAGCGCTCACCCTGGAAAGTAACTTGTCATTCACGTGTCCAGCACGTGATCCAAAACCATGGTGAATTACAGTGCCCCACGAGTACAACTCAAGTAACAGACGCCACCCATGAATACACACACACACACACACACACACACACACACACACACACACGGAGTGTTGGATGTCTGGATCAAATTGGATGAAACAATAATGTGTGCAAAAACCATACAAGAATTTCAGCACAAACTATATGCTGAGATATACAATGACGGGTCACTACGAGCATATGTCCCCTTCCCGTATAATACAACTAGGTAAGTACACACACGTGCGAAATTGAAGCAATTTTTCCCGCAATTTAAGCATCAAATTTACCTCGCAGCGCAATCTCCAACACCCAATTTTGCCACCTCTACATCCGTGGATCTGAACAACATGGTTTTACGAACCTCAAACGCGGCCCAACGATTTCAAGACTTCAGACTGTCACGAAAGGCGTTCATAAAAACGTGTGGTAAAGCAAGACCAATATTTTTAGAGAGAGATTTATGAAACTAGCCTTCGTCTTTCGAGTCCACAATCCCAGTGCGAATCAGCAATCCTTCCCTCACTAGAGGGCGTCAAAATAGAAAAAAAAAGTCACCCCTTTCGAGATGGAGACTCACTTGACGGGCTTTGCTCTGGCTAAAGGGGCTATCGCACCGGGATATTTTTCCTCTGACATCTTACCTCCAACCTCCATTTGAAAAACTAGAATATTAATTCGCTTACAGAAATCTAGACTTTTCTAAGAACTTTTCAATATGTCTAACATTTGTACATATTTACAATTTCTTAGTTTATCATTCAGGTTTGTTACATATATCGGAAAGATAATTTTATATTTGGAGATGTGATAAATAAAATGTAACCGAAGTAGTTTTAACATAGACAAACCCTCAACTGTAGCCGCTGGTGAAGCCCATGGAAGCCCTGCGTGATAACCCTTTGAGAGACTTGTGTGGCTGTTACCGGTTACCTGGGGGCTGTGGGTCTCCTGCAAGAGAGACCTGGGGCAACGGCTGATTGAGCGATGGGGTTGCGAGGAGTGTCATATATTATATATATATATATATATATATATATATATATATATATATATATATATATATATATATGTATATTACAGTACTCGCTAATTTCGACGCCAACTCTGGCTCCACCCGGAGGAACAAGGTCTTCGGTAGGAACTCGCCCACCTGTCACTGACTCGGGAGTAATAAAGCCGAGATAACAACGCATGTATGTCTGCATGTTGGTTTGTGTGTCCACATCTATCCATTCATCCACTCATCAGTATAGACATATCGAATGGGAGGGAGGGAAGGAAGGATGGAAACGGAGAGAGGAAAAAGGAGGGATGAGGGAGGCAAGAATAGGGAGGAAGGTGGAGAGGGAGGAAGGTGGAGAGGGAGGTGGGGAGAGAGGGAGGTGGGGAGAGAGGGAGGTGGAAAGAGAGGTGAGGTGGAGAGGGAGGTGAAAGGGTGGGAGGGAGGTGAAAGGGAGTGAGGGAGATGAAAGGGAGTGAGGGAGGTAAAAGAGAGTGAAGGAGGAAATAGGAGGGCAGAGGACGGGAGAGGCGGAGAGTGGGAAAACGAGGATGGAGGGAGGGGAGGTGGGAGGAAAGAGGGAGTGTGGAAAAGTGGAGGATGGTAAGGAGAAGGAAGAAAAAAGAGGAATAGTAAAAGAAAGGAGGAATGGAAGAACAGAAGAAGAGGGGAAGGAGGGAGGGAGGAATACAGGGAGGGAGGGAGGGAAGGAGGGAAGGAGGGAAGGAGAGAGGGAGGGAGGGAAGGAGAAAGGGAGGGAAGGAGAAAGGGAGGGAGGGAGGGAGGGAGGGAGGGAGAGAGGGAGGGATGGGGTGGAGCTGGACGGGATATCCCGAGTTAAATCCCAATCTTGGACAATTAAATGCATTCGGTAAACAGGTGTGGATATGACCGGCATCCCTCCCTCCCTCCCTCACTCTCCGTGCGCTCGTGTGTGTTTCTGTGTGAGGGGGAAGGGAGGAAGAGGATAACTGAGTGGAGATGGGGGAAAAGGGAAGAAGGGGAAAGGAGGAAGAAAGGGAGGGGGAGAAAGAGGGAAGGGGAAGGGGAAGGGTAGCAGGAGGGAGAGAGAAGGGGAGGAGGGGGAGAGAGAGAGGAGCAGGGGAAAAAGGAGGGGAGGGATGGGGGAGGAGTAGAGAGAGGAGGATAGGGAGGAGAAAGGTGAATGAGGAAAGAGAGGAAGACGATAAGTAGAGGGGAGGAGGACGAGGAGAAGGAGAAGGACGAGGAGAGGGAGAAGGATGAGAGAGGGAGGAGGAGAGGGAGGAGGAGAGGGAAGAGGAAAGAGAAGAGAAGGAACACAAAGGAACACAAAGGAAGAACAAAAAACAACAGGCATATTTGCCCTAACTAGGCTGTTTGTGTTTACTAGGCTAAAGTTAAGAAAACAGGGTAACTAGGCGATACAAGATGAACTAACACTACTGCTACGAGTAGGAGGATACGGCGGGGGAGGAGAGGAGGCAATTCCCAAGATTTAAATCCTAAGGGCGAGGGGCGCTTTACCCCTCCACCACTGAGGGGACAAGAGAGAGCTCAGGTCCGCCTTGACAGGACGAACGGGGGGGGGGGGGGGTTAAATACTCACCACGGAACTTGGTGGGCGGGTTAGTCAGGTCACCCTTATTCGGCCGAACCACACATCTGTCGTCCACCAATCTGTAAACAAAGATACAAAACGCTGTTAATATTGGCTAGGTCCTACTGTACAAAAGGCGAGACGAATCTATACAAAATAATGAAACTAAAAATGGCAATATAAAAACGGTCAAATAAGATGAAAACATAAAATAATATAAAAGCACTCGGGTAGGATCAAGACTGCAAAATTAGTTTAAAATTTCCAACGACCCAGTTCTGACTTGTTTCGAAAAAAAAAAAATTGTGCAGAAAAGTTTTTAAAACGAACATTCTCCTGTAAAAACAAATGGTTCCTCCATTTTTCGAATATTCAATCCTCGGGTGATACTAGTGCTGCAAAGAAAAACAAACAAACAAGGCCAAATGTAAATAATCCTTGCTGGTTCGTGTGCATTGGGGGCTCACAATGCTCCACGTGAACTTTCGACTCCTACGATCCATGGTCAAGACCTTTTACGTAATAAAATCAAAGACAAAAGAAATATACAACAAGACAGCCACCTCCACCAGCGAGTAAATTCTTCAACCCTACGAAGACGGTTGACTGAAGAATATTGTCGACCAAATTCAAAAAGAATATAGACGACAACCGTCATAATTCTAAAATATCAAATTCCAATTGCTGAGCAGACCACTGTCGTAATAAACAAAAAGAAAATAAATGAATAGATAAACAAATAAAACAAAATGAAAAAAATATTCGCTGTGAAAGGAACTGACGACTCAGCTGCATCCAAGCGTCGTCGACATGCAACGTTGCGAGAATGTCGACCGCAATACGATCTCAATGAAAAATCAATACAGAACGATTTTGTTAGTTTGTTTTATTACTATTTTATTATTATTATCTTATAATGATTATCTATTTTATTCCATTGCATTTTATTTTAATGTATTCAAATCTATTCCTGCATTTTACCATCATTTTATCTTGTCCTCAGGCTGTGCATGCGATATATACATTAGAGATCAAATTAACTCAGGGTCGAAAGTGTTCCTTGCAGCCAAATGTTGTAATGATCGGAATCAAACTCTTTATTCGTGTTCTCTGTCAATGTCAGCCTCCTCCTTCGTGATCAGGACGAAAATGACAATAATATTTATCTTTATTCTTTAAGTAAAAATGGTCATGGCTTATGACGTCACACCACTTTCCTGCAGAACAGTGACGTCTTATATGGACCCTAAAGTCGCCGAATGGTAACAAACAAATATATAAACATATAAAATATATTTTTCATCACAACCCCCGCTTCCCACCATCTGTGACACCCAGTACATACAACATCTGTTGTACCTAAAGCTTCCAACCACCTGTCTCATCCAACCCCTTCCTCACCACCTGTGCCCCTTAACGCCTCCCACCACCTGTGCCCATCCACCTCTCCCATTACCTGTACCACCCAACATCTCCCACCACCTGTGCCACCCAATGCCTCCCACCACCTGTGCCCTTCAACGTCTTCCACCACTTGTGCCTCTCCACGCCTCCCACCACCTGTGTCCCTCAACGCCTACCACGTGTTCCTCTCCACGCCTTCCACCACCTGTGTCCTTTAAAGTTTACCACCACCTGTGCCCATCAACGCCTTCCACCACCTGTGCCTCTCCACGCCTCCCACCATCTGTGCCCCTTAACGTTTACCACCACTTGTGCCCCTCAACGCCTCCCACCACCTGTGCTCCTCAACGCCTCCCATAACCTGTGCCCCCAAACGCCTCCCACCAACTGTGCCCCTCAACGCCTCCCACCACCTGTGGCCCTCAACGCCTCCCACCACCTGTGGCCCTCAACGCCTTCCACCACGTGTGCCCCTCAACGCATCCCATCACTTGTGCCCCTTAACGCTTACCAGCTGTGCCACCCAATGCCTCCCATCACCTGTGCCCCTCAACGCCTCCCACCACCTGTGACCCTCAACGCTTCCCACCACTTGTGCCCCTCAACGTCTCCCACCACCTGTGCCCATCAACACTTCCCACCACCTGTGTCCCTCAACGTCTCCTACCACCTGTGCTCCTCAACGCCTCCCACCACCACCTGTGTGATCCCATGCACAAGCACCGGGCACCCTTAACAGGCGCCGGGGGGAGAGTAGGGGGGAGGGGGGCATATGGCCGTTCGATTCCCATCAACAATCCCCCTAAATTTAGACGACGGGGGCTGCGTGACCCCAACTCCTCATTAAGGGCAGCCGGCGGGACTCGTCCGACCGACCCGGCTAAACAATTAAGAGCACACAATGATCCACAACTCCTGCAAACAATCAATAAGAGTGAATCCGCTGCATTTACACGCACGCGTACACGCGCCCGCGCGCACGTACACACACAGATACGGGTTTCTGGTGTAGTGGATAGTGTCTCGTTTTCCCACACTATGGTACCGAGTTCAAGCCGCGCTCACGACCACTGTGATTTGCATACACGTCCACAAGCACGCAGGTACACGTACACACATACGCACACAAATTGTAGGTATGCTTTTACGCACATGGGCATGAAAATTGCATTAATACGAGTGCACGCGCGCATGCATGCACACACACACACACACACACACACACACACACACACACACACACACACAAAAGAGATCTCGGCTCTCATCTGAAAGAATAACATGTCGATCACGAGTCCAATGCGTGATTTAAGACCATGGAGAATCACACACACAGCCTTGCATACACACGCGCACTCGTATATAAACTTAAATGCATTCCCCACACAAACGCGCACACACCCACAGCGCATAACGCACTACGCAAAACGCGCGCACGTGTACACATTTTCAATCAAGGGCAAAGATGAGAGCCATGATGGACGTGAGGAGACGGTTGATGACATATGAGAGAGATAGAGAGGGAGAGAGGAAGAGGGAGAGGGAGAGGGTTAGAGAGGTGGAGAGAGGGAGAGGGAGAGAGGGAGGGAGGGAGGGAGAGAGAGTGGGGGATGGATGGAGAGGAGAGAGTAGGGCGACAAAATGAAGAGGGGAGGTTATGGGGAGGTGTGTTGTAGAGAAAGAAAATGATGTGGGGAGGAAAGGAGGACATGGGGATGACAAGAGGACGTGGTCAGGAAAGGAACACGATAGGGAGATAAAAGCGGGGAGAGAAAATATAGGACGGGGAGAGAAAATATAGGACACAGAGAGAACATACGGGCGCGAAGCAAACGGACACCGGGAAGACAAACTGACTGGGGAAGACAAATTGTTTGACGCAGGGAGGACAAGAACGGACAGGAGAGGAAAAAAACTGATGCGGTGAAGAAAAAGACGTGGAGAGCATAAAGGAAAAGAGAGGAAAAAGGCCTTTGGGAATAATAACAGAAATATCTACGTGAAAACAAGGATGTTGGGGGAAGCCAAGCTTGAGAAAGAACGAATGGAAGGAGAGAGAGAGAGAGAGAGAGAGGGGGGGAGGGGAGGATGGAAGGGAAAGGAAGGGCTCATGGGGACATTAAAGCAGCCGTAGGCAATGGATGGTCGTCACAGCAGATATTGGGAGCAGCGTCATATTGCAAGGGGGAGAGCAGTCAGAGAGAGTGCAGGGAGAAAAGAGACGGGCAAGGAGAGAGAGTGCAGAGACAGACAAGGGGAGGGGGAGAGGGAGGGGGAGAGGGAGAGAGAGAGATAGAGAGGAGAGGGAGAGAGAGAGATAGAGAGGAGAGGAGAGAAAGAGAGAGAGGGAGAGAGAGGGAAAGAGAGAGAGGGAAAGAGGGAAAGAGAGAAGGGGGAGAAAGAGAGAGGGAGGGAGTGAGAGAGAGTGACGGGGGAGAGGGGGAGAGAGAAGGAGAGTAAGAGAGAAACAGTGAGATACAGTGAGAAAGAGAGAGGCAGAGACAGACAGTGAGAAAGAGATACGGAGGGTGGTGAGGGAAAGGTAGCAAAAGGATGGGTTATGTTTCATCGAACGAATTAGCACACACACACACACACACACACACACACACACACACACACACACACACACACACACACACACACACACACCACCTTTTATCCAAAAACCATTATCCAACCTCGACGCCATCCCCGGCTCCCGCGAGAACCCCCTTCCAACGAGAGATCCCCTAATCTGCGGAGCATCACCTCGTTAAGTGTCCGGTACAAAACGACACACAAATCAGGGTTCACTTACTCTCTTTTAACAACTTCCCCGGGGAGTCGAGTTTCAATGCAACAGCTACCGTGCGGCGTTAACTAATCAAAAACAATAATGCATGTACGGGGTATGGGGGGTGGGGGTAATGCAGTTCCTCCTCACCCCCACCCCCCGTCAACCGTCATCCTAACGACTACCACCCTCAGACAGACGCGAAGCAACGCCGTCGTGACAGGACAAGCTAGATCGACCAGACAAGGAGTCACGGGCACTCATTCACGGAGGAGGAAGGGGGAGGGAGGAGGAGGAAGGAGGGAAGAGGGAGGAAGGAGGGAAGAGGGAGGAAGGAGGAAGGAGGAGGGAGGAGAGAGGAGGAGGGAGGAGAGAGGAGGAGGGAGGAAGGGGAAGGCGATTCATGCAAGGTTGCACATTCGCTAAGGTGCTTTGTGTCATCCCCATCGTCGTCTCCTTCGTATGCTTTGTTTGCTGCGGACGGGTGCGTGTGTGTGTGTGTGTGTGTGTGTGTGTGTGTGTGTGTGTGTGTGTGTGTGTGTGTGTGTGTGTGTGTGTGTGTGTGTGTGTGTGTGTGTGTGTGTGTGTGTGTGTGTGTGTGTGGTGTGTGTGTGGTGTGTGTGTGTGTGTGTGTGTGTGTGTGTGTGTGTGTGTGTGTGTGTGTGTGTGTGTGTGTGTGTGTGTGTGTGTGTGTGTGTGTGTGTGTGTACAACGAACTATGAATGTTAAACTTGTAGCTAACATATGCGCGCACATGCACGTACACACACCCATACATGCGAGCGCGAGCGTGCGCACGCACACACACCGGATCGATGGCGCAGTGGTACAGTTCTCGAACGCTAATTTAGCGATCCGAGTTCGAGTCCTGCCCAGGGTTGAAAATGATATCGCTGCATTGTGAGCCGGCACTCTAACCATCGTGGGTACGTGATCCAAGACTATGGTCTCTCTCTCTCTCTCTCTCTCTCTCTCTCTCTCTCTCTCTCTCTCTCATTCACACACACACACACACTGATGGGCAAGGAGTTGTGTGTGTGTGTGTATACAGGTCACAACACTATCCATTCATTGGGCCATATATGAGGTTTAGGGCTCTCATTCGGCTGGGTAACGGTTGCCCATCGTATGTCCAGCACGTGATCCTAGACCGTGGTGAAACACGCAATTTTCCTATAAAAAAAAATCGAAGGAGGAAATAACTGGGACGAGAGAGATAGGAAGAGGATGCAGCCGAGGGGATTCCCGTTTAGAGGAAAAGCGAAAAGACAAGATATGAAATTTGGAAAAAAAAAAAAAACCACCAGGAAAACTGATAAACAGTGACTTTATAACAGAGATGGAGGAGAAATATCTTGGAGCCGCATGGGAGTTGGGAGAGTGAAGAGGAAATTGTGACGCAGAACAGACAACAGGCAAGAGATAAGAAGAGCCACGGTAAGGAGGAAGAGGAGGGAGCGAAGGAGAAGGAGGAGGAGGAGGAGGAGGAGGAGGAAGAGGATGTGAGAACGCATAGCAACGCTGATAAAAACAGAAAACAAGGAATCTTAAAATGAATTGGGGAATGACATTTTAAGAAAAATTATCACACTGGGATGAATGGCGTCTCCATGTGACCAACTAGACGAAAGGAAGGGAAAGGAAAGAAAGGGAAGGGAAGGAAAGGGAAGGGAATGGGAAGGAAAGGTGAAGGAAAGGGGAAGGAAAGGGGAAGGGGAAGGAAAGGGGAAGGGAAGGGAAGGAAAGGGAATGGAAAGGAAAGGGAAGGGAAGGGGAAGGAAAGGGAAGGAAAGGGGAAGGAAAGGGAAGGGAAAGGAAGGGGAAGGGAAGGGAAGGAGAGGGGAAGGAGAGGGGAAGGAAGGATGGAAGGTGAGGGGAAGGAGAAGTGAAGGAAAAGGGAAGGAGAGGGGAAGGAGAGGGGAAGGAAAAGGAAGGAAAGGTAAGGGAAAGGCAGGGAAGCGAAGGAAAAGGAAGGGAAGAAAAAGGAAGGGAAGGAAAAAGAAGGGAAGGGAAGGGAACGGAAGGGAAGGGAAGGGAAGGGAAGGGAAGGGAAAGGAAGGGAGGAGAGCGGCATTACTGCAGTCAGCTCATTTTGTGCTTGTCAAATGTTGGCGTCACGTGTTGACACGCCAGAACGCTTACATGTACAGCGTTACCTTTGTCTAGCTATCCTTTCGCGATTCTATTCGTAGTCGTTTCTAAGCTGGGAGAACGGGGAAGTGGTACCCAGTGCAAACTAAAATTCGATTTTTTTTTTTTTTTTTTGTTTAATGGAAGAAATGTAATATATTTTTTGGTTATTGCCTGGTGACTTGTTTCATCTACAAGGGGTCTGCTCCCCTAACGATGCGCACCTTAATCCTGGTTACCAACATTCTTAAACCCATTCCGATGAACCTCTCCGTGTTCCACATTTCCTCCTCTAATCATCCATAGTCAAGACCCGTAGGGATGAGAACAACGGGGACTAAGGAGACAATACGGGGACGATGCGGGTGGTGTGGGGTGGGGGGAGGGGAGGAGAGGGGTGGAGAGGGAGGAGGGCGAGAAGAGTCTGCAGGGGCGAGAAGAGTCTACAAGGGCGACGGGTGGACGCCGCAGGTCAAGGGCGCTGATGTTTCTTCTTCTTCACCCGTCGGCCCCCCACCCCCCCTGCAACCTGACCCCGACTGTCCCTGGCGTGACATCCGAGTGACAGAACAATGCCACCACACAGGTGCTCCCCCCCACCCCCGAGAGGGACCCAGAGGGCAAGGGGGAGGAAGGAAGGGTGATGAGCAAAGTGTGATGGCAGGAAAATTAAGAACAGAGGTTTGAGTGAAGGGTAAGTGGGTGATGGATGACGATAAGAAGAGAGAAAAAAAAAAAAAAAATATATATATATATATATATATATATATATATATAATGAGTAAGGGTGAGGGGTACAGGATGAGAGAAGGGCGATGGGTTAGAGATGGGTGAAGGGTGACGGAAGAAGGGCAAGGGATAAAGAATGAGAAGGGGCGCGTGTGTGTGTAGAGGCAATTTGCAACAGCGCCGCATCCGGTACCGGAGCCGGTGCCCTGCCTCCCGGACAGCCGGTCACCTTCACCAGAGACTAAAGCAGCATTTCCCAAACTAGGGGGAATTTGAAGCTACCACGGGGGGTGGAATACACAGCCTACTAGCAATAAAAAATATCAGATGTATTTTCTTATGCCTGAGAGAGAGAGAGAGAGAGAGAGAGAGAATCTGTTGTAGATGGACGGTGTAATATATAACTACACATTTATCAGTATATTTGTAAATTTCTAAATAACTTGGTAAACAGTTACAGTGTGTTTTGCCACGAAGGGGAGTCTGGATGGTTGAATTGGTTGTAGGAAGAAAAGACAGAACTAAAGTTTGTGAACCAGGGGCCGAATTTATGGAAGATCCTAACTCTAATGGCGAATATTTTACCTAAATACCTATGTCGGCGACCTAAATGCTTATGTCTAGACATAACCTCGACATTATGGACAGCTAATTTAGGTAAAATCTCCATTTTGAAGATTTATGTCTGGACTTAATGGTTAGGATCTTTTATAAATTCGGCCCCAGAATCTATGGTGGCTCGGTGTTTACACTGCTCGGCTCAAAGAAAAGAAGTCTCCCACTAAAATCCCTCTCATACGTGTACAGCTTCTCCATTAAATATCACACCAAAAATGCTAATATTCTTTGTTACAAGACAACGTAATTGTATTCATACACCTGCCCCCCCCCCAAAAAAAAAAAAAAAAAATCTTCCTTCGGTAAGACGAATTGAATCACAAATACCGAAGTCGAGGCTTTCCCAAGCCCTTCGACACAATTACCTTCTTCGAACTCCCGAGGGTGTGGGCTCCGTCAGGTCTTACTCGATCGAGGTCCCCTCCTGCAGGAAGATGTTGTTGCTCTCTCCTGCCACCCTCCCCCCCCAAGTTTCCCCCCCCGTACCCACCTCGAGTGCAAATAGTCATCCGCCCTCAGGCTGCGTTTACACCAATCGAATCGAATCGATTCAATTCACGAAGAATCAACACGATTCATGAATCGTGTTAATTCGCCACACCAGTTTCAATGTAACCATTTATTACACCAGGCGAATCGAGTCGATTGATTCGCCTGATGTAAACGGCTACATTGAATTTAGAGTGACGAATCAAGACGATTCATGAATCGTGTTGATTCTTCGTGAATTGAATCGATTCGATTGGTATAAAGGCAGCCTTAGTCAGAACAAACGCCACCATGATGAAGGAAGTTAAGAAACCAACCAGAAGCTTTCCTCGATATAGACAAATAAATAAATAAGTAAATAAATACGCAAATGAGCAATTAGATAAATAAATAAAATGTTGGTCCCTATCTTAGTTTCTTCTATATCTCCGTTCTGCCACCCTTCTTGAATATCTACTTTACCATCTGCCTCCACCCCTTCGGGGCGATATATTCTCTTAGGATAGAAGCGCTGGTTTGTGCCCACGAAATAGCGGTGAATGAAATAGAGAGCGAGGGTGGAGAGAAGAGGAGGAAGGAGGAATGGGAGGAAAGGTGAGGAGAGACGAGGAAAGGAGAGGAGAGACGAGGAAAGGAGAGGAGAGACGAGGAAAGGAGAGGAGAGACGAGGAAAGGAGAGGAGAGACGAGGAAAGGGGGGAGAGACGAGCAGAGGGGAGGAGACGAGGAAAGGGGAGAAGAGGGGAGGAGGGGAGGAAGGGGAGGAGAGACGAGGAAAAATGAGGAGAGACGAGGAAAGGGTATGAGAAGGTACGAGAGAGGAAGGGGAGGGGAGAGGAGGAGAGAGGAGAGGAAAGAGGTGGAAAGAAGGGAGGAGAGACGAGGAAAAGGTTTGAGAAGGGAGGAGAGAGGAAGGGGAGGGGAGAGGAGGAGAGATGAGAGAAGAGGAAAGTAGGGAGGCGGAGAGAAGGGAGGAGAGAGGAGAGGGGAGAGGAGAGGGGAGAGTTGAGAGGCGGAGAGAAGGGAGGAGAGGGGAGAGTTGAGAAGCGGAGAGAAGGGAGGAGAGAGGAGAGGAGGAGAGGGGAGAGGAGAGAGAAAAGGGAGGAGAGGAGAGAGGAAAGAGGAGAAAAGGGAGTAGAGGAGGGAGGAGAGGAGAGAGGAGAAAAGGGAGGAGAGAGGGGAGAAGAGAGGAGAGAGGGGAGAAGAGAGGAGAGAGGGGAGAAGAGAGGAGAGAGGGGAGAAGAGAGGAGAGAGGGGAGGAGAGAGGAGAAAGGAGGGGAGGAAGGAACAGCAACCAATTACGAGATTGTAGGAAGTGGAGCGCGAGAAGAGGTATGCAAATAGAGTAAATTGAGAAGGAAATGGAGCAAGAGAAAAAATGGAGGAGGAGGAGGAGGAGGAAAGAGGGATAGTAAACGAGACGATGAAGAATAAAGAATGACGAGGGGAGCGAGATGAAATGAGAACGAAAGGGAGGCAGGAGTAGAGGTAGAGGAGAAGATGAAATGCATCGAGTTAATACCGAGAGAAATGAAAAACAAAGCAACGCTATGAATGATTATTATTATTATGAAAATAAAGAGGGACTAAGAAATGGTGGGACGAACAGAGGATGAGAAAGAGGATGAGAGAGAAGTGGCAAGACAAACGAGATTCCAAGTGGAGAGGGAAGAGGAAACGGGAGACAATCTGATCAATTCCGAACTGAGATGGTCGAATGCGCCAAACGAAATTTCTCCATCTCCCAATTTCCATTTATAATGAAACTCGACAATCTGGTGCTTAATTTATCAGATATTATGCATTGCTGTTCAATAAAAACTCGCGTATATGTGTGTGTGCGTGTGTGTGTGTGTGTGTGTGTGTGTGTGTGTGTGTGTGTGCGTAATAATAATAATAATAATAATCGGTTGATTGAGTTACCAGCGATACAGAGAAAGTGACAATATACAATTTGCTTAAATTTTAGAACTTGTCTAATTAAAGTACATAATATGCTAGTTGGTGTTGTCTA